>NC_142684.1:118620000-119317000 GCF_056320005.1 Nelumbo lutea
CTTACATTTTGCAAAAATGAAAAAAATTAATTAAATTTCTTTGAATTTGTCTTCTTCCTTATTTGTGCTCCAAATTTAGTATGAAATTTGTATTAGCAATACATATTTGTATTTATAATCTTTCCAAACTGAGCAAAAATAACAAATAGCTATTTGGCATATGGAGGCTGTTTATTTCGCTAAGGGCATTTTCACCTCTTAAAAGCAAAATATGAAATAGGAGATACATCACACATGCATGTAATCTCACGTGTGAATTGAATTTTATAAAATTTTGAAAAAGAAGTAAAAATATCATAAAAATTTATAAACAACCACATCATTACTAGTGGCCTTCTTAGAGTTCAATCCACCTCATAATTCATTTATTAATTCCTCAAAAGTATTTATCCCCACCCCTATTATAAATAGCATCCCCGTTCCCCCACTTGATAGCTGATACTGACCCGAACTATACCTCATAATTCATTTATTAATTCCTCAAATGTATTTATACAGCATCCCATTCCCCCACTTTATAGTTGACACTGACCCGAACTACATTATAGATATTGGGGTGGACTGAACTGAAATTACCCCCTAATACATACTTTGGGAGGACTTAAAATTTAGTTAGGGTGCTTTGAATAAAGTAATGAAAGATGTTAATATAGAGATAAAATTTGACTTCCCAAATCTTTGATGCTTGGATCTCACTTTAAAAAGCCACATCATAAAATCCTCTCAAATAGGCACTTAAACGAGTTAAAAGAATAGACATTGGCTTATACATGGAAAATGCCCATCTCCAGATTACAAGTAATAAGCAGCAAGATTTTCATTTTTACATCAATGGCTGAGTAGGTGAGATGGTGATAACTTGGAAAACGAAAATATATAAATATATTTAGATTTTGATAATAAAATGTTCATTGATAACATAAATGGATCTTTTTTAACATTTCAGCCCAGCT
This sequence comes from Nelumbo lutea, assembly GCF_056320005.1. Taxonomy (NCBI): domain Eukaryota; kingdom Viridiplantae; phylum Streptophyta; class Magnoliopsida; order Proteales; family Nelumbonaceae; genus Nelumbo; species Nelumbo lutea. The sequence continues at coordinate 118,620,954 of NC_142684.1, forward strand.
TTGAAGTAGAATAGTGGATTTGTACAATTCGTATTAAATATAATATTTTTGGAGGTTTTGAAAGCCTTTCATCATCAATGAGGAATTTTTCGTATGTACAATTTGACTTTTTCTCTTTGACAAAGAGACCAGATGGACTATACATTTTAATTTATTGTTACAATGTGGGCTTAACTTTCATGTAAAAGTATCAGGAGTTAGGTTAATACTCCCATTACTCTTTTTTTTTTCCTTTTTTTTCAAACAAAAAAACTGAAAGAAGCATTTTTTTTTGGCAAATCCCCTCTATTCTTTGTCTTCTCTATCCGCGTTTCAGGAGAAAGACTTTGAACAACGAAGATAGCATCTCACTGGGTAAAAAATTATATGGAATTTGGAGTGGGCGGTGGAAGAAGACCTGAAGAAAAACGGTAGAAAAGAAGGTTTTTGGCAAACCCTGTATCCTCTATTCTTCAGATGGAAGACATACACTGATTGTTCTCTCTCTCTAGGTTCTTGGGTGAAAGGATTTGAATAGGTGAACTTATTTTTTGAATGGGTTTTAAACTTTTCGGGCAGAAGGTTTTGATACAGGGTGAAGCTTCATAAATAGTTGCTTGACCAACTGTTATAGTCCTCTTGCCCGGTTGCCCCTATGGCAATTAATAATGTTGAACCCTTTTATAACTTCCTCTCCCTCTCTCTTTTTTTCCCAGTGTCCCGTTCTTTTAAAGGCTCATAATGCATCATATTGCACAAATAAGGGTGATTGGCACAACCTAGAAAGAAGGGGATACCTAGGCATGATGTGATCGAAGAATGACAACTCAGCCAAGCAAGCCCAGTTCGTAATATTCGGAGTTCGGGTATTTAGTCACCTCAGCCCAAAACCCATCTCGGTGTAGTGGCACCTCAACACCCAATCCAGTTCGGGACTAAAGAGTCGAAGTCCCAGCTTGAAGCTAATGATCTGAAATGCCACGTAACCGACTCCAAAGGCCTCCCCAACAGATCCCAAATCTTTTGAGGTCACGATGAGCCAATAGATCCCGAATTTCCCGAGATCATGATAAGAATTCATCCCGGTTCTGCTTGAATCAGAGGTAGGCGATAAACCTTATCAATATACTGTTCTCCTTTAGAAACGGAACCAACCTTATCTCCACAACTCGGTGATCCCGGAGCTCTTCCGTAAGGTCCACGACTACTCCCATATATAAAGACTCGAAATCTCAAGGCAAAGGTACACGTGATTATTCTACTAACTGGCATTCAAGCTCTCAAGCATTCAGCTCACATTCACAGTATAAATACTGACTTAAGCATCGGAGTGACCTCACTAGGTTAGCTACCCCGGGTTCTCTGATCCACTGTTTTGTAGATTGGTGCAGCTCGATGCCCATTTGGAGTTTGGATCGCCCTCTAGGTAGGAGTAGCTAGATCGTGCACCATCAATTGGTGCCTTCTGCGGGAATCGATCGAAAGGTCATCCCTATCTCTTTGCAGTTTCAAACTTAATCTCAACCTCAATGGCATCCTCCAGCCACACCGGTAAAAGTGTCAAGATGAACGTCATAGGGGGGCAAGCTCAGCAATAAACCTTCCCCCAAAGTCCTACGGTGTGTATCGGTCAGTTCACTATTCCACTCACAACGTCTGGAGTCCTATCACTATCTGCACCACCAAGCACCACACAAGTGAGCGTCCCACTTCCACTAGTGGTAGGCGCAACTTTCTCTGAGCCATCCATGGTTCCCCTTGGAATCAGGCATTCCAGTTTCATGACCTCGTTCAGTGCATCCAGGCTATTCAGATCTAGATGCAGCAGGTCCAACAGTTCCAACAGTACCAGCAGTATTATTTCTACTAGCAGTATCAACACTAGTTCCCTCCACTACAACCAAACCAGCAGTCGGTTCCACCTCAGCACCCAAGGCCCCATCAGGGTCAGAACCCAAATCAGCTTGGAACTAACCAGAACATCAACTGATCTCCCACCGGGGCGAAGATACCTCACAAGTACCGATTCCTCTCAGGAGTCAGGTCTCGCCCCGTGGGAGGAGAGACGGTCAGTGCACTCCTCTAGTCTCGCAAGGAAATCTCAGAAATAGGTCCAGGGATACTCAGCCTAATCCACCTTAGTACTTACAGCAAGAAAATGACAGCTCACGAGCAGATAACCAGTTTGGGGTTCGAGGTGCGAACTCGAGACAAGGCCTCTCCATCCCTTGCAACCTATAGAATCTCACAAGGAACCAGGATCTACCTTGCAACAATGCCGAAATACTAGAACAGACTGAAGTCAGCAGCACCAGTGTCGAGCCAGTGAAGAAGCAGCATCGGCGACATCGCAAAACATGTTGTCCCTCGGTCAGGAACAGTGCCAGCGAGAAGAGCAAACCAAAGGGAAGGAAGAAGCGAGCTCGGTGTCTACAAAGACCGCACATCCACTACTTTGTCGATCATCCCCTCTGTCTCCCGAGCTCTTGGCAACTCCAATGCCAAAAGATTTTAAGATGCCCCCAATAGACAAGTATGACTGGTCGTTCAACCCCAATGACCATGTGGACTCTTTCCAGTCTCAGATGCACCTAACTGGGGCTAATGAGTCCTACATGTGTGTGGCCTTCTCTACTACGTTCAAGGGGATAGTCCAAACTTGGTACCGAAATCTCGCACCGGGCTCCATCGAAAGCTGGTCCCAGTTTGCCAGTTTGTTTACTGTGCACTTCATTACTAGCAGGAAGTGCCCGAAGTCGCAGGAAAGCCTTCTAAATGTGGTCCAAAGGGAAGGAGAATCGATCAGAAGTTATATCGAGCGCATCGACGACACTTGCCTTCAGAAACCGGACCTTGACCCGGCGGTACAACTCACTATAGTAAAGGACATCACCAAATTCCTTAAGTTAGCAGATCAGTTCATCGGTACCGTGGAGGAGATCAATCAGAAGATCGACAACCCACCACCAGAAAATAGGAAGAGAGAGAATGAAGGAATGAGCAATGGTGAATAGAAAAGGAAGAAAAGCAAGTCCTTGAGCAGGGGAAGCTCGTCCCCCTCGCGAAATCGCAAATCAGGTTGGCGCTCCAGGACCCCACCTATGGTGAGAACGAGCTACACGCCTTTGAATGCTAAGAGACGAGAGATCCTAATGGCCATTAAGGACTCCTCCTTCGTCAAATGGCCTCCCAAGCTAAGGGGAGACCCAACAACAAGAAACTCAAATGTATACTATCATTTTCACCGAGATCACGGGCACATCACAGAGAATTGCAGGAATCTCCATGACGAGATTGAGGAACTTATCCAACGTGGATACCTGAAGAACTTCATCTTATGAGAAGAGAGGGGACAAACAGATCGACAAGTAGATCGACAGGGGGACCAGAGGAGGAATGCCCCTGAGACTAGCAGGCAGGATGAGCAACCACCGCGATAGTTGCCAGAGGAAAGACCGATCTGCGGGGTAATTAACATGATCACCGGTGGGTCCACCATCGCCGTGCGTACATTAGCAATCGGGAGGACCTTGGTCCGCGATTTAGAGAATGAAGAGGAAAACCCACCAAAGCGACCTCGGCTCGAAGAACCGATATATTTCACTGAGGACGATGCACGCGGGATCCAATACCCTCACAACGATGCCCTAGTGGTGAAGCTACGAATTAATGACTTTGAGGTAAAGCGCATCTTGGTAGATTCAGGTAGGTCGGTAGATATACTCTTTAAGGAGACCTTCGACAAATTACAGTTACAGCAGAGTGACCTAAGACCAGCAAATACTCCTTTGGTAGGGTTCAGCGGTGAGGAGATTAAACCTCTTGGTCAAATCAAAGTTCCCATGTAAGCCGGAACTTGGCCAAACATCGTGCGATTTGAGCACATGTTCCTGGTAGTCATGACTCCCTCCCCCTACAACGCCATAGTAGGTCGGCCCATCATGCATGTTCTACGTGCGATAGTATCCACTTACTATCTAGCGATGAAGTTCCCAATTGATTACGGAGTGGGAGTCATGCGAGGTGACCAGCTCAAATCGCACAAGTGCTACGTGGTTGCTCTAAAAGGAAAAACAAAGCTAGTAGAGGATGTCGAGCTCGAGCAACCAACGGAGTATACTGACGAGTGAGTTGCCCCGACAGAGGAGACGGTCCACATACCAGTCTCTGTTGATGAACCGGCCAAGACTCTCCAGATTGGTGCCTCGATCAATGAACCACTTTGCTCCTAGCTAGTAAGTTTCTTACTTGAAAACTTAGATGTTTTTGCTTGGTTTGTGGCAGAAATGCCCGAAATTGATTAAAAAATTATCTCACAAACTAAATATCGACCCTTTAGTTAGGCCAGTAAGGCAGAAGAAGCGCAACCTTGCCCCGGAATGTTGGAAGGTAGTCAATGAAGAGGTTGGGAAGCTCCTCGCAGCAAACTTCATCAGGGAAGTCCATTACCCGAGCTGGGTGGCTAACCCGGTTTTGGTGAAAAAAGCCAATAGAAAGTGATGCATGTGTGTCGATACACCGACCTGAACAGAGCCTGCTCGAAAGATTGCTTCCCGCTACCCAAGATCGACCACCTAGTGGACGTGACCTCAGGGCATGAGTTGCTGAGCTTCCTGGATGCCTATTCCGATTACAACCAGATTAGGATGGATCCTACTAAGGAAGAGAAGACTACCTTCATAACTGAGCTCGGGTTATACTATTACAAGGTCATGCCCTTCGGATTAAAAAATGTTGGGGTAACCTTTCAGTGCCTTGTAAATAAGATTTTTTAATCGTTAATCAACAATAAAGTAGAATGTTATGTTAACGACATGGTCGTGAAGACCTAGTTTTCAGATTTTTTGTTGAATGATTTAGAGAATGTTTTTCAAATTTTACAAAGATATAACATGAATTTAAATCCAAATAAGTGCGCCTTTGCAGTCACTTCGGGTAAATTTTTAGGCTATATAGTCAACGATGTGTCATCGAGGCCAACCCCAATAAAGTAAAAGCCATTCTAGATATGAGACACCACATAAAATAAAAGAGGATCAGAGGCTAGCTGGTCAGATAGCCGCCCTGAGCCGCTTCATGTCCAAGTTGGTAGATCGATGCCTACCCTTTTTTAAAGCTATAAAAAAGAGTAAGGACTTCAAATGGAATGAAGAATATCAGCTTGCCTTTGATGAGCTAAAAAGATACTTAGGCACTGCCCCAGTTTTAACTCAACCCAAAGAAGGGGATGTGTAAAAGCTATCTCTTTGTGAGCGACGAGGTGGCTAGTTCGATACTGATAAAAAAGTAGATCGGGTCCAACGGCCCATCTACTGTTAGCAAAATTTTGTAGGACGCAAAAACCAGGTATCCAGAAATCGATAAATTAGCTTGCGCACTAATCATAGTAGCCTAAAAGCTTCACCCGTACTTTTAGGCCCACATTATCGTCGTTCTCACCAACAAACCCTTGAGGCAGATTTTGCTCAAACCTGAGGTGTCTGAGAGATTAATGAAGTGTTCTATCAAACTAAGCGAATACAATATATGGTATGAGCCTCGGCCAGCAATCAAAGCTCATGTCTTGGCTGATTTAGTAGTAGAATGCATGTTAAACACAGCGACCCCCGAGCTGACCAATCTCGATTACACGATGAGAGCTTCAACCAGTGCGGTGCCAGTCCCGGTCAGAGCGGAACCAACCTAGGATGAGGAGCCTTGGATCCTCCACGTGGATGGCTTGTCCAACAAGCAGGGAAGCAGTACAGGACTAATACTGTGTAGCCTAAGCGAGGTGAAGCGGGAATATGCTCTCCGATTCGGATTTGAGGCATCAAACAATGAGGCAGAATACAAAGCATTGGTCGTCGGGTTAACCTTAGCAAAGGAAATGAAAGCAAAGCACCTCATTGTATGCAACGACTCACAACTAGTGGTTAACCAAGTAACTGGTGAGTACGAAGCCCATGACCCCACTATGGTAGCTTACTTGGCCAAAGTCAGAGAGATCCTGCACAAATTAATCTCCAACTTTATTAGACAGATTCCAAGGTTCGAGAATACTGAGGCCGACGCCTTGTCACAACTAGCTAGCACGAGCAGCAACACCATGCGAACTGTGTACATAGAGGACCTACCTCAGCCCAACATTCTCGAGGGGGGGGGGGAGGGGGGCAGAAGAGGTCGCTCCTGTATCACAAGCGGAATTGAGCTGGATCGACCCACTTGTAAGTTATCTGCTCCATGGAACCCTACCTACAAAACGTAACGCAGCCCAAAGGGTAGAGTGCCAGTCAGCTAAATACGTCCTCATAGACAGACAGTTGTACAGAAGGTCTTTCACGCTCCCTACTTGCAACCCTAGAAGCTGAGCATGTACTTCACGACACCTATGAAGGCTTGTGCGGTCGACACTTGGGGGGCAGACCTCTCACACAGAAAGTGTTAATACAAGGCTATTATCGGCCCACGATGAAGGCGGATGCACTCGAAATCGTAAAAAAATGTGACAGGTGCCAGAGGCATGCCAACATTCACTATCAACCTGCTGCTGATTTGAAGTACCTCACTAGCCCATGGCCCTTCGCATAGTGGGGAATCGACATCCTTGGTCCTTTCCCCCTAGCAACAGCGAAAATGACGTTCTTGGTTGTAGCAGTAGATTACTTTACAAAGTGGGTGGAAGCCGAACCCTTGGATACGATCACAACCCGCAACATACAGAATTTCTTCTGAAAAAGCATAGTATGTCACTTCGTACTACCTCGAGTGCTGATATCCGACAGTGGAAAACATTTTGAAGATATGAAGTTTCAAAACTGTTGTGCCGAAATGGGGATTCAACAAAATTTTACCTCGGTGGCACACACCTAAGTGAATGGGCAAGCAGAAGTAACTAACAGAGCGATACTTTGCGGATTGAAAGCTCACTTAGCTTGAGCAAAGGGGTTGTGGGTGGATGAACTGCCTAGTGTCCTTTGGGCCTACCAAACTACTATTAAGACGGCCACAGGTGAAACCCCTTTCAACCTCATGTATGGCACAGAAGTTGTTATCTTGACGGAAATCGAGGTACCCACTTTACTATTGGAGGCTTACGATAAGGAGGCGAGCGATGATGAGCTCCATACCAACATAGACCTGATAGAGGAGGTACAAGACCTGGCTTACATTCGGATTGTAGCTTACCAATAAAGAGTAGCTCGGTACTATAACGCCCATGTCAGAAAACAACACTTCCACGTCGGCGACCTGGTTCTTCGGAAGGTTGGGGTACCTAAGCCCAGCGTTGGCAAGCTCGGACCGAATTGGGAAGGTCCATATCGAGTAAAGCGGGTGTTTGGGAAAGGCACATATGAGGTCGAGACTTTAAAAGGGAAGCAGGTATCACAAGCATGGAATATTGATAACATAAGAAGGTACTACTCATGAACTTGCAACTCTAGGGAAAAATTTTCTCAAGTCTATGTGACCACCGAACTGGTCGAAAAAGAAGACGGATTGGAGAGAGGACTGCGAGTCACTCCCAGAAGCCTAAGGGCTATGGCGTCAAGCTCACAGAAGACCTCGACACTACGACAAGTCCTAGTCGCCTCTTCGGTATAGGCAGACAAGTCCTAGTCGCCTCTTCGACATAGGCAGACAAGTCTTAGTCACCTCTTCGGCATTGACAAACGAGTCTTAGTCACTTATGAGGCATAGACAGTCGGGTGCAAACCCTATGGTGTCTAATTCACCTCAGCGTACAACGACATAAAGTTAATCTCACATGGAGCTGAGCTCGTTAGCTTGGCACTTAGGGATAATCAACACTTAGGTAAATAAGTGACCTAGGCATAGACAGGTCGGGTATGTACCCTACAGTGTCGAACCCTCCTAGCATAAAACAGAAATTATAGTCTCAAGCTCACCAGCTTGGCAGCAACCTATACGTAGGAAAAATTCACTCCTATTTGGTTTAGTTCGCTAGCTCGGGACTAATCTACACTTAGAAAAAAATTCTTGCACACAAAGATTGCAAAACACTTATATTTCATTGATGTAGAACTTCGAGTACAAAAAAAAACTACTATACCCGAGCTCGGAGGCCCAGAATGTACATTGTATGTAAGGAGGTCCAAGAAAAGAGGCACGACTATATATCTGATCTGCCAGAATCCCCTCTAGCAGGTAGGTCAGTTTCCATGTGGTCCTCCTCCACGTCATCTCATCCTGCCTCCCTTGACGGCCTCGTCTCAAGAGTTTCATCGTCACTCTCCCCTTCGGAGGAGTCGGGTTCCTCGTCATCCTCCTTCGCCATCTCGGGAGTGACGATCGACATGGAAACAGGTCCGAAGTTGAGTTCGGGAAACTTCCGCTGCATCAGCCACTTGCAAAGTTTGAAGCATGGCCGGTATGAGCTAGATCCATACTCGACCTGGAGTTCGTGAAACTCTGGGGACTCCTTGAAATCCTCGATTGCATGCTTTCTCTCTTGAACCCGTGCGTCCTGGATGGCGGTGTCAAAGATCTCATTGTGCTTGTTGATCATCACCTCGAGGTTCTTGTTCTCCTGCAAGAGAGCCTCCTTCTCACCCTTGAGTTTCTTCTTCTCCTCTATCAGTACAAGGATCAACTCCTCCTGGCTTTGAGCTCCCTTCTTGTCTCAAAGAACCTCACCCCGAGCTAAATCCAACTCGCGGTAAAGCTTCCGAGCGTTCTCTCCAGCCTCTCGGGCTTGCTTCAAACGGATCTCGGATTGGTAGACGAGTGAATGAATAGTGGAGTTCACCTGGCAAATAGAAAGAAGACATGAGTACTATTAACAGAAGAGTAAGAAAATAAAACAAAGGGGCGGGCTACTCACCACCATGTAGTAACTAGTTGCTCTTCCTCTGAGTTGACTTGTTGGCATGTTATTCCATTCTGTGGCCTCTGCAGGAAACACGTCATCCTTGCTTTTGAGGAGCCCAAGCCACAAGGTCATTATGCTCTCCTTCGGGAGCTGAGGCTCGGGCACCTAAGTAACCTTGGGCTCGTGAGGCGGGGCCCCTCGTCCTGGTCCTCATCCAGATCAACGACTAGACGTTGGGGGCGAACCTCCTCCTCCGGGAGCTCAGCGGAGATCGGCTCTAGCACGGCAACCTCGGGTTGGGCAGGAAATGAAGGACCGACCTCCTCCCGATGGACCTCTTTGAGGCCCTCCTCTTCTTTCCCTTCTGAACACTCCGCAAAAGGTTTGCTGCACCAACGCCTATAATAGCTTCTGCAAGAGAAAAAAAAAAAAGTTAGTCACGAACTGAAGTAAGTGCAAAACTAAGAAAGAAAAAGCGATGTGTGTGTCGAGGTGGAGGCCTACCAGGAGGACTTAGCCCAGCTCGTACAAGCTTTTCCTCAGCCAAGAAATCTTTCATTTCAAGGCCAATGTCCCTCCAGGAATTAATGACCACCCTAGTCTCAGCATCCAGCCTCAGCCCGGTACTTTGTTCGGGCTACCGAACAAGACTTTGAACCTGGGGCAGGGGGAAATGTAGTAACTCTGCTGGGTGTCCCCGCGCAGGCAAGCAGAGTTCTTCTTGATGGAGCAGATTGAACTAAAAGTGTCTAGGGAAAGAGGTCGGTTATACTCTTGGAATAGAGAGATAGTGCCAACAATGGTTCGGATGGAGTTTAGGTGTAATTGGTCAATGGTAATGTCGAAGAACTTAATAATTTCTATGATGAAAGGGTGGAGCGGGAAGCGCAACCCAGCTATGAGCTGCTCCACAAAGACTGCGAGCTTGTGGTGACCGTGAACCCAAGGGTACTGACCCAAAGGAATACTGAAGGTAAGGGTGTCGAGAAGATAGTAACGGGCTACCAAGGACAATAATCTGTCCTAGGTCATCGTGGAAGGGCCGAAGTCATTCAGATCCCAACCCCAAGAAGAAGTTGGGACCCCCTCTCCGAAGGTCGGTCACTCTACCTGAGGTTCAGGTTCCTCTGGCCGAGATGGCCTGACTTCGGGCAAAGGTGTTTCCCTTAAGAGGTGTAGAGAGGAGCTCTCTAGCGAAGAGCTAACCTCACCGGCGAGAGCCAAGGACCGCACCTCAGCACCCTCAGGCTCACTAGAATCGCTAAGTAACCTATCTATGCTAGCGCTAGACATACTAGATAGGAAAAGGAAAGGGGAGCAACTAATGAAAGAAGACGAACTCACCAGAAGGACAGCAACGACATTGGACACAAAGGAAAGGGTGGCGAGCTGAAGGACTCTGACGCGACCTCAAGAGAGCTCAATCACAAGATTTATGGTGAAGGTAATGGGCCCTTCGGCCCCCTATTTATAGTTCACCGCATCCGACAATCAACGGCTGAGACCTGTACGATCCAACGTTTCCCATGAAAATTGGTTGCACGCTACCTGAGGACGAAATCGGTTGAGCGCGCTCTTTGGCATCCATGGGATCTATAAAAATGTGACGCTGCACATGCCCGGGATGCGACCTGGGTCATTTCGTGGTTGAGTCAGATAGTTGAACAGACCCGATCAACGGTTCGCCCTCCAAATTGACTAGACCTCGTGCCAAATCCACCTAGACTCTTTATGAACTCCCTACACTGAGTTGGGACCCTTGGCATGAGGAGTGGGGGGCAATTGATGAAGGGTAATTTGGCACGACCTAGCAAGAAGGAGACATGTAGGTGCGATCTAATTGAAGGATGACAACTTAGCTAGGCAAGCCCAGTTTGTAATATTCAGAGTTTGGGTATTCAGCCACCTCGGCTCAAAACCCACCTTGGTGTAGTGGCACCTCAACACCCAGTCCAATTTGGGACTAAAGAGTTGAAGTCCCAGCTTGGATCTAATGAGCTGAAACACCACGTAACCGACTCCAAAGGCCTCTCCAACAGATCCCGAATCTCTTGAGGTCACGATGAGCCAACATATCCCAAATTCCCGAGATCATGATATGAACTCATCCCGGTTCCACCTAAATTAGAGGTAGGCAATAAACCTTATCAACATATTGTTCTCCTTCAAAAACGGAACCAACCTTATCTCCACAGCCCGGTGATCCCAGAGCTCTCCCGGAGCTCTTTCGTAAGGCCCACGACTATTCCAGTATATAAAGACTCGAAATTTCAAGGCAAAGGTATGCGTGATTATTCTATTCACTAACACTCAAGCTCTCAAGCATTTAACTCGCATTCACAGTATAAATACTGACTTAAGCATCGAAGTGACCTCACTGGGTTAGCTATTATGGGTTCTCTGATTCACTGTTTTGCAGATCGGTCCAGCTCGATGCCCATTTGGAGTTCGGATCGCCCTTCAACTAGGAATAGCAAGATCGTGCACCATCAATACTTAAATAAAGTATAAAGAATTTTTTAATCAAAATTAATACGATTCAATTAATATCATATAAAAAAATCATGAGATTTCAGAGATCTTCAAAGACAATCAAAACCTTCATGTATAAGTTTTTAGAGTATAGGGGCTTGTTTTAAGCAAGAAAGCCAACAAACTATCAGGGATTATGGAATTGGCATGATATTGTTTAGTATGGTCTAGTTAATGCCGTATAAGAAATTTGAAGCCTCTATGTTATTTTAGAGATCTCCAAAGACATTTGAAGCCTCTATTATTAAGGTATAGGGGCTTGTTTTGAGAAAGAGGCGTAATAAACTATCAAAGATTTATGAAGTTGGTGTCCTATTATTTAATATGGTCTCATTAATACCGTAAAGAAATCTATGTGATTTTAGAGATGTTAAAGGCATCGAAAGCCTCCATGCTCAATTATTAAGGTATATAGGCTTATTTTAAGTGAGCCATAATAACCATTGTTTGTGGGAATTGAGAATATTCTCTATTTGTATTTTTTGTTTGTATTACTGGAGAAAGATTTTGAACAATAGGGAGGGACCGACTTATCAATGGATAGACAAATAATTGGAGAATCAAATACCTGGGCAATAGAGAACTTCAAGAATGTTGGAAGGGAAGCATTTCAATAGGTTCTATGTTCTCTGCTCATCGGATGGAAGATATGAACTGATTGTTTTCTTTGTTTGAGCTTTTGGGTGTGGGTTGAAGGTTTTGAACTAAAATTTCATAGACTTAAGGTGGCGGTGTTGAAAGATAAATGTTTTTTTTCTAATTAAAAAAAAAAAAAAGAAAAAACGGAAGTGTTAACCCATCTTTCATTATTTTTTACACATGTCCCCAAAAGAGCAACGTGTTACAACGTGAATGAAATTTCAACCCGCATTGTAACAACAAAATTTGTAGCCCATCCTGTCCCTTTTTATACATATATACTAGCGTCATCCCCCTCGCAAGGGCCGGAGAATTTGGGGGGTCAGCCCAACACGACCCACAGCCCAATCCCGTGTGGGTCTATGTCGTGCCACGGGCCGAGGTTGAGTGAGTTGTAAGTCGTGCCGGGCTGGGCCACAGTCAGACTTTGGGTGTGGATTGAATTGGGCTGGACAGTTTTTTTTTGTTTTGTTTTTTTTTTTGACATTTTTAATTTTTTGTTATTTATTTGTTAAGTAAAACTAAAATATTTAACTTTTATTTGATAATTATTTGAAAGATAAGAAATCTAACAAAGAAATGAAAAAAAAAATACTTAACCAAATAAAAAGTCAGAGACAAAGAATCAAAGTGAATAGCAAATTGGAAGAAAAATAGGAATTTTGTTTCATTTAAATTTGAATGATACAAAGCATACAATGGTTGGATGAATGAAATATGAAAATTGGAAAATGGAATAAATTAATAAAATATAAAAAATACAATATAGTTACAAATTGAAAATAAAATTATGTTATTAAAAAATCAAATAAATTAAATAAAATTTATAATATTTTGAAAAAAAAATGTTATACAACTATTGAGTATACAAAAAATTTTGACTTTATTATTTTCTCCTATTTTTATTGACTTTGATCATCTGCTTCAGGTGAAACATCAGATGTAGTGTCATGCCCTCCTTTGTCATGTAATCTATCTTCAACATCCAGTCAATCTTTAAAGCAGATGCACATCTCTAGACTTTTTCATCATTCATGCAGCTTCTCTTGTCCAATACTCTAGTATCTACACGAAAACAAGACTTCGGTGGAGCTGTTAGCACCGAAAGGGTTAGTAGATCACGTGCCATGGCGACGAGAGATGGATAATTTTTTGCATGTTCACTCCATCAGGCTAAAATATCAAAATTATTTGTTCCATCTGAGATGAAGGAAGAAGCACTTAAAGTAAAAAAAATTGCTTGCAAATAAAAATTAAGTTGAATAAATGAACTTGTTGTCGAGGTAGTAGATTTCTGCATCTTACTTATTAAATAAAAAAGTTTTTCTTTTCCACTATTAGACTCAATTTCAGAAGTGGAAGATGCAATTGTACAAGTTGTAGAATTTTTATTATTCCCTATTACTTCACTAAGAATTTGTATTATAATATCAATAGGCATTTTTGCATTATAAAAGTCACTAAGAATTTGTTTGTGAGAAATACAACTTTCTAACACAGGTAGAATTCCATCTATGTTTAACATCTAATATAAAATGTTTATATTTTAAACCATAATTTTGACATAAATATTTAAATTCTTGTTTTCTTGCTCTATGACTTTTAATATACATAATACAATTTTTAATTTTAGAAATATGAGTAGAAATAATAATTAAAGCATCCTGAATACATAAATTTAAGATGTGACATGCACATCTGATATGAAATAATTTACCATTTAAGCATGATTTCAATTGAGATTTTAAAATATTTATTGTTGAATTATTATCACTAGCATTATCAAAACTAATAGAAAATAATTTATTGACAATTCTATAAGAATGTAAAGTATTTAAAATACTTATAGTAATAGATGGGCCAGTATGTGACCATTCAAGCCTAGTAAAACTTAAAATTATTTTATTTAAAAACTAATTTTCATTAATAAAATGACTAGTAACACAAATATAACTTATGTTAAATTTAGAAGTCCAAATATCAAAAGTAATTGCAACTTTAGAATTAAAATTTGATATCATATAAATTAAGTTTTATTTATATGAATAAAAAATTTTAAAGCATTTGATCTAATAGTATTCATAGAAACATTTTTGAATTGTGGTTTTTTACAAATTTACGTAACCATTTTTCAACTTTAGTATCTTCAGCTAACAAAAATGGTTGTTCAACATTTACAATGTATTTTCCTAATTCTTGTTTCATTTTTTTCTTGAGAATATTTAAAAGTATCAGTCCACGCTGCCCAATTTGTGTTTGTATTGTTTTTCTCCCTTCTTCTTCTTCTTTCTCATAGGTGAGCAAAAAATGTTTGCCCAAATAGCCAGTATCACCCTTGCTACAATAGCTAAAGTCTTTCCTACATTTTTGGCAAATAGCTCTTTTTCCCTTCCCTTGAACCTCTTCTATTTTAAACATTTTCCAAACCAAACTAATCAACTTAGTGGCATTCTTTTCTTTCCCCTAGTATTAGTAGTAGGGGTGGAAGTTCCATCAATATTAATAGCATCCATATTGGTGCTAATACTACCATGATGTGATTAAATATCATCAACATTGAACATGTTGGGGAATTGATTTTGGGAGGAGCCAACCATTTTTTTTAATTCTAAAAAAATAAAAATTATTTTATTGCACTTACCCGGATTGTTGGTTCGGAATCCTAACTTAATTTCAATGGTTGAAGCCTTTCAACTCCAAGAGTCCAAACCTCCCAAATTGCTAACTTGAGAGTTAAGATACTTGAGAGATTGAGAGATTGAGAGTTAAGAAACTTCAATAAAGTTGAAAATTAGAGAATCAGGGAATGTATGAGAGATTGATAGATTGATAGATTGAGACTTGAGAGAGTATGAGAACTAGATAAGAGATTAAGAGAATCGTTGAATTACTATGGTGAGAATGGTGGAGGAAAGAGCTATTTATAGGAATTGAAAATAATTCAATTGCCCAAAATATCTTAAAAACTAGTCGTCTTTTAGTTGTTGGGAGGGGTATTTTGGTCATTGTAAAGTTATTTATCACTTTACCCAAAATGTCCTCCAAAATAGTTGTTATATAGCTCTTTGAGGGGGGCATTTGTGTCATTCTTTCTCCCCCCACAACCAAAATACATAAATACCCCCCTATATAGCTGTTGGAGGTATTTTTGTAAAAACAACCCCAAAAAGCTGAAACTAACCGTTGGGGACCCCCTAATGGCTAGTTCATTGACGGGCCGAGCCGACTTGTGAACTTGGAACCCCAGGCCCAGCATGACATAGACCATTGTGCCTAGCTTGGCACGACTGTGTACCATTGTGATGTGTCGGGCCACGGGCGACACGACTCGATTTAACCTCTAATTCCTCCCCACCCTCCCCTCCAATTGTATTCACTTATAAATGTATGTTAAGTTACTTAACTTCACTTATTATATTTTTTAAAAGAATTTATTAATTATAAATATTGTGAAACTATTTTTTTTATTTTGAGTAATTAATGTAATTTAAGTATATAATTAGATTAGTTAAGTTAATAATTTGTTTAATTTACCATATTTAATTAACTAAATTAACTAAGATAACTAATGAAACTATACTAAATTAATTTGTTTAATTTACCTAATTGAAATATCTAAAAAAATTTTAATGTTATAGTTAGGCCGAAATCTATAATACATTGTACGAAAATTGATTTCGCCTTATAAATATTATAATTTAATTCATATCACACATTTTCTCTCTCTCTTGCTCTATCTCAATAATTTAAATCCGTGTCTCGTTGAATATTTAATCTAAACCGGACCTCCCTACTTAATGAACTGGGAAGATATCATTTGTTTCAACATTTACCAAAGCATTAATTTTGCAGATGTCACTTCACCCCTCAAACCCAAATAGGATTCAACCCTGATTCGTTCCCGAGTCCGCATCTGCTAGTCCGATCAACATCTTGCTAGTCGTAACTAATAAAAAACCTCCACGCAGCCTAAGCCATTTTAATTGAAAACCTTACGGGCTAACGGCAGTCGTAGACTCCAAATGACATGTCTCTTTCTTCCTCAAACTAATTAGCTTTTGAAGAATAAGTTGGACAGATGCGGATTGTGAACCCTTTTACCCTCCTTGAATTGTGAATTGTTAACTACGGCACTGGGTGGCAACAACCATTTGAATAGAACAGTTTGGACGGCAACAATAATTCCGACGACAATAACTCGGATGACAACCCCTGTGAACTTTTCATAATCTTTGTTTGCGCTGTAATATGTTTATAAGGATGGTATTAACAAATTTTCCATGAAGGTGTGGCCTTTTTCAGGGCTAGTGGATTCTTCCACAGGATTTCAAAACAAGGGCTTATCGCTTATGTTCACCCTTTCCAACACAAGACGCCACATTCCTCCAAATACGGAGGTGGTGGACCAATGTCAAAATGGTTCATCCGATTGAATCGATTATAGGTTAAAGCACTCATAAAACCTGCCTAAATGCCAGCTCTCTGTGGTAAGGTCAACGGACCTCACGCAGTCACGCTCTGTCTCCACCCCTTAACCTCCCGTCTGTTCCTTGCATTTTATGCCAGCTGGATCTTGAATTCGAAGTACCTGGCTGGCTGGCCATAAGACACCTAGGACTCTAGGAGCTAGGATAGCGCCAGATATGCCACAGACAAGATCCATACAACACGGGTTATAGAATAAAGATGTCTATTTGTAGTATTTTTTATGCCCGGTCCGAGCAGCCTAGCAAAATTGCGGTGTTTATGTGTTCCATCGATTTTTTAGAATCCTATAGAATGTTAATGACTTAATGAACTTTAGGCTGTGTTTGGTTACAACACAAATCAGTTTAGACTGATTGCAGTGCAAATGATTTGAGTGTAAATTCTGACCTATTTTTATTTCAAACTTTAGCTTATTTTGTTTGATTGCAATATAAATGAAAAATTAAGACATTAATTAGTAGAATAAAGTAAAATCCAAAACAAAATTAAACAATAACTTTCATTTTTTTACATTTGCACTTTCATGCATTTATACTAGTGCAAATAAATTTGCACTGCAACCAAACACAGCCTTAGGCTCAGTTTGGAAGGAGTACAAATACAAATATTTACAAAATGCAAGGTTTTGCATTCTACATACTTGTATCTGTAGTCCTTCCAATCTAAGCTTGGGAAAAATGCAATTGTGGGAATACAATTATGTGCAATGCAAATACAAAATTAGGAACATAAAGCAATATAAAATAAGATTAATTACTTGTATATGCCTAAAGTTTGAAGTAATTACTTGCATATAATTATTGGGGCATCACAACAACCACCCACATTATAAAATAACAAGGTAATTAAAATAGCAAGTACGAGAAATATAATGAAAGCAAAAATGATAAAATCCAATCAAAAACAAATAAAAGCATGCATCACAAAGAATACAAAGATTTACGTGGTTCGGCCTTACTGTCTACATCCACAAGAGAGACAAAATCTATTCTTCACTATGAAAGAAAACAAAAAACAATATAAGTACCTTGCAGCTTGCAACCCAGACCAACCCTTACCCTTGTACACCTGTACTCTCTTTCCTCTAAACTTGAAAAACAAAAACAAGAGAAAAAACCCACTCTCACACCAATAACACTCTGTATTTTTTCTCTCATACATTTTCTCCCAAAAAGAAAACCTTAACCCTACAATCTCCACCTTGGCTTTAACCTAAAGAGGGACTATACCAACCGTTAGATTAAAATTAATCCAGCGGTTGTAAAATAAGACACAATCCCAACAATCTCCACCTTGACTTATTTGTCAACCAATTTAGAGATATAATGTTTGTGTCTCCACCTGTTTGCAAATACCTCAAACTTTCATTGGCCTTGTAAACACCACCAGCTACACATAACTTGAATCATTCGATCCTGACTCCACCTAATTCAAACAAAACGACCAATGTACTTGTATAACTGTATCCAAGCTAACAATCCTAGTTAACTTCAGAGAGGGACCTCGATCCTTCTTCTCTTTCATCAAGAATCTTTCTCTCACCATCATCTATACTTTGGAAGCTTGCAGCATTTGTCTCCACTCTATTTGTAAAAGAGACCCTTCGTATGGCTACACTACCTTGTGCATTCCATTTCCAACATTCCATCGATGTCTTGGGAACCACTGTACTCCCAACCATATGATACAAATGTTTACATTTTTCTTCCTTCATCAGGACCATACCACCACATGTGATTTTCATGGCTCCACCTGTTGCAAAAATCTTCCATCCCTTGGAGTCTAACCGGCTAAGTGATTTTAGATTCCTGTACATTTTTGGGACATATGCTACACCCCCCAAAGTGTGAATATGCATAGAACATTCAGAATCTAAAACTCACTCATTTGGAAAAAAAACTGTACATACCTTCGAAGACTGTGAAAACGTCTCCATTATCATTAGATGCAATTGTCATGCTTTTGGATCATCCACACTCTTATATCTTGCCCTTTTCCCTACCATTGGATCTAGACTTACTACTCTCAGATCCCTTGTTAGGCGACCTTCCTTTTCGATCCATTCCCACCGTGACCAACATAGAGTCTTGCCCATTCTCATACTTTGGCTTCCTTCTAACCTCATTAGATAGAAGAGACACAGTAACTTCTTCCAGCTTCATTGTATCTTTCCCATACAACAATATTGTCACCAAGTTTTTATACAAATCAAGAAGTGAGGTAAGAAGTAAAAGGGCCTTCTCTTTTTCCTCCGCCTTGACATCAACTTTCTCTAGTTGATCCAAGATACCATTGAACCCATTTAAGTGTTCTAAAAGATTCCCACCTTCTTCCATCTTCAACCTGTACAACTACCGCTTCAGATATAGATTTTTCGTTAAGCTTTTTCCCAAATAAAGCTTATTCAGCTTATCCCACAATTCCAGTGCGGAATCTTCCTCCATAATGTTAAACATAATATTATCAGCTAGGAGCAATCAAATCGTACTAACACACCCTGACTCAATGTCCTCCCAATCAATGCTCTAGCCAAGCCTTGTTGAACCAGGACGTCTTTCCCCCTTCTTTGCCATAGGGTAAAGCTGCCTTTGCCATCAAACCTCTCAATCTGGAACTGAGAACCTGTACCTTTTGCTGCCATTATCTCTCAAGTAATTTTACAAACATCTTGTAAATACTAACCTGAGAGCTCTGATACCACTTTGTTGGGGCCTCACAACAACCATCCACAATAAAATAACAAGGTATTTGAAATAGCAAGTACAAGAAATATAATGGAAGCAAAAAATGATAATATCCAAGCAAAGACAAATAAAAGTATGCGCCACATAGAACATAAATATTTACGTGGTTCGGCCTTACCGCCTACATCAATGAAAAAGACAAAATTTGTTCTTCACTGTGAAAGAAAACTGAGAACAATACAAGTACCTTGCGGCTTGTAGCCCAAACCAACCCTTACCCTTGTACACCCGTTATCCCTTTCCTTTAAACCCGAAAAACAAAAACAAGATAAAAAAATCCACTCTCACACTAAGAGAACTTTTTATTTTTTCTCTCACATCTTTTCTCCAAAAAAAAAAACCTTAACCCTATAAAAGAAAACTTTTATATGTAAAACCTTTTTAACCTAAGAGGGGCCACACCAACCATTAGATTAAAATTAATCCAATAGTTGTAAAATAAGACACAATCATAACAGTAACCTTGTTCAACTTTCAAATGTTAAGTCTAATAGAAACATCCTAAAAATACAAAATTGTCCTTAACAATTCATTAAATTTTCAAAACATGCCCCTACATTTCCAGTATAGTATCAGATGACAATGCGGTGCTAGCTTTGACCTTTGATGAGCTAGAGGTATTATTTTCAGAAATTTTTCAATGTTTTCTTCACTCTAAAACATAATCCACAGCACCCCTTCTACCCATTTCACATCATAGCCATTAGACCTGTTCATGGGCCAGGCCGGGCCAGACTTTTACTCTTCATTAATGGAAATATATTAGGCCCAAGCCTGAGCCCGGCCTGACCAATGGGCCTACAACTTGGGCCCAATCCTGACCCTGATAAAAAGTCCGAAGCACAAAGCCCGAGCCCGAGCCCGAGCCCGAAGCCCAACCTAATTAAAAAAATAGAAAATTTCCCTCTTAAATAATCAATATAAATTAGAATTTATTCATATTAAAAAAGAATATAAATTAAAAATTTATTTACATTAAATAAAGAATATAAAGAAGGGAAAAAGGATGTGGAGAAGAAGGGTTTGACTGGAAAAATAAGGGAAAGAGATGAAAAAAAGAGAGATATTCGACTAGGGTATTTAGGTTTAATTATAGGTTGGGCCAGGATTTTTGGGCCAAGGTTAAGCCCGCGGGCCCATGTACCTGTTCAAGCCCGTCCGGGGGCCGGGCCATAGATTTTTCACTCTCTACAAAATGCCACTTGCATTCATTGTTATATCAATCAACACCTTCCTGTTGAGGCATAGTTCGTAATTCGCACCGCTTCTCCGTTACTTGCTATCCTTTTGATCTAATTCATAGTTTACACCGTTACCTTCTATGCTCAAATGTGCTTGGAACATATAATAGAATGGAGAACATCGGTCTTATAGGGTTTTAGTTGGGAAGTTTGAAGAGGATAAACAGTG
The DNA here is from genome assembly GCF_056320005.1 of Nelumbo lutea. Classification (NCBI taxonomy): domain Eukaryota; kingdom Viridiplantae; phylum Streptophyta; class Magnoliopsida; order Proteales; family Nelumbonaceae; genus Nelumbo; species Nelumbo lutea. The sequence goes on from NC_142684.1 coordinate 118,641,558, forward strand.
TTTTCAAAATGGAAGGATAAATTTGGGATTACAAAAGAATTTAATGACAACTATAAATGACCCTAAGACTGTGTTTGGTTGTAGTGCAATTTTATTTGCACCAATACAAAGGCATAGGAGTGCAAATGAAAAAAAATGCAAGTTCTTGTTTAATTTTAATTTGGGTTTTGGTTTATTTTGCTTCATGTCTTAATTTATTTCATTTTTACTGCAATAAAAAAAATAATAAGTTAAACTTTGAAATAAAAATAGGTCAAAATTTATATTTAAATCATTTGCACTGCCATAGGTTTGCATTAGTACAAATTAATTTGCATTGCAACCAAACACAGCCTAAACATTTAATTGATGGAGAGCCTGTTTATGTAATGTGGAGCCATCTTAAAAGGCATTACAGGGTACGTAAAAGTACTTTCGTCAAATCTCAAGGTATATATATACAAGTAGTTAATCTTATTAAGGGTTCGACTATGATATGGGAAAGATATTATATCCAAAAACATGTTAACGAAATCAAATGGTATTTATCAAAATTCATGGGTGGGCTTTGATTTATCAAAACTCTTCTGTTGGTATCATAGATTTTTCCCCTTATAAAATACAAGGTTTTATACTGCACATATTTGTAGTTATACTCTTTTCAAACTGAACCTTAAAAAAAGAGATGCTAAAACTGTTGGGAATGATTCTTATATTTTTTTTATGCAAATTAAAGAGATTTTAACAACAAATAAGAAGCATGTAGTAATAAAAACAAATAAGCAAACACAAAACAAGCAACAATAGTAGACATCAAGATTTATGTGAAAGCCCCTTGATATGGAGGTAAAAAACTACAAAACCAAAATCCAAATCATTTACTGTCAATAATAATAATGAAATACAATATTTTTTTATCTAGTTACAACTAAATGATGAATATCAAGAGAGTTGTTGAATTTCAATAACAAAAAATATCAACAGATAGATAAGAAACAAGAAATCTTTTCAATTCATTAGGTAGCCTAAGCTATTAGTGTTGAGAGAAGAGAGAGAGAACTATTCCCAATTGGCTGAGTAGCCAAAAACGTATTAGCTAGACAATGCAAAAAGTCTTTTCACTTTCCAACCTTTCGTTTTATCTTTATTTTCTTTCTTTTTTTTTTTTTGTCTTTATTATTGAGTCAACAGAAACTAAAACTAAAGTTCAAATGGGGGAGCTGGCCCTCTTCCACCCACATCCCCGTTTTAAGAAAATGTCCATTTGCATCAATTCGTCTTGATCCAAAATCACACGCGCAAAGTTGCACGCCAGACTTATCAATCACTCAACACTGTTACCAGATACCGGGAGAATCGAGGAAAGAAGAAACAAGTGGAAAGTGTAACTTGACCAAAACACTGTATTTGTATTATCTCCATGACATGATAGCCTCCAATCCCAAGGAGGCAATCGGCTTGGCAGTTGGCAATTCCCCTCCTCCATATTGCCTTGATTTAACGCCCTTGCTAGTTTTGCTGCATCCACCTCACTCCGAATCTAGCACCACAGTTCAAATGGGCCGGAGGAGATACAAATATCAATACAATATTATCAGGATATTTACGAATTCCGCACAATGCCAGACGGGAATTTGGATATAAAAAAGGGAAGATCACACATTAAAGCTGTGTTTGGTTTAAAGGAAACTATAGGAAAAAGAAAAGAAAGGCATGGAAATTTTTATATACCTTCTATACGTTTCCATGCATTTTCCTTTAAACCAAAGCCTAAGGGCCTTGCCGCACGTGGCACATTGCGTATTAATCATTGGATTGGTGTCAGTGGAGAATCAGGCCAACACAATGTGGTGTACGTCATAGCTAGATGCCCATCCACGGTGAAAGTAGAGGTGATTGGTGAGTGATCAAATGTGCATTTTTGTATCGGTTCAAGGTCAACGGTTGACCCAGCCGGTCTAATAGCTGTTCGGAAGGCGATTTATTACATATGATATGATACGTTATCGGTTACTCCACCGCTCGAGTGAAGTCTCTGATCATTTGTGTTAGAATATTGATTGTGAATTTGTAATCCCTTTCTTTTGTTACCCTACACGTTTAAATTCACACGGAGAACGACCCATCCTGTTTTATTTTATTCTTCTGTACGGTCAAAGTTTTCCATTCCGTACACAGTGATGCAGCGTACCCTGGAAAAACTGTGAAAATCACTGCCATTGATGCATTTCTGTTGCCCATCTTAATTCACTTCATCCGATTCAAGGTGGGGCCACAAACAATACATCTAAGGGCCGTGATTCGTGGTTCTAGCCCATGGCAACTCCAACGGCCGTAGCGGATTTTTGAGCGCTTCGAATGGTCCGGTCCGAGTTTACTACTGGTTGGGCCAGTACCCAGTAATATGATGCTCTCTTGGTGGTTTTGAAGTTTCCCGCCTCCCTGTCCTTTCTGAAGTAGTCTAGAAAACCATCTATTTATCATGTTTCGCCGAAACGGTTTCCTTGGTTCTCATCTCAGCACCGATTTTTATTACTTTTTTTTTTTTCAGTTTTTGTCATCCACCAATCTTTTTCGTTATTCAGCAATTGCTTCCAAGAATTCGAGATGAAAGCTCTTGATTCCGACCAGAATGCGCCAATCAGGTAAGCGATCTTAATCTATTAGCAGGGATTCCATACTCCGTCATCGTTCCTCTGTTCTGGTCGTCATCAATTCTTTTTTTAATTTCTTTCTTTCTTCAGTTTGAAAGTGTGCTAGGTTTTCGTTTCCTTTTATTACGTTTCTGATATAATTGATCTCCGTAGCCAAGTGGATAGTGATGATTATCGGTGCTACTACTTGATTTAGGGAATCCGATCCAGTAGATGATGAGTGTTTGATCGTTTAATGTTCTCTTAAGATGTAGTTCCCCTTCTAGATCTCCATTTTTTTTTTTTGTTTTGTTGATTTAATTAGGAAAGTGGACAAGTGCTTGCTAATGTAGACACAAATGCAGAATACATACTTGCATTAGAGAAGTTGCTAGTTTATTACAGTACATAGACAAAGAAGGAGAGACCACTAGCTGATGGTTCATCCTTGTTTCAAGCTTTCAATTGTATATTATTAACGACTTCTGGAGTGAAAAAGAAAAGGGAGAAAGAAACTAAAGGAGAATCACGGCAGAGAGTTTAGCTTTTCCACGCTTCTGCATCTACTTTCTTTACAGATCTGCTGATATGATCTACTTTAGTACATGGTCTTTGGACTTCACTGGAGCTTTAGATACTCCAAAAGCCTGTACAAGAATAAACAGGCATGAATCCATATAGAGCATTTACGCATTCTCAATTGTTCTGTCTGAAAAGTAAAATTAGAAATTCAAACAGTAAAGTTTCAGTTAACTATTTATCAGACAAAGTGCCATCTAGATTTAAAAAGCACCGTTCTCAAGTGACGACGAGTAATATAGCAAGTCTGGAAGGAATTCAAAAAGCAGAATGAAATACTGAGGCCGCTCCATAGAACGATTCTTATTGAACCTAGAACTAGTCACTAGTGTATTATGCTTGAAACATTATAGCCTAGTATCTATCTATCTATCTATCTATCTATCTATATGTATGTATGTATATATGATCCAGGGTGAGTCTTATTGATCAGTTATGGCTCTTGAGCCTACGCAGAGAAAATGGAACATTCGGTGCACGAAGAGAGGACCAGGAACAAACTTATGAAAACAATCTAATTGGGTATAGTAGTAGGTAATGGAGTTACTGGTATACTACCTTTGCTCCTCGTCACCGATGCCCTGGCTGCTACTCCCCGAAGACTTGTAATTGGGGAAAGGAACTTTGCCAGACTCAATATGCTTGAGATCCTCTATGAGGATCTCATAGTGCCTCTTTACTTCCTCTGCAGATTTTCCACCTACGGCCTTGGCCACATTCTGCCATCGGTCCGGGGTGTCCTTGTCATATAAGGCCAGGGCCTTCTCGAATAACTTGTTCTGTTTGGGTGTCCAAGTTGAACTTGATGATCCGCGCAGAGAGCTGGATGCCATTAGTTTAGTAAGGGATGAATGTGAAATTTAACTATACTGAGAAATTAAGAGTTGCTGTGAAGGACAAAGAGGCTAATGGAGTATTGTGGATGGCAAAGAGAAAAGGCAGTTGATGGCAAGGAGTTGTATGTGCGTTGAAGTTCGGAAATTGGTGAATCGAAATGCTAATAGAGAGATGAGAGAACACAAAATGGATGGACAGAGAACTGCTCCAGTCGAGGGAGGGGAACTGAAGGATGGCTTGAACAAGAGATTGCCATGCCTGCTCCTTATAAACTGGAGTAAAGCGTGATGGGGCAGAGACAGTTGGCGAATCTGTTTTCTAAAAGGGTACAAATACGCCAATACGGTATAACTATAAGAACCACAAGCTGGTGCAGGACAAAGAACAACAAGAGGGGAGAAGAATCAAAGGACGGTCTCTTTAATTCTTTCTCTATTTTTGTGTCATTTTTCATTCCTTTAGAACATCAATAGAAAAGATGGATTTCCTTGACAAATTACTAGCAAGTGGAATTATATACTAGGATACTTATAATTGATTGGCAAGAAAACAACTCCTTTCCTTCCACCTACCAAAACTATGAAAGATACTCTGTCCTCTTTCAATGGGATTCTGTTGCTAATATTGCTAATTGAAGCAATTTTGCATAATTTGGTCTAGGGAACAAGAAGGTTATCGGCTTCCAAAGTTCCATTATGTCTATACTCAAGTGGTCTGAACATTGATACAAATTATTCTGATTATGTCGTATGCCCATCAAAAGATAATATCTCTATCCCCGATCTTCTCAGTGTTTTTACGGTATTTACATTTCTCAAGAATGTGATGGGGTTGCAGCCAAGAAGTATTGATTTTAGTTAGTTTTTACCGCGTGTGACTGGGTGGGGGTGGGACGGTCTTGCACGTCACAGACAATTGGGGAATCCGATTTTTTTGGCTTCAGATTGGGGATTCTCATTTACCAATTTTATTCAGTACAAAATTCAGAAGCGTTTTATCTGGCTGGTTAAGTCCGTATAATGATGATAGTCTTTTTTATGGCTGAATCAGAGAATCAACAGATTTTGCTCTTTAATTCATGGACGGGTATCCCCAGAAATTCAACACAAGGGTCGAGTGTTTGATTTGGTCGAAGGCTTACTTTACACAACTTCGTGTTAGTTCATTGACAGTATCAGTGTTGGATGGATTCTGGAATGAACTAACGTGTGATGCAGAGAGAATCCTGGTGACAGCCCAGGCTGCGAAACATGGACAGCCAAGGTTTTCTCAGCTCATCCCTTTCTTCTGCTGTTAATTTTCTTCGGTTTTTTCCCGAAACCAGTGTTGGATGGTTTCGGGTACTAATGGTCTGTTATGGTCTTTATAGGTATGGGTATGGTGATAGAAGTATTATTTATATTTTACATGTAAAAATAGCAACAGTTCGAAGTACCTTTAAATATCTTGTCTAAAATCTTTGTTGGTGTCCTCTAATTAAAGTTGCAAAATTACGTTTGCTAAATTTCCTAATTAAACAAGTTCATATATTTTTGTTAATACTTGAAACAACCGTTGCGAAAAGAATAAACATATAAAAAAAATAAAAGACAGTGACCATAAAAGTTTCCAAGCTACACTTTGTGGGGCTTTCAGTTGAAACTAATCTGAAGTTGATAATCATATATTAAAAATATAATGTATTCGAGTTACAGTAAAATCTGCATAATTCTAAAAAATCTCATTTTGTTTGTTGTTCCAAATGCATTTGTTGCTGTTAGACACGTTCATATTCATAGTGTGTTGAATGAGCATCTCACTTCCCTTAAAAAGACAGGAAAAATTAAAAGGAAATGCTTGTGGTACAATCGAGAGGGTCTGTGGGTAGGGATGACAATTTTCTCCATTGTTTTGGCATGGTGTGGTTGGGACGGGGATTAATACGAATCTCCTATCGGGGTTGGGGTAGGAGATGGGGATTGAGGTCCCCACCCAACCCGACCCGATTATATATATAAATTTTATTTATATTAAACATATATTATTTATATAAATATCAAAATATATTTAAAACATTATTTATAATTTAAAATATTTATTTATTTAAGTAAATTTTTTTTTTCAAAAAATACTATTATTTAAAAATTTCAAAAATTTGAATCCCTGTGGAAAACCCATTTCCATCAAGGATTGGAGATGAATGACAAATTTTATCCCCAACAGGAATTAGAGACGAGGATGAGGGTTAATTTCAGAATTGGGGGCAAGAACGGGGAATTTAATCCCTGCCCTGAACCCACCCCACTGCCATTCCTATTTATGGGCCTTAAAAAGCACGATAGTAAAACCCAAGTATTTTTTGTAATAAATACCTCTATCCCATAGGTTATCAGGAAATCCCCTACTGGCCCACATAATTTATGTTTATCTGTGCTTTGTGGGTGGGGGCTCGTGGCATACCTAGATTCTTAAAATAAAGGAAAGAACAAAGAGAAAAAAAGGAATATATAGAAGTGGAACATAACACACTCAACTGATTGTAATAATAAAAATCTCCTACTAGAAAAATGAATAAATCATTGAATATAGAATTGTCAAAGCACTTGACTATACTAATAGAATAAGTTGATCAGTGGTTCAACCACTTGTGTTAAACGGTTTTTGATTAAGTCAATGCATTTTGAAGAAATTCTGGGTTTTAGGAGAATTGGACCCAGAATTGAGATACGGGTGACAATTCAAATTGGGTTCAACTATTTGGGTTAACAGTAAGTTGAAAGATAATCTTTTATATGGGTTTTAAACAAGGTTCTAAGTTTTGGAAATGCAAAGTGTACCGAAAAACAATTTTAAGAGACGTATTGAAATACATTTTGGATATGTATGGATATGGACAAAAAATTAAGATATGCATAAATATAGTAGAAAATTCAAATAAATCCTAAAATATATATTGTTAACAATATTTATAAATTTTATATTATTGTAAATAAGTCATTTAAAATGTAAAAAAAAACATAATTTAATGGTTTATATAAAGTATGGCATATTGGGACACAATTAGTAACCGTTGAAAATGATGGAATAACTAAAATGTAAAAAAAAAAAAAACTAAAAAACTAAAATGTGAATGCCAATTTTCAAAAAACCAATATAGTTAATCTTAATATTTATTAGTATGGGTAAATCTATGATGCGTGAAAGATATGATATGGAAAGAGTTTTGACCAATCAAAACCCACTCATGAATTTTGATAAATAACACTTATTTGCTACCATGTTTATGATTTCACTTTATTGGTTAGTTGTTTTTCAGATATCATATCTTTTTCATATCATAGTTGCACCCTATTAGTATATAAATTTTAATAATTAATTCTAGTATTTATTAATAAACACTTGTCACAAATTAAGAAAAGTGCAAATTTACTTAAAATTAAAAATACATATGATCATAGCAAACAAATATGTGTGGTTCATTGGCGAACTTGTGGTTGTTAAAATCAAGTGGCTAAGATTCAAATCTTGCTATAGCTAAAATTAGAAGTTTTTACACTAATAAAATGAAATTAATGAGAGGGGATCATTAATTAAAGGAATTAATGAGAGAATTTGAATTAGGTGCTAAAATTCAAATTTAAATTTAAATTCACTTTGGAGTAATTGACTAATTAATGAAAGAGAAATTAGACTATACATGTTCCATGTATCAGGTTCTTGTTAGAACATATAATGAACACCTCTAGCCAGGGGTATAGCCCTTGTAGTATGGTGTCGTAGTGCTAGGGCAACCACACTTGAGTTAGGTTGGCATCATAGATTGCAATAGCCGATTAACTGTCATAGCTTACGACTTGTAAGTTGGACTTGTAGCGAGATTTCATGAGATTTAGCTTTTTAGCATTTTTATGGGGCCTACCCAGTTTAGGTTTTTTCCTTGTAGGGAAGTTATCTAAAACTCACCATGAGTTTTCAATATTTCTCTTAAACTCACCACAACTTTTCAAAATATCTAAAAACTCACCATGTCAAAAGGTTTTTATTTTCCAAAATTCTCCTTTTGTTAGTTAGAGGTGTCCATGTCAGCATAAATAACAATTTTCATAACCAAATTACCCTTGAATGGTGAGTTAGAGGAAAAATGGTCTTTTAAGTTTTCAATTTTTTTAGTTTTTAGATTTTTAGTGTTTTTTTTATAATTTCTGTCTTTTTGCATTTTTCTACTTTCTATAATCTATAAATTTTCTTGTATTTTTATTTATTTGTAATTTCTATTTTTTTCTATAATTTTTGGTGTCTTTTCTACAATTTTTATTTTCTAATTTTGTTTTTCAATTTCTATAGTTTCTATAATTTGAAAATAATTTTTTATTTTATTTGCAATCTCTATAATTTTTTATATTTTTTGTAATTTCAATGTTTTTATGTATTTTATATTTGAAAAATATTTTTTAAACTTTTTTCCTTTTTCATGTCTAAATATTAAAATGGTAATATATTAACACCTGTTAGTTTGTTTAACGTCAAGTTAGTGACATGGTGAGTTTTTAGACATTTTGAAAAGTAGTGGTGAGTTTAAGAGAAATGCTTAAAACTCGTGGTTAGTTTTAGACAATTTCCTTTTCTTGTATAAATGGCAATGTTTGTGCCTTGTATCTTGGGGGCCAAGAAAAGAGGGCAAGAGTGTGGAGAGAGCGAACTTCGGGTGTTTTTGGGAGCTAGGGTTTCAGTGAGAGGCTGTGAACACTATAACTATAAATTTTATTATTCATTAGTGGATTTCTTCTACTTTAAGGCCCATGGATGTTCGTTATAAGTAGAACCATGTAAATTTGTGTATGTTATTGTAAATTCTATTTTGCAATTTTCTTTTATTTATTATTTTCCAATTATTTATCTTCTTCTTGGGTTTGTTACAATTACAATAGGATGAAAGGTTTTTTATTAATATTTGAAGAACTGTATAGTATGTGACAAGGTTTTTAAAACCGAATTGGACAATGAATCGATTAGGGGCCCAGTTCCTGGGTCGAACAATCTAACTGTTCGAATTGAACGAATAACCCATTTTGACAAAAAATAAATAAAAAATAAAAAATTTAAAAAATAAAAATGGCCAAAACTGTGGATGGTTGGAACAGTTTGAACACTCAAATCAATGATTTACTGACCAAATCAATGGTTTTTTTGGTGAAATAATGGTTTTGGGGTAAAATAGAACTAATCACTTAACTAGTTCCCGATTTTTTTGATCCAACTGTCTGGTCCAATCCGGTTTTAAAAGATATTATTAATAGGATGAAAGTATTAATAGTATATGATATTGTTATCTAATTTTAATTTTTATGGCCTAGGCATGAAGCCAAGTAACAGCATTATATTAAAAAAAATTGCCCAACTATTTGTATGGCCTAGCATTTTGCCAGGGTGAGGTGACAGCATTTCCTCCCAACAAAATCTCTACATATACCATGGGAATCTCTTCACACATTAGCTCCCTATAAATTTAACATAAATGTATGGAAGATATTCCCAATACTATGTGAATAAAGATTTTACTTGTAAGAGATTCGGGCATCAGCAGTGCAGGCTGGGTTAAGGCCAATCCTTTCCAACTAATTGCTATACAGTAAGGGAAAAATACAACACTCTACAGTTAGTGATAATTGATATCTTAAAAAGGAAATCCGATTATGAATTCAAAATTACTAAATACCAAATCCCTTTAATGAATGGTTGATTGCCCTGTCAAAAAACTCTCCTAGGAATTGATATTTGTAAATTGCAATTATAATTTCATAAATAGCAATTATTGATATATAGTTAAAATTAATGAATGGTTGATTGCCCTGTCAAAAAACTCTCCTTTACGCAGGAAGACCAGAACAAACAAAAAGTTTCAATAGAACGTTAAAACAGTCGAGTATCAAGGTACTGACCTTTGTACTTTGATGTACATTAGACAGAAGGAACATATTCTTTTATCTAAAATTGCATAATAAGGGGACCACGCATATTAATAAAAAAAAAAAAAAGAAAGGGGACCACGCATGGTAATGGTCTTGATCATATGATTTCACCAGTCCAATAAATAGACAATTTTTTGACTTTCATTTGTAAAAAGCTTTAGGGTACCAAAAATGAGCCAGTTAGATCATCCAACTGATTCGAGAGAAGCAGTATTTTTAATGCTTGACCCACTTAAAAGGAGAAAAAACCCCTATGTGCAGGTCACTTACAAATAAATTTTGGCATAATATGTCTGTAGAGATTTTTTTTATTGGGTATAATTCCCTTACCACGTAAGAGGATCTTCTCTACCTCTTATATCTGTACGGTTGAAAGTATGATGGCGTCAAAACCTCTAAACGCCAATGTCTTCTTTTCCTTTTAGGCTCAAGAACTTTTCAGGTAATCTAATACTCTAAAGAAAATAAAAGAAAAGATTCCTTCTCCCTTCTGTTTTGACATTTGAGAGTATTAATTATTTTTATAATGACCAGAATTTCCTTAAAAATAACTTGTTTTTATTGGATTAAGCATTTCTCCTTCTGCAAGGTTTAAACTTTGACGTATGGTATTGAAAAGAAGTATAGGGAAGAAAATTGTAAGATATGACATTTTCTTTTGCTAGAAAACATAATTAATTAAACAGAAATAAAAGAATACATATAAGATATTTATTGGGATATTTTAATAAACACATGGATATTAGTGAAATGATTAAGATTGGATTTATTCTTTACATAGTACACCTCACACCAATCTCAGCATATTTCAGCCGTTCATTAAGAATATTTTCCCATGAATAAAAATTTATAATTATGGAGATATTCTAGATATATGGTTAAAAAGCGCTGTAAGGTAAGTGTGAGGCATGCTCTGTGAGGGGCAGATCAAACTCATGATTACATAGGTACTGTTAATTTGCTAATATACTAATAACAATAAATTTAAAGGTCATGTGTTGAAAATGGTAAAATAATTTGTCTGGTTTGAAAGTTAAAACCTAAGACTTGTACTTAGGGGTGCCAATTGGACTAGATTTGGTCCATTCCAATGTGAGTCCATTACAAATGGATATGGTCCAATCCAGTCCAGTGAATATTCCAGACCATTTTGGACCAGTCCAGAGACTGTGCAATCTGTTCAAATTCCTGTTAATTTAGATTAATTTCAACTCAAACCTATGTTCTTATTTTTTATCAATGGATCAGATATTGGCTCAATCCAATATAAATTCATTATGGATGGACCAAGTCCAGTCCAATATGTCATATTGGTCCATCCAGTCCATCCAAATTCAATGTCTTATTAGTCTGTCTAATCCATCCAAATAGATTTTGATTTGGACAGAGTCCAACCCAAAACCGGTCTAGTGACACCCTTACTTGTACTGTTTTTAGTTTTTTACTTGTTATAGTTTAGTGTAGTTGTAAATACTTGGCCTATCATGCAGGGCAACTAGATTTCGATGCAATAAGAGAGAGATATGGTCCTGAATACTAGGAGTTCAAATTGAAAACCCTATTTAATAGGAATTGAATATATGAATAAATTTGTGTTAAGCATTATTTACCAAAAAAAATTGTGTAAAAATTTTATTAGGCAGCATATATGGGAATAAATATAGGCTGTTTTGTTGGAGTAAATTGGCCTGTATTGGATGTATTGGGCTCGTTGTAGGGTTTTATTCATAGTTAAGGTATTTGGCTCGTTGTAGAGAGACTTGGGATAGAATTAGGGCTGTCAAAGGACTTTAGAAATCCATTGTGTGAATTTACAACTAGTCCAATTATACAGGATTTGGATGTTAAAACTTGCATCTGATTAGTAATTGGATCTGATGTGAATTTTGCCCATTGGATCTGGTAATGTGGATGCAAATTAAATTCAAATCTGATCTGTTCTCTAGATAGAATCCTGCAATTGCCTTCACTAGGATTGTGGGAGTTACGGGTTTGAGCCATTGGGGGACAAGCCACCCCCATTCTGTAACTTGGTGTAGCAATTTTGACCCCAACCTATTTGACCCACCCAATCCACCTGATTAAAATACCTCACCCATACCCACTTTTTCTAGAAGTGGGTCATTATGGATCGGCTGACCCATTAAGGTCAGGGGAAAAGGGTCAGAGTGGGTTGGGTTGGGTTGAGGATATCCATTGGGTTGTAAAGGGTCAAGCTCGGTTAGTTCAAAGGGGAGGGTCGAAACAATTAAATGAAAGTTTCTCTCTATTCTGCCAGTCGCCAAGTCACCATTGAAGCTGTTAGGGTTTCTTTGTTTCACTATTACAACAAGCTTAAATGCCATTGTTTCTTGCAAGTGTGTCCCCTTAAGGCTCAGTATGGAAGGAGTACAAATGTAAATATGTAGAATACAAAACCTTATATTTTGTATTATCTTATATATATTTTCACTATATATATTTGCATATGTACTCTTTCCAAACTGAGCCTAATCGCTGCAAATGGCTTTTATCGCAACTATTTTTGTCCAATCTAAATTGTTGCTATTTGTCTTGTTTTGCAACCCTAACTAGACATTCTCTCTTTTTTCTTCTTCACCATCGATGATTGAAGCTAGAAATTTTCTCTTTGATGCAATGACGCTCATCGCCACCAAAGGATCTTGCCGCCTTGGTTCTTTCTTCCTCCCCTTCAAATGCTGGCAAATCACCCCACTCCCTCTGTTGTTGGTTTTATCTTGGAGCTGAAGAAGATTGCAATCCACAACAATTGACATGGGTTCAGTTCCAACAGGCATCACTTGCCAAGTGATCCTTGGGGCATTTGCTATTTTAAGGGTTTTGTTGCCAATGGAGACCTTTTGGGAAGGAAATCCTTGGGTCGATTAGGTTCTTGTAATGAAGGGGTTGGAGCTCTGCCTCTTAGAGCTCATTGATGCATTTGAGATTTCGTTGGGAGATCCGATCAAGTATAGCCATTACTGGCGTACGCAACATCTGTTCAATTTTTTTTGCAATTGATCAAGTATGACAATATTTTTTTGTTAATTTTTTCTTTTCAATTTGTTTTGGTTGTTTCGATGTTATATATGGGTGGCAAAATGGGTTAGAGGGTCAATTTGAGTGGATTGTACTCAACCCACACCGAATCCAATCCACCCATTTGCCACCCCATCTGTAACCCAGTGAAGCAAAAGAAAAAAGAAAAAGAAATTTGCTGTAAGCCATGTATTTTATTATGATGTTACATTGATGTTAAAATTATTAAATTATATATATTATATATATTATTAAATTACTCGTGGAAATAAAATTATTTAGGAGTATATAGGTATTTTTAATATCCTATGTATATATCTCTCAACATCAACGAGAAATTCAAGATGTGGGGTCCTGCCGTCCTGGTGGGTGGGGGAGCGTCCCCATCTGGTCGTCAGTCGTCACTCTATCTTGATAAGCATATATATCATTGTGCAAGTAAAGGGAAAGAAAAGGTGATAGGGATGCCGTAACAATGCACAAATGTTTGGTTGTCATGCTGCTATCTTTAATGGGCTGGGCTTTGTGATCCCAAAAATTGTGATGGTCCATGATCCTTGATAAAAGAGATTTATTTAGGGTTACAAAGTCACAACCCATCCCAGAGTTGGTCGACTATTGGATGGTTTTATATCACTGGGCGTGTATGTGATGTCATTTGCATCACAGTCGCGAATGCTATAGCTAGAGTGATGGTCGTCAAAAGGAGCGCTCACACGGTCTCAGCAGTCCCCAATAGCTTCAGATGCTCTAATTGGCTCATTGGCTGTTGAAGTCAAGGTTAACGCGTTAAAAATTTACTGTGGTTGAGGAGATTCTGGCGGTATTCGACACGATGAACACGTGTTTGGTTGACTGTGCACAGATTCACATTATATTGTGGATCGGTCTCATCCAATTCATCTACAGCAAAAATCCATGGTTAGGGCCCGTTCATAGTTTATTTTTTAATTCTCTATTTTAAAATTTTCATGAAAGATTGAATCATATTGTTTATTTCACATTTTAATATTTTTGTTAATAAAATATTAATTATTTTACTTAATATTTTAAATTTTAAAAAATTTTAATTATTTTATTATTCTTTTTATAAAAAAAATTGTATTTATTGGTTAATAGTAATTCATTGATGCATTTTTCAATATATTTATCATATAAAATGCAAAAATTAGATATTTATGATTAACCACGTAGGTCATTCATAAGATGTATATGAAATACATGGAATCAAAAAGTGTGGTATGGATCAATTCACACCACGCCTACAAAATGTCACTATGGGTGTAAACTAGTCTAATCCACACAGTTTATTTAGTTCAGAATAGTTGTGGATTGTAGTGCGGTGTGAATTGGTCTCTATCATAGGGTGTGGTGTGTGGATCAATCTATACTCACCAATTTTTCATCCACATTACAGAACACCTCATTTAAATTCATAAAACAAAATTTTTATCATACAGTATTTTACTTTTTCTTTAAATAGTCATTCTTGTAGAGATGAAACAATACAAATTTGCAAAACTTTTCAAATGCTATTATAGTTTTAGATTCAACTATGATATAGAAAATATATAATATCTGAAAAACTTCTGACCCAACTAAAATCATAAACCTAATAGCAAATCAGGTGTTATTTATCAAAATTTATGAATGGGTTTTAATCAAAATTCTTCTATTGCGAGTCGTAGATTCTAATAAATTATCTCTGTTCCATACCCAATAGCCCTCTCAACTTGGGAGGAGGAATCGATCCAAGTCTTTACTACAACCAATCATATACCTTACCAAGTAAGCCAGTTGATAGCTGCTGACTGCAGCTGCAAGTTGAAGTCTCAAATACTCAAATCGTGTTTTATATTTTAAGGGTTGAATCCTTTAAATATTTAAACTATTCATATAACAAAGTATTTCTTTTAATGTATAATAAGTTAAATGCCATTAAATGTGCGAACATTCCGATTCTCTGACATCAGGAAAGATTCTCCTCAGGTGATGGGCCCTCATTATTTTCCATAAATGCTTTTCTGGGTACTATTGTGAAGGTTTAACTTTCCAAAAATTTAATTTGATTAGGAAACCTTTTCTTTTCCCTTTTGCAGGTGACCTGATTGAATAACTTGAGGGGCGGGAGAAAATTTTATGCGACTGTTAGGAATATCCAAGTAACTTATCTCAAAAGGGGGGTTGAGTTACCAATTGACCCATCCAATCTCTACAAAAATTGGTCTCTACCACAGGGTGTAGTGTAGACCAATTTATCTTCACCAATTTCTTATCCACACTAAGAACATCCCCTTTAATCTCATAAAACAAAATTTTCATACAATATTTTACTTTTTTTTTTTTTAAGTCATTCTTGTAGAGATTGGTTGCAAGAGAATTTTTTTTGGCTACTAAAGAAATATTTGTTGAAAAAGATTAAGCAATACAAGTTTGCGGAACATTTCAAGCGCTATGGTTTTGCATAAGAACTTTTCAAGCAATACACAGATCACTTACACTGCCATGGTTTTGCATCAGCGCATATTTATTTGAATTGCAACCAAACACAGCCTAAGGTTAAGGTGGGGTTCAGCGTGATCAAGATTCAAAATTTTGTCACGTATAAGCTTGTATTGGCCGATACGTATCTTATCATGGCCTTCTCGATATGCTCCTACAGGGGGTATTTCGGGTCAGTGAGAGGTTCATGGGGTAGACCGGCCTTAAACTGGCTTCTCTGAACCAGGTTTAAAAAAAAATAAAAATAAACAAAAATAAGCACTACCGATACAGGCCAATATGCCCTATTGGCGCATCACCCTGTATCGATGATATTTTGAACATTGCTTGGGACAAGTGTGCTCTTTTTTTTTTCGAATCTTGCTTGACATGCTTGCTAAAAGCGCGGGTCACAGACTAACAAAAAGGTTAAGGCTAAGTTAACCATTCTGCTCTCGTAAGTTGGTGAAATCCAAAAAGCTTGCCTTTTCTTTTTTCTCTATCGTAAGTTGCTTCCCCAATGTGCTCAAGGCTTCTAGAAAAAAAAAAGCAAAAAACGGTTGTTCTCAAGGCGAATTGATTCTGTGTAACTGTAGATTAAAATGGTATGAAAGATTCAACTATGAGCAATTTGTTAATGATCATCAGATCATATCTAATAGCATTAATTTTTGAGATTTCTCTGGAATAAAAAGATTATGTTTACGTAGAGAAAATGCCCCAATGCGTAAGTTTCTTTCTTTCCTTTTATAAAAGAATCTTTTCGTTTTTTAGTTAAAAATGGGTTAGAATTAGCAGCATGGGTGGTTTGGGCCCATGGTTGAAGTGGTTGTTCTCTAACCAGTTCAGGTTTGGTGGCCCATTGCTTGGTTGCAGTGGAAGTTTATTTGCACCGGTGCAAAAACTATGATGATACAAATGATTTGTATGCAAATTCTGATTTATTTTTGTTTATTATCTTATTTTGTTTGATTGCAATGCAGAAGTAAAATAAGATTTGAAGCATAATAAAATAAAACCCAAAATAAAATAAAATCAGAATTTATATGCATTTCCACTAATACAAATAAAATTGCACTGAAATCAAACACAGCCTAACGGAATGTAGTACGTCTGTAGTATAAAATACAGAGTTTTCTGTTGGTACACTTGATCGGGTTATAATGCATGGTATGGTCCATCCGGTTCACAAAAAAAGAAAAAGGCAAAGGATAGAATATCTTTCACCATTCGCCCGCGCTCTCGTCCATGGATTCCCCTCATCCGAAACTAACAAGTGGTGTAGAAAGCTCATTCTGTGTTTACGAATGAAAGTAGTATTTTGCAGGTAGTGGGCTTTGACTGGTCAATCCTTTTATTTTATGGACTGGTTTCCTTCCTCTCAATTCTCCTCCGGCTTTGGTTTGCGTCACTGTGCGCGTATTGTTTCTTTGTCTTCTTTCCTACTTTATATTAAAGCGTGGGCGCATCTTGGCGAGAGAAGATCGTCTATTTTGGAATGACATGGGGGTTAAAATGCACAAATTGAGATTTGAAAGTAGTGGGGTTGATTCATGTTTCTTTTCAGAAGGATAATTCCAATTGGAAGAAAAAAAGAAAAGAAATAAACTCTGCGTCGGACATACGCTCAATGCCTTATTGGATGTAATTAATAAATCCCTGTTTTTATGTTGGATGAATAGTAGCTACTAGCAAATGGATATGTGGTTCCCTAGCTGTGCCCTTTTTATGGTTATCGATTGATATTAAACGATGTTTCTTTAATGCACTGGTATGCGCATCGAATTGGGTTGGGTGTTAGTATCTAGAATCTCCCAGTCCCTGCGGAAATCCATTATGGTGGGTCAGAACTCAGAACTCAGAACCTCTTCTGTAATACCTAAATTACCAAAAAGAAATAAGATTAAAACGAAAAAGAATCCCCCATATAATACTTAAATTAAGCATTAAGCCACCATTAGAATCAGAAATATGAATTTTCTGAAAGAAAATAATTAATGACTGCCGAGGATCAAGGATTTCTAAATATTTGCCTAGGATCTGCAAGATAAACAAGTGTCGAAGCTTGAATTAAATAGGTCGGCCGACTCTTGCAACATGCTTGGTTGTCAGTATCAACCTCTGCAAGTCCACTAGAGTCTCTTTCGTTCTCCCCCATGCAAGTGTAGTGGAGTCTTGTTTATTCTCTCTGGAAGTGCGGTTGAATTAATTCGTTATTTGTTCTCTCTGCTCGCTAGGCTCAATCAAGAAAAGATCTTTTGGTCAAAGGTTCATGTAGCTTTACTCAAAAATAGTTTAAGGTTATTGAAGTATTGAACTAAAACCATAGAATTAGAGTGGAAACCTGCTCGTTCTTTTGTTTTTCTTCTTTAGACACATTTCATAGGGCAGCCCAATGCTCTCTCCATGCCACTGCGGGGACTGTAGGTTGCAGGGAACTCCCTAATTTATGTCATTCTTTTAAAGTCACTTAGTTGAGATCGAAAGCAAAACCAGTATTGTTTCATCGACTTCTAGCAAATGTTAAGGTACCTCCGTCCCTACACCGGTGCAATATGAGCTTTCTGGGATATGTTTGAATGCCAAAGTTTGAACAAAAGATCATGACTCCTTTCGTCGTTTAATGAAAGTTCTCTAAACGACCTTACTAGCAAACCCAACTCCCAATTAGTATTTCCTTCCTCTAGTACTTATTTCAAAAGGTGCAACAATTTACGGAAAAGTACATATGGTAGTCCTTACTATGCAAGTTGGTTAAAGTAGTTAGCTTGAGATACTGTTCATATGCAAAAAGGATTGATGGGAAGCGTGAAGTAGTTATCTTGAGATACCGCCCATATGCAAGAGGGATGGAAAGTGGTCATTTGATGAGAAAGGCATTCAACTGTGTGAGGAGTGAGGAATCTGTAATGAAAGATGGTCCATGAGAAATGAGATATGAGTAACCACGCTCCTATTTAGAATCCTTATCATTTCACGTTCAGCCCTGAGAAAGTAACATGTTTTGATTCCCTCGCTTCCTCCTGTAAAGATGTAATCTTTTGCTTTGGTGGTCCTTCCTTACAAGTTGGAGTAGGGTTACTGCTGTTTCAGATTAGATGTCCATGATGACACTTCACGAAGAGTTGTTGTCGTGACACTTAATAGTTCTAGTTGGGTTAGCCCTTTGCTTATTGTTCACGGGTCACCAGGACTTTTCAGGAGCTGGAGAAATTCTGCACCATACCTGCTCACTCTGCAGGTAGCAAATTCATGAGAACTACCTTTAGAGGGAATCTTTAGACAATGAAAGAGTAGGGGAGAAATTTGAATTGGGATCTAGTTTGCAGAAAGGAGTGGAAGGATCTTTCGGTGGTAGTGCAACTATAAACCAATAGGGAATCAAACAATCTTCTCATCATCGCATGGGTATTTGCACCGGTGCATGCTCACAAATTTAATTTTTAATTCGACACCAAATTTGCAACCCATATGAAGAAAATACACTAGTAGGTCATGGGCCATGCATGCATTTGTATCTATCTGTTGATATTTTGTCAACGGCAATATCTATTTTATTTGTTTACTCATGATCTTGCATTGTCCTCTCCATTCTAATTAACAAAATCCTTTGAAATGGTATTACCTTGCAAGGTTTACAGGCCGAATCCACTGCGTTTGAATGAAGCAATTTCCCTTTTGAGTCGACAAAAATTTATGACACGTAAAATGTGCGATTATTAGGGTAATGCAGAACTGGAAGAAAGATTGTAAACATTTTGTCTCTTCGTCTCTATCATTCAAATGTTCAAGTTCTTATGCTTGTCACCTTCTACTCGCAGTTACTTGCATGCAAAGCAAGGTGTCTGTAGTCTTTAGAATGACTTTGGTGACAGGCGAGAGAATCAGGCCTATGTTGTTTAGGTTTGGTTCTTCAGTTTGGATAGCAATGTAAATAACAAAGGAGAAATAACCCAATTTAAAAAATTATCCAACACCACAAAAGAAAGCACACCAGAATTTTAACTAGAAAATCTCTCAATGTGATGAATAAAAACCATAGGGCACTAACCCAAAAATCTTCTACTATCAACAAAAGGATAACAATTTCAAGAGACAAGAATCTCTCTTGAATTTACAACAGTTATCAAACAAGATATATTTCAATCAACAAAACATGAGATAGATGTCACCAAACATATTGGTCAAACCCTCTCCCAGGATACAACAGAGCCTTAGGCGAGAGTTTGAAATTAGCAAAGTTGAAGATTTTCTGAAGAAACCTTCTTTGAAATGGTAGTAGATCAAACAGAGAGAGACAAGAGTGATTTTCGAAAAGCTTGTGTGTGCATTTGTTTGATTAATGCTACTTAAATAATTTCTGAAGAGTTATGGAGCAAATGAAGATGTTGATTCAAAAAATGGCTCATTGAACAATCACAATTTTAAACATTGTGACTATTAAAAAGGTAGTTAATAGTTAATGACTGTTAACTTTGAATAGTGACTCTTGACCATATCTGATCAAATCATGACCATTGAAACATCAACGATCAGCCTTGCACCAAAAGTCAAAGCCGCCCTTTGCGAGCCACGCGGCTGCATTCGAAGTGTGCCACTAAAGCAACTTATTGCATAGCACATGCATGCACACGTGTGCACACGCATTGCGTGGTAGCAAGCCTCGATACTCTCCTCTTTATTTCTAAGGAGTGTAAATAGACTCCTATTAAAAACCCAAAACAAGTTTTGTAATTTTTTAATGTAATACAAGTTGAAAACTTGTTTTAGTAAGAGAAAAAAATTATTTTCGAAGACATGTGTGCAGGTGTGTTTTTCATGTAATTGATCAATCAAACTTCAAACCTCATTGGATTTCTAATGAGATTAAAATCCAATGATAAGTGCAAAACAATAGCCAAAACGGTTGATTGAATATGCTCTTGTTCACTTAGCAAGAAGCTTGAATCTCTTATTCTCTTGTGAAAGATGAATTTTTTCCTTCCCATTCTCTTCTCTTTTTCTTCTTAAAGAGGATACCAACATGAGTATCTAGAATGCCAAGAGACTCTTCTCACCTAGAAAAAATAAGGCTTGTAGAGAAAACGAAAGAATAATGGAGTGGATTCCACCATCCACTAACATGAACCAAGACAAGACAATTTGTCTCATTATCACTAATGAGAGAACATCAAGAGTCTAAACCTTATTTGTCTTTCTTCCCAAATTTGTCAAGTTACATGTTGGGCAAGAGACCCCAACACATGAGTGGGTCGCACCTCCACATAAGGAGGGAAACCCAACACTTGCTCCCATCGATAAGATCTTTTTTTGAGTGCAATTTATTATTCATGTCATTTATTGATTATTTGAAGGCCATGAACAAGCATAGAAAAGTTTGAACAGGTGATACAAGATAGAGCAATACGTTTGGCTTTGCTTAAGGAAGAAGAGTTCAATGTTAGGAGTCGTGTTTGGAAAATGAAGATGGGGAAGCGGAGGCAGAGCCTGAGACTGAGATCACTCCCAACTTCTGTGGCAACATCCACCCTCATGATGCCCGAAGTCAAGAAGGT
This sequence comes from Nelumbo lutea, assembly GCF_056320005.1. NCBI lineage: Eukaryota > Viridiplantae > Streptophyta > Magnoliopsida > Proteales > Nelumbonaceae > Nelumbo > Nelumbo lutea. The sequence continues at coordinate 118,662,609 of NC_142684.1, forward strand.
AATGCCAATGGAGGTATGTATAAGGAAAGACAAAGGGCTCTATTATAATTGTGATGAACCCTATCATTCCCAACACAAATGCAAGGTTCAAATATTGTTCTGGATCATGGAGACCCAGAGGATGAGGATGAGGTGTAGAACTTGGTGTCCGTTTGATTCACAATCAGAATCGGAATCGGAATCGAAATCCTCCGGAATGGTCCATTCCCATAATCTATTTGGTTCAAACATGAATGAGAATGGGAACTAAAATCAGTAGGAATGGGATTTCATTCCCAAGGGAGGGGCAGGGAATGGTCACACGCTTAAATGGGGGAATTCCATTCCAACAGGAATGGGAATGGGATTCCGATTCCGCCCAACCAAACAGTTGAAACCGGAATAGCCCATTCTGATTCTGATTCTAGATCCTTATTCCCACAAAACAAATTGGGCCTTAGAAACAAAGTTGGCGGTGGTTTGTACGGATCTGGAAGCAATTCTGAAAATTTCTTTACAGGCCCTAGTGGGCTCTGGGTGATCCAACACCATGCAGATCCAATGTACCATTCTTCAACATCCCTTGTTAGTGTTAATAGACAGTGGGTCCACTAACAATTTCTTGGACCCAAGAATTTCCCAAAAGGCCCAACTCACTATGGTAAAAGATAAGCCATTCACTGTGATAGTAGCCAACGGGGAAAAATTACGAGGGGAAGGTGTTATCGAGTCCCTCTTAAAACACAAGGAGTGACCTTAGCAGTAGATTTTTTCTTACTTCCCTTGATTGGTTATGACACGGTCCTTAGAACCCAGTGGCTATTGACGTCGGGCCTAGTCCTTTGGGATTTCTCCTCATTACAACTACAATTTAAGGACCCCACAGGTATTCATACCCTTAAGGGTCTACAACTGATGCAATACAAAAATGAAACACGAGAACTCACTTAGCTACTCTTTATATAGGCGTACACCCTTATGGCTCCTATTCTTAATCTGAAAACACTCTTTAATAGAATCCTACTAAAACTCCTTAAAAAGAAAATCATAATCTAAGAAAACACTCCAAAATAGAATCCATATAAATTCCTTCAAAAAGAAAGTCCTAATTGAATATAAATTCAAAATAACTTCAAAAGGAAAGCCTAATTCAATATAAATTTGAAATAATGCTAACTTGGTAAAAACAAACTAAGATAGAAACTCTATGATGGCACCAAATTGGTAAAATTGAAATAAGATAGAAATCCTATGACGATGCTATATCGGTAAATATTTACTAAGCTGGGTCGGTGGCATCATCTCTACTTCTTATGTGTCTTGGAATGGTCACAAATTGCATAGAACTTATCAGCCTTCTCTTGTACACTTCAACAACCCAAGGAGACCAAGATTTGTGAAGCTGAATTGGTTTCAAAGTTTCTAAATAGATCCCAACAGGCTTTCACATAATGGGCCTAGTGAAGAATGAAAACACAGACCCAATAGCACCAGAAAATCGTAAGTTATTGAAAGAGTTCCCTAATGTCTTCAGTGAGCTCAAGGGACTCCCAACTGAACTCAGGACCATGCCATAAAACTACAGCCCAGTGCGGGACCCGTCAATGTATGGCCTTATCGGTACCCTCACTTTCAAAAGGGGGATATAGAAAAAATTGTGGGGAGCATGCTCCAAGACGGCATTACCAGGCCCAGTACAAGCCCGTTCTCGGCCTCAATATTGTTAGTGCACAAGAAGGATAACTCATGGCATTGTGTGTGGATTTTTGTACGTTGAACAAGGCCGCCATACCCAATTCGATTTCCCACCCCAATGGTAGATGAATTACTTGATGAACTCCGTGTGGCCAACGTGTTCTCTAAGCTAGACCTCAGGTCCAGGTATCACCAAATTTTCATCCAAACTGGATAATTACCTATTGATTGCCAAGTGCACCCAGTTTTTCATGTTTCTTGGTTGAAGAAGAAGTTGGGCTCACATTGCATTAGTCGACCCACATTACCTCCCCTGACCTCTAACGGCACCCTCAAGTCACATCCGATGATTATATTAGATTGAAGTATGGTTAAACTGGGTAACAAGGCCCATACTAAACTGTTGATCCAATGAGAAGGCACGGCCCCTGTTGATGCTACGTGGGAATGGTGGGGTGATCTGGTGAGGCAATATCCTAGAGTCATCCTTACGGACAAGGCGATCTTAAGGCTCCATTTGCTTTTTGGTAAATTGTTTATCTAAGTAAATACAGTTATCTAGATAAGTTTTTCCTAGGAAACGCCTACCTGAGTAAGTGTATTTACCCATGTTCTTTTATTTTTCATATATATAAGGCAATGACCATTTTACTCATAAAAATCCATTATTAAAAGGGGCATTTTTGTCCCATTCAAGTGTTGGCAACTTTCCCCCTAGGTGGAAAAGTTATTTATCCACCTAGGAGATGGGTATCATTTACCCAGGTATGTGATACCTAGGAAAATAAATTTTTCTTGATCCTCATATAAATCTGAAAAAAGAACATGAGATTCTTGGTCAATGGAAATCAAAATCCCATTGACCAACTTTCCCTCCTATCAAAATCCTAAAAAAGAACGCCCCCTAAAGGGGAGGGAATGATACAAATTCCCCAGGAGGAACCGGCCCAGCACCATTAACCAGCCCGGATCCAATTGAACCACATCAATTGCATTACTCACATGCATGGTCGTTCGAAGAAAGACGTGACTATCATCTTTTTGTTTCTGCCAATCATTGGTCGTTATGATTTGCTGGATAACATGCAAGCCCATGCTCACACCGTTTAAATAGCATCTTGCATTAGAAATATCTTACAGGAAATATAACACATAAATACGGAGATATTCTCAATGCAAGGATGTAAATGTTGTTGGAATGAGCTTTGCACTGACTGAAGCCAGCTCTGTGGATTGACATCTTGCGCTGTCATCTGTGTACTCGAGTTGTTTTCGTTCTTTTTCTGAATGCCTTTGCATCAAATAACACAATCAATTGGGTTTTAATTTCTTTTTGGCATTGACCTAAACCTCAAATATGGATCCCATAAAAGTAACTTTGGTTTTGATTTTAGTTGTTTTTTTTTCATAACGAATATTTTGACTTGGGGCTTCCAGTTATTGAAACTTTTGGGTTTTCTATTTGGGTCCAACATATTACATTGGCAAAGATCTGTACACAGACTTAAAATGGATACTATAATATGATTGGAGTGTTTTTTTTTTTCTTTTTTCTATCTAAAGAAAAAAAAAAAACACCTAAATCAAGGCTTTAGCGAACAAAATAATAAAGGATTAAGTGTTTAAGTCTAATGGGTTGGGTTGGGTTGGGTTGGGTTGAGATGAAAGGAAAATCTTTGGCTGTTGGAAGCATTTTTGGGCTGGGTAAAAGAGTAATTAGCCCATTCTCTTTGGCCAAAAAGGTAAATAAAGGCATGCATGGATTAACATGTCATGTCTGAGAATGTTTTTAACAACCTAAGCTGTTGAGATCACATCTGTACCTCACAAACGTCCCACGTGCATATCTCAGCGTGCATCGGAAACATTACTCGAAGTTGTTAGTGGGAGATGTTCTCAATACACGGTTAAAATATGTTGTGAGGCGTTTGTGGGGCGTAGATGTGAATTCTAAGTTGTTGGCCCCTAACAATCAAAGTAGTTGTTTGGCATCGATGTCATTGCTTCAGAGATGTTTTCTCTAGAAAATTGGTGTTGTATGCATGAGAGTCTATGCACCGTTTTCTCAGAAAATGGCTTCTTTTTTTGTTTGGCATCAATGCTGCCACATAAGTTGTTTTTTGCGAAAATAACATTGGTTTTGTTTAGTACCAATGTTGTATAACTGTTTTTATCATTGATCTATATTATCTAATGCCCAAGATGATGCCACATCATTGCATTGTTGGCAGCAATAGTCTGTTTCTAAGAAAACATTGAATTTGACATTTCTTCATACCACACTTTCCCGATTTCCAATGTATGGTCTGGAGCAATATTTTTTCTGAAAAAATGATTCCAAATAAGAGGTCGTTTTCTGAAGCGCCGCTTTTCTTCAAAAATGACATTGATGCCAAACACTGCCAAAATTTTCTTAAGGTCAACATTGTGAGCCACATTGTTGAACCCCTAACTCTAAACCAACTTGATGAGGTTGAGTTGGGTTCAAGTTTGTTCTATTTCTTTGCTTCTTTCTGGTTTTAAAATTTGTCTTCATGCTTAAACTAAGGATTAACTCATCAAGGCTAGCTATATGGATGGGCGTTGTTATGGTGCTTTGGATTACTACACTTATATCACACTAGAAAAAATTGTCTACATAAAATTATTAATACATAAACGTATATACATGCATGGATGCATCAATACATGCATATATATACCTACATATTCATGCTTATATGATATTTGCATATGCAAACATGAAGACTTCCAAAGTTCAGGTAAGATTTAGGGATGCAAATGGATCAGATTGAATTCGAATAAGGGTATATTCGAATCCGATATGATACTATTCATGTTGAATCCAATCCAATCCGAAGATCCGATCGGATCATATAAGACTCGATCTGAATTTGAATCTTATTGGGTCTTCGGATCTAATTTGATTCGACTTGTTTTTTTTTTAAATTAATAAATTATTATAAAAAATAAAGCATACCGATTTAAATAAAGAAAAAACAAAAAATACAAATATTTTTTTTAATTATTTTCATCATATATATACATGTTTTTATAAAAAATAAATAATATAATAAATTAATAAAAATATAATATAAATAATATATATGTATTATATATATTTATATTTATAAATATATAACACATCAGATCGAATCTTCTCAGATTGAATAGGGGATGATCCGAATTCAATCCAATTTCTAATTCTAATCCAAAAATCCAACGAGGAATGATCCAAATTCGACCAAATAGGATCGGATCTCGATACATTTGCACGCTTGTATGGTTGAATTGTCCAAAGGCACGACCCAAAATTAAGGAAGCTTTGATATGTTTTTTCATGTGATAGGTTGTGCCTATTCGGAGAGCACAAATAATTTGGTTGATTGAAGCAAAGGTCTAATGAGTGGATATTGAAATGAATCTAGAATTCCTTCACTTAAGCTTGTTTGGATGATATAAATCATAGTTCAAAGTATTGATACATTCTAGCATGTTCTTTTTTTTGTTGTATAGGCCCGATTGACGGAAAGCTGAAAGCCGCCGATTCACTTTTTCTAGGGTAGTAGCTGTTGCAGTGGCTCCACCAAATAAGTCACTTCAGTGGGGCCATGGCAACAAATCAAAAGCTCTGATTTAATTGTTTCATGATAGTAAATGTGGGTTGGGAAACCGCTGCTCTTCAGCCCACCTAAACTTTAAGGGTGCATTGTGCCCAGAGGCTGATGTGGATTAAGTGATTGCACCTACAATTTAAAAGGACTGAGTTATTTTTGGGTCTCATCTCAACTAAATGGATGGAGTGGACCAATTCAGGCCTACATGGCAATCCAACCCTATCTAATCATATTATTTTTCATGTCAAAGACCCTGCTCTGGATTGTCAGTTGTTGATGATTCATTCTATTTTTCTTTTCCCTACTACTGGGTTGATGGGTTAAGTCCCTAGTTGAGCTTTCAAAAACCAAGTATTAATCTTTTGGGCTTTTTATTTTAGGTCCAATTGAATCTTTAGGAAAAGCCCAACCGAGTCTAGGTGCTGAATTCTAAGCAAATTTGGCTAGTCTAAATAAATTTACGGTGAATCCCAACCATATTTGTTACTTCATACTAAGTCCGAATACAAAATGACGGTTTATGTGTTAAACTTGTATGGTTTCAGTCTTCACTATACCAAGCTTTATAAGACCCAGAATGGGCTATTGATTTTTCCAGCTGCTCTATTCATGCTGCCTGGTTATTTAAAAGGCTTGCCTTCGAGGAGGTCTCTATTGCCACTTGCCATGTCTATGGAGGCACTGAGTCATGACTCATGACAAAAAAAAAAAAATGAGTAAGATCGGGCAATTATATAGCAGTCATCGTATTGACGTTTTAAGGTGGAATCAACTCAAGTCGTACAAGTGGCATCTAAGACCATGGTTTTTAAAACTAATTAGGGTCTAATGGTACGATTGTTGGAATTGAACGTCCAATCCGTTTTGAAAAGAAAATAAAAAATTCAAAAAAATAAAAAATGATCAAAACCATTCAACAGTTCGCTGAACAAAATCAACGATTTTAAGGAAAAATCCGGTTTTTGAAGAAAATGGAACCAATCACCTGATCGATTCCTAATTTTTTTAGTCCGACTGTCTGGTCCGATCCAGTTTTGAGAACCATGTCCAAGACGTCCCATCTGATGACCATTTTACACTTCATTGGATCAATCCATGGAGCATATTGATGCATTTAACTTTTTACGACTACACATATTAATCATCCACATTTGTATGTAAAGTTCTTTACTTCTTGATCCTACAATTCGAATGGTTTTTTCGTGGTAACCAATGAACTTACTTAATATTATCATTTTTATCTTCTCCTTCTATGCTTCTTGGAATTTGGTTTGGGTTGCTTTTTCCAAGATTTTTAAGTCCACTTTTTATTGTTCTTGAACAATTTGTAAGTTCACATGAGATTTGTCTGTTGATCGATCTTAGGGTTGTAAATAAGTCGGATCAGTTCCAAATTCGATCCGGTAAGAGCCGGATTTAGATATTTCATTTTATCCTAATAAATCAAATCGGATCAGAAAAGTTTATTGATTTAATTAAGAAATTAAATTCGAGTGTATCCCAATATTCCGATTTGATCCATTAGTTATAAAATAATATATATTATAAATATGTATATTTTATATATTATTTATATTATATATTATAATATTATAATATAATTATATTTTATAAATAATATAATATATCCTCAACCTTTTTATTACAATTCTAATGATTTTTATCGGATTCAAATCAGTCAAATTTCATTACGGATTGGATCGGATATATCCTTTACTGAATCCGGTCCAATCGGTTTGCAGCTTTATTTAATCTTGTTATTCTGCTTATGTTTACATGCTTTTCCTAAGTTTTTTAAGCCCACTTGAAAATTAGTTGAATCCCCCAATCTTGGTAGGGTCTTTGGCCGCGTGTGATTTTTAAGTCTTTTTGGTAGAATTGACACTGCGTGAGATTTGTTTTTATGTTTTTTGTAGGGTTATTCATGGATTGGGTTGGGTTGGTTTACTGAGATATTTTCAACCGATTCGACTTGATTGGGTTACTTGAAATTGAAATCGAAACCGACCATGTGTTAAATAAAATCGGCATGATTGATTTGAGTCGGGTTGGATCGGTTTGGGTCGGTTTTGGCTCTAAGTTCAAATATGGTAATAAATTGGTAGATTGGAGAAAGAATAATGGAATTTGATGTAAGAAATGACACCTAATTCTATCAGAGAAAGAAGACTAAAATTGGTAGGGGGTGGACCAAGTTAGAATAGAAGTTATCAAGAAAATAGAAAGTCAAACTGTATTAGAGAAAGAATACTGAAATTTGTATATTTCAAGAAACCTTCTCGTCTAAGTAGAAAATGACATCTAATTCTAATTGTAATTAGTTGCCTATTTGGTGTAAAAGACCATAAAAACTAGGATCCTTTGATTCTTTTCTTTAAACTTTTACAAAAAAAAATTCATTGTCTACTTCTCTTACAATACTTGCCATTAATGTCATTCCTAACTAGAATACAAGAAATTAAGTTAGGTTGTAACTAGGATAGAGACAACTTAGTTAAGTAGGAACTAAGTAGGTTGTAAATACTAATTAGGAACTAACTACTAACTACTAAGTCGGTTCGGTTAAGATGTGAAAACCGAAACCGACTCGAACCATCGGTTTATGATTTTTTACTACCCGAAACCAACCGGTGCTGAAGAAAACCCGACCGATTCAGGTTGGGTTAGTCCGGATTGGTTGGTTGGGTCAGGTTGGGTCTTCTTATGAACAGCCCTAGTTTTTTGAATCTACTAGAAATCTCGTCAAGTCTACCAATTCCGCAAGGTCATTGGCCACCTTGCCATAACTCTTACTTCTACACAAAGGCTATGTTTGGTTTGAAGGAAAGAATTGGGAAAGGAAAGGAAATGCAAGGAAACCTTTATCTCTTTCCTTGCATTTTCCTGCTAGGGCTGTTCACGGGTCGGGTTGGGTCGGTTTACTGAGGTTTTTCCAACCAACCCGACCTGGTCGGGTTACCTGAGATGGAAACTGAAACCCACCCAGTGTTAAGCAAAACCGACCTGGTCGGTTTGAGTTGGGTTGGGTCGGTTTCGACTCTAAGTTCATCCATGCCCCCCATGGCCACCTAGTTTTCTGGAAATATATTTAAAATTGAAATATGTATTTTAGAAATATATATATATATATATATATATATATATATATATATATATATACAAAAATATACATACAAATATATTGGAATATATATTTTCTAGAAATATATATTTGACATATTTCATAATATATATTTTTTAGATATAAATATTGGAATATATATTGTCAGATATTTCAGTTTTTAGTTAAATATGAACTAAGTCGGTTCGGTTCGGATCGGTTTTGGTTTTCACATAAGAAAACTGAAACTGATCCGAACCATCGGTTTATGAATTTGTACAACCCGAAACCGACTGGTGCTGATGAAAACCCGACCGACTTGGGTTAGGTCGGTCCGAGTTAGTCGGTTTGATCGGATTGAGCCTTCTTATGAACAGCCCTATTTCCTACATTTCCCTTCCTTTCCCTATTCTTTCCTTCAAACCAAACATAAGAGTAAAATTTAAGGGAACATTGAGCATAGTTGACCATGTAGCATGTAGGAATTCACTTTCTATTTTTCCTCATATTATATTCTATTCAGCTATTCTAATGTTTTTGAATTGATGACGAGAAAAATATATTTCTACGTACTCACGTTGCTCTTCTTGTTTTTGTACTTTTTTTTTTTTTTATCTACCTTTTCTACTTATATTTTCTTGTGCTCTCATTTTTAAATTCAAATCAACTATATATAAACTTTTCAAATGAACAAAAATGACCATTTGGTAACTAGTAATCAACGAATTCGGATCTGTTCTCATAGAACACGATTCACACCAACCTTACAGCATGTTTAAATTGTGCATATAGAACATTCCGTAATTATAAATTTTAATTCATGGGAAGATGTTTCCAATGCACAGCTGAAACTTATTGTAAAATTGGTGTGAGGTGCGCTCTATGAGGAGCAGATCTGAACTCGTCAGCAACGTTACTACAAGAAAATTGGGATTTTAGTGACAGACGTACAGTGATGTTCGCCACTATAAATAATTTATAGTGATAGATTTAAAGTTCCGTCACTAGAAATATAATATTTAGTGACGACAAATTGATGAAGTGATTATCCATCACTATAAAATGTCTATAGCAACTGGTAACTAAAGTTTCATCATTAAAATGTAATTTATAGTGACGTATAAGTTCTTATCCATCAAATAATCACAAAAACTTGATATATAGTGATGGATACTTATCATCCATCACAAAAAAAAAAAAATCATGGAAAATTTAATCATCAATACTAATTGTTGAATTATAGTGACAAATAATTAAGTTATCATCTCTAAATGTTGAATTATAGTAACGGACTATTGAATCATCGTCACTAAATGGTTAGTTATAATCTTACCCTTGACACTATAAGCTATAATCCACTTCAATTCCACCTTAGTCACAAAATGATTAATGATAAGGTGTGGCTAGGTTACAAGTTAGAACCAGTCCTCAAGCAAACCCGATTCCTAATTAATGATAAGGTGGTTTCAGTTTATTCTTTAAAGCAAGGTTTCTCTATCTATATTAATTGATGTTAATATTGCATTAGATTTTAGCCCAAGGGTATACCCTTGATAAACCATTGGATGTTACCCCAACATTACTTTTATTACTCTTGATAAACCATTGGGTATCACCAACATTACTCTAAGTTCAACTGATAGCAGAAATATAGTCCTAAATTTGAGGTCAGATCTGCTACCTACAAAGACACTACCCATAAGCTAAATAGCTAATTGACTGCTTGAACCACTAAATTGGTGATCTTTCCAACCTTGTTGTTGGAAGTCCAAGGTTAGTTTTATCTTCTTTTTTTTTTTCGGATGGGGGTTGGAGTTGGGAGGTAGCTATTGGAAATGAAGACAAAGACCTCATATATTTATTTTATAGGGTAAAAGACTTAAACCTCCCTTAAATTTTCACATAAATACTGAAGCTTCCCATGTTAGGTGATGTCATCAAACAAAGACCTCCCTTTTGTTAGTAATGTGTTAAGATTTGATTATATGTGATGTTAAAATTTTTCAAAAACTCATTTTTGCCCCTTTCATAGTGAAACAAGAAAAAAAATATATCAAAACAAATCTGATGCCTTTTATTTTTTAATATTTCTCAAGGAAGTGACATAGCTAAACTTACCTTGCAATCACTATTTGAAATGTGAAAAACAAATAAACGAAAAATGCTTTTATTGGAAGGCATTACAAAGGGAAGATAGTTTATTGGATTAAAATGATGAGCATCTTTAGTCCATCTCCATTGATGGTAAAATCCACAATGTCTTAAACTAAGCTCAAATCTGCTATCTACAAAGACAATACCCATAAGCTACCCACCAATGTCTTCAACTGAGCTCAGATTTGCTACCCACAAAGACACTCACCACAAGCTAAATAGCTAATTGAGTCCTTGAACCACTTAAGTGGTGATATTTCCAGCCTTGCTATTTGATGTCCAAGGTTGGTTTTAGAAATATTACTTAAATGTAATCCTCTCATCTTTAGTAGCTTCAGACCTGTACCACACACCATAACTTTAGCTACACTTCCAAGAAGGTATTAGTATTTGGTTCTATAGATGCTTAATGTATGGGCTTTTCTTCTCTTCTCAAATGGCTTTTAAATGTTTTAATGCTTAATTGCATTGCTTGCTTTTGTTGTAAAAGTTAAACCAAAGGCTGACAAATTTGCCACATTGTTGAAACAGGAAAAATCCAATTTGATTTTTTTTGTCTTTTTCAAAATAGACATTTGAAATATCCTCCTATTTGCCATATTGTAGGTATAATTGTCTCTTTTTATATTACTGTTTTGAATGGTTTTTTTAAGGCTTCTAACTCCAACATATGAGCCTGCCCCTTTGCACCCAAAATTGAAAACTGTTTTGCATAACATGAGTGCAGACCTAACATGAGCCTTTTAACTTCTACTTGGTGAGTGCAAACCTAAAAAGACCTAACACGAGCATGCCCCTTTGCAATCGAAATCCTCGTGAGTATAGGCCTTGCAGTGCTTGCCTTCTATTTTAAAGAGGAAGAGGGCTGACTTTGTCTTCTTAATCACTTGGAACCACTCACTAGTCAAATAGAATTTAGCATACTCTGTCAAAACAACAAAGTTAGACATCTACATGTTCTAACTCTATTTCTTTCAAAGAATCTAGGAGTTCTAGCTTTATACAAAATAGTGTACAGCACCAATACACATTAGGTTCAATCCAGCCAATGACAGCATTTATCCACCCCAGAGATTAATTGGTGTCGAAAATCAATTGACGGTTAGTGAGATCTGAAATTGAACAAATCCAAATTGGTTGTAATATATGAAAGAATATGGGGATCATCCAAGTTTCTTATTTCCTATGTTGTTAGGTATGTCAAATGTGTGCTTTCTTGTGAGGTTTTTTAGAAGAAATTCTATTTGGGAATTGGGTTTCTACGAGTGTAACTTTAAATTTTAGGGCTTCTTTTTGTTTGAGTTTTCTTGTTCATTTTTTCTTTTGTCTTTTATTTTTGGATGGGGGGTGGAGTTGGAAGGTGGCTACTGGAAATGAAGACAGACCTAATATATTTACTTTATATTGTTTACTTACTTTTAAATCATTAGTATATAACTTCTTTTTGTTTTATGTGATCAAATTTTCAGAGATCAGTTGATGGCATTAATATTGTGCTTAATTGTTTGAGGAAGATTGAACTTCAATTTTCTTTCAATAATCACAATTAATGTAAGAAATTACAAGTAAATATATTTTCAATTTTTTATTTGCACTAATATTCTTTTACTTTAATGGATATGCATTGGTTTGTTCAAGGTTATGAGAAAGAAAAGTAAGCATCTACTTTTTAATAAGGCACAACTATCAAGAGTAAGTGTGCAAGAGAATGAGAAAGCTAATGACCCTCCACAAATTTTCCAAACCCAAGCACAAACACTAATAAAAACAAGCACGATCCAACCCCAAAGCACAATATGAAGGAGGGTCAACGCAAGGTTATTGAATTGAACAAATATGGTCAACCGGTGGTAGAATCAGGAAAGGAAATCTCTCAGTTTTGGGGAACCATTGCAAGAACTTCTACATATTTTCCTATTGATATAGAGAATTGGCATGACATTCCTGAATCACAAAAAGAAACTGCATGGACATTGGTTTCGGTAATATACATATTCTTTTGTTTTTTTCTTATATTCTTTTCAATTATTTATATTAATATATGTATTTGTTGTGTGATTATCAGTCTAAATTTGATATTGATGATAAGGAAAAGATTGAACATTAGAAAATTTAAATATGAAATGTAAGCATTGGAAACATAAATTAATGGTAAAATATTGTAATCTTGAAATTCCAATTGTTGAACAAATGGATTGCCCTGATAAAAGAGTTTCAAAAGAGCAATGGGCTAATTTCTTACAACTGAAGGATTCTGAAAAGTCAAAAGTTAGTTTATATCTATCTTGCTCTATATTAATATATATTTTTATTAAATTCTTGTGTTAAATGAGTTTAGAATGCAAAATTTTAGAGAAAAAAGTGAGATTAATAAGGCCAATCGTGTAAAGAGTAAAATTGGACATTGTATAGGTACAAAAAGCTTTGCTAGGATTTGGCATGAGGAGGTAAAAGTTTGTGATGATGCGCGATCCGGCCGGTCTTAGCTATCAACGATCTTACTTCTGAACTGAATAGCAGGGAATTTGAAACGGAGGAGATGAGGAAGCTCCAGGGGGAACCCGGTGTAACGACTCCGAAGCTTAAGTTAAAATCCTTCAAAATCAAGATAAAACCAAATAGCGCAAAGTTTGCATACCTTGTTTGTTGGGGGCAGGGGGCTCTTATAATCACTTCGCGCACTCGCTCTGAGGCCCTTGTCAGGTCGGGTATGATTACCCTTGCGCTTGTCAATTCGGTCGTCGTCCTTTCTACTGGGATAGAACCGTCACTGCCTAACTGTCTCTCTAATTAGAGATGGCGGTGTCAGTGGCGGTGTCAGTGGCGGTGGCAGGTGGCCGTTTAGAGTGCGGCCGCCAAGCGTCAAATCCCAAGTCAGTCAGGTGCGGCACCCTCGGGCACGGACTTCCTCAGTGTCAGGCATGGTACGACTTGTTTGGTTTTGGTGCTCAGAAGGTGATGTGGAGTGGTGAGCGAGGCAAAGTCTTGAGTTCGGAGGTATCTATAGGGCAGGTCAGTTCGGCGAGGTGTATCCTGAACTATTACAAGGTTGGCCAGTTCGGCGAGGTATACCCCGAGCTGTTACAAGGTTGGCCAGTTCGGCGAGGTATACCCCGAGCTGTTACAAGGTTGGCTAGTTCGGTGAGGTATATCCCGAACTGAAGGTAGGCCAGTTCGGATTACTTTCTGGTTTTGGGCCAAGAGTGAGTTCGGGCCCCCAGTAGGGAGTTCGGTCCGCTGGTGTCCCCTAGGTGTCACATAACTTTGAGGTCGGGCCAAATCTTCCTTCATCAATTGCCCCCCACTCCTCACGCCAAAGGTCTTGCCCTGGTGCGGGGAGTTTCGCGAGGTGGTAGGTGGATTTGTCCCGTCCTTCGAATCTTGACTGCGCGAGTTGCTTTTGCCAGGGTTCTTCGGTTTCTGAGAAGGCGGGAAACGTGCCTACTACTCATAAATGTTGATAGTTGTGACCGTGCGTTTTGAATTTCAAAAATCCGTGCCGTTGGGACGTGACAGCGGGTCATTCAAACTTGAAAAAAGCGTGCCACTACTGTACGTGCGCGGGCGGCTGTCAGGGAGACGTGCGGCGCAGTCAACGCGACGTCGGTTTCAAGAAGACGTGCGCTGACATTTCACTCTTTTCAGAAAGACGTGCGCCAATCACGTCTCAACCTCATGGGACGTGCGGTCAGCGCAAATGTGGGCCGTCGGATCGTCTTTGATCTACACGGTCGGTTCTTGGTTACTGTAGCTATAAATAGTGGGGGACCCCAATTGATTTGTCACTTCTGTGGTTTGCCTACTGAGCTCACGTCCAACTTTTCAGCTCACGTCCAAATTTTTTCAGCTCACGTCTAGGCTAGTTACATAGCCTCCAATGTTTCTTTTGGCTTGTTCCCGTCTCCGGAGCCTTCAAAACTTTCTTCCAGTGAGTACCTTCCTGAATCCACCTCTTTTCCTCAATGTCTAGCTTTGATAGCTTAGATGACTCTTCAAGTAGGGATGACGTAGGTTCTACAAACCGAGTCGTATCCCCCGACTGCCTCAGTGATCCTGAGGTGGAACTCGAGGACTATGAACCAGTAGGCCGAGCCGCTTCGGGCAGTTTAGCGTCTACCTCTCGCCAAGGTCGGATGCTAGACAGGTTTGGTCCCTCAACCATGACACCTGAGGGGCTTCAATCTATACTTATGTCTTACAACCTTCCTGGGGGGTATACATATTTTATTCCTTCAGGTAGTTTTCCTTGGGAACACGGTCCTGATGAGATCGTGATTTTTTGAGAGCAGCTCGCTGCGGGGTTCCGACTTCCTTTCTACCCCCTTCTCATCGAAGTCATAAACCACTTCGGTGTCACCATTGGCCAACTTCATCCGAACTCTATTCGGAACCTGGTGGGGACAGTTTCCCTTTTTTGCGAGTAGAATTTCCCCTTAGACTTAAAGATATTCTTCTCCATCTTGATGCTCAAGAGACAGGCGGGTTCTCTTCCTGGGGGAAGACGGGCGTATTACCTTTCTCCTCACCAGGGCTTTAAGCTTCTGCACGATCTTCCTAATAAGGTCCCGGCGTGGAAGCGGGACTACTTCGGTGTGCGAAGTGCACAAGGATGGCCCTTTCAGACGGGGTGGGGTGAGGCCGCTCCTGATTCAGGTGTTACTCTCAATAAAGAGACGGTGAAGGGCCTCCGGCAATGGGCACGACAAGGTTTAAAGTGTCATCACTACTTAACGGAGGCCAAGCTTATTGCGGCCGGCCTGAGTTCGGGTAGGTTTCTAGCTATGCGGTTTCTTGCTTGCTTTGTTCCTTCATTTTTTCTGATGTCGAACTCATTCCTGCAGGTGTGATGGACGCGGAGAGAACTCGTGGGGGGCGTCTGTTCCAAGGTATGAAGAGGAGGAAGCGGGCCGCCAAGCGAACTCGTACCGAGTTGCCCCTGGATGAGGAGCCCCAAGTTCCAGACCACACGCTGGAGGATCTGCCCAGGGAGCCCGAGGTGACTCCCGATGCATGAAACTGCCGAGGCGCCTTACGTTGAGACCACTCATACGGGCGCTCCTGCATAATCAAGTGCTCCTGCTCACTCTGGGTCCGCTCATATGCGGGCTGGGCCCTCGGGTTCGGGAGCTCAAGGGGAGTTTAGGAGCGTGTTGCCGCCGAACCACGCTCTTCAAAAGAGTAGGGAGGCTACTTTCCCTGAGGAGATCGCGGCGTGGACCGATCTTCCTTTGAATCAGGTCGCCTGCCGCGCCGTAACACATGCTATGGTGGTAAGTTAGATTCCGTCCGCCTTCTTCATTTTCTGTCGCTTTTGCTGTTATTGCTCACTTGTTTCTTTTGGTAGGTGAATTTTTCGATTCATGCCTTAGCAGCCCAAGTGGAGAGGAGCTCGTGACAGGCGCGAACTACTGAGGCTGCCGCTCATGCTGCTGAAGAAGCTTTTCGTGCTGTAGAGGCGAATACCCAAGCTACTGAGGTGGCCGCTTATGCTGCTGAAGAGGCTGCTCGCGTTGCAATGGCCAACCAGGCAAGGTCTCAGTGTGACGCCGAGGCCATGGGGGTAGTTGTCAAGCACATGGCAGACTTGAAGTTGGATTTGCAGCATCAAGTCGAATATCTTCAGGAGGACATCAGGGAGAGAACACAGATTTTTTCCCAAGGCATTGAAGACGCCAAGAAAAAGGCCATTGAAGACTACATTGACTCTCCGCGTTTTGACGATCTGATGGTGGATTCTTACAGAAGGGGGTTCAAACTGAGCAGGTGGATGATCCGAAACACGTACCCAGACCTCGATGTTAGTGCCATATCCAGTTCGCGTATAACTCAGGAGATGGCCAATGCTGCCGATGGCGAGCCGGACTCTGAAGGAGAGGCAGGGCCTTCCGGTGTTGTTGAAGTGCCTTCTGATGGCGAAGAAGTAGCTCTGGGCATGTAAAGATATATATATATATATATATATATATATATATATATATATATATATTAGTCCCTTCTAATGGCCAATGTACTCCTGTTTCTTGCAACGGAATAGATAATCTTTTTGCCCGTGTTACTTTTCCAAGAACTGATTCTTCGTCGAATTGAATACGCCACTTTCTTGTCCGAGTTATTATACTTCCGCGACCTGTTTTGCCGTGAAGGCTTTTGCAGTGAACTGATTTTTTGCCGAGCTAATAATATGCCTGACTTTTCTTTGCTTGTTTACGTCGAGGTTTCTCTTGGCTCTGCATCGTGGCCCATAGGACCTGATTTCGTCCACTTCGCTTGGCAGTTTATAGGTAGTATCGCCTTAAGTTCACGATGTTCCACGGTCGAGGTACTTGTTTTCCTTCTAAGGTTTCGAGTTCGTATGCCCCCCCGAGCGCTCTCTTTACTTTATAGGGCCCTTCCCAGTTTGGTCCAAGTTTGCCCACGCCGGGTTCGGGCACCATAATCTTATGAAGGACCAGGTCGCCGACTCGGAAGCTTCGTTGCTTTACTCTGGCATTGTAGTAGCAAGCTACCTGCTGCTGGTATGCCGCTGTCCGGATGTGCGCGAGGTCCCTTACCTTGTCCAATAGGTCAAGGTTGGTACGTAACTCATCTCCGTTTGTTCGATCGTCATATGTTTCTAGTCGCAATGTTGGTACTTCGATTTCCGTCGGGATCACTGCTTTAGTGCCGTAGGTGAGGTTGAAGGGGGTTTCTCCCGTGGTAGTTTTTTCTATAGTTCAGTGAGCCCACAAGACACTTGGTAGCTCTTCGGCCCACAATCCCTTAGCTCGATCCAGACGTTCTTTCAGTCCGCGCAGGATGGCTCTGTTCATTACTTCCGTCTGACCATTTGCCTGCGGGTGCGCGACTGATGTGAAGTTTTGCTGAATCCCCATGTTCTGGCACCACTCTTGGAACTTGATATCCTCGAACTGCTTGCCGTTGTCAGAGATTAGTACCCGAGGTAACCAGAAGCGACATACTATGTTCTTCCAAAAGAAGTTCTATATGTTTCGGGCCGTAACAGTTGCCAGAGGTTCGGCTTCTATCCACTTCGTAAAGTAATCTACTGCAACGACTAGGAATTTTCTTCCACCTGTTGCTGGTGGGAATGGCCTCAGGAGGTCGATGCCCCATTGTGCAAAGGGCCACGGGCTGGTGAGGTATTTGAGGTCGGAGGCAGGTTGATGGTGGATATTGGCGTGCTTCTGACACTTGTCGCATTTTCTGACGAGCTCGACAGCTTCTGCCTTCATCGTTGGCCAGTAGTATCCTTGTCGAAGTGCTTTTTGGGCGAGTGCTCTGCCCCCAAGTGTCCGCCGCATAGGCCTTCATGAGTGTCACGGAGTACGAACTCGGCTTCGGCAGGTCGCAGGCAACGCAAGTAGGGGAGCGTGTAGGACCGTCGGTATAACCATTCGTCTACTATGACGTATTTGGCTGCCTGGCGCTGCACCCTCTTGGCCGCATTGCATTCTGTAGGGAGGGTTCCTTCTATCAAGAAGCTCGCGAGTGGGTCGATCCAGATCGGCTCTGCTTCCAAGACGGGAGCGACCTCCTCTGTCCCCCCGAGAATACTAGGCCGAGGTAAGTCCTCTATGTACACAGTTCTCATGTTGTTGTGACTTGTGCTAGCTAACCGGGACAGAGCGTCAGCCTTAGTGTTCTCTGACCTCGGGATTTGCCTGATGAAGTGTGACTGGAAGTTGAGCAGGGCCTCTTTTACTTTCACCAAATATGCGATCATGGAGAGCTCGCGTGCTTCATACTCGCCCGTAACTTGGTTGACCACGAGCTGGGAATCGTTGTAGATGACCAAGTGTTTTGCCTTTACCTTTCGCACTAGGTCCAGCCCAGCTATCAGTGCTTCGTACTCTGCTTCATTGTTGGATGTCGCGAACTCAAAGCATAGTGCGTATTCTAATTTTGTGCCACTCGGGCCGCATAAGACTATTCCAGCTCCGTTGCCTTGCCGGTTCGAGGAACCATCCACATAAAGGATCCAGGGCTCCTCATCCCAGTTCGCGTTTCGCCTGACTAGGAGAGATGCCACACTGGCTGCTACTTCACGGGGTTCAGACTCTATTGGCTCGGGAGCTCCGGGTTCGCCCGAACTGGGGACCTTGGGCTCGACCTGTAGGGCTTCGTGGCTGAAAGTGCACTCGGTGATAAAATCTGCCAAATCTTGGGCCTTAATAGCAGTTCTTGGCTTGTACTGGAAGTCATACTCACTGAGTTCAATGGCCCATTTCGTCAGTCGACCGGAAACCTCGGGTTTGAGTAAAACTTGTCTCAGAGGTTTGTCAGTCAGGACGATGACGGTGTGAGCCTGGAAGTATGGGTGGAGTTTCCGAGCTGCTGTCACCAGTGCGTATGCTAGCTTTTCTATCTGCGGGTACCTTGTCTCTGCTCCCTACAAAATTTTACTAACATAATAGATGGGTCGCTGGACCCGGTCTGTTTCTTTTATTAGTACCGAACTGACCACCTCGTCGCTTGCCGAGGGGTACAGTTCTAAGACCTCGCCCTCCTCGGGCCGGGCTAAGGTCGGCACACTAGCGAGGTAACCTTTTAGCTCGTCAAACGCGAGCTGGCAGTCCTGGGTCCACTCGAACCCTTTGCCTTTGATTGCTTTGAAGAAAGGTAGGCAGCGGTCTGTTGATTTGGACATGAAGCGGCTTAGAGCGGCTATGCGGCCGTTTAGCCTCTGAACTTCTTTTACTTTCCGAGGTGGTCTCATATCTAGAATGGCTTTTATCTTGTCCAAGTTGGCCTCAATACCGCGTCGATTGACAATGTACCCTAGGAATTTGCCCGAGGTGACGCCGAAGACACATTTGTTGGGGTTCAATTTCATACTAAACTGACGCAGGATTTGGAAGACAGAATCTAAGTCTTGTATTAATTTTTGTGAAAACTGAGTCTTGACGACCATGTCGTCTACATAGCACTCTATCTTCGTGCCAATCAGGCGCCGAAACAGTCTATTTACAAGTCTTTGGAAAGTCACCCCAGCATTTTTTAATCTGAAGGGCATGACCTTGTAGCAATATAGGCCGAACTCAGTTATGAAGCTAGTTTTTTCCTCATCGGATGGGTCCATCCGGATTTGGTTGTAGCCCGAGTAGGCGTCCAGGAAGCTTAGCAACTCATTCCCGAGGTCGCGTCCACTAGGCGGTCAATTCTGGGGAGGGGGAAGCAATCTTTCGGGCAAGCTTGGTTCAGGTCGGTGTAGTCGACGCACATGCGCCACTTGTCGTTTGCCTTTTTTACCAACACCGGGTTGGCCACCCAGCTTGGGTAATGGACTTCCTTTATGAAGTTTGTTGTGAGGAGCTTCTCGACCTCCTTGTCGACCGCCCTCTAGCGTTATGGGGCTAAGTTGCGTTTCTTCTACCTAACGGGTCTGACTACAGGGTCAGTATTAAGTTTGTGAGTTATCAGGTCGGGGCTAATGCCGAGCATGTCAGCCGCGGACCAGGCAAAAATATCTAAATTTTGAAGTAAAAAACTCACCAGTTCAGTTCATAGGGGTTCCTCGACGGAAGCTCCGATCTGAAGTGTGCGAGCTGGGTCCGTAGCCGAAGTCGGGATTGCGACCGTTTCCTCTATGGGCAAAGCTCGTTCCTCATCTTGCTCCGCAGGCCGCTCTAGTTCGAGGTCATCGGCCGCCTTGATTTTTCCCTTCAGGGTGGCAACATAACACTTGCAAGACTCGAGCTGGTCACCCCGCGCTACCCCCACACCGAAGTCCGTAGGGAACTTCATGGCCAAATAGTAGGTGGAGACCATCGCCCGTAGGATATGCGTGATTGGCCGCCCTATTATGGCATTGTATGGGGAGGGGGTCACGACCACCAGGAAATCATGGTTGAGTCTGACCGCACAAGGCCATGTGCCGACTTCCACAGGTACTGTAATTTTTCCGAGGGGCCTGACTTCCTCTCCGCTGAAACCCACCAGGGGAGTGTTTGCGGGCTTCAGCTCGCTCCTCTGTAACTGTAGCTGGTCAAACGCTGATTTGAAGAGGATGTCCGCTGAGCTGCCTGAATTTACGAGTACGCGTCTGACCTCGAAGTCACTGATCCTTAGTTTAATGACAAGCGCGTCATCATGGGGGTAGCGGACCCCTCGCGCGTCGTCCTCCGTGAAGAAGATTGGTTCTTCAGTCTTTGGTCTCTTTGGGGGGTTCTGTTCCTCGAGGGCCATTTCGCGAACTGAAGTCCGGGCCGCTGCCGAGGTACACCCTGCTACCACCGAACCTCCCACAATTATATGGATGGTTCCCCGAACTGGCCTCTCTTCCGGAGATTGTCGCTGCAACGGTTCGACAGGTCTGCTGCTAGACTCGGGGGCAGCCTTTTCGTGCTCCCCTTGCCGACCTGCCTTATTGTTATTATTGTTGTGCTGTACAAAGTTTCTCAAGTATCCGCGACGGATGAGCCCCTCTATCTCGTCCCGGAGATTATTACACTACTCGGTACTATGACCATGGTCTCTATGGAAACTACAATACAATTTCTTATTTCTCTCGCTCGGGTTTCCCTTTAGGCGAGGTGGCCACTTCACGTATGGGGCATCCTTGATCATCATTAAGATCTCGGTCCGCCTTGTGTTTAACGGTGTGTAATCTGTCCGAACTGCTAGGGGAGCTCGGAACAACTGGTTCAGCTTTGGCTCCCGGGCCGGGTTTTTCCTGTCGACTGGGTTGGAGAGCTCGCCTTCCCTCTTTCTTTTCTCATTCCCGCCTTCGATTCGTTGGTTGATTTCTTCCTCTGTCCTCATGAACTTGTCCGCGAGCTTGAGGAATTCAGCCACGGTTGCGGGCTGGTTAGCCACCATGTGCCATTTGAATTCTTTGTGCGTTACCCCTCTTTTGGTCACCGCGAGCTGCACTGCGGGGTTCAACCACAGTATCTGCAAGCATGCTTCGTTGAATCACTTGATGTAGCCCCGGATGGATTCTCCTTCCCTTTGGACTACTCCGAAAATGCTTTCCTCTGTTTTGGGGCACCGTTGGCTGGTGACAAAGTGTGCGGTGAAGACCTGCACGAACTGGGTCCAGCACTTTATCGACCCGGGGGCCAGGTTCCTGTACCAAGTGCGGGCTACCCCCCTAAGGGTGGTGGTGAAGGCCACGCACATGCACGATTCGCTGGCCCTGGCGAGGTGCATTTGGGACTGGAAAGCGTCAACGTGGTCGTTGGGGTCGAAGGACCCGTCGTACTTGTCCAGATGTGGGAGATTGAAATTTCTGGGTAAGGGGACTGCCAGGAGTTCTGATGCAAGGGGGGAAGGAACCGAGAGAATTGGGGTAGCTCCTACCTCGTCCGAGCTCGTCTCTTCTTTGCCTCTAAGCTCTGACAAGACACGAGTGGCGGTTCGGCGACTTCGCCGGCACCTTCGCTGTTGAGTGGGCCTTGTACTGGCGCTGTTGGCCTCCGTGTTGCCGAGCTCAATGGGCCCGGAATGCTGGTAGTCTGCCGCCAGGGCGCCGAATCAGTTTTTCGTGAGCGGGAACTCGAGCTTGGAGTGCCGAGGTGCCAATCTCGCGGGCGAGGTTCCCGACCTGCCTGCGAGCTACGAGGTGGGGATGATGTTTTTCTCTCTTTGGCCTGGGGATGAGGCCTGGCTGTTAGGGGGGTTCTGGGGCTGGGAGGCCTTTCCTTGGTGGGGGCGTCCATTCTGCGGGGCGGCCTTGACCGGCCTCAGAGCGGGGTGGCGAGGTGGAAGTAGTGGTTGGTTTAGTGGCAGTTGGGGGAACTGCTGTTGATAGTGATACTGGGAGATGTTGTGCAACACTTGGTGTTGATGAAGCTGGTGCTGCTGGAACTGTTGCATTTGGGCTTGCATTGCCCGCATGCACTGCATCAGGTCGTCCAACCGGTTTTGGCTGGCTGCCAGGGGGACGACAGTCGGTTCAGTAAAGGTTGTCTCAATAGGGGGAGGAAAGGGGATGCTTGTGGCAGGAAGGTTTACAGGCGCCACTGCTTGTGGCGCGTTCAAGCCGGGGATCCCATCCACCGAAAGGGGGATGGTGAACTGTCCAACGCACACCATGGGGACTTGAAGTTGTTCCCCAGTGGTGTTTGTCTCCGTGCCACGTCTGGCATTGCTGGAGGAGGCCATGAGTGTTGGGTTTTTTGAAGAAAAGGGGTTATGGAAGTTTGGAGGGAGGCTTTTTTAAGCGATCCCACAGACGACGCCAATTGATGATGCGCGATCCGGCCGGTCTTAGCTGTCAACGACCTTGCTTCTGAACTGAATAGCAGGGAACCTGAAACGGAGGAGATGAGGAAGCCATGGGGGGGACCCGGTGTAACGGCTCTGAAGCTTAAGTTAGAATCCTTCAAAAGAAAGATAAAACCAGATAGCGCAAAGTTTGCATACCTTGTTTGTTAGGGGCAGGGGGCTCTTATAATCACTTTGTGCACTCGCTCTGAGGCCCTTGTCAGGTTGGGTATGATTACCCTTGCGCTTGTCAATTCGACCGTCATCCTTTCTGCTGGGACAGAACCGTCACTGCCTAACCGTCTCTCTAACTGGAGATGGCGGTGTCAGTGGCGGTGGCAGGTGGACGTTTAGAGTGTGGCCGCCAAGCGTCAGATCCCAAGTCAGTCAGGTGCGGCGCCCTCGGGCACGGACTTCCTCAGTGTTAGGCATGGTACGACTTGTTTGGTTTTGGTGTCTAGAAGGTGATGCGGAGTGGTGAGCGAGGCGAAGTCTTGAGTTCAGAGGTATCTATAGGGCAGGTCAGTTCGACGAGGTGTATCCCGAACTGTTACAAGGTTGTCCAGTTCGGCGAGGTATACCTCGAGCTGTTACAAGGTTGTCCAATTCGGCGAGGTATACCCCGAGCTGTTACAAGGTTGGCTAGTTCGGTGAGGTATATCCCGAACTGAAGGTAGGCCAGTTCGGATTACTTTCTGGTTTTGGGCCAAGGGTGAGTTCGGGCCCCCAATAGGGAGATCGGTCCGCTGGTGTCCCCTAGGTGTTCACACCTTAGGCTTGTCTTTTTGCCAAGCTGTTGCTTTTGCCACGTGTTGCATAACTGTGAGGTCGGGCCAAATCTTCCTTCATCAGTTTGCATTTTTATTTCTTTTATCGTCATATGTATTATATTTAATTGGTATTATGTTATAACTCAATTTCTATTTTCTTTGTTATATTTGAATCAAAAGAAAAGAAATTAGAATCTCAAATAAATAAGGTCCAATTTTTTGTAAAGACATATATAAAGAAAGATGGAACTATTGCTGATTCAGCTTTTGTAGAAGTGATGGTATAGTATTGTTGCAATCATTTTTTTTACTATTATTTATACTTTCATTTAATTATTCATTTTTTGGGTTAATATTATAGGATAAGTTGAAGGAATTATCTTCACAACAATCAATAGATGAATCAGAAAATAGTACATCCTTTAAGAATGATCTCTTTTCACAAGTGAGGGTGAAGAAAGACGTGGGCGTATGCACTTATTGGGGTTAGGTCCAACCCCAACAGGTATTTGGGGACCCACACACAGGTGTATTTTCAATAGAAAATTAATTGAAGAAAATAAAAAAAAAATTGTCTGAGAAAGTCAATGATATGGATGGTAAATATGTTGAAATGTAAAATAAATGCTCTCATATTTTAGAACAATTTTCACAAATGAAAGAATTGCTATTGAACAAACAGGTACAAATTAAAACACATTCTTATTTTTTATATTATTTTAAAGTATTTTGTTATTGTCTTATATTTTTCTAGGGAAAATCTACGATATGGGAAATGTATCATTTCCATATCATATCGGATGATTTTAACCAATCAACGTTCGACTTGTTACTTTTGATGAATACAGGTTATCCTAGGTAACCGGTTTCAAAAAAAAAAAAAAAAAAAAAAAAAAAAGACATTAGTGTTTTCACTCGTTAAATGTCACTCTTCCCTTTATCTCTTTCTCTCCAAATTCCAAACCGCATGCCCTTACATGTCTATAGCATTCTCCCATTTCAAAACCAACAGTCCCAATCGTTCATTTTCATGGCGAATGTTTCTATTCGATTCCATATTCCTATTCCTAGTTTATGACAGATGTTCCTATTCACTTTAATGGAGACTAGCTTATAATGGTTCTTTTTTCTCATCTTACTAATACAGATTCTCACACTCATTGGATTTCGAATGCAATTCTGTGTTCCTCCAACACTATTCCAACTAAAGTTGGGAAAAGTTACTTGTATTGCCAAATCACTAATTGCTAGCCTTGAAAGTATAATTTTTGTCAATTAAGATCTTCTTTTGAAATAGATGTATTCCTACAGAAGCATCTGAGATCTTCAACTCATCACCAAATTCATATGCTCAAGGACTTGTATCATTTAATGCTAGCTCAAGTCCTTGAGCATTAACTTGAGATCTTTTCTTGATGAATACTTATTGTCAAATTGTTCTGAAAGCATACTAGTGACATGACTTCTCATGTAATTAAAAGTCAAGTTGTAAGCATCATTAAAATCCATTTGACTGCGTGTTGGTGAATCAGGATCATTTAAAACCTAGTCTTCTTTTAATTCAAATGTGGTAGCTATAGTCAGCATACTTTTTGGCTTACAGGCTCCCGCGTTCTTTGCAATAGAAATAGTCCCAACATGATTAGTCCCGTGTTCTCTGTATTTTACCGGTTACTATAGTTTATTTGATAATTGCTATAAACGTGGCATTGTTAGGGATTTTCAATACGATATGATTTTCCATATCATAGTCGGACCCATTTTTATAATGGTGTTTATTTTTATTTTTGTAAGGTTTTAAATGATGTGGGTAGTCTCATCCTTTCTCCACACTTAATAATTTCTTCTGTTGGGAGCTACATACTTGAAAATTCTCTAAGTGTAATGATATTATAATTTTTACTTTGTCAAATTTTATTTTTTTATAATTTTTATATATTATTTAATTAAATGATATATTATTAAGTTTTTTTATTTAACCCATATACTTACAAGTTTCTTAATAATTAATAGAACCAAGTTCCTATGGCTAGTCATCCAATTATGTTTGTCAATACATCTTATGTGAATGGAACAATATAATCAAAAAGGTATATTAAATAATCAAACTTAAATTTACAACTTTTCTTATTCTTTTACACTTTGTTTATTTATTTTAACTTATTTTAATCAACTTTTGTACTTATTATTTTAAAGTCACTTGATTTTCTAAAAACAAATTAAGTTAAAATTCTAGGAGTTAATAAAATTGTAGCTTATGGTGTTTTATCAAGTAATGATCCTATTAAAGTTGTATGTGGAGAGCCATTAGGAGCTAGATGGGTAGAAGTGTACATTGAATCTACTCTTACCCTTTAACATCAATAATAAAATCATGTGGATGTATTAAAATTCTACAAAATGTTGTACAATTGAAAGTTTTTTGGGTAAAAGATTATGTAATTATTTTTATTGTTATACAAACATTCATATCTATTTATATGATTTTTAGCTGATGCATATTATCCTTTTTTTTTGTAAAATACAGGCTGAAATTATGTAGAAATTGACTTAATAAAGTTGTTGGAGATCGATGTTTATTGTTCTTTTGTTTTTTCGAAAATGCATAAATTATTACAGAATTGACATGTGAAAAATATTTAAAAAAGTTTCATCACTATACACTTATTTATAGTAACGGACAATCTATGACAATTTTATTTGTTATATGATAATAGTGACAAAAATGACTATCACTATAATATAATAGCGGCAGATTTTAAAAACTTCGCCATTAAACATACTATAATAGTAACAGACATATCTATCATTATATATAAATTTTAGTGATGCACAAAAAAATATTCGTCACTAAAATTAATCATAATAGTGACGAACTAAATCGTTAATAATATCCATTAGTGACAGATTTTTAATTTTGTCACCATATGTTATAGTGATGCCGCCTATAATGATCAATACATTAGAGGCTACATTAAGAAAATTGAGCCAGAAATTATAAATTATTTTAATAAGTTCTTTTATATAACATTGGTTTTTAACCAAACAATTTTATTATAACATGGATACTACATAAAAAAAAGAAGAGATAATATATAAACCTAATACAAAGATTAATTCCTCAATATTACAATTAATTGTTTTTGTTTCCTAATTGCTACTTTGATTATATAGTGACAGAAATGATAGTGGCAAATTTTAAAAATTTTCTCACTATATATTTATTTATAGTGGTAGGTTTTTTGTCATAATTTTCTTTTAATATGATAATAGTGACAAAAGTGTCTGTCACTATTAGGTTATGCACATAGTACTTATCATCCCAAATATTTATTAATCTTGATAGAGTTGAGAAAGATTTATTCAGTGGTTTGGAGGAGGAAGAAGATAAACAGTGTTTTTGCCCTTCTTTGATATAATTTTAAAAAGGTTACCATATTTTAAAAATTATATCAAAAGGTTTATCTATCTATATATATAGATAAATTGAGAAAGTGCATGTATTTTTTCTATTTTTTTATTCCATGTCATTTTCAAGACAACCAAAGACATGCACTTTCACAATAACCTAAATAATATTTTCTTCTAAAATTTCTCCTAAACTATCTCCCCCACTATCCCCTAAATTATCTCTAATTCCTATTTATCTTCTAAATTATCTCTAATTCTTATTTTAGTTCTAAAATTATTTCTAATTTAGTAGAGAGTTTTTGTCCTAAATTATCTCTAATTTCTATTTATCCTCTCACTCACTTTTTATCTATATCTTTTTACAAAAAGTTTGGATTAAAAAATTTAAGAATTATTTAAATATTCTAACAAAATTATATAATAACTTTAAAATATTTATTAAAAACACAAAAAAAATAACTTTTTATTTTAAAAAAATACATCACGAAATTATGTACTAACAATTTAAATTTTGTTTTTTCAGATTATCAATTTAAATGTTATTCAAATAATAAAATTTAACATTAAAAATTAAAATATTATTTAAATATTTCAACAAATAAATATATTAAATAACAAAATATTATAAATATATAAATAATTATACAAAAAAATATTTAGTAATATGCAATAGCTTTAAAAAAATAAAATTAAAATAACAAAAATTTTAAATATTTTATATATTACTTAAATATTTAAATAAGTAAATATTTAACATGACTAGATTTTAAATAGTTAAAATAACGAAAATATGTAATAAATTTAAAAATTTTCTTAAAAGTAGAAAATAATTAAAAAATAATATTGGAATTAATAATAATTTATTATCTTACAAAAGTAATAACAGAATTATGTAATAATAGAATAAATTATAATTTTATGGATTATTAAATTCAATAAATAGTTAATATTTTAATAATTAAATATTTTACATATTATTTAAGTATTTAAATAACAAAATATTTAACATAACTATATTTTAAATTAGTTAAAATATAAAATTTATGTAATATTTAAAATAATAATAATTTAATATTTTTACATAATATTATAAATAAATAATTTTACTTATATCAATTAATAATTCAAGAAAATAACTTTCATAAAAATTAATATTTATCAATAATAATAATTTTAAACCTTTAATATATATTTATTATATAACTATATATACGAATATTAATACTTATTTCATGTTAGTAATTATTTATTGTTTTTCTGATAAATGTATTTTCAATAATTATGTATAAATTTATTTTTGTTTTGTTATTGAATAGAAAACTTTCACTATTTATTGGGTTTAAACTACTATTGTTGAAATTTTTAAATTTTTTTATTGTAATTTTGTTATAACTTATTGATTAATACTTATTAGAGATTATACTATTATTTGAGACTATACTATTTTTTGACTAATTTAATATATTTCTAGTAATTATTGTATTTTTAATTATCAATATATTTTCAATAATTATTGGAAATTAAATTATTGTTATTTATCAGAGATGAAACTATTGATTTAGCTGAAATTATGAGTTTTCAGGAGTTGGTTCGGTTTGGTTGTAGATTGTTTGGCCAACCAAATTGACCTGGTTGTGAAACCAATTGGCCATTTGTGAAACCTACTCAGGTTGTATCAATTTGGGTCAACATTTTGGTTTCGTCAGTCAATTCAAAAGATTTATATTTAAAAATTAAATTTTAATTTTAAAAATTATAGTGCAATTGTTAAAAAATAAATTAAAAAGATAAATTTATGATATAAATCATTTTAGACTAACAAATATGGGAAATTTTCCACTTTTCCATATTTAAAATATAAAATATTAATACATATCAATGGTGAGGTCATCCGATTTTAGATGGTTTACAAATGGCCAAAGCGAAATTGATCCAACTTGGTCGAGTTGAGAAATTTTTAAACCAAAGCCAACGCAAAATATTAGAAAACTGACCAATTTGGATCGAGTTGATCAGGTTGGTTGGTTTCATCAGTTTGATGAATAAACCTAACTAAAATTAATTATTGTTATTTTTGTATTATAAAAAAATTATGAAAAATAGTATATAAGATATGAATAATTATTAATTATTTAAAAATTTGAAAATATAAAACAATTGTATACTCTTATGTGTTTCTATTAGGGTCATTTATTAGAACAAACCTTATAATTTTACATATTTACTTAAACTTACCTTATAGTTTTCATTTTACTAAAATATCCCATATATTTTAAAACTTATTTACTTAATCAACATTTCATTAAGGAGTACTTGTTTTTCCATTAGACCCATGATTTTTTATTCCAAAAATACCCTTAACACTTTTTTGTATAGAAAAGAAAATTGACCAAATATAGCCACTTGAGTGATTGCCCATGTCTTATTAGGGGCAAAAATGGTATTTTTATTTTCTTTTGATTAAATTTATTTAAATGATTATTAGGGTCGTCACTGTCATCTAATCGAAGATTGATTAAATTCATTGCAAATTATAAGTAGTGTTTTAGTAAAATACAAACTATCGGGTAGAGTTTAGTAAATCCATGAAACAATAGGGGGTGTTTTAGTAAATTGCTCTTTCTATTATTTAGCTTTCGCTTAAGAAATCCCGTGCATCGCATGGGTCCCCACTAGATTTTATTGATATTATGGCCCAAAAGTTTCCCTTATTAGCTATAATCCCTTTTTTATGCCCCCATCAGGTCTCTTATTTCCCTCATAACATATTTGATTGCCACAAACCCTAACTATAATTTCATAACTAGCATAGTACCACCTTAGAATTCCCTTCCTATGTCTCTAAAGTTAAGAGGATTTCCCATTTTCAATCCATATAACACACTACAAACATTACAACTCTTGTGGAGTTTTAACTCTAAGGATAAATTGGAGAAGCTTTTTACTATGGTTTATAGTAGAAAAGGAACAGGGTTCAAAGATATGAATAGGACTGATGCTTGCTTCTATTTGCAGTAGCAACCCAAGGGCCATTACTGTCAGTTAATTGAAATGATTGTGAATTCTTATATTCTTTGTTTATTATATGATCTTTTTATTGTTTTTAAATTGTAATCAATCTTATTGTGTTAACTATTTCAATCTTTGGTGTGGT
Source organism: Nelumbo lutea (assembly GCF_056320005.1). Classification (NCBI taxonomy): domain Eukaryota; kingdom Viridiplantae; phylum Streptophyta; class Magnoliopsida; order Proteales; family Nelumbonaceae; genus Nelumbo; species Nelumbo lutea. Next base: position 118,692,696 of record NC_142684.1, read on the forward strand.
TGCAGATGGCAAGACGACCATAGAGATCCAGACATCCCTTCAGTTTAGGTAAAATCTTGAGAATTGATGATCCCTATGCCATAGGTGAATAATTGATAAGAATACACCTTGCGTGAATGATAGCATGCATAATTATCAAAAGAAAAAAAATGATAGCATGCATGAACCTTGTGGTAGCAAGTCATAGTTCGTCCTTCGATAGAAGAGAGTTTCCATCCGGGTTGTGGCTATCTTATCCCACAAGGTAGTTGATCCCCTCGTGATGATTTGATCTTATCTAACAAAAAAGAAGCTCAAAGATCTCCAAGATATCCCTTTGTGAATTAGCTAGGATTTGGTTCAGCTTGGCCTGATTTAAATGCCATAAGTCTTTAATTTCATATAGCAAAGATTTTAGACCAGTTCCTCTAAAACAATAATAAAGAGAGCTAAAATCACCTTGGCCTCATATAGTAGGACTGAATTTTTCTCTTGTGGCTTTTAGACCAGTTCCTTCCTTAAGAGTAGTAGTGGCTAAAATCTTCCTAGAAGCTGTTGGTTGTGAATGAAACCCTTCAAAATTGATTCATTGACCTATCTCTTAAGGAAGTAGGTGTAATTCACTACTATAAATCCCTCTATCTTCATTCAAGTCGAATGAATTTCTTCTTGAGCTGATTGTTGTAAATATTCAGAATAGTTAAAATTCCAGTTCATATTTCTTGGTTAGTGTTTGATTTCTGGGTAACAATGGTAGAGGAAATTCTTTTTTTTTTTTTTGTATTTTAAGAAATGGGTAGACTCTAGGGAAGTAGGTAGTGAGCTTCCTTCAGGATGAAATGCTTTCTGGGTAACTGGATAGACTCTCAGTTACCCAGGACTCTCAGTTACCTGCCATCTAACATGGCTATGGCTGCTAATGTTCAGTTCAACCATTTTTATCTTCTTAACAATATTTAAAAGGAGGTAAAACCTTTTTAACTGATGATGAAACCAATGGACTCAACGATCCTTTTTTCAAGCTTTCAGTCTAGTACATCTAATATGGTTTAAATTGGATCCAGATTTTGACCATTTGAAAATGAATCCAAACTTCTTCATTGGTTTAAATTGGATCCATTCTAACTTTTGTTTTTTTTTCTTTCTCTAATATTTGAGTATAATCATCTTTTCTTTTTCTTATTGTGAATTATAGTAACTTAGCATTTAAAAGAGTAACTTAAATTTTAACAAATTATGCTTTTGTGCAGAGCCATCTCAAGCTTATTTTTATTTTCATATATTTACTAGCGGGGACCCGTGCGATGCACGAGAAAATGAAATGCAATTTTTGACAAATTATTGTAATTTATTTAGGTTGGTATTATTTGATAATTTGAAGTAAATATCATCCTAAGTTCTACTAATTTTTGGAATTTAGTGGTTATTTTTACAAAGTTATAATAATTTCATCTATTTTATCATATTTTATGGAAATTAGTGATTATTTTTCTTTAAGTTCTACAAATTTCTAGTAATTTCTATTATACTAATTTATGAGAATTCTTGGTCAATATATACTTATCTTTTATACTTATTATATGATAGTTTATAGGTCAATTAGTGGAAATTAGTTCTATTATATAATTTCTATTAATTTCTGGTAATTTCTATTGTATACTAATTTCTTGGAAAATGTTTACTAATGTATTACATTTATTATATGATAGTTTATTGGTAAAATGTTGTAATTTATTTGATAATTTAAAGTAATTATCATCCTAAAGTCTACTAACTTGTGATAATTTCTTTTGATTTATTTTTAGTAATTTTTTTTATAAATATTGGTAATTTATGTCTAATAGTGGTAATTTATTTTAATTTATATTTGATATTTTTATAATTATTTGACAATTTTTAGTGTTACATTATTTGACAATTTTAGGTATAATAGTTATCAAATTAAAAAATAAATAAATAGCAATATTTTTAACTTACAATATGTAACAATCTTCAAAGCATAAAATCTATTAATGTAAACCAAAGCAATCCAAGGTTCAAAGTATTGACAAATATCGTGTTAGTGGCTTTCCAATACGCCCCTACAGGGGTTGTATCGGGTCAACCACTAGTTCAGAGGGCATATCGGTCCATGTTGATATTTCCAATACGCCCCTCTAAACCGATTTAAAAAAAAAAATAAGTAAAGCATAAGAAAAAGGACTAACACAGGGCATATCAGCCTGTGTCGATAATTAGAACCTTGAAGCAATTCATTAAGCTAAACGCAAATAGCATTTTTAACTAACATTATATAACAATCTTCAAAGCACAAAACCCAAAAATTTAAACCAAAGAAAGTCAATAAGCAAAAAGACAAACATTATTTTTGCTGATTTTGTTAACTATTTATTAAATATTTAATTATTAACAATATTTATCAATAATAGTAAGTAATTATAATATTTTTTAATTAATCAGTAATGATAGTTTTAATAAAATTATTTAGTTAATAATTTCTTTTGATTTGTAGTTTTAATAATATTATTTAGTTAATAATTTCTTTTGATTTGTTTTAAGTAACTTTTTATAAATATTTGTAATTTATGTCTAATAATGTTAATTTCTTTTAATTTATATTTGATAATTTTTATATTATTTGACAATTGTTATTTTTACATTACTTGACAATTTTAGGTATAACAGTTATGAAATTTCAAAAAAAAAAATTCAAATAGCAATATTTTTAACTTACAATATGTAACAATTTTCAAAGCACAAAATCTATAAATGTAAACCAAAGCAATTCAAGGTTCAAAGGATCAACACGTATCGGCCCGTATTAGCTAAATGTATCATGTCAGTGGTTTCCTGATACGCCCCTATAGGGGTTGTATCAGGTCAGCCACTGGTTCAGGGGGTAGCTAGGCCGTAAACTAGCCTCTCTAAACTGATTTCGAAAAAAATAAGTAAAACATAAAAAAAAAAACATCGACATAGGGCATATCGGCCTGTATCGATATTTAGAACCTTAAAGCAATTCATTAAGCTAAATACAAATAGCATCTTCAACTAACATTATGTAACAATCTTTAAAGCACAAAACCCAAAATTTTAAACCAAAGAAATTCAATAAGCAAAAAGACAAACATTATTTTTGTTGATTTTTGTTAATATTATTTATTAAATATTTAATTATTAATAGAATTTATCAATAGAAGTAAGTAATTATAATATTTTATTAAATAATCAGTAATGATAGTTTTAACAATATTAGTTAGTTATTTTTAATATAACCATAATTATTAAATTTATGAATAGGATTTATTAACAATATTCATTAAATTAATAATTACCAAAATTAAATTAAATTAATAGTATTCATAAGAAATAGTCAGTAATTACAATATTTTATTAAATAATCAGTAACAATACTTTTAATAACATTTTCAATTATTTTTAATATAACAATGATTACTAAATTTATTAATATTATTTATTAAAAATATTTAAAATAATAGTAATTATTAATTATAATAACTAATTATATATTTATTAAATTACAGTAATAACCAATAATTATTAAAACAGGGTTATAAATTTATTAGCAGTGTTTTTATTTTTAAATTGAAGTAAAATTAAAGTGAAAATCTATTTATTAAAAATATTTATAATAACAGTAATTATTAATTATAATCACTAATTTATATTTATTAAATTATTGTAATAATCAGTAATTATTAAAATTGGGTTAAAATAAATAGATAATAGTATTTATCTAAACTGGGTTTATAAATAAAATCGGGGTTTGGTATTTATAGTTAGTAATAGTTTGTAATTATAGTCAGTAACGGTTAATAATTATAATCAATAATTAAATTATTATTGTTATTATAATTAGTGATTATAATTAATAATTACTGTTATCAAGATTCAAAGTATCAGAAACGCAAGGTGTATCAGAAAGATAATTTTAGGAAATGTATCAAGATACATTTTGGATATGCATGGATATAGATGAAAAATCAAGATACGCATAAATATGTTAAGAAATTCAAATAAATCATAATAAAATATATTATTAACAAAACTTGCAAGTTTTATATGATTGTAAACAAGTCATTTAAATGTAAAAAAACAAACATAATTTAATTTTTATATAAAATGTGACATATTGAGATATAATTAGTAGCTATTGAAAAATGTTGGAATAAATAAATTATGAAAAAACAAAAAAAAAACTAAAATATGAATGTATATACATCAATTTTCAAATAACCAATATAATTATCTTAATATTTATTAATATATAAATTTTAATAATTAATTTCAGCATTTATTAATAAGCAGCACTAAGAAAAGAAAATATTGACTAAAAACTAAAAATGCATATGCTTAAAACAAACAAAGTGGAGTGGTTTAGTGGCAAAATTATGTTCATTCAAATCTTGTGATTAGAGTTCAAGTCTTTCTATTGTTAACATTTGTAGTTTTTACACTAACAAAATGAAATTAATGAGAGAAAGAGAGTCATTAATTAATACAATTAATGAGAGAATTGTAATTAGGTGCTAAAATTCAAATTCAAATTTAAATTTGTCTTAAATATAGGAATGATTAACTAATTAAGGAAGATGTTAGACTTAGATAGAGAAGTAATAAATGGCATTGACATTAATGAGAGAGATTTGGTATTAAATATAAATTAATGGAACAGGGGGAACTGAAACAATTCGATTTGTATGCTTGTATGGACTGATATAGATACAAAACAGTCCAATACAGGTCCGTATCGACCGATACATACGAAAAGAAATGGAACACATGATTTTTGCATGTTTCGTGTATTGATTTCTTATTGAAATGATACATATCGGCCGATACATTGCGATATTTTAAACCTTGATTGTTATTATAATTAGTTATTATAATTATTATAGTATCTAAATAATCTGTAATGAAAGAAACTAAATTACTATAATTAGTGATTATAATTATTGCATTATTTAAATAATCAGTTTACTATCATTTGGCGAAAGGGGAGACCACCCCTTTCGTATATATATAAGATTATATCTTCTAGTGTGAAAATAATATTCTATTTTAATTACTTGTTTTTTATAGGGAGACCCAACAACTTGGGTTAGGAACATCTAATGCATTTGAAAGAAGTAGGGAGAGGAAGAATGTGAATAGGAAGGCAAAATCTCTTTTCAAATGATGTGTTTATTTCTTTTGTATTTATTTGTTTTTAAATATACAAAGAACGAATATTTGTTAAACAAAGATTATTTTAATCTTAATATTGAAATTGTAAATATATTAAAATTGTAAATTACAGGTCAATAAATGATTACAAGTTGATAATATAGGTTTTTGAAACTATTTATAAATATATAATGGATGGCTTTTGAAGCCATTTGCAACCCTTGGTGATGTTTACTTTGTCACCAAAAGTAAAGTCAATGCCACTTTTGGTGACGTTTAGAGAAATGTTGCCAAAGAATAGTTTCCATGACATTTGCTAAACGTTACAAAAAACTATAAAAACGTCGCTAAAACGTTGCAGTTGGACATATATAACGCGATTTGCGATATTTGCTTAACGTCATCAATTCTTTCTGAAATGTCACAAAAACATTTCACGACTTACATGGTTATGACATTTGTGCAAATGTCTCGAAAACCTTTCCACGAACTTTAAGCATGTTTTGACAACGTTTACCTAATGTCACCAAATCACTTTTTCTTTGTAGTGTGTCTAGGAATTCAAATCAAACTTGTACCATGTTTTTCTTAGGCAAATGCTTGTGTGTGGGAATAAATTTTTCCCATGTCATATGAGAATTAGCAACCACCCCGTGTGGATTTACATGCTTCCCACTTTATGACCTTAGATCCCATGAAGTGAGAGGACGGGGTTTTCCTATGATATAAAATCATTCATCACATCCTATTATGACCCTTTTTTAGCATCAAGCCTGTACCATATTGGAGATTTGGGTGTGACTACCCAGCATAAGGAATCTGTACCATATATACTAGAACTAATTGTTTGCTTAACATAATTCGTTTCCACCTTTTCAGGAATTAGCAAAGAAAAATAATCTGAAAAGGCAAAATTTTAGAGAATGATGAATTTGATCCCCCATGTTTTTATATTGTCCCTTAACTTCCTCCAAAGTCCAAAATGCATGTTGTTTGATGATAATATTGTTTTTTAATTGATGAAACTAATGATGCACTAAATAAAATTAAGTATATAAACCTATACCTTAGAAACAAAAGTTTGTTGGAAGTTTCCAGTAGAAAACCTTTTAGTCAAAGCATATACTCATATAGGCCAGCTTGAGTCATGTAGGTAGGTCACCCTTCAAGTCTTTTGTATCTACTTTTGATATTTAACTTTTTGGCTCAACTAACTTCTCTTATCATTTTTTTTAGATATGGTGAGCATGGAGCCAATGTTGGTCGCATCTAAGAAGAGAGCTTTGAGGAAGAAGAGAAGGGCCGATCGTTCGTCAATGAAGGGTACCTTGGCCAGCGCCTAGGTGAGGTCACCATCGTTTGCCCCTCCTGTCGTTGACCTTGAGGGAGGCAGCGACCCCATGAGTACTGACCGGGACTCCATAGGCCCTGCTGCTTTTCAACCTCAGGTCAGCTAGGAGGAACATGTTGTCGACCCTTATACCTTGGGCATACATCGCTTCATCCTGAATATCGATGTCTCTATGATTGATCGTTTGAATGACCCATACGTAACTCTTTAGATGGGAAGGGGCATGTTGCTTCTGGAAGATGTGCGGTATTACCGCAGCTTGGACCCAACTGACATTGAGATTCAGATGACTCGTTGTATACTTCAGGTTTGTCCTCTTTTGAAGCTTTTATCTTTTGGTTATGTGATTCTTGTTCTGATCATACCTTTCTTCTTTTGGTAAGCGAACACCATGGGGCAGGGACAATTGGATCAGGTCGCAGATGCGAGGAATCCAACTTAGCACTGAAGAGGACCGTTACCGATTAATCGAGCTGAGCAAGAAAATGCAGCGTGAGTTGGATGAGGCTCGAGAGACCATTGTTGCCTAGGAGCGCCGATTAGAAGAGAGGCAGACCAAGTATACAGAGGATACCCACCAAGCAAAGTTGGCAGACGTTGATCATTTCCATGGCTCTCCCGAGTATGCCCAAGAAAAGGTGGAGTATGCAATCCCCATGATTCGAAAGGGATTTAAGTTTTGTCACCACTACTTTAAGATGCTACATCCTGATTTCGACTTCGGCACTTTCTCTATCAATGACGTACCAAATGAGCTTGTTGTGCAGGTAAATAGGGATCCCTTTACTCCTGACGAGGTTGAAGAAGTAGTTAGAGCAGAAGAGGGTGAGGAGGGCGACGACATTGATGATGAGTTGCAGGACGGTGACGAGGAGTAGGTCAGCCCTGTTGGTTTCTTTTCTTCTGATATTTCTGGGAGCTTGCGAGCTCCTATAAGTTGATGCTTCTTTGGGCTTATGCGCCCATGTTATTCAAAATTTGGTACTGCTCCCTTCTTTTTTTGTGAGTGTACCTCGACCTTTGGCCTTAGCTACTTAATGAAATTTAGTTTTTCCATATCTGATATCTTCTTCAAATGGAGTTTCTTTCTATTTAATTGCCACGCATGTTAGTCGAATTGTGGTTAGGTTGGCTAGGTGCCTTAGTGCCAAAGTGTTGGTATCCCTTTAGGATTTCTTTTGGCCAAGCTATTGAGAGGTTGGCCTGGATGCCTTAGCAAATTTTCGCAAATCATTGGCCATAGCTCGAGACTCTTTTTCTGTGCTTTCTTTTGGTCGAGCTGTTGAGAGGTTGGCCTAGATGCCTTAGTAAATTTTCGCAAATTTGCGGACATAGCTCGAAACTCTTTTTTAGAGATAGTATCTCCTTAGGTTGTCTATAATCTATGCACAGGGTACAATCTTCCCCTTTAGTGTTTTGAACTCATATGCGTTTTCACCTATCACTTTGTAGACTCTGTAAGGGCTTTCCCAATTCGGTCCTAGCTTTCCCACATCGGGCTTAGGCACCATAACCTTCTTGAGTACCGAGCCATTCGTTAGTTTCTTCATCAAACATCTCGAACCGTAAGGTCGGCACTTCAATCTATGCCAGTATTACAACTTTAGTTCCATATGTCAAGTTGAAGGGTGTTTCACCTATCGCCACCTTAATGGTCAATCGGTAGGCCCATAACCATTGGGCAGCTCATCTACCAACAAACCTTTAGCTCGGGAAAGACGAGCTTTAAGGCCACAGAGGATTTCCTTGTTTGTTACCTCGGCCTAACCATTAGCCTGAGGATGAGTGACTGAGGTGAAGTTTTGATTTATGCCCATTTCTGTACACCAATTCTGGAATTTGATATCCTCGAACTGCTTGCCATTGCCTAAGATCAAAACTTTAGGTAGTCCGAATCTACATACAATACTCCTCCAAAAGAAATTCTATACGTTTTGAGCTGTAATGGTTGCCAATGGTTTGGTCTCTACCCACTTCGTGAAGTAGTTGATTGCTACCACTAAGAATCTTCTCTGTCCAGTTGTTGGAGGAAAGGGGCCCAGTATGTTAATTCCTCATTGTGCAAATGGCTACATACTAGTAAGGTATTTCAGGTCAAGAGCCAGTTGGTGCAAGATGTTGGCATGTCACTAACATTTGTTGCACTTCCGCACCAACTTGATTGCGTTCGCCTTTATTGTGGGCCAATAATACCCTTGTCATAAGGCCTTTTGGGCGAGTGCCCTACCCCCAAGTGTCCTTTGCAGAGCCCTCCATGAATCTCGTGTAACACCTTGTCCGCTTCAGCTTGGCGTAGGCAGCGCATGTAGGGGAGTGTGAATAACCTTCTATATAGTTACTTGCCTATTATCACGTAGCGAGCTTCTTGTCATTCTACTCTTCATGCCACGTTACATTCCTTGGGTGATATTCCATGGCATAGATAATTAGTGAGAGGATCTATCTAGCTCGGTTCTATTATCATCACTTGGACAACCTCTTTTGACACCCTTTGTATAGATGGGCAAGGTAGGTCTTTTATGTAGATTGTCCTTTTAGTTGAGTCAATTGCACTGGGCAACTTAGAGAGCATGTTAGCCTCAGTGTTTTCTGATCTTGGGGTCTGTTGGATGTACTAAGAGTGGAAGTTGTGCAAGAGTTCCCTTACCTTGGCCAAGTAGGTCAACATGGCAAGCTCCCGAGCCTTGTACTCTCCATTCACTTAGTTGACAATGAGTTGCAAGTTGCTGCATACTACAAGATGTTTCGCCTCAAATTCCTTTACTAGTGATAGCTTGGCTATGAGTGCCTCATACTCGGCTTCACTGTTCAAAGCTCGGAATAAGAACCAAAGTGTGTATTCCAGCTTTACTTCATTAGGTTTGTAGAGGATTAACCTAGCTCCACTTCTGCTATGGTTAGATGAGCTGTCCACGTGGATTATCCAAGGCTCCTTGTCCCAGGCCAGGCTCTCCCGAACTGGGACGGGTGTCGTGCTGGATGAAGCCTCTGAAGTGGTTTCTAGCTCGACAACTTCAGGGGTCGGCGAGCTGAAGGTGCACTCGGTGATGAAGTCAACTAGGACCTACACCTTGATTACTGACCGTGGCTCATACCAGATGTCATACTCATTGAGTTCGATTGCCCACTTTGTAAGTCCCCCCGAGACCTTGGACTTCTAAAGGATTTGCCTCAGAGGTCGGATGATCAGTCAAAACTATGATAGTGTGAGCCTAGAAGTAAGGTCTTAGCTTTTGGGTTGCTAACACTAGAGCAAAGGCCAATTTCTCGATGTCTGGGTATCTAGTCTCAAAAACATTCAACCCTTTCTACTTCTCTAATCAGGACTGAGCTGACTACCTCATCACTCACAAAGAGGTAGAGCTTGTGCTCGTCCCTGGTCTCAGGTTTGGTCAATAAGGGTGGCGAATTTAGGTATTTTTTCAGTTCGTCAAAGGCGGGCTGACACTCTTCGGTCCACTCAAAGTCTTGGTTCTTTTTTATTGCTTTAAAAAATGGTAAGCACCGCCCAGCCGACATAGACATAAATTGGTTCAAGGTGGCTATTTGGCCAGTTAGCTTTTGTACTTCTTTAACCAAGTAGGGGGGTCACATATCTAGTATTGCCTAGATATTTTCTTGGTTGGCCTCGGTGCTACGTTGGCTAACTATGTATCTGAGGAACCTGCCTAATGTCACACCGAAGACACATTTGCTCGGGTTGAGTTTCATGTTGTATTTTCTTAAAACGTTAGAAAACACATTCCATGTCGACAATCAAAGAGTTTGGATGCTTAGCTTTGACAACCATATCATCTACATAACATTCCACCATATTTCTAATTAAATATGAGAAAACATTGTTTACAAGTTGCTAGAAAGTTGCTCCAGCATTTTTCAGTTCGAATGGCATGGCTTTATAACAATACTAGCCCATATCAGTTATAGAGGCGATCTATTCTTCATCAGTTGGGTCAATAGAAATCTGGTTGTAGCCGGAGTATGCATCCATGAAACTTAACAACTCAAACCCTGAGGTCGCATCTACCAGGCGGTCAATTTACGGGAGAGGGAACCTATCTTTTGGGTAGGCTTGGTTCAAGTCAATATAGTTGACGCACATGCACCACTTGCCATTGGCCTTCTTTACAAGTACTGGATTTGTAATCTAGCTCGGGTAATAGACTTCTCTAACGAAGTCCACTATGTGTAGCTTCCCTACCTCCTCATCCACTACTTTCGATCTTTCCGGGCAAGGTTCCTTTTCCTTTGTCAGACTGGTCTGACTGAGGGGCCAACATTCAATTTATGAGTTATTATTTTAGGGTCTATTTGGGCATTTTTGCTACCGACCAAGAAAAAATATCTAAGTTATTAAGTAAGAAGCTTACCAGGTTGGAGAACACCAGTTCAGTTAGGCGAGTCCTTATCTGTTACGTCTTCTCCAGCTCAGTTTTTGAAGCCAGCACTAGGACGGTATCTTCCAAGGGCTTAGCTTGCTCATCTATGATCTCAGGTGGCAGCTCTAAGTCGATGTTGACAACAATCTTGCCTTTTTCCTTTAGGGTTGCTACATAACACTTGTGAGACTCTAGTTGGTCGCCTCGCATAACTCCGATACCTCCAACAGTGGGGAACTTTACAGCCAGATGGTAGGTTGATACTACTGCCCGAAGGGCATGCAAGATAGGTTGGCCCAAGATGGCGTTGTACGGGGAGGGTGTGGTGACCACTAGGAAATCGTGATCAAACCAAACTATGTTGGGTGGTGAACCCGCCATAACTAGCATCCTCACCCGGCCAAGGGGTCAGACTACTTCTCTATTAAAGCTGACCAGGGGTACATCAGCTCGAATGCCTCTTGGAATGATGTTGGCCGAACTCCCTGAGTCTATCAGAATTCTCTTCACTTTGAAGTCATTGATTGTTAACCTTATCACTAAGGCATCATTGTAAGGGTACTGTATTCCGTGTATGTCATCTTCAGTAAAGTATATTACCTCTTCCCTCCTAGGTCATTTTGGCGGGTGGTCACTGTCATGCTCAAGTTCTTGGACTGACACCTTCCCTGCCGAAGTAGTACATCTGGCTATTATAGACCCTTTGGTGATCATGTTGATGACCCCCCAGTCGAGCCGCTCTTGCTGCTGGTTTCTGGGAGCTAGGTCTCTATCTTGTTCCCTGTTCGTCTAAGGTTCCTCCCTACGTTGCTCAACAGGTCAACCTTCTTCTTCTCTCTTCACGAACTGTTTAAGGTACCTGTGGCGGATTAATTATTCAATTTCGTTCTTAAGGTTCCAAAAGTTCTATGTCATGACCAACATCACGGTGGAAGTGGTAGTATTTGTTAAGGTTCCTGTTAGTTGGGTCACCCTTCATCTTGGGCGGCCACTTACATATTCTACCAATTTTATTTCCATTAGTATTTTGCCCCTTTTTGCATTCAGGGGGTATATGTTTTATTATACAAGGGGGGAGTTCCAGATCATCGGCATAAACCAGAACTCCGATGAAGAGACTTGCTTTTCCTTCTGAGCGAGCTGTTTCATCGGTTTCTTGGTAACCGACTTCTCTTTGGTGACTTGCTTCTTCACTTTGACTTGTTGCTTCTTGCTTCTTCTTTTGCTCATTTTCTCTTTTCAGACAACTTTGACCACGATCCCAAGGCTTCTTCTGCTTTTATAAATTTATCTACAACCGCGAGGAATTTTTCCATGGTCGCCAGGGGGTTTAGTTCCATTTCCCAACGTAGGTCATGGTGATGTACACCATTCTTGGCCGCAATGAGCTGTACTGCTGGGTCTAAGTCTAGGATTTGCAGGCATTCCATGTTGAATCTTTTATTATATTCCTAGAGTGTCTCATTAGGTCGTTATATGACGTTTAACAAGAAGGTTGCAGATTTTGAGTGTCTTTTGCTGGTTGCAAAATGGGCGATAAAAAAAGTGGTGAATTGGTTCCAGTTTTTTATGGAACCAGGGGCCAACCCCGAGCACCACAACCAAGCTGCATCTCAGAGAGTTGTAGGAAAGACGATGAACATACTTGCATCATTGGCTCCGTGGAGCAACATCAATGCTTGAAAACTGTTGGCATAATCAATAGGGTTTGTTGAGCCGTTGTAGGTCTCAAAGTTGGGTGCCCTAAAATTCTTTGGCCTCGGGGCCTTGAGGACTTTAGGGGCAAGTGGTGATTCTCGAGTTATAGGGCACCCCGACGAGATGCCTACTTGGTTGGTTGCTTTACTTTCTTCGAGGTGCGGTAAGCACATCTTCTGTTCCTCCTTTTGGAGCTTTCAGAAGAACTAGTGACCTCTGTTCCAATGGGAGCAGTAGCTCAGCTTTCCACTGGAAGCTGATTTTGATTTTGGTTGGGGACTGCGTTCTTTACTGGGGCTGGTTGTTGATCGATTAGGAACCCGGTTGTCGACCTAGTTGTGGACTTGACTGGGGACCCGAGCTGGGATTGGATTTTGGTTATTATTGTGGTTTAGGCCGGCATTTTGTTGCTGCTACAACCAAGGTGGTTGTACCTACTAGTTCTGCTATCGGGTCTGCAGGTGTTGTGGTTGTTGTTGCCCCCCCCCCATCATGGTGGAAAACTTACTCTCCCAAAATCTCATATGGTCGTTCATCCCCTGTACACATTGCACCATGTCATAGAACTGGTGCGCATTGACCCCAACGGGAGCCACTGCAAATTCAACCACAGGGGAGGCACGTTCAGATGAGCTGGCGCAACGGTTGGGTTCATGGAAGGTAGAACGCTTGGTGGAGTCAAAGGGCCTTCTATCTATCCGATGGTCACCTAGGGTACTTCTGGGATCATCCCAAGCTATTCGTAGCCCCTAGTGACTTGGTTGTTGTTGGAGGGTTGGTTGCTTGAGGATGCCATAGGTATCAATATGTTATAAAAAGAATGAGAGCTTAGCTCTTTGTATCATTGTTACCACAGACGATTTCAATTGATGTAGCGCGATCTGGATGCTCTCGCGTGTCTGGTGACTCAGGCGCTGATTCGGATACTTGCCTTATTAGGGGCCGAGTTGTGCTAGGCTGAGCTGTAGACGGTTGAGCTACTATGTTCTGCAAGAGAGGTAGAATTAGAGTGCCCGAATTGTCTTTACCTGGGGAGGGCACTCTGATGCTTAAGTCAGAGGGTTGTTTGAGAGTTCTTTTAAGGGATAAGAGAGTTTGCGAGCTTAATCACGCGTACCTTCGCTAGTAAGAGTGAGGGCTTTATATAGAGGTGAGTGACCTGAGTCTCCTCACAACGGGTCTCATATTCTCATAGAGTCATTTCCGCACACTTGGGAGAGTAATTATGTCGATTACATAATTTGTGCGGGGGTTACGATCCATCCGATTAACTCTGATGTGTGCGAAGCAGTAGGCCGGTCTAACGATTAATTCATTAGCACTTTGGAGATCTCGGACTAATAACGTATCTATGAGATAAGCCAGCGGGCCTGCCTTACAGATCGCCACGGGTTCACACAACTCGGCCAGTCTCTGAGGTAGGTCACCATATGGTGGGAGACCTGTTATCCCGACCCAACCGAGGTAGTAGATCGGCTTGGGTGAGGCATTTTAGGCTGACTTGCCGAGCTGGTTTGCTTACTCACCAATGTATCACTTAAAGGCCATGTGTTGTGATATAATTCGGAGGGCCAAATTACCCCTCATCATAAAAGGTTTCAAAATAAGTAAGATTAAAATAAAATATATGCTATATAAATGTAAGAACATCATGGTGTACTTAAGATCGGAGAATTAAAAGTAACATTTTCTGATACCTTTGCAGCTTTGCTTGTTAATTTATAACAATGGAGAGATTGAGGACATTAGTAATTGAATTGCCTTACGGATAGGCCTGTTCATGGGCCAAACTAGGGTTTAGCATTTACCCAAGTTTGAACGGGCCGAACCTGAAGCAGTGGAAAATGTTCATGGGCCAAGCCTGAACCCTGGCCCATGAACAGTTCTACTTACTACAATGGCTTGAGAAGCGTTTGGGAAACGTTTATGCAAATGTAACACTGTAACAGCAGCTCGGATAAGAAGATAAACACTAACCAATGAAAATTTGTCAAAATTTATGGAAGTGATTTTGATTGGTCAAACCGTTAAACGTGAGAAGCGGGTGGATATATATGGGAATGTGATCTCCTGCATGCATAAAACTCAGCACACACTCTCTATTAATTTATGGTACGTGGGATTTGCAGTCGGAATTAGAATCAGAGTCGAAATTCTCTGGAGTCTGAATGGAATGATTCATACGGGAATGGGAATGAAAATTAAAAGCAGCTGGAATGGGATTTTATTCTCAAGAGAGGAGCAGAGAATCATTATTCCTTCAAATAGAAGAATGCCATTCCAACAGAAATGAGAATGGAATTCCGATTCCGCCCAACCCCCTATTCCCACGAACCAAACGGATTCTTAACATTTGATTGATATTTTCATTTTTCAATGTTTGGTTAGATGCAGCGTGCAAAGAACTTTTGCTTGCAGGAGATCCGAATTTTGAATATATGCTACCGGAAGATCTGAAATTTGAGAATTTGACCAATCAAAATCAGCCATGGGTGATGCCCATGAAAGCTTTTACCTTTTAGCATGTAGCTTTTACGTTGCTGCCTGCCAGAATTGATATAATTTTAACAGTAGGACCTTATGAAAATACTTGGTCCCATTATCACTCTTCTCTCTCCTCCCCCATTCGCCTTCTACACCCAGGACATGCATGAATGCAAACATCTAACCTTAGCCTATAATCAGATTTTAAAAAGGATTGGGTTAGATTCCGTTTGGTTGCCGGAGTCCTCAACTCCTATTCAACTTGATATCATTAACAATTAAAGCTCTAATCGTAGTCCAAAGTTTGAAGCATTTTAGCAAGGTGCCAGCTCGCCGGTTGGCAGGGGTGGCCACAAGCCAAGTTTCTCACGAGTTATTTGAGTTCGGTCTGGCTCAGTTTAAATCGAGTTTCAAGTCGAGTTCAAGCCCAGTAAACTTAGTTCACGAGACTTATTGAGTCCAGTATAATAAATAAATAATTTTTATTACATACATATATATACAATATATATATATATATATACATATACATATATAATAAGTAATTTTTATTATATATAATAATATTTTATATATAATATTTTTATTTTTATGTTAATAGTAAATAATTTTTATAATCCTTATTTTTTGTATATAAAATAAAAATATTTTTATATGCATATTTTTTATTTTTTTATATATAATAATAAATAATTTTTATAATTCTTAATTTTTTATATATAAAATAAATAAAATATTTATATATATATATATATATATATATAATTTTTATTTTTTAAAAAAAACTTGACTTGCAGTCGAACTCGAACTTGTGAGCTTTGAACCAAGCCGAACTGTCGAATCTCTAACTCAAATCGAGCTCGATTGAATCCACCTCTACTGGTTGGTAAGGCCTCCTGTTAGTTGTGGCAGAAACTTGAGATTAAATTCTGGTGCACCTGTATTCGGGGGAGGGGGGTGGGTTTATGGGTTGGGGGATGGGCTCCTTGGTGAAACTAAGGTGCAATGTACCTTGGAGTTGAGACAAACCAAGGTGCAAGCTTGCCTGAAATCAATCGGATGGTGAGAGGCAGGACCTCGTGAGGTAGGGCCATGGTTAGGATAATAATAAGTAGGGAAGCATGTGATATATTTGCATATTATAAATGCTTTCTGAACTAAAAATGTATGATGGATGTGCTGCTTTTATTTTCTTAACATGAATTTTAAAAACTAGCTAGGAGATAAAAGGATGGGATATTTTATTTTGTAATAAATTTTTAAATTCTAAAAATAATTTATAGATTTAAACATAAAATATATTAATTTTTTCTTTTTCTTTTTTTTTACAGAAATATCTTAAATTCGACTGTATTCATCTTTATCAGCCTATTTGCCATTACTTACCACTGATAGAACCATCATGTAGAATATAGAAGGTAAGAGTCAAATGTGGAGTGTTCCTTTAAAACCCAAAAGGTATTGAGTATTTTAAGAAGGAAAAGTGGAGTGAATGATTAATGCAAAGAGTGCGACAGCATGGGCCAAATGGAAGGCCCCACTAGAAACAAGAAGAAAGAAAAGTGAAGTAGTCAATGCAAAGAGTGGAAGAGTATGGGTAAAATCTCAAATGGAAATCTCCACCCAAAAAATAAATAAATAAATAAATAAAACCAATTTTAATGCATCTAGGAAAGTAAATGGCCGATGTGCAAAGAAAAGAGTGGAAGAGTATGGGTAAAATCTCAAATGGAAATCTGCACCCAAAAAATAAATAAATAAATTGAAGACAGCCAAATTCATCTCTAATAGCAATGCCCAGACCCCAAATTGAAGAGAATGTTGCGCCACCAAAGTTGATTTTGACTGCATCGGTTGGGGCCTGGGGGTTTACTCCACTGTTTGGGAGGGCAGATGGGCCCCGTGATACAGATCAATTGCTGCCAAAACGACCTTTGGTAAGAGATGTCAAAGGAAATTCAAATTTTTTGTTTGATGGAAATGTAGTCCATCAAACCAAACATATCCTAAACTTTTTACCGTCTGAGTTTAACCAGATTTTGCTCATCGGCATTATAACATGATGGAATGGTAAAAGCAAGGAGCAAAGGGACTGATCAAGGATCTTATGGAAATGAGTGAAAATTCATTTTCTTTGCAACTCCAAAAAATTATTGTGATGAAGGTTAAAAAACCGATCCGTTTTCAGGTTTTCAGATTGATGATTTGATTGTCTAGTTTGAATTAGTCAATTCATTCTAATAAAAAAATAAAAAAATTAAAATAAATAATGGCAAAAAATTATTGAACAGACTAAATCACTGACCAATTCAATGATTTTTTGTCAAGGACCAGATTTGAAGTAAAACAAAATCATGAACAGTTTCCAAGCCAAAAAAATCCGACCATCCAAATCAACAACACAACAGTTCAAAAACATTAATTATGATAATTAAAATCTATCTGGGCCTATCCAGTCTCGGCCCATACTCACTAAGAGAAAAAGACAAGATCTCAGATCGGGATGGGAGCTGAATTTAACACGGCCGTTATCGGTTCGGGTAGTCTGGTTCGAAAAGTGTGGTCCACTTTGCAGGAAAGCTTCAAACCTTTAATTGTGATCTTCTTTTTATCTCACAGTTGACTTGACCAAGTCTACGACTATTGGGAATTTCTCTGATTCTATCTGCCACAAATGTTTATATTAATTTTAATTGCTTATTACTTTCCATAAAATAATGGCCTCTAGTGGTTGGATTCCTTTTATTTCTGTTCTTTTATACCCTTCGTTGTATACCGTATAACACATTTTATCCTCCAAAATCAATGGTGGGCCCCTTGTGAGTGATAGGTCATAGATATGTATGCACGTTTGCTTTGTATCTTTATGACTTTATCTCTGTCACAAAGTCATAAATATCTCATCCTCTTTATTACCGGGCATGGAATATCTGTCGTGGAGCTCTGTGATCATATGGTAAATCCACCTCTGACGTATGTAGCCGAAGGATCTGAGAAACCGTATCATAATTTTGAAAATCGGACCGGACCCTATATCCGGATTGGTTGACCCAGTAATCATCCAGTTAATCAGTTTCGTTTCATCTTAAAATCGCTCCTGCGAAAAAACTGTTGACTTGATTAGCAATCCGTTAGTTCGAGTGGTTGAATTGTCAATTTGAAAAATCGTTTTTAACTGTTTTTTATTTTAATTATTATTATTTTTTAAATTAAAACGGGCCATTCATTCGAATTGAATGGTCAAGCCGTTTGACTAGGATAATGGTAGTTAAAACAGTTTCATATTTGATCCGATTTTTAAAACCTTGATCTATATCACAGAGGAATTCTCGCAAAAGCAGGTTTGTTCTAATACATGATCGCCCATATCCGTATAATCATGTTGGCTTCGTTTGGATTTAAATCCAGTTTTTTTTTTTTTATTTCTTTTTATTTTCTCTCCATGAGTTTGCAGAACAACATAATTCATCACCCAAACCCATAACCTCCAATCATGGTATAGAATCTCAAGTCTCTACTACAACCAACCAGTTGGCACTTTGCTTTAAATGCAATTTGTTTATGTTGAATTTAGATATCTATTTGGTTATAATTGTGTAAAGTCAAATTTGAAAACAAGATTTATTTATTAATTATATTAAATATGTATACTCTTTGATCTGATTAATTTTTAAAATGAAAATAAATTTATATAATTGTATCAAGTCAATTCTGAAAACAAGATTCATTTATTAATTATATTAAATTTGTATGCTCCTTGATTTGATTAATTTTTAATATAAATTCCAATTTTTTGTTTATATAAATTAATTTTTCATTTATAGTATAGAATTTTGTTTATTATTTAATTTTATTTATAAGTTCATGCTAATTTTACGTAGATTTCCTAATATTCCTTGTTTTGTATATCTGTCCAATATTTGATTGAATCCAAATCTCTCAGATTCTTGTTGGACCGGATACAGATACACCCTGATGCTTCAGGAAGCCCAAAATTAATTGCATGCCACTTTGCTTTTGATGGTCAATTTGCCTCAATCCTGTATCTGATTGCTGCCAACACCTTGTCTTCATTTTGAATTAGTACATTATGTTTTTTAAACCCCATCCATATATGCTCCATCCATGTAAAGTGAAAATGGAATTCTGTTCTTGACTTCTATCGTGAGTTGAAATAGGCATAAGAGACAAGATATAATTGTTCATTAATCTTACAACCCAAGTGGGAGGTAGTGTAATATTATCATAAATCTTTCTATTTCTAGAGTCCCATACTAGCCTATGAGCATTGTAACATTTCCCAACAAGAGTTGCTGCCCACTTTTGAGAATCCATTTAACAAACCACTTAACCAGTTCTGAATGTGATGATGGTGAACTATTTCAAAGCTGGGGAAAAAGCATAGCCATGTTCAATCCACACCAAAGTGTTTTTGCAAAGTGGCAATTGAAAAAGGATGTTGAGGTGTCTCTGTATGCTGATGAAATAGCACACAAATCTAATCTTTATGAGATAGAGATTGGGGCTTTATTTCTTGTGAACATAACATCCCAAAACAAATTTGTAGAGTATGCTTTACAAAATAGAAGAACCATTTCCCGTTTGGTAGAAACACACTAATAGTCATCTGATTCAATTGATCTTAAGTGACTGACTGGTTTTGAGCAGCAGCCAATAGGGGTGATTCCGACAAAGGCAGGCCATTGAATAGAGGAGCAAATGGAGAAAAAAAAACATTCAAAAGGGGGAAAAGATGAAAACCAGAACCCATACGTGTGATTCCGATGAAGTAGCAGTACTGCTTCCGGTGGCGATTCCTGGTGGGTTTGGTTGTCGGAGATAGGTGACGACAGAGCAAGAATTGACGGCAGCAAGAAGGTCTAGGGCTTAAAAACCACAAGCGAATGAGGAGTTTTTGGTCAAGGGGTTTTATGGAATGGATGGTCACATGTGACCACTGTTCGCACAAAATGGAAACACACTTTCACCAAAAGCACAAAGTAATAAAAGCCAATTTGGTGTTTTTGGGGGTTTTCGCATTTTTTAAAAGTATGAAAGTACAAGTAGAAAGTATGCTATCCAAACAGTATGTAGTGCTTTTCATACTTTTGTACTTTCAAAAGCATGAAAGTATTTTATAAAAGTCTATCCAAACAAGGCCAATGGATCCTTTAGATTTTAGATTTTGGTCCATGCTATTGACTGAATGGGAGAAGAAGACACTAGTAAAAATCTTATAGGCAAATTTGACAAAGAAAATGTGGGGCAAAATGTTTCTATGATATCTGATCCTCAGTTAATTGAGAAGAGTTGTGAACTTTTATCACCGTACGGAAAAAAACTTGGTCCATTCCCTATTTACAAGAAGCAAATCCTTTAGGTTGAGTTTGGAAGGAGTACAAATGCAAATATGTACTGTGCAAATACATACAAAATACAAGATTTTGCATTCTACATATTTGTATTTGTACTCATTCCAAATTCAGCCTTATTTTCAAATTGTTATTGGTAGGGGTGCTCAATAAAAATGGAAAAACCAATAAACCAAACAGAAAATTTTCGTTAACCAAATTGATTGGTTCAGTTTCAGTTTAGTTTTTTGTAAAAACTGATGATACCGGTACATGTGTGTTATCTATATATTATATATAAACTTATATGCATAATATATAAATATAAATATATATTATATTTTTAATTATCTCTATATAATAATCTATTTATATTATTAAATAAATTATATATTATATATTTATAATATTTATATTATATATTTAAAATATAAAAAACTGGTGGTATCAGTTCGATTTCAAAAAAAATAAAAAAAGAAACTCATGGTTCCGAATTGTGAGCACCCGTAGTTATTGGTATTTTGATATTGACAATGAAACAAATCCTCCATGCTATATTAGGCACCCACAGATCATGAAACACATTAATGGATGAACCATCCTTAACTTGTCAAATGAAATCATGCTTTAAAGCACTTGCAAGTTGTAGCATCTGTTTCGAACATAAAGAATGTGATTGCTTTGGTTGTTGTGTAAATATTGATCCTTGCATCAAATATTTAGATTTTAGAATTTTAACACACAAACATTGCTTTATTCATCTCAATTAGTTTTATAAAGCCCAAACCTCCATTCTTTTTGTTTCTATCCCAATAAACAATATGAAGAGTGCTCCTATCTAAACTCTCTTGCCACCAAAAACTTCTCATCATTTTTTTTTTTCATTTCCAAAATTGTCTTCTTTGGAAGTAGGGAGGATGATATAGAATATATGGGTAATGCTTGGGTAACAAATTTTATCATTGTGGTCATGTCTACTTGAGAGAGAAGAGAAGCTTTTCATGAAGATGATCTTTATTTCATTTTGTCAACTAGTTCCTTATAGGCTTCCTATTTCTAGAGGTGTCCACGGTTCGGTTAACTAAATCATAAACACTTTTTTTTCAAACCGAATTGGTCCTATTGGTTTTTCCATTTCTCTTAATCGAAACTGAACCGGTACCACACCAATTAACTGGTTAATCAGTTTCAATTTTTTACGATTCGGTTCTTTGATATTTTGGTTTTTTATATTTATAATATTATATATATATATATATATGTACAGTATTTTATTATAAATAATAAATGATATATAATATATTATAAAAATATATAATATATACAATATATTTATAAATAAAAATTTTTAAAAATAATATATGTATTTTTATATATATAATGCATATATATTTATATATAATATATAAATAATATGTGCCATATATTAAAAAAAAATATATAAAATATACATATAAATATATGTACCGGACCGTTCGATTAATCGCCGGTTTTTTTCTAGGTTAACTAAAAGTCGAATTGGTCCTTAGGTTTTTCAAAATACTGAACCAAAACCAAACTGATCAGTTCGATTTTCTCAGTTCAATTCAGTTTTTCAGTTTTTTATGGACACCCCTATCTATTTACTCATTCCTATCCACAATATAGTGCCTAGGTATTTATGATTTATGTTTATTTGTTTAATTCCTAAGTGCTAAAGGAGGAACTAATCTCATTTTCCTTTAATGTATGTTGTTACTAAACAAGACTAAACTCTTTTGTAAATTCACAGTTTTTTTCATGTAAAAGTTCTTCGAATCTAGTTATAATTTGTTGCATCACTTGTATCATTCTTACTTCTATAAAAGAGTGAGCTATCTTCTACAAACAACAAATGCGACACTTAGGGACCATGTTTTGTTAGTTTTATGCCCTTGGTTCTTATTAGCCCTGTTGTAGGGCAGCAAGGAATATATGTATAACATAATGGATCATCTTCAGAGGATATCCCATTCAGGGGGTTGAAATACATTGATGGTACAAATTTACAATGTACTCAAGAAATCCCACGAGTTATAGAGCTTCTAAAATGGAAGTTGTATTAATCCTGTCATTATAACAACCCATCCTTCATTTACAATGTTTTCATGCAGTATTTCTACTTGATAACGACAACTTTGATTCAACCATTTTTGTAAATATATAAATGATGGACCTAATATCCAACATATATATTTTATATTGATGGTCAGTTCATTACAAATCATTCCGATTGTCGGCCCATCATACATTGATGGTTCAACTGGTCAGCTAATTTTTGTTGCAATGATCAAAAACATCAGAACCCTTGACTCGATCGGTTATCTGCCTAATTCATTTGAAATTGGTTCACCTACCATCCACATATCACAGTGAGAAACTACAATGGTATTTTTATTACCTTCTCCTTTGTTTTCTTTGTTTCCATTACTTTTTAAACCTTGATTTATGCAATATTTGGTGAAGATACTTTGTATTCGTTAGGTGTTTAAAGCTTCTTAGATTTCTATTGTTGTGATTAAAATATAATATATTCTTCCAATGTGAGCTTGTCATACATTGTCAGTCCAGGAAGAAGAATTAGGTTGCAATTGGCCCCCATATGATTAGGACTAGATGATGATGATTATATCATTTACTAAAATATAACAACCCCAGAAATAAATTATGTTTTTTATTTTTTAATTTTTCATTAATTGTATCACATGGAAACAAGAAAATTGGTGACTTTGTACAAACGGGCATTAACAAACACGATTTTTTACTATTTATGCCAAGATGCTGATGTAGGAAATGATTTAGATGCCAAGTTAGAAAAACGAATTGATGATACCAAACACCTTTTACGTTTTTTATGGTGATGCTTTTTGCATTTGTGTAGGTGATGTTGTGCTTTTAGATGCTAGGTAAGGGAAGATCAAGTTCATTCGAGGGAGTTTCCCAACTACTCCAACCCAAAAGCATTTAAGCAAATGTAAAGGAAATAAAATGCTTTTCATTTTGGATTTTTCTTCTCCCTCTTACAGAAATGGATCCCAGCAAGTAGGACCAGGGTCCAGGGAGGGCGGACTTACAATAGAGCCACAGCCGTCGGAATTCGGAAGTTGAGTGGAAGAAACGATGTTTTTGTTGTACAGAAAGCCCATTGGGCCTGCTTGAGACATCTGCAATTACAGTGGCGGAAGAAACGATGGAAATGACATCAGACATCAATTGGTGTGTTCAACGGATGGATACCAATCGAATGGCTGTCATGATCTAATCAACTTAGCCAACAATGGTGATCATAGCGCAGCTTTCAGATAAGAGCTATATCTTGGGCTGGATACCCTCATATCCATAATCCCCCACTAAACCATTTTCTCCCATGAATGATCTCAGAAGTTAGAAGTTACAATCTATAACCTCTCCTCGTCACATCAACTTTCATTGGTTTTAGCGGAGGAAAAAGCATTCCCAAATCAGAAGAAAAGTATTTAAATTGAAAAAGGGAAAAGGAGAAAGAAAGCAGGAGGAAGGAAAGAGGAAATTCCTGATAGTTGATACTCTTTCTGGAATATCAAGCTGTTCTCGGAACTTATAGGAGATTTGCTTTTTGCTTTTTTATTATCCAAAAATCCCCTCGATGATGATAAGTTTTGATAACAAGGGTAAATCGGGAATAGAAAGAGAGGAGGACAAAAGAAACCACTTTTTTCATTTTGATCAAAGCAAAAATATGGGGGTGTTTTTGACTTTTTGTCTTTAGGGGTGTGCTCTCGTTTGTTTTAAAAAAAAAAAAAAACAAGGAATGTGACCGAGTGTCCAAATCACTTCCCCGCCCCCACTAAAAATAGAAAAAAGAAGAAAAAAAAAAAAAAGAAAGAAAAGAAAAGCATTCAACAGAGTCTGCTGAGAGCTGATACCCGAAAAGAAAAGCATTCACCAGATACGTAGCATATCAAAGAAAAGAAAAGCGTTTGGTTGTGGCGCTCAGAAATGTCAGCGGTCGAGGCTTCGACTTCCTTCCCTTGTACAGACTGAGACCCGAAGGCCAAAATTCTTCTTACCCTTTCCCGTTGTCTCCTAGTAGTCGATGTTCCAGCATATCCAAACAAAGGAGCTGTAGAGACGACTCTCTCTATCTCTCTATCTCTCTATCTCTCTCGATCGACTTTGTTCTCCTGAATTAAACGAGTCCTTTTCTTTCTCCTCTGAATTTTAGAGACCGTTTAATTATCCTATGCTCCGGAGGGTAAACGGTTCATTTGAATCTGTTTCTGGGTTCTTTGATATGCTAAGTATCTGGGTTAGCTTTGCTTTTTATGGCTTTGGCTTATCGATGAAGGTACGGTTTTGAGGCTTTTGAGCTTTGCTGATTCTTTTTGTCAGCTAGTTCACTTGGTTCAAAGGATTATGCTCTCAGGGTTTGGTTGTTGTTCTTCTTTGAGACGCCGCTTGTTCTCCGTGCTCTTCTCTTGGCTTATTTACGGTAGAGCTGCTCGGAAGATACCATGACAGCCTAATTCTGAGTCAAACCCGATTCAGTTGAAGAAGTTCTTTTGGTTTCGTAGTTGGGCTTTTCTTAAGTGTGGTGATTTTGCATAGTTGAATTTTTGGGTGGACCGTCTTCAGTTTATTTTCTCACAATATTTGACAAAAGGAAGTCTTAAGGATCCTGAATTGTTGTCTTCAGATCAGAAGTTCAGAGAAAATTGTCCACCTTGTATTCTGCTTTCCACTTAGCAGGGTAAGTACTCCTGCTCTCTGATTATTCGACTGCTCATATTCTCCTTTTGGATATTCTTCGACTAATCCTTATTGATGAAATTCATCTTTTTCCGCATGGATTTCTCATCATTTGGTTTAAATTCTGTCATGGTTTTGAGGCCCGGCGGAAATCAATTGACCTAACTCTTCCTAACTTTTTTTGGCTTCAAAAAAAAAAAGGAAATTTTATTCATTATATAAAGAGGACAAAACATTCACCCGGGGGGGCGGCCCCGTCATACAGTTAAAGATAACAGCGATATGCTAACAGAGGAAAGACGATAAGCTTACTCTTCCTAACTTTGTATAAAACTTGTATTCAATATTCTAGGAAGCCACTAAAATTGCATTAGGAAGTTTTACAAGCTGAACCAAGTTAGTTGCAATTGGGTTTAACGACTAATATTAATTACTGCCAGTGGATTTCCATTCCATGGTGTTATGGATATGTTTAGAACTTTTATAATGACAGAAAACTTTATTTCCTGTAATAGCATATCAGTGCATACATAATAGTTTATAAATGCATCCATATGTGAGTGATTTTCCTAGAAAGAGTCAAGCAACTTATTGAATAAACTGCATGTAAAAGGTTGTTCTCGGTAAGACTTTTAGAGGATTATATAGCAGCAAATTACTAATTTGAATATTATTTAAGGAATGCTAAATTTGGGTTTTTCAAATGTGAAAATGAATGTTCAGATCCAAGGATACTTTATCATTTGATGGGGAATGATGTTGCTGAAGTTGTACAACCACTACCATGCTCTGATGTTAAGGTAGATATCGCTCTGCCAAATTGATATTATTGCTGTTTATTCTGTATGTCCCAGATTAAACGTGTTTATTTATCCTAAATGTAGAATTTTATCATCTTGGTAACTCTAAAATTGTTCATAACTTTAGTCAATTATATAGCAAGTTGTTTGTTAGGTGGTGTTGTTAGTTTTCTTGTCTTTTCCTTTTCTTTGTTTTCATTGTTCCTTCTTTTACTTGATTTATGTAATTTCTTTACCATATATATATATATATATATATAAAGCAAGTTGTTGATTGGCTTGACTTTTTCTAATTAAGTTTCAGTGGAAATATGGGCCAGAATTGGATTTAGATTAGTTAATTATGCCCTAATGTGGAATACTTATAAGAATGTAAAAAAAAAAGAAAAAGAAAAAAACAATGGATCGTCTTTACATCCTTTCAGTGGAGGACTTAAAATTGTGTGATAAGAAGAGCTGCTTTCCTCTTCCTCTGGTCAAGAGGTTAGTGCTCCAATCTCCATACAAGGGATGGTTCTCCCACATTGAATACACAAACTCAGAAACCCCTGGAAAGAGCTCATGAATTTTTAAAAATTTACGAGTGTGGATTCAAAGTGCAGTCTTCACAGTAAGTGACATTTCATCACCGGAGATTTGGAGAATCAGAAAATAATAAACACAATATGTCACCTTTTGCCTGTTAGTCAAATCATTATTACATCTCTCTCTCTTTCTAATATGCTTTAATCACTATTTATAAACTCTTTAAATATATAATTAATTCTTATTATAACAACTAAAACAAATTATATGTATATATGTACTTATGTGTAAGGTTCTCCAGTGTTGCTGTCATTTTCTTTTACATTCTCACACCATGCTCTAGTCACTTGGGTCAAAGTAATTTGTATTGGTGTTTATAGATTGTTTGGAGTTGATTTATTTAGCCAAGGATTATTTTTTCTGAGAAGTGGATGTAGTTTCAATGTTAAAGACTATTAAGTTTTCTTGCTTGATTTTTATTTATTTTTCTTTTTGGCAAAGAAGATGGCAAAATAAGGACAAAGAAGAATCTGAACCTTCATGTTTAGGGGTGGTGAATTGGTGGTAGGTTCTAATTCAGTATTGAGGCCTGAAGGGAAGGACTGTACTGTACTGAGAATTACCTGCATGATCAAATCTCAGATGGGGCATGGACTGCATACCAGCCAGGCCTGGTTATGTATTTTAACTCCAAAATACTAACTACTTAGAACGTTTTACATGTGAACCAGTTCAGGTTATATGCTATGCTGGCCGTGGTGTCCAAGTCCTTTCGTTTCTTGGAAAGGCCAGGCTGGGTGGTATATTGCATTACTAAATGGTAGTTTCTGGCCTAGTATCGCCAGCTTTAAACTGTTTATGTCATACCATTGCTGTTCCCTCAAAAATTTTGTGTATCACTAGAATAAATTTCTGTTGCCTTCTATTTCTATATTTATTTGTTTGTTCATCTCATCTGCAAGCTTTCCATGACTGCAGGTGCATCGTTTAATGTGCATGGAGCTGATGAAATTTGTTGATAGAATCTCACAAGTATTCCCAGACATCGAATCTGCTCGACCACGATGCACACTGGGAATTGAAGCCCTGTGCTCAATAAACCTTGCAATGGAGAAAGCCAAACTACTTATTCAGCACTGTTCAGAATCTAGCAGGCTATACTTGGTATGTGTTCACTACCAAGAAATTAAAAGACATGGATATATTTAAAACAGCTTTTGATGAACAATGGCCAAATAAATTGTTGAATTTGGTGGTAATCTGGTTGTTAGGATGAAACTGGATGGCTAAGATGAATTTATGCTGATTGATGGACTAGGAGAATCAATAGATGGGGCCATCATTTAGTGTGCCTGGATTAATGAATATCTGCCTCATGTATAAACCCAAAGTAAGGGATGCCATATTATTGTATATACCACTAGGAACTTTGGTGAAGGCAATTTGCCTCTATTCAGTCTGTTTAGTGCATAACCAAGCTAAAGAAATCAATCATCAGAATCAAATTCCAGGCTTCTTATCATGTAAGATTGTAGAGCTTATAGGATGTGCTAGGAAATATGAAATGAAATTGTGTACTTGGCTGTTTATATTGGTGCAGCTCAAGCAGGAAAATAAACTATTGAAGGAATCAAAATGGAATTTGGTATATAAGTTTAAACTTTACAGATGATGATTGATGAGATATAAAGGGAAAATGTCTACGAACTAGTAAGTTCAATGACTTCCTGGTAAATCTGGTGCTGCATACTTAGTTGTTGGTATCCCTATGAAAAATGAGAACTCTATTTCATTGGATTATGTTCTGAAACTATTTCAGAACCATATTTTTAGCTAGCATTTTTTATATTGTTGTGTAAATATATGCATTTTATAGTTTTTTATGTTCCCTTTTGTGATGTGTACTTAATTTTTTCCATTCATGTAGTATCTTTTAGATTGTCATTCTTTAGATAACTTGTCCTTTCCATAAATTATTTTCAGGCAATTACAGGGGAGGCCATACTTGCAAGGTTTACAAGAGTACACAATGAACTAGAACGAAGTTTAAGTCATATTGAAGATATGGTTCCAATACTGTTGGCTGCACAGGTTTGTTGATATCTATTACTCCCTGACCAGTTTATCTATTTTATGCGGTTATGCAGGATGTTTTAGAAAAACTGAAAAAGGGGAATACAATGTCTTTTGTTTCTTGGTTAGGCATGATGCAAGTTTATTAGAACTTGAAGGTAATAAGGACAATACAAAACCATGATGGAACATTTGTTCTACTAAACAAGGCATGTATCCCCCCACCAGCTGATGCAAGTTTATTAGAACTTGAAGGTAATAAGGACAATACAAAACCATGATGGAACATTTGTTCTACTAAACAAGGCATGTATCCCCCCACCAGCTGACAACTAACAGTCAAGGAAAGGCTGTTTGAAATCTTTACTTTTATGAAGAGTAATGCTTTGGAGAAGTTGAAGTTTGCGTTCATCACTTTCCTTCCAAAGCCACATGATATCCTTCTCTTGTTTCTGGAAATGTTAAAGACAGTTTGGTAGCAGTGTCATTTCTAATAAACATGCATAATTTTGTTCCTCACCTTCAAGAAATTTTAACTTAGGATGTTATACCATTTTTCCTGTAGTCAGATTTGACAATTTTAAATTCTTTATCTTTTTGTTTTCTTTTTTCCAAGTAGAACCATAGGGGCTGAATGTTCCTGGTTCAATTGCCATTTGAATGGCTTAATTACAGTTGTCATAAATAAATTAAAATATGAATATACTTATAAAAAAAGATGAATATAAAAAAATTGGGACTGAATAGAAGGGATATGAAAATCTAGAGAAATTGGAGATTTCCCTCTTCTAAATTTATCTCAACTGAACAAACACAAGGACATTGTCATCTTCCTTGGGTGTTGGAAATAATTTGATCTCTTCCAACTAATCATTGATAGTACCATACTTCTTTATGGCCTGAGGTCCAGGTTTTGCTTAACCTGACTGTCAATTAGCTATGGATGAAGGTGATCTTACTGTTGGATGCCTTAGTCTTCAAAAACCTGAGATAACTATCCAAAACAACAGGAAACCATGGAATGATTTTCGGTAAATTCTTCCTTTCCTGGCCATTCATGGCAGAAAACATGAAACAAAATGATAAAAACAAAGATAAAGTAAAATCTGCATCAATTGTTTGGAGCATAGTTTTCAAGGTGCCAAGGTGAACCTA
The DNA here is from genome assembly GCF_056320005.1 of Nelumbo lutea. Classification (NCBI taxonomy): domain Eukaryota; kingdom Viridiplantae; phylum Streptophyta; class Magnoliopsida; order Proteales; family Nelumbonaceae; genus Nelumbo; species Nelumbo lutea. The sequence continues at coordinate 118,722,424 of NC_142684.1, forward strand.
GGCGACAAGGGAGTGCTTAGTCACCTAGTTGACTAGGTGCTTGCCTAGGCGTTGCTTAGTGTCTAAAAAGGATAGAAAAACAAGGGGCTGATCTCCTGTTTCTACTGTAGGAAAAGAAGTAAAAAGACCAAAAGTAGCATGGAAAATATGGGGTGGAGCCCCTACTCTTTGCCTTTCAAAAATCAAAACACAAAAAAGAACTCAAAAATGGTGGATACCCACCCCTGTTTTAGTTACAGAAATAGGAAGAAGAAGAAGAAGGGGTGGAGCCCCTGTTTTTGTTCCAGAAGAAAGAGAAGGGGCCAGAGATCATGTTCTTGTTCCAGTAGAAAGAGAAGGGGCGAAGCCCCTGTTTTTGTTCCAAAGAAAGGAAGAAGAAGAAGAAGAAGAAGAAGAAGAAGAAGAAGAAGAAGGGGTGAAGCCCCTGTTTTCATTCTAGAAGAAGAAAAATAAGAAGGGGCGGTGCCCCTGTTTTTGTTCCAGAAGAAGAGGCTGGAGCCCCTGTTTTTTGTTCCAAGAGGAAGAGGAAGAAGAAGATGAAGGAGGAGGAGATGAAGAACATACCTTCTGTGATTGGTTGGTGTTCCAAGACTTCAAACTTTGTATCACTCAAACTCTGTTGGACTTCTTCTTTTCTTTAACTTTCGAATATCTCAGAACCCTAAGAAAATAAGCAGCTAAAAATAAAAGATAATATTTTGTGAAAGAATTAGTAGAATGATACAGTGTATCATGCCTTGATTAATATTATACAGTAAAATATAAAAAAATATGAAAACATTACAAAACTTTGTATAAGTGGTATATAAACCACTTGGCATTTGGGCGAGGTGAGCCCGTAGACACCTAGGCGCCGCCTTGACAACTATGGTTTGGAGAAGGATGTTTTCAAAGAAGAAAGAAAACACCTTAGATGCTATCTGAGGAATCTTTTGGGTTATGCAGGTTTTCCTCTTCAATGCATTTTTAGTGCTAAAACAACCTTAGGTCTAAAAACCTTGCCTTTCCTCTTCAATCCATTTTTAGTGCTAAAACAACCTTAGGTCTGAAAACCTTGCCTTTCCTCTTCAATGCCTTTCCTCTTCAATGCATTTTCCAAGTATAGGATGTTCTTTCTACCCAATAGTAATCTGTTACCACAGTTCCTTTGTTTCTAACCAAGTAGCCAACACAAACAGCTCTGGAAGCCTATCTTTTAAAGTCAGATCTCCTTTCCAGGGATCCAACCAAAATTTTATTCTACCACCATTACCAAGATGATACTTTTTGTCTTTCATAAAATCAGGGGCGACTATATAAATTCCCCTCCATACTTCACAGCCATAGGACATCTTTGAACCATTTTCATCCCAGCCATTATCATGTTAGCCATACTTCTCAGAAAGTAACTCCCTCCAAAAGTCATTAGGAGTAGTACAAAACTGCCACAGTCACCTGCCGAAGAGTGCAGTATTAAAGCTTCTAAGTTTTCTTGTCCCCAGTCCACCATAGGTAATAGGCTTATAAATAAGATTCCAACTCACTAAATGGAGCTTCTTTGCATGTATCCCTTTGTTTTGGGAGGGTCAAAGTAACCATTGCTGAATTGTTCAGCAAAGAATAACTGGAGATCATTCTAAGATCACTTGATTGGGTTGATCATAATGCTCGGATCTCTCAAAAGGACCCCAATTGGTAGTGGATTTTTACTTGCCTGCAGCTGTCTGACATTTCTAAGATCTTCTGTTTGTAGACTCTTGATGTCTACCAACAGGTATGCTGTTTTCTCCACTATGAAATGAACATCTTAATTTACTTAGTTTTTATGTTATACTATAATCTATAAATATGCTTTTTTCATATATGATTGATCTACAGAATCTGATAGATGCTAGTTTTGTATTGCAATTTGCTTGTTATAAAGTGCATATAATCTTTTATAGACCTCTTAACTGCATTATGAGTATTTGTCTTTGCTTCCTGAATCAAAATTCTCTAGTATAGTTTTATAGTAAAATGTTATCTGCAGATCTCTGGAATCGTTGATGATCTTAGGGTTGCAAAATTTACATTGGAATCCTCTGAAGAAGAGGCTGGGAGGGTTTTACTAGCACTGATTCGGAAAGACATATCTACATCAGATTCAATGGAACCATCTGAGATTGAGGCATTTCAATTTACGGCTGCGAGACTGCAACTTACATCCCCAAAATCTCTATTGATAGAGAGAAGAGCTATTAAGAAGCTAATTGATAAATTTCATGACACTGAGAAGACGAAGGAAAGGATCTTGAAGTACCTCCTTTATCTTGTGAAGAAATATGGCAAATCATATGGGGGTGAGCAAATGGAGAATGCCAGTAGTGATCAGTGTGAAAGTTCACTTACAAGCACAGACCATGTACGCAAGCATGTTGTATGCAGTCAATCTATTGAGAAGAAAATAGATGCTAAATATGGACACTACAAGTCTCAAACTGATACATCTTGTACTGCCATACCTCCTGAAGAATTTAGATGCCCAATTTCTTCAAGGCTCATGCATGATCCTGTTATCATTGCTTCCGGGCAGACATTTGAAAGGGTGTGGATAGAGAAGTGGTTCAATGAGGGTAATGACACATGCCCAAAGACTCAAAAGAAGCTGCAGCACTTTTCTATGACTCCAAACTCTGCACTGAAGGACCTTATTTCTAAGTGGTGTAAAAGAAATGGCATCACAATTCCTAACCTACGTTCACAACCAATTCCTGCAGCACTTAACCCGTGGAAAACTTCATCTTCCAATTCTATCGCTAGCCTCGGAAGTTCTCTAAATGATGTACATCTCAGAATTGATGTCAGCACTGTATCCATCGACTCTTCCGATGCTAGTTATTTTTTTGATCCTTCAAATGTTAAGATCAGAGATGGTTCAAGTTTTGTATCCTCTCAGATGAATGGAAATTCTCATGAATGCCAATCTTTTGACAGTTTTAGCAGTGGGGAAAATTCAGTGTGGCTATCTAAACTTGCTGCACTTCCATGGACATCACAATGCAAAGCTGTGGAAGACATAAGAAACCATTTCAATGACAATGATCAAGCATGTTATTCTTTGTTATCTGATAGTTCTATTGATTCACTATTTAGATTTTTGAAATATGCACATGATGTTAGTGATGCAAAAGCACAAAGGGATGGTGTTCAAGTACTTTTGGCATTTCTAAGGAAGAGCAGGTAATTTGTCTTTTTCTTTTTGCTGATAGGTATGACTGACAAGTATTTTCTTGAGATCTCACTATTTTCTACAACATGCATAACACTTGAACATTTTGTGAAATAGATTGAGAATTTGATAAGTAGCCTAGATGACTTTGAAAAATCATTCTGATTTTGTTGTTTTTGAACAACATTAGTAAACAATGAGTTGATTCAACTCTTAGTTTTCTTCACCCTACAGACAAGGTGTGGCCCATGAAAAGTATGTACAACTTTGCTTTGTAGTGTTGCTTTTCATGGATCCTACCATATCTCTAAGGTGAAGAATATAATAATTGCATAAACTCATTGTTGATTAGCATTCCTCATTTTGAAATGCTTCATAATGTTTTTTACCTGCTTATCAAATGATATATAATTAGTTTCGCTTAGGCAATGCCATGTGCTTTTGTGATAGACTGGAATATTTGCACAACTTCTAAATTTACTGATGACATGATCTTTTCCTGTTGTCAGTAGATTGGTTCTTAGGGTGTCACTCTCACCCTGGAACGTCAACTTGTTAGACTGTTCAGAATGGGAAATGTTTTATTTCAAACTTGTCCCCACATCTGTTTCTAGTTCCCTTGATTACAAGTATTCATGATCATGCTTCTGCATTTCCTTTACCTTTCTGAAACTAAACCTCTTTTTGTTGTTTTATGCAGTGAAATACCATCTTTAAGTGAAGAGATGTTTCATCTGTTGGCTGTTTTTCTCGAGTCTGAAGTTACTAAAGAAGCTCTAGCAATTATTGAAGTATTATCCAGCCACCAATACTGGAATTCCAAGATTGTGATGTCTGGTGCTCTTCCTTCCATCCTAAATATTCTTGACAACCAAGTTAGAGAACTCCATGCTCCTGCTGCTAGAATATTGTATAATTTGACCTTAAACAGAGACATTGGGTCCCGTGTTATATCCATGGGGTGCATCTGGAAGTTTATTCCACTTTTGGGTGATAGCTCACTTGCAGGGTATTGCATAAAAATCCTGAGTAACTTGTGTGAAATTGAAGCAGGAAGGGTTGCAATTGCTGAAACCAATGGATGCTTAACTTCTATTACAGAACTACTTGAGACAGAAAGTCAAGAGGAACAAGAACATGCAGTGGCTGTTCTCCTTTTTCTATGTTCTCAACGGACTGAATATTGCCAGTTGGTCATGGATGAAGGCATCATCCCATCTCTAGTTAATATATCAGTAAATGGGAATATTAGAGGGAAGGAAAGTGCAATGGAATTGCTTAGGATCCTGAGAGATGTAAGATATGACAATCCTCTTGAAAGTTCACTTCCTCATCCTGGACCTATCCCTGAATTCTCACAGGACCCTTGCAAGTGCTCCAAAGAAAAGAAACCATCTTCGAAGGTTCGTTTTTTGGGAGGAATACGGACATTATTCTCGAAACGCAGAACTGTAGCACTTTCTTGAGCTCTGATACATTGAAGATCACAAAGTTCCAGGTACAGCTCTTTGCATATTTTGCAAGACCAACTTTCATGCTTGTCCAGAGATTATGAGAAAGATAAAGCTTGGTGTGTTGTGGGTGGATAACTGCGTTGGTCTGTCATCTTGACTTTGTACATGTAATTATGCTTGGCTATTTATTTATCTACGTTGTTTCAACCAGTCTTGCTGGTTTTATACCTCACAAGAATGTACAGTTTTGTTGTATTTATGCGGGGAGGGGCTCTTAAAATTATGTATCAATTTTGATGCTTTTGATATGATTTGCTGCATTTTTTTTCCAGTGTCCCTGCTGAGTGTAACAAATTTTCTTCATTGTAGGTCAGATTTTTAAATACTAAATAACTGTATCAAAAGGGTCATTACCCAATGATGATCCCAGCTATCCAGGGTGCTGAGACTGGATATGGACTTAGCCTTTGGCAGTGGCCACTCTCAGTCTTGAACATTCGTTTTCATGCTTGTCAGCCCAAGATTTTACCCTTGCAACAGACAATGGTTCTTTGCATTGACTATATCCTATTAGCTTTTTAGCTATACATATTATAAGACTGCTTGCATATGTAGGTGTCACCTTTCATACATTTATCTCCATATTGATTTCTGTGTAAAGTAACATATACCAGTCCTCTGTTCAAGTTTGATCCGGTTCCTCACTTATTAAGATTTCGGATTCTTTATATGATTCCATATATATATATATATATATACGTTTTCCCAACTCAAATATTAACCCAGATGTGAAACCAAGGTTCATTCTTCGAAAGTGTTTCGTATTGGGCTTCTCAAGTATAATGGGCTGAACTGAAAGTGTTTCGGAACGTTCATTCTTCAAAAACAAAAGGACAACATTGCTGCTAAAAAATAATGTGATTGATGGGTCCGGATGTAGTAAGCACAATGAGTGAATATGTAATAACTGTGTGACACATGTCCCAGTTAATGTGCTTTTCATTCAAATTTTTTTGCTTCCGTTAGACAAAAATTATCTATTATTTTATTATTTTTGTCAAAATAATTAAAAATAAAAAACAACAAAAAAAGAAAATGTAAATGAGTTCCAACTCCAAACACATTTAGGTTTTTCTTTTTCATTGTTTTATTTTTAATTATTTTGACAAAGATAATACAATAATAGATAATTTGTCTAACGAAAAAAAAAAAAACGGTTTAGATGAAAGGTACATTAACTGAGATATATATCACCCAGCTATTTATGTGCTCACCCATTATGCTTACCTAACGTGCCTACTACATCCAGACCCGTGATTGAGTTTTATGAAAACACATTTTATGTTTCCGCAACTTCTGATGTGCCAAACTGCTATATCCTAAATACAGCATTTTCTTTACATTCAACGTGTTTCTACTAGAAACATTGACACAATATTATGGTTTGGCATGGTTGAGCGAGTCGAAACAGCAACACCAGAAACGTCAACCGTCCCAAACACTTGCAACAAAGGGGTGTTGAGCCAATTGTTTTTGCTGAGGCGGTAGTTTGTTTTTGTTCTAAAACTAAACCCTCCCGGTGGGGAATCCAGATGAAATTGAATTTGAAGCTCATGCTGCGCTCTTGTTGGTCTCCAGTTAGCCCTGGAGGGGGGAGGGGGTGCATCCTCACTCGGTTATTTTTGAGGGAGATTTTACAACTGTTAAATCGAGTCTAAAAGAGGTAAACTCAGACCCTCCTTGGCGAATCAGATCTCTGGTTGCAGATTGCAGGCTCCTTCCCTCTCTGCTCAGTTAGCTGGATTTCAAGGCAGGATAACAAGGCCACGCATACCCATGTCTAAATATGCTCTTTCTATTAAACAAGAATTTTCATATTTTACATTTGCACATTGCAAATAAATTTGCATTGCAACCAAACGCAGCCTAAAGCTCGAAGTCAAAGCCAAATTCATTCAACAATTCAACGTTGGAGGATACAGAGTACAATGTATGGTGGGTCCTTCGGTATGAAATCAAGGGGCCCAGCCTTTTTGGAAAGAAAAGTATGTACTAACTTCTGAGGGAGACATTGGGCCTCCACATCAACTAGTGTAATCACACAAGTAGTAATGTATGGTAGAACAAACTAACGTTGTCCATGGAAGTTATCTCCTTGTCTTAATTGGTGTAGCTTTATTATAATGTAGTGTCATCCATAATTTGTGAGGATGAGGAGTTGAAGAATTTCAACTACACTTGGACCCAGTCAAATTTTAACAAATACTCAACTCAAACCAAAGCCAAGTTGCACTCCTGCTTGCAACTTCCAACCCAAATTTCCTTCTCAATAATTGGTCATCATTTCCACCTCACAGCACTTGCAGCCGTGCATTGGAAACATTTCCCCATGAATTAAAAAAAAAATTACAAGTAGGGAGATATTCCCAATGTATGGTTGCAAGGGCTGTGAAGCGGGTGCCAGGACCAAGTCTATGAGGAGGAAATCCCAACTCTGCATCTTCCCAATGGTGATTGCTCTTAGTTTATGCACCTCCTCTTCTGCAGAATCATCCTGTAAATAGAGACGACTAGAAATTTTAAAAAATCAGCTATCCTCTCCAAAGTTTATCTTTAGGCTGTTTTGGGCTGGCAAATGATTTTTCGAACGGAAAGAGGACCTGAAGTGAATTCTAACCCCACACTAATGTCTATCGAATTCAATCGACAAATCTCTTCTATGAATTCCAAATCTATAAAAAAGAAAAAAAAAAAAACTAGGGGTTGGATGCTTTCTAAATTAGTCTACTAATCAAAATTTTCTTGTAGATCATTTGATTAGTAGAGGAAGATTGGCTCAAATTTATGCATTCTTTGCAAAGAAGTGTATTATGGTTCATTTGCTTTTTCTTATAGTTTCACTATGAGATTATGGATTTACATCTATATTTTACAATCTATTCTGTTGACTGAACCCACAAAGCTCCAAGCCTCCAAGGGCTCATTAAGGCTGTGAAAGATTAAAGCTATGAGTCCCTCTGGTTATGATTAATTAGCTAGAAAATTGGAAAGGTTAAGGTTGGAAGAATCTTTGTCACTGAATCACCTCTGTCTCTTGGCAGTAAGGCTATAAATGAATCGAGCACGTTGAGCTAAATGAGCCTGAACCATTGCTAGGTGGGCTAGTCTAGTCCAAAGCTCGATAAGATAAGAATATATAAGCCCATCTTGTTTTACGTGTGGAGGTATTAGAGATAGTCAGATAGATGTTGTCCAGTAGATCTGTAAAGTGGGTTGGGTCACCCATGGGGAGGCACGGCCCAGTATGACTTGGGCTGTGTCAGGGCCAGCCTAAACCCCAGTGTCATACCACATTGGGGGTTTGAGTCCCGTTGGGCGGCACGGCATGGCATGATAAAGTGGGCCGTGCCATCATGGCCCGTGGCCCAAGCACAACACAGCACACATGTATTAATATGTTATTCAAATATATTTAATAGTATGTATGCATATAAATTTCTATTTTCAATTTTACTATACTACTGTATTCCGATTTTATTGTAAATTTAAATTTTATTTTATTATTTCATAAATAAACAATTGTATACAAAAAATTCATATGAAATAAAATTTTAAGATTTTTTTCAACTTCTTCTTTATCTTGCTACTTTATTTTAATCTTTTTATTATCATTTTTAAAATTTCTAAAAAATTGTGCCACCCATGGGCAGCACATGTTACATCTCTAATACCCAAGAGTTGCATTAAGACTGAACTTTTTGATTTAACATTTGGGCTTTTCTATCTAACTAGTAATTGTGCATGTGCTTTGCACGTGGCAATTCTAGATGATGATAATGATAGTAATAATGTATCCAAAATTGTCTATAAACTTTATATATTTTTTACTTTTTGTTTTTAATATTAATTGGATGCAGATTTCAAAATCAAAATCTGATTACATAAACACCTCATCTAAATATACAATAATCAGATCGAGTTGTAAAGTTTCAACTATCATTGACAGGTATACTTGCTTGGCTAGACTCTTCTTTTTGTAATGTTTTATCTTTTTTGTTTGTTTATAAAAAAAACATGTAAGATTTAAATAGAGATAATTGAATGGGGTGAGTAGTAGTTCAATTTACAATTTGAACCTCACAATTAAATAGGGACGAAATTCAAATATGAGTATTTTAGTAAAAAAAAGCTCCACAATCTTATTCATATTAATAGTAGTGTAAGTATAGAATTATAGATGCGTTCAATTTTTTTATAACCTTTTGTATTTTTATATGTAAAAATAATTCTGATATGTGCCACTTACTTTTTGTTTAATATAATAAATATATGATATTATACATGTGCCTCAATGTTTTTTGACAAAATTTATGTATTTTTTCATTTTTATATTTTTATATTTTATTATTTTTTATTATTTAACACATTTGACCCAAAAGTTAAACTATTGATCTTTGCCAAATAGTAAAATAATTTTATTTTTTGTTAGTTCTAAATAATGTATTTCATTTCCATTATTAATAAAAATAATTATTTTTTATTGCACTTATTTTTTTAATTTGATTTATAAAAATATCATAAATGTGTATAATTTTTTATACCTTTTTGTAATTTTCATATTTATTTCTATTTTAAAAAATTTAATATCTAACTATAACTTTATAGGTTGATCAATTAGACTCGGATGGTTGAATTGCTTAGCCACCACTTGGATAAAGAATAGTTTTGTTTTTGAGTTAGTTTTAAAATATAGATTTATATTATTAAAAATATTGACATAGATCTAATTAGTAGCATTTATTAGTGAAAATGACTTAAATATAGGATTTAATAAGGGAAAATGGGAGTTAATACCTTAATTATAAGACTTAATAAGAGGGGATTAAATGAGGTGGAAAGTAATAATTTAAATTACATTTTACAATTAGAAATAGGCTAAATACACAAATATGGAGATTTTAGTAGACACTAAAACTATAATAAAATAACTTTTATACCTTTATCAAATAAAGAACTAAAAGGTAATTTTAATTAAAAAAAAAGTTTCACTCTACATCTGCACTTTTATAAATAGTATAGATATAGATAACTTAAAATTTAAAAACCCAACAATACATTAAATTTTAGTAAGCTGAGGCATGTGAGCTTTTGATAACCAAGCCCATTGTTTAAGTGAGATGATTTATAAAACTTTCTGATAGGCGGCCTTTTTTTTTTCTTTTGTGCGATATCCAAAAGTTGGGGAAGTTTTAGACATTATCAATAAAATTAGGAGAGGTTTCAGATAATTTCTGAAATATCAATAGGTTGTGTGGGAGAAAGTAGGATCAACCATCGATGGGGTCTGCTTTGCCATAAGCCAGCTGTTATGTGCCAACCTGCTGCCATTGTTTGGATTAGAATCTGAAAAGTATTGATTCTGAGACCCAGCATTGACATGGGAGCTATATGGATGTGAATGTCTGCTCAGAATCACTTTTCCTTCAAATCATAAAACGGCCAGCAAGATGCCCATACATGCTTTTGCCAGGAAAATGATGAAGTAGAAAATGTGGATGAGAAGAGGACATTTAACCAACTTCAAGTTTTTAGGGGCTAATGAAATGGGAAGAATCGAATCAAACAATTCTTTCATAAAGTTTAAAACAAGCTTCTTCATTTGGGCTTTGGAAAAGCTGATAGGTTTTGGTCTCTGAATTGATTTCACTTAATATTAAAATTATATCTGTTATCCAGTGAGAGTACTAAATCAGAAAAAATCACAACTTTTGCTGTCTGAACCAATGAATGACAAACCCAGTAGGCTACGCATGACACAGTCAATGAAAGCGCCCCCATTGGATCTCCATTCCAATGTGCAAAGGTGAAAGATAGTTTAACACCAACACAGTCCAGCTGGCTCTCTCAAACCCATCTTAAGCTCTTCAATCAAACACCATCATAAACCAGGACTTCGCTTCCCCACCATCTTTAGATGAACAATTGAACAACCGAATCAAGTCCAGGGACTCTGTATTGTCATCTACAAAGAGACTGACCCCTTTGTTGGGACCCCCAAAAGCATCTTTAGATAAAAAAAAAAAAAGAAGAAAATGATAAAAGAGGAAGATTATTCTCCAGACTCCAAAAGGTCAAGATCACTTCTAATCCTTATACTAATTAAGAGAACAATAATTAGACAGTGGGCAGAGATTGTCTCTTGGTATTCATATGGTTAATTTGTCGTTTAAGCTTGACCTTTTTCCTCCTCATATTGTACTCGTAAAGTAATTAGTGGTAACCAAAGTGTTAATGTCATCAAGTATCTTGCCTTCGATTTGATACTAGACAGCTGGGGAATGGCTGAGAAGCTGATGCTAAAGAAGGGGAGATGGCAATCTGACATACATGGTTTAAAGTATGGATACACTCAAAACTCATAATTGAATATCTAGCATTTAATCAGTTTGATGCTCTTTTTTCAATCTTTTTAGTTTGATAATTTGCAGATATGTTTATTAAATGAATATTAACATTTGAATTTATTAAGGGTAAATTGAATATTAGAGTCCTGTACTTTGGGGCTAATCTCATTTTAGTATCCAAATTTCAAAACGCGTCAATGCAGTCTCTGAATTCCCCAAAATTAGGTCCAAAATACCCTTCAGATGTTATCTAATTTTCTTTATGAACTAAATACACAAAAGAAAAATCTGTTTAGTCACTCAAAAAAGATGCCTCGTAGTCGATTGAACACCACAAAGGATGAAACAGAACTCGATTTGAAACAGTCCATTATGTTTCTCCTTGATTTCCAACTCCCCTCTTCACCGTCTTGAATTTTACCTAAACATCACCGCCCTCATCTTGGTAACATCACCTGGCAAACCCTTGAAATCTTGCCCATCTTACCATCCCATTCGACCTCTGACATCCAACGACCACTGGATTAGTTTCACCCTCTACTTGGTAGTCCCCATAATCGGATACACCTCCAGCCATTCTCAGCTTAGAGTTTCAGGTTCTCTCACGTAGACCATCTGCATCTAGGAGCACCTAATGGAAGTGTTGAAAGAGACACACGTCCAGCCATTGATCGAATGACTCTTCCTGCAGGTTTCATGTTTCCGGCTTTAATTTTCTCGCTTCCCAATATGATTTTGTTTAACTCCAGCTTTCCTCCCTCTTATTTTTGTTCATTAAGAAAACCGAGAATCCAGTAGAAAGAACCTACCCCATCACCCATCCTTTGAACATTTGAGAATTTCTGTGGCTCTTATAGTGGCAATAGGGTGCAAAGATGCAACCCAACATCCACTTCCTCCTCAAGAACTTGCAGGCAGCACGGGGAGAGTTGGAAGAACTCGATGAAGCCATCCTCTATGTTGAATTAGTAAATAAAAATAAATCCAAATCACGATGGCAGAATCAGCTAGCATGGTGGGTTTAGCCACTGCAAGACATGATGAACAATGTCTTCCGGAAGAAGACGATGAATAGTGTCTTTTTTGAAAGATAATTTTGGGCGCATGAATTAAATACTAACAGTGGGGCCTAAAATTTCTGGAGTTTAGGTATTGCATTAGCAAGATTTGAAATTTGGGTATTAAAGTGAGATTAACCCCAAAGTAGAGGTACTAATTTTCAATTTACCTTCTATTAAATAAGTCTAACTTTAAGGTTATGTTTAGTTTAAAGGAAAATATACGGAAAGGAAAGAAAAGGTTGAGAATCCCATATAAGTATCTTTTCTTTTCTTACTTTTTCTTTTAAACCAAACACAGCCTAAAGGTAAAGATAATCCATGGCTTTTTTTATCAATAGTATTTTGCAAAGTAAATTAAACAATTCACCATTTTTACCCATAAAATTTTATTATTAGAATAATCAATGTAAAATGATACTATCCATGAGCAAAGCAACTTAATTACCATGGAACCCACAGTTATCAAAAACACAAAAATGGGAACAATTTTCGCATCGACCAATTTCCCCGCCTCCATTTATTGAAAAAGAAACGCAGCCAAAGAAGTATCCAACACATGGATGACCCTGGAAACCGATACTATAATATAATATTCACCGATACATTGCAATACTTCGAACATTGCTCACAGAATGTGATTGGGATAGAAAAGGATAGATAGTGAGGACGTCCAAATTCGAAAACAGCTAGCAAAGAAGTTGGATCTGCTATTTGGCAAAGCACATTTAATTTGGATATGGAGAGGCCATGTCATTTCTTCAAGTTTACACGCCTCGTGTGAAACCACAACTCATCATCTGATCACATAAAGCCTTAAGAGACTGCCGACCTGTCATGTCCCTGTTGAAGTGGTCTTATACATCTCTCTCTCTCTGGCAAGAATTATGCCAAAATGAAGGCCAAGAAGAAGACAAAGACAAACTCAAAAGATGGGAAGCTGACAGTGGCCAAGTATCAGTTAAATGAAGATGGGTTGGAGGGGAACATTAAGCCAAAGAGGAGTGTAAGTTGGCACAAAAGTTAGCGGAGGAGTAGGTGACGGGGCGGCCATGGTGGCCAAGTGATATGGAGACACAACCATATGAAGGGAATGGAAATCCCCCCAACCATGTCTCCTACCAATCACTTCTCCTTCATTATTATTCCTAAGATGCACTCCACCCTCTACCAATCAACATCTATTATTATAACAATTCTTTTGGCTCTTTTATCTCTCACCCATAAAAGACTTTATGTGCTTATACCAAATCTTTTACATCCCCCTGAATATATCATGTGACATTGTCTCTTCATCAAGTACTCCTTTGATTGTTTATATAACCAGATTAATTAATTAATTAATGCCCTACCAACTCTCCTTTCCCTTTCCCTTTCCCATTCCCCACCATCTACTACTCTCTATAACTGGCAAACTCCAGCTACATCTACAAACCAGGTTATCACAACAATGGTATAAGCCCCAAATTATAATTACTATCATTATTGGTTTTTGGTTGAAGTGTCACTAGAGATAGAGGAGCGAGTCCTTTCAGGTATATATTTCAAATCCTTTTCTTTTTTCTTTTTACATCTCTTAGGTCTGAATCTGATGTGGATGAGTTGGAAAAGTGGAGTTTGGTGGAAGTGTGGAACCTTATTTTTCCTACCTCTTAATTTGGCATATGCTGTCTTTGACTTTTGTTACAGATGTAGCCGTTTGTTTGTAGTGCAATTCCATTTGCACTTGTACAAATGCATGATAGGCTCAGTTTGAAAAGAGTACAAATATAAATGTATACAGTATAAATACATACAAAATACAAGGTTTTGCATTTTATATATTTGCATTTATATTCCTTCCAAATTAAGCTATAGTGCAAATGAAAAGAATGCAAACTCTGATCTACTTTTTCTTTGTTTCATGTTTTATTTTTACTTTGTTTGCTTTACAAACAAACAATATTTAAGTTAAAATTAAAACAAGCATCTCCCCCCCCCCCCTCCACATTACGCGTGAAATTCACAGGCCCCTCTTTCTGATTTTCATCATACAATAACCTGCATGTGTAGAAGAGAAGAAACAGGGCCATCTCCATATCTGTTGTTTTTAGAGTACAGACTCTCTCTAGTCTGAGGCCATATCGTTCTCTCTCATGGACTACATAGTCTGACAATTATTCGACCCGATACTTGAAAGCACCTGACCATATTAATCCTTGGGCGGATTCACCAGCATTGTATCGTTTGTGTGTATGTGTAACAAGTAATATATGGGTCGGGCCAAAATGCGGACTCCAAGTCATAAACTGTAATCTCCTAAATCCTCCGCCAACAAGAACGTGGATCATCATGTCAAGCAGCGAATCATCTCGTACGCAGCAATTATTTCGAGAAAACGACGACGTGGTTTTGGATTAAATGTGTACGATGGGAACTAAGCTAGCGGCCTAGGGCTGGGAGCTTCGGGATCGAGATATGCTCCTAATCAGAGGGCGTTTCACACGCGCTTCACACACATTTTATTATGGCATGGCCCATGGCTCAAGTCCGCATGGGCTTGTGCTATGTTGCGGACCAGGTTCGTCCATGGGTCAATCCATGCCAAGCCATGTTTTTAAATATTTTTGAAAAAATAATGAAAATTTTTAACATAAATTAAAAAATAAAAAAATAAAAAAAAATCTTAAAATTTTATTTTATATGAATTTTGATGTATACAATTATTTATATATATAATAATAAAATAAAATAATATAATATAATTGAAAATAAAATTTTATATATTAATATATTATATAATTATATATAATGTATATTATAATTATAATACATATTATAATTATATAATATACTAATATTAACTAACATTGATAACTCTTCTCATGATGAATGCAAATGACGAGGCTCGAAACTGCATCTCCCCTAAGACTATCCAAATTACGTGCCAATCAAGTTACCACTCAATTGTCAACCCTTGTGGGATTGATGGGTGAAGAAAGCTTTCCTACGTGAACAACACTATTTCCATTTCAGGGATATGATGTGGTCAATCCTAATGGTCCACAATGTAAAATAAACATTGGCGGCCACTAATGCTTCCACCCTTTTTAGTCACTTCATGAGTAATTGAGTAATATTGGTCATTGAAATTTTTAATATTTTAAGTGAAAATTCTCGATTAGTACCCTCTTTTTGGGACTAGTATTATATTTTTTTGTCTTCAAATTTTAAAATACGACAATTCAATATCTAAACTTTTAAAACATGACAATCCAGTACCTGCTGTTAACCAGTTGTTAAGTGGCATTTGAAAAGACACAAATGCCCTTCAAGTGTAATTTAATTTTTTTTATGAATGATCTAAACATTGACAAAAAATTAACAGTCTCAAATCCTTGTCTTTTCCATTCAAGAAAGTTGAAGTAATGTTTGAGTGGGCCTTCGATGGCCCCAAATTTCTTGAATAGAAGAGGCAAGGATTTGAGGTTGTTAATTTTTTGTCCATGTTTAGATGGTCGATAAAGAAAATTAGATAACACTCAAAGAGCACTTGTGTCTTTTTCAAAGTACTAATCAGGAATTTTCCCATATTTTAATATTAAACTTGTTTAAAAAGAAGGACTGAATCTAACCACGTGGCTAGGGTATTGGGGCTCTAATTAATTTACCGAATTATTAGAGGATAGGAGAGGGACATGTAGTGCCATTTGAAGAACATTCACTTAATATTTTTGTGCCCCATATATAAAATTCATCAACCATCTTATTTTATCATTAAAAACATTGAATACAAAAAAAAAAACAAAATACTTTTAAAACATATCCAATATAAGTCTAGACACATGGAGTGTCCATGCTTGCAATAAGCAAAAATTGCATAATGCGTGATTCAAAGGGGCGATACTGATTATAAATACTTTCAGTTTTCAAGATTTAAAGCATCAACTCGGAAAAGGCAGGGGTAAGAGGTTCAACCAAGGTCGAACTAGAGGTCAAACCCTGCTGAACAATTAATTAACCTAATTCCTAAATCCTAATATTTAACTATTTGATTTATTTCTATTAAATTTCAGAAATTGGTTAATTGAGGTTTCGGGCTTTAATTCACAACAAAATTTTTTCTTCAGTTTCAGCTGCAAGGGTGCAACAACTTCTATGTGATAACATAGTCCTATTTGGCTTCTTCTTATCCATTCAATTCTATCCGTTATACCGTAACTACCACTGTAATTATTTTCAAACCACGTCACTCAGGTGTGTGACGGGTGATCTTTCTCAAATTCTCTTTTCTTTTCTGTTTGAATGTTTAATACTTGTTCATAGTATCAGAGCCTTCTACAATGTTGCTCTTTTTGATCCTATTTGTTCTTTCATAATGACTTGGTCCTGTTCTACTTCAACACATAATTTAATTCAGGTTTGTCTTATCATGTTATCAGTGTTTCATCTTTGACAAGCACAGGTTCATCATCTCCGTCCTTGATGATTTCTAACATCACTAATTTAATTCCTATCAAACTTGATAGTACTAATTACATCCTTTGGAAATCATTGTTTGAACCCATATTGAAAGGCCATCACTTGATGTCCTTTATTGATGGATCAACACCTATTCCTAACAAGGGGGATCCGTTTTTCATTACATGGTATGAAACTGATCAAATGATTCTGTCGTGGATTTAAAAGCCACACTTTCTGTTTCAGCCCTTCCTTACATGGTGGGAACTGGGAAGAAACATGGGAGACTTTAGAGAGGCGTTATGCCTCTTCTACTCCAATGCACATTACCGCTCTTCGGAGACAACTCGATCGATTGTTTTCAGCAGTTGAATCTCTCTTACCTAGGACGCCACCCACCTGAGAAATTCCTTGCAATGGTGACATCTACTTGTGATGATGTTACATGGCTAATTGATACAGGTGCACCTCACCAGTCACCATATAACTCCTGGCCTTGGTAATCTTCATCTCCATCACCAATATTCAGGTACTGAGAATGTTACAGTTGGTAATGGAATTGGACTTGGTATAAAAAACGTGGGTTCTACTGTGGTATCCACCCCTAACATGAATTTTACACTTTCACTGCCCCAAAGCCTCAACTAATCTTATTTCTGTCTCTAAATTTACTAAGGATAATAATTGTATGTTTCTTTTTTATGATGTTAGTTTCATTGTGAAGGACAAAAAGACAGGGAGGATCCTACATCGAGGACTGATTGAGGGGGACTTTATCCATTCAAGTCATCACCTACACCAACACATCAACCCACTGCCTATGCTGCCTCATCAGTTATTGAAGACATTTGGCACCACTGCCTCGGCCATCCATCCATCCCGAGAAATCCAAGCTTCTATCTTTCGTTCCATTAGCCAGCCATTCGACAACCCCATATCAGCACTTTATGTTCTTCTTGCCAACTTGGCAAAAGCTCTAAGTTACCCTTTTCACCTTCTACTTGTTGTACTTAAAGACCATTAGAACTTGTTCATTATGATCTTTGGGGTTCAGCCCCTATGAAGTCACATTCCAATTACCGTTACTATGTGTTATTTGGTGATGATTTTACAAGATATGGGTGATTGTTTCCCTTATATCTCAAGTCAGATTTCTTTGACATATTTGTTTCATTTAAATCCAAAGTTGAAAATCTTTATGACTACAAAATCAAAATTCTTAGGACTGATGGTGGGGGAGAATTTTCAACCACACCATTTACAACTTTTTCTCACTACCCATGGTATCTCCCACCAACTTTCTTGTCCTCACACACCCGAACAGAATGCTGTGGTGGAAAGGAAACACCGACACATCATAGAAACCGAATTAATTCTTCTTGCTCATGCTTCCATGCTACCAACATACTAGTTGGAAGCCTTTCAGACATCACTTTATTTAATTAATTGCATGCCTATTCTTCAATCTCACACTCTTTCCCCATATGAAAAACTCTCTCAATCTCCACAAGATTATAGTCATCATTAAGTCCTTTCGTTGCCTATGCTATCCATGGTTACGTCCATAGATCTCTAACAGGTTACAGTTTCATTCCGCTAAGTGTATATTTTTGGGTTATAGTCCTCAACATAAGGGCTATAGGTGCATGGATATTCTCACTAAAAGAATTTACATATTTAGGCATGTAGTTTTTTTATGAACACAACTATCCTTTCTCTAGCACTCAATCTACCCTTGTTGTCATTCCTACACTCTCACCCACTCCTGAAACACTCATCCAATGGTTACTACTACAAAAACAGCCCACTGACATAATCTGGCTCCATACCCAACAGTCTCCCTTAGTTACTTCGATGTCAAATGATACTCTTGTGCGTACTTCTTCAGGTGAACCACCATTGTCAAAGGCTAATCATCTTCTTGCATCATCCTCTCCACTATCCAATCCACCATCATCACCTTCCCTTGTCCAGCCCTTTCCTAACCTCCAATCCCACAAATCCTCTCAGCCCTTGCGTACCCATCCTATGAAAACTCGCTCTCAATCAGGAATATTTAAACCCAAACTATATTCTACCAAATACCCCCTTCCCATTACCCTTGTGGCCACTACCGTCATCAAACCCCGTTCCTATACAGAAGCATCCAAAATCCCGGCATGGTGTCATGCCATGGATCAGGAATACACTTCTTTTCACCACCAAGGTGCTTGAACACTAGTGCCTTTTCAACCCACCATGAAAGTTGTAGGTTGTAAATGGGTGTACTGGATTAAACATAACCCAGATGGCTCTATTAGCAGGTTCAAATCAAGACTAGTTGCTAAAGGTTTTCATCAACAACTGGGTGTCGACTTCATTGAAACTTTCAACCCAGTTGTAAAACACACCACTATATGGGTTGTTCTTTCTCTAGCCATCACTCTTCAATGGCCTCTTCACCAGTTGGATGTTGAATGCGCATTTCTCCACGATGATCTTCAAGAAGAAGTCTATATGGCTCAAACTCCAAGCTATACAGATCCTTTATGACCCACACATGTTTGCAAGATGTGGAAGTCCATCTATGGCTTACAACAAGCACCGCGAACCTAGTATGAGAATTCAGTTCTACACTTTTAGATTTTGGCTTTTCCATCTCTACTTCTGATTCTTCCCCCTTTATTTATCATCGTGGGCATGATAGCATCCTCCTCTTATTGTATGTTGAAGATATCATCATCACAGGCAGAAACTCCACACTAATTTCTATATACTCATTGTGTTTCTTAACACCAACTTCAAGATGAAAGACTTGGGCCCATTGTCATATTTTTTGTGTGTTCATGTTCATCGTACTCACAATGACCTATTTCTTAATCAATCCAAATACATTATAGATCTACTTCTGATTCTTCCCCCTTTATTTACCATCGTGGGCATGATAGCATCCTCCTCTTATTGTATGTTGAAGATATCATCATCACAGGCAGAAACTCCACACTAATTTCTATATACTCATTGTGTTTCTTAACACCAACTTCAAGATGAAAGACATGGGCCCATTGTCATATTTTTTGTGTGTTCATGTTCATCGTACTCACAATGACCTATTTCTTAATCAATCCAAATACATTATAGATCTCTTCGATCGTGCAAATATGGGGGGTTATAAGCCAACATCCTCGCCCACTTCTTCCTCTCCAATTACACATGATGACAGTCCATTGTTGCATGATCCATCTACATATTCTTCTTCTTCTTCTTCTTCTTCTTCTTCTTCTTCTTCTTCTTCCTCTGGTTCGAACTGTTGAAGCCACTGAGATAACATGGTATCAGAGTAGGACGTTGCTCTTTAAATCTCTGCTTTGTGACTATTGCTCCTTTCTGTTCATTTTTTCTTCTCTTTGGGCTGCAAATGGAGAACATAGACTCGACCTAGGTTTGAGAACACTTTGGCCTCTCTTTCTCTACTCAGAACTTGATTGCCTTTCAAGAGAATAACTCCATAAATAAGTGGATGGTCGACTGAAGCTCTCCATCAAGGTTGGTTATCCTTTTTTTTGTATTGTTGGTGTTTCTGGGTTGGAAAACCATCAAAAATCTGCTCAGACTTGTCAAAACTTAAAGAACTAGGTTATTTGTATCCTTTGTTCTTGGCAAAAGCCCAAGAACAGACTATGTTTACAGTGACCGAATGGTGTACGTGTTACTGTAGTGGTTGTAGTTGATGTCTTTGGACTGGTAGTGACCTTTAAAAAAAAAGGGTAAGACAGATCTGTACCATGTGGGACAAAGATGGTTCTATGGTGATGCTTTTGATGCTCACCCTTTATTGAGTAGCCTCAAGAGGGCTTGTATGTGATTAGTAAATTGCTAAATTACTGTAGTGATGATTTATGGCTCTGTGTAACCAATAGTGGTGTGAGCCAGAACAAAAGTTATTTTTTGGGGGGCTGGAAGGAATGGCCAAATTCCCTACATCAATTATCTGCCTTGTTGGTGTTGTTTGAATGTTGGTTTACCTTTCGTTCTTAATCTGAATGGTAGTTTGTGCATAGTGGTGACTGATTGTGACTTGTTGTGAACTTATCACATGAGTTTAGAGACTGTTGTAGTGTTGCCTTGGTTGTTGTAGTATTTGGTTGGTGACTGAGAGTTCAGCATTAGAGATAGCAGTGGGGAGACATAATGGCAGCAATGGGAGGTGGTTCTAGTGATCAAAAACCGAGTGTGATGATCCCCTCCGATTATTTGGGTGTGCAGATGACTTCCATTAAACTTAATGATGAGAATTATGTGCCATGGGCCAAGTCAGTGGATGTTTTCCTCAAGGCAAAGAGGAAAGTGAAACACGTGAAGGAAGATAAACCATCAACTAACTCTCTAGGGTTTGATGACTGGGAATAGGAAGATGCCCAAATCATGACATGGTTATGGAATAGTATGGAACCCAAAATAAGTGCCAACTTTATGTTCTTACATATAGCTAAGGACATACGGGAACATGCCAAGAAACTTTATTCTAGGCAGGATAATACTATAAGGGTATATCAACTTTATCAAGAGTATTTCGATCTACAGCAAGGGAATAAAATCCTAGAAGAGTACTATGCCAGTATGAAGAACCTCATAAATGAACTCAATGTCTATCATCCCCTCACTCCAGATGTTAAGATTCAGCAACAATAGAGGAAACAACTAGATGTCACTAGGTTCTTAGTGGGGTTGAAATCAGAATATGAACTAGTTAGGGCCCAAATATTGAGAGGCTCTACTCTTCTTACACTTGAGGAAGTTTTTGCACGGCTTCATAGGATTTCTTTGGGATCTACACAGAATCCCACATAGTTTGACAGGTCAGCATTTGTGATAGCCAGAGGTGGTGGACATGGTACTAAAGGGGGAGGACATGCCTCTTGAGGAGGTTGTGGTGGTGGTTGTGACTCAGGGGGAGGTCATAGTAAAGGAAAAAGTAACTCTACAAGGAAATGTATCCATTGTGGCAAGGACGAACATTCGGTGAATTTCTGTTATGATTTCCATGGCCCTTTCTTCTACATGGGCTAATCATGCAACAACTGGTGGGGTTGATGTCAATGATAACCAATAGGCAGATCTAACACCTTCCACATCTACATCTGTTTCCAGGAAGGAGATGGTGAGCGTACCGTGCAATGAGTATGAGAGGTTCCTCCAAGCTACTTCACAGCATACTATAGCCACCCTTGCCCACTCAGGTATAGTTTTTCTGGTATCCAAATCCTCTCCCTGGATTATTGACTCTGGAGCCTTTAATCACATGATCGGGACTCCAAGTGTGTTTTATTTCCTCTCTGAAACTTTTACATTTCAAGTTGTTACCCTTGCCAACAGTTCCTCTTCTCCCAATTGTGGTGTTGGTAATGTTGACATGGCTTCTCTTTCTTTATCATTTGTTCTATATGTCCCTAAGTTTCCATTCAATCTTATATCTGTTAATAAATTAACTAAGACTCTTAATTGTTCTATTACATTTTTCCATTCCTTTTGTGTTTTTTAGGATCTCAAGACAGGGAAGAAGATTGGTGGGGGGCATGAGGTCAGTGGATTGTATTACCTTGACAGTGGTGGATTATCAGTTGCAGTTCAGACTTCATTCACTCCTCTATAGTGGCATTGTCGACTGGGACATCCATATCTCAAGGCACTCAAGATACTGGTTCCGTCTTTGAGTCATTTTTTATCTTTACAGTGTGAGTCGTGTCAGCATGGGAAACATCATTGAGTTCCCTTCAGTCCAAGAGTTGATAGTCGTATGTTGAGTCATTTTTCTTTGGTTCATTAAGATGTTTGATGTTTGATTAAAATAGAGTCTTATAATGGTTACAAGTATTTTGTCACTTTTATTGATGATTATTCAAGGATGGCATGGATTCATTTAATGAAAGAGTGAATTATTTTCCATTTTTCAAAAATTTCATGCTGAAATGCGTACACAATTTGGTGTTCCAATCAAAGTTCTTCATTTAGATAATGGTCGTGAATACTTTCTTACTTCCTTTCAACAATATTTAGAACAACATGGCATCATTCATCAAACTTCATGTGCATCTACTTCTCGACAAAATGGGGTGGTTGAACGAAAGAACCGTCATCTCCTTGAAACTGCTTGGTCTATTCTTCATCATATGAGTGTTCCTAAACGATTTTGGAGTAATGTTGTACTTACTACGTTTTTCCTTATTAATCGGGTGCCCTCCTTCATTCTTCATGGTTGGTCTCCATTTTCTATTTTGTTCCCCACCTTGTCTTCCTTTCCATTAACACCCTACATCTTTGGCTGTGTGTGGTTTGTTCACAATCTGAGTCCTGGGATAGACAAGCTGAATGCATGCTCTATTAAGTGTGTCTTTCTTGGCTACTCTCAAACTCAAAAAGTGTATAAGTGTTACAATCTCATTACTTGGAAGTGCTATGTTTGTCCTGATGTCACATTTTTTGAGTTTGTCCCCTTATTCTCGGGACCTGAAGCATCGGTGTCTCCACCTTTGCTTCCTCTTTCTCTTCCAGTTCGTGACCCAGTTCCGGTTTTTCCAATTAGGGTTGACCCTTCACCTCCTCCAGTGCAGATCCCTACTAAATGACCACCAATCCAGCACGTGTATACTCATCGACAGACACTAGCTCCTCCACCAACTTCTACCTTGTTTGTGGATCCTGTTGTTGCTCCTGTCCTAGAACCTTCAGGACTTGATCTTTCCATTGCTTTATGAAAAGGTAAACATAGTTGTACCCTCCATCCCATTTCCAATTTTGTTTCAATCTCTCGCCTTTTCGCTTCACATCGCCAGTTTGTTTCACTATTGTCATCTATTTCTATACCTAAGAATGTCTAAGAGGCTCTTAGCTCACCTGGGTGGCAAAAGACAATGGAGGAGGAACTCTTTGCCCTTCAACATACTCAAACGTGGGAGCTCTCTACTCTTCCTCCCGGTAAGCATGTTATGGGTTGTAAATGGGTGTATATTGTTAAATACTTGTCGGATGGTAGTGTGGAGCGTTTGAAGGCCAGACTTGTTGCTAAAGGTTATTCACAGTTGTATGGGGTGGACTATATGGAGACCTTCTCTCCAGTGGCTAAGATTGGCTCTATCCTTGTCTTAATTTCCCTAGCGGTTATGTATGATTGGCCATTGTTTCAACTTGACATCCTTCCTTCATGGTGACCTTATGAAGGAGGTATATATGGAGCAACCACCTGGGTTTGTTGCTCAGGGGGAGAATGGTAAGGTTTGTAGATTGAAAAAGGCAATTTATGGGTTGAAACAATTGCCTCGTGCTTGGTTTGGGAAGTTTAGTGAAGTGGTGAAGAATTTTGGAATGAAACAATGCTAGGTTGACCACTCTGTGTTCAACTATGATTCAGAAGCCGGAAAGATTTTGTTAGTGGTCTATGTGGATGATATTATCATAATTGGTAGTGACAAATTGGGGATCGATAAACTAAAGGTCTTTCTGCAAAACCATTTCCAAACAATAGACCTTGGGACATTGAAGTATTTCTTGGGTATAGAAGCTGCTATATCAAAACAATGTGTAAACCTATGCCAAAGAAAGTATGTTCTTGATCTGTTGGATGAAACATGACTCTTAGGTGCAAAACCGGCTAAAACTCCCATGGAGCCAAATGCTATGTTGAGTAGTGATATAGGGGAAATATTTCATGATCCGAGAAGGTATAGACGGTTAGTGGGGAAGCTGAACTATTTGACTATCACGAGACCAGGCATCTCCTTTGCAGTCAGTGTGGTGAGCCAAATTATGTAGAACCCCCGGATACCTCACTGGGATGTAGTTATTAGAATTGTAAGGTACTTGAAGGGAGCTCCAAGCTGTGGGTTATTGTACAAACCAGAAGGAAGACTTGAGGTAATTGGGTATACAGATGTAGATTGGGCAGGCTCTGTGTCTGATAGAAGATCTACTACAGGTTACTGCACATTTCTTGGAGGAAATCTTGTGACATGGAAGAGTAAGAAATCGAGTTCTCCATGAAATCTCTTACAAGAAATCGGGTTCTCAATGGATAGACCTATGAAATTGTACTGTGACAATCAAGCTACACTTCACATCTCATCTAACCTTGTTTTTCATGAGAGAACAAAGCACACAGAGACTGATTGCCACTTTGCAAGGGAGAAGGTCCTTACTGGAGAGATAAGCACAGAACATGTGGGCTCAGGTGATCAATGGGCGGATTTGTTTACAAAAGGCTTAATCTTAGGGAGAGTGAACTATATTTGTAACAAGTTGGGATTATATGACATATATTCTCCAGCTTGAGGGGGAGTGTTAGAGTTAGCCGAATAAGGGTAGATTAGTCATTTTATTTTTGTTAAGTTATGTGCTTATGTGGTAGTTTTAATAGAGACTTCCTGTCCCATACTTAAGTGGGGGAGGCAGTTTAGTCTTTGTACAACTAATTAGAGGCTAATTCATATTAGGGTTGACTGATAGGGTTTAAGCTATCGGATTCGAATGTTCCTCTTCTTCTTCTTCTTCGAACTACTAAAGCCACTGAAGTTAAGTGCCTATTGTGATGCTGATTGGGCTAGTTGCCCACTTGACTAGCGGTCCACTAGTGGCTTTTGTGTTCTTCTCGGCCTAAATCCTATTACATGGTGTGCAAAGAAGCATCCCACGGTGGCTCGTTCCTCCACTAAAGTAGAGTACCAATGTCTTGCCAAAACTGCTATTGAAATCACATGGCTCTACACTCTCTTCAAAGAATTACACATTCCCATCTTTTATTCCCCTACTATTTGGTGTGACAATATTTCATCAATTGCCCTCACCTCCAATCATGTGTTCCATGCTTGCACAAAGCACATCGAAATCGACTATCACTTTGTATGAGAACAAGTGCTTTGTAAATTTCTCCAAGTTCATCATGTGTCTTTTATAGACCAGGTTGTCGATTTATTTACTAAATGCTCAGCCTAGATCGCTTGCAAAGATTATTGTCCAAGTTGAACATTGGTCCACCCCCTATTTAGCTTGAAGGGGGATAATATAGTCCTACTTGACTTCTTCTTATCCATTCACTTATATCCATTATATTGCAACTACCGTTGTAATTATTTTCAAGACATGTGTACTATGATTGTTGTAACTATAATTATCTTGTAAGTTATAAATTCAATTCTTGATCAACCTAGGTGTGTAACAGGTGATTAATAAGCCTATATTTGTACATATTTTCATACCTCTAACTTGATGATTTTGGTAATAATGTTTTTGGAATTAGCATGATATTGCACTAATTATGATAAAATTGTTTTGCAAGATGATTTGGAACTTAATTGTGCAATTTTAAGGAGTTTTATTTAATTGATCAAGATAATCATAGTGGAAGGACCATGCAACAATGATGCTCCATGATGTATCCATGAAGGAGAGAATCCGTTGAAATCGGATTTGATATGTATGCACAAAAATCAGGGAATTTCTATAGTTCCCGTATTTTGGGCATAACTTTTTGCCTACAATTCGGATTGAGGTGATTCAAATGGAAGAGATAGGGCTACAACTTTTGTGTTTATCACTCAACCTAATTCTGCTGCCAACCAAGTGCAATTCGAGCTACAAGTTTCGGGTCTGGTAGATGGCAGTGCAGAAGAGATAGGAATTCAACTGAGATAAAGACTAACATACCTAATTTGTGTTGAATTAGGAGTCTGCATTGAGAAGCAATTGAGGGGAGGCTGAACTATAAAAAGGACCATAGACTCAAGGCAAGGGGGCACATCCTTAGAGAGAATTTGGAAGAGAAGGAAAGAGGAAACAGTCTCAGCACATCAGAAGAAGAGAGGAATTAGTTTCAACACGCTAGAGAAGGAGAGGAAGCATCCAAATCCAAGAGGAAGGAAGGCTTAGTTTCTGCACTTGTCTTCTACCTTCAAAGGAAAGTTTTCTTGTTATTCTATTCATTCTTTGATGTGTTCTTATTGTGTTTTTCCTTTAATTTTCTTTAATATGTTGAATTTAATGATGTCTAGCTAAATTCTCAAAGCTAGGGTTTAGATGGATTTTGATCTTAAGATTATATAGTTATTTGTTTAATTCAATTCAAGACCTTTATTATTTGCATGAGGAATTTTTATTGCTAAGGTTAATGCTTTAAAAGAATTGGCCAATCTTTTAATGATTTGATGATTAATACATGACTGACCAAAGGATTGTTGTGAATTAGATCCCCAGGCAATAAAAATCGCATGATAGACTATGATATTGAAAGATGATTAGCTCATGTGTGGGAATCAAGGAAGTTTAGTGAGTCAAATCCCCTTCTACGATTAGAGGTTTCCAAAGAAATTAATGCTTATTTTTCCTTTTGATAACCACTTAGAAATTTGATGGTAGAATTGGATTAATAAAGGATTAATATGACTTGAAAAAGCTTAGTAATTAATTTAGGAAAATCCACCATCACATGCAAATAACTTTAATATACCTTAGGGTAATTTCAGTCTTGAGTTGGATTAAATAAGTAATTATATAACCTTGATTTAATGAAATCTAAAGCCTAGCTACATTCATCCATCAATTCAGTTTTTATTAAGTTATTGGATTTGCATTAATTATTTGAGTTTTTATTTATTCAATTGATTTACGAGTTCAACTTAGGTTAGTTTAAAATTGATTTTGTATTCTGATCTAGTCTCTATGGGATCGACACTTTTCTCATCATTATACGCACATTTGACTAACGTACTAATGCAGCACAATCTGGTTGCTCCCAGCTTGAGGTGATCTGCCTCCCAGTAGACGACAAACTCAGTTGATTTGCAAGAAAGTGAATCAGAAAACCCATGGTTGCTTACCCGACGAGGTCGCTCCGATGCTTAAGTCAATACTTCGTTGCGAGCTTATAGTAGCTTAGAATGCAAGAGGGCTTGAGAGCAGAGATTATGTGTACCTTTCAACCCCGGGGGGTGGAGCCTTTATATAGTGGAGTCCTTGCGGGTTTTGCGGAGTGGTTCCGGGATCCTTGTTACGATGAGGTCCGTTTCCGCGTTAATTGGGGATAACGCTGCTAGCTGATAAGATTTATCACTTTCATCCGAATCGGATGGGGGGATAGTGCTATCTGTTACGAGACGTGATCCCGTAAGGCGTGGAATCTGGTGGCAAGATCTTCGGGGTTGCCAAGCGGTGGTTGGTCAGTATTATCCGATCTAGCGCCCTTTGAATCTGATCTGGTATGAATGCTGAAGTGCCTTGGGACCGAGGTGGCACTGATGCAATCGTGCCCCGAGGTGTACTTGTCCTGAGGTGGACTTGCCCCAAGGTGGTTCGATTATTTGAGCTCGATCCGTTGCGAAGTTGGTACGTCGGAGTGAGCTGCCACCCTACGAATTAGATTGTGTCCACATGTCCCCCTATTACTAGGTTGGGCCAAATCACCCTACATCAATTGCCCCCCACTCCCCGAGCCAAGGGTCCTAACATAGTGAGGGGAGTTCATGACAAGCCAAGTGGATTTGGTCCGAGGTCTGGGCAGCTAGCTAGATGATTCACGGGTCGGACTTGTTCGGCCACCTATCTCTTTGTTCGGAATATAGTTGGTACTATCTCTTTGTTCCACACATATAACCGGCCTTTGTCCCTAGATACTTTTAGCATGATCTGTGCGGTCAAGCGAAATTTTGCTTGTCTACACGGGGACGTCAGACAAAGCTACTACATCTCACCTCAACCTGGGTTCAAAATCCAGTTTGGCTGCCCGAACAAGGTTCCAGCCTGGAAGAGGAGGTATTTCATTGTCCGAAATCCTGAGGGTGGTCTTTTCCAACTCAATGGAGGGTGGCTATCAAGGATCCCAGGGTGAGCTTGGATGCAGAAACTAGGGCAGTCATCAACTCGTGGAGGGACCTCAACCTCGAGATGAATGATTTCATGGCCGAGGAGAAGCTTGTGCGAGCTGGTCTGAGCCCTCCTGGTAGGTTTCCACCTTGGTTTTTTACATCTTGCAGTTACCATGCCGGATGTCAATGCCAAGAACCTTCTCAAAAGCATCCAGAGAGGGAAGAAGATGAAGGCTTCGAAGAAGCCTCGCCGGGAGGCTAGCCCTTCAGCTCCTGACCCATTCGAAGCCCTTGTCGTGGAGTCGATCTCTACCGAGCTCCTCGAGGAGGAGGTTCATCCTCGACCCCTTGTAGTGGACCTGGATGATGACCAGGAGGAGAATGCTCGGCCTCATGAACCAAGGAGCACTTCTGTACCCGAGCAGGAAAGCGTCCAACCTCACAGGCCGGAGAGCACTTCTGCACCAAGGCCCAAGCCCTCCAAGTAGAGCATAATGACTCTTTAGCTCAGAATGCGCAAGAGCAAGGATGCCATCTTTCCTGACGAGGCCACGGAGTGGGTTGACATGTCTATAGCCAAGCTCGGAAACCGAGCTACCAGTTATTGCATGGTGGTAAGTGTTTTACTTTACATTTTATTTCTTTGTCAATTTCAAATGTACTTACCTCGGTTTTATTTGCTAGGTGAACTCCGCCATTCATTCGTTGATGTGTCATCCCAAGATCCATCTGAAGCGAGCTCGGCATGCTGAAGAAAAGGCATGGCAGCTTCATCGCGAACTGGACCTAGCTCGGGGTGAAATACTTCGAGCCAACAATGGAGCTCAAAGTCAGCAGGAGCTGACCTTGGCCATGACTGAGGAGAAGGAGCTGCTTTAGCCTTACATTCCCACAGATTGTGCTACATCATTTGGAACTTCTTAGGAAGTGTCCTCACCATGTATGAGTCATGAGAGAGATTTAAGGAACTGCTTAGGAAGTGTCCTCACCATGGTCTACCTGTTTGGATGCAAGTGCAAACTTTTTATACTGGCATTAATCAATCTAATCATTCAATGTTAGATGCAGCTACAGGTGGTACCCTTATGAGGAAAACTCCTGAAGAAGCATATGAACTTTTGGAGATGGTGGCCAATAGCTATCAATGGGGCAAAATTGAGAACAAATAAAAAAGGAGTTGAAATTTATAATGTTGATTCTATCACTACTTTATCAGCTCAACTTGTTGCATTAAATAAGAAATTGGAAAATTTGGGGGTTTCAGCCACGAGTGTTTCTTTAGTTCCCTTTTTTTCATGTGAGCTTTGTGGGAAAAGGGGACACGCTAGTGTAGACTGACAAGTAGGAATTCCATTTTATTTTTCTCCCGAACATGCCAACTTTGTTTCTTATAGTGGCAACAGGTCCAATTTCAATCCCTACTCCAACACTTACAATCTATAATGGAGAAGCCACCCAAATTTTTCTTGGAGTAATAACCAACAAATAGTACCTCCCGGCTTTCAACAGCAACACCAACAAAATCCACAAGAGAAGAAGCCAAATTTAGAGGATATGATGGAAAAATTTATCAACAGTATGGAGGCAAGAATTCAAGGGTTAGAAACTCAAATTGGACAACTTTCTCAAGCAATTTTGGCAAGGCCACAAGGAGAATTACCTAACAATACCGAGAATAATCCTAGGGAACAAGTAAAGGCCATCACTCTGCGAAGTGGAAAAGAACTTAGAAAATAAGATAAAGATGATGAGCAAGTAAAAGAGGAATAAATCCGAAACCTAGAAGCCAAAGAAGGAGACTGTGAGTCATCAATGGAGAAAAAGGGAAGTTCTTTTACTCTTAATTTAAAATCTTACAAACCCCCTTTTCCTTTTCTCAAAAGATTTCTTAAGGCTAATTTGGATAAGCAATTTGCTAAATTTTTAGAGGTGTTTCAAAAGTTGCATAATAGCATTCCTTTTCTTGATGTTATTTCTCAAATGCCAAGTTATGCCAAATTCTTGAAGGAAATTTTCTCAAACAAAAGAAAATTGGAGGAGTTTGAGATGGTAAAGCTTAATGAGGAATGCTCGGCAATCCTACAAAATAAATTACATTAAAAACTCAAAAATCCAAAGAGCTTCTCTATTCCGTGCACCATTGGTGAAATTAATCTTGACAAGGCTTTATGTGATCTTGGTGCAAGCATTAATTTGATGCCCTCTTTTATCTTCAGGAAGCTTGGATTGAAGGAGCCAACACCTACCACTGTTTCTCTTCAATTGGATGACAGAAGTATCAAATATCCAAGGGGTGTAGTGGAAGATGTTTTGGTGAAAGTGGATTTTTTTTTTCCTATTGAATTCATTGTTTTGGACATGGAAGAAGATTATGATATGCCCCTAATTTTAAGGAGACATTTTTTAGCCATAAGAAGAGCTTTAATTGATGTTCAACAAGGAAAACTTAGCCTTAGGATTAATGATGAGGAAGTTATTTTTAATGTGTTTAAGGCTATGAAACATTTCAATAATGAAAAGAAGTCTTAATGATATATTGCATTGATGATTTGGTAGAAAGAAAATTTCATGCATTTAGGTTAGATGATCCTATAGTAAATTGCATTACTAACTCTTTTGATGTGAAGGAACAAATTTTAGATGAGAAGCATAAGGAGGTCGTAGGCTATTTGGGAGAAAAGCAAAGAAGATTCATGACAAAAAGAGAAAAATTTTTGTCTTTGGATATTTCTCCTTCTTCTTCAAAAGCCAAGCCATCGGTTGAAAAGCCTCATACTCTTGAACTTAAACATCTTCCTTCGCATTTAAAATATGTTTATTTGGGAAATTCATCTACCTTACCTATAATTATTTCTTCTTACTTGACAGGTCTTGAAGAAGAAAAGTTGATAAGGGTGCTTAGGGAACACAAAAGGGCGATTGGTGACATTCAAAGAATAATTCCATCATTTTGCATGCACAAAATCTTGATGGAAGAAGGATTCAAGCCTATGGTGCAACCCCAAAGGAGGTTAAATCCTAATATGAAAGAGGTAGTAAAGAAAGAGGTGATAAAATGGCTTGATTCAGGTATTATCTTTCCTATCGCTGATTCTTCTTGGATAAGTCCAGTGCAAGTATGTATTGACTATAGGAAATTGAATGATGCTACTAGAAAATATCATTTCCCCCTTCCCTTTATGGATCAAACAATTGAAAAACTTATTGGTCAGGATTTTTATTATTTACTTGATGGTTATTTTGGTTATCACCAAATTCTCGTTGCTCCTGAAGATTAAGAGAAAACTACATTTACATGCCCTTATGGAACATTTGCATTTATGAAAATGCCTTTTGGTTTGTGTAATGCCCTTCATACTTTTCAAAGATACTTGATGTCTCTATTTTTGGATTTCATTGATGATTTTATGGAGATATTTATGGATGACTTCTCTGTTTTTGGATCTTTACTTGATGCATACTTGCATAGTTTGTCTTTAATGCTTAAAAGATGTGAAGAATCTAACATTATTCTTAATTGGGAAAAATGTCACTTTATGGTTTGGGAATGAATTGTTTTAGGCCACAAAGTATCTTCTAAAGGTATTGAAGTGGATAGAGCTAAAATTGAATTAATTGAAAATTTTCTCCCTCCAAAATCGTTGCAAAACCTATGTTGTAAAGATGGATTTTATTGTTGCAACAATTTGACATAGAAATCAAAGACAAGAAAGGCATCAAAAACATGGTAGCTGATCACTTGTCTAGATTGGACAGGGAGTATGTGGAGAGCATGGATGAATACCCTTTGCATGATGAATTTTTTGATGAGAAATTATGTTTTGTGCATGATAATGATGAACCATGGTATGCTGATTTTGCTAATTTTCTTGTAGGTGATGAGTTCCCCCTAACATTTCTTTTCATCAAAAGAAAATTTTTTTATCTAATGTGAGGCACTATCTTTGGGAGGAACCGTAGCTATACAAGATTTGTGCAGATGGCATGGTGAAAAAATGCATACCAAAGGAAAAGGTGCAGAGTATACTTAGTTTCTGTCATGACAAAGAAGTAGGGGGACACCATGGGCCATCCAAGATGGCGGAAAAGGTTTTACAAAGTGGATTTTATTGGCCTACCTTATTCAAAATGCTTATGCCTATGTAAGTTCTTGTGATCGATGCCAACAAACAGGTAATATATCAAGGAAAAATGAGATGCCCTTAAACAATATTCTTATTTGTGATATTTTTATGTTTGGGGCATTGATTTCATGGGTCATTTTCCAAAATCCTTTAATAATGAGTATATACTTGTTGTTGTTGATTATGTGAGTAAATGGGTGGAAGCAATTGCATGTCCCACTAATGATGCTAAGGTTGTAATCAAATTCTTGAAAAAAAAAATATTTTTACTAGATTAGGTAAACCAAGGGCTATCATTAGTGATGAACGTAAACACTTTTGCAATAAACAATTTGATAATTTATTAATTAAATATGGTGTTACCCATAAGATTGATACCCCTTATCATCCTCAAACTAGTGGAGAAGGAGAAATTTCAAATAGGGAATTGAAAGGTATTTTAGATAAAATTGTGAGCTTATCTAGGAAGGATTGGTCAATGAATTGAAAGATGAAATTAAATGAACTTGAAAAATGGTGGCACCAAACTTATGAGAATTCTAGAATTTATAAATAAAGAACCAAGGCATAGCATTATGCACACATTAAAAAGAAAGAGTTCACAGTTAGAGACAAGGTTCCCCGTGATGCAATTGAAGTATCTAATGAAACTAAGAGGACTTTCAATGTCAATGGGCAAATATTGAAGCCTTACATTGATGGTGGACAAAATCCTTTCTTCAAGTCCACCATTCACTTGATGGATCCATGCAAATGGAAATAGAGTCAAGTTAACGATTATAACTTAGAAATATATTTTTCATTTATGCACTTTAGGATTTTTAGTTGTTTCATGTTTCTTTATTTCCTTTTAAGTTTTGTTTTAATTTTTGCTTTCTCTTGTTATTGTTGTTTTTTTTTTTCTCTTTTGATTGATGAAAGGTATGTTGCAATTTTGGAGTTTAGGGACAAGAAATTTCAATATGTGCAGCCGAAACCAAGACCAATTCAAAAGGATGTTTCTTTCACTTCTTTTTGCTCATTAATTTGTTTAACATTGAGGACAATGTTAAATTTAATTTTGGGGGGGGGGGGGGAGGAGATTGCAAATTTTGTGAAAATTTTTGTGAACCCGAGAGAATGGTATGATTGCACCAAAGTTTTTTCGAAATACGCTTTAGCTTAAGTTTGTGATTGCTGAATTTTTTTTATGACTAAAAGCCTATGATAAATTCTTGATTGAAATTGAATATGACTTAGAAAAGGAAGACAAATGCTAATCTTAAGGATTGATTGATTCTTGTATTAACTTTATTGTATTATGAAAGTTGAAATTCTTGAGCACATTATGTCATGATTTTGTGAATTGTGTGCAACTTGGTGAATGATTATGTGAATTATATAGAACAATATGATAATTATGTGATATTGTAGAACTTGTTTGATTAGCCTTTGAGATGAAATCCTAAACAACATATTACTTTGGAGATGATTTAGGCCATCTTTGGATTGTTTGAGCATTTTCAAGTCAACCTTGATATATTTCAATCCTTAGTTACCCTTTTGAGCCTTTTCAAAAGAATGGCATACGCAAAGCATATGATTAACCACCATTCAAATTATTTTCTTTAACACTCATTGTACTTAACATGTCAAATCCGAAAAACCATGATCTACCCTTCAAGAGAGCTTAATTTTGCACAATGATGTTGATGAATGAAAGAATAGAAGATGAAAGAAAAAGAAAAAAAAAATGTGTTGAGAAAGAAAGAAAAGAGGATTCAGAAATATATCATGAGCCTAAAATTATGTGCTGAAAAGTTTATTCATTATCCAAGAAGATCAAAAGAAATAAGTTTGGGGGTTGTAATACATGTGAAAAATAAAGAATATGGGGATATCTGGAGAGCACATTTATATGTGCATATCCTTCTATGCTCTCTTGCTTTGTAATTCCTTATCCTTTATTCGTTAGCCCCTACCTAGGCCTCACATTACAAGCTTAATAAATACCTATTGATCTAAAGTTTTATGATTGTCTACATTAGTAGAGAAGGACTATGAAGAGCAAGTCTATGGAATATCCAAAATTTTCAAAGATCCATTGGTTTGCATAATTTGAGCTAAGAAACATGCATGACACTCAAAAATTAGCAAAACGCACACACACACACACACACACACACACACACACACACACACACACACACACACACACACACACACACACTTCAATTTTCATGATGAGATTTTGTTAACATAAGATTCATGATAATTCTTGGATGGTATTTTGAATGCTTTCTAAGTTATATACCTTATACAATCTTTGAGGCATATATTTTGGAAAATCAAGATAAGCAAAGCATGATCAATTCATGAGCTTAAGTATGATTTTATTCATATTTTGATCAATGATGATCAAAAGCTAAGTTTGGGGGTATTTGATAAACCTATATTTGTATATATTTTCATACCTTTAACTTGATGATTTTGGTAATAACATTTTTTGAATTAGTATGGCATTGCACTAATTATGATGAAATTGTCTTGCAAAATGATTTGGAGCTTAATTGTGCAATTTTAAGGAGTAAAATTTAATTGACCAAGATAACCATAGAGGAAGGACCATGCAGCAATGATGCTCTATGATGTATCCATGAAGGAGAGAATCCATTGAAATCGGATTTGATATGTATGCACAAAAATCGAGAAATTTTTTGCTTTGATATAGTTCTTGTATTTTGGGCATAACTTTCTGCCTATAAATCAGATTGAGATGATTCAAATGGCTAATTAAAGCTAAGAGATAGTGCTACAACTCTTGTGTTTATCACTCTACTTAATTCCGCGGCCAATCAAGTGCAATTCGAGTTATAATTTTCGGGTTTGGAAGTTGGCAGTGCAAAAGAGATAGGAATTCGATTGAGATAAAGACTAACATACCTAATTTGTGTTGAACTAGGAGTCTTTATTGAGAAGCAATTGAGAGGAGGCGGCACTATAAAAAATGACCATAGACTCCAAGCAAAATGGCACATACTTAAAGAGAATTTAGAAGAAAAGAAAAGAGGAAATAGTCTCAACACATCAGAAGAAGAGAGGAAGTAGTTTCAGCATGCTAGAGAATGAGAGGAAGAATCCGAATCCAAGAGCGATGAAGGCTTAGTTTTTGCACTTGTCTTCTACCTTCAAAGATTAAAGCTTTCTTGTTATTCTATTCATTCTTTGACGTGTTCTTGTTGTATTTCCCCTTTAATTTTCTTGAGTATGTTGAATTTAATGATGTCTAGCTAAATTCTCAAAGCTAGGGTTTGGATGGATTTTGATCTTAAGATTATATAGTTATTTGTTTAATTCAATTCAAGACCTTTATTATTTGCACGAGGAACTTTTATTGCTATGCTTAATGCTTTAAAATAATTGGCCAATCTTTTAATGATTTGATGATTTATGCATGACTGACCAAATGATTATTATGAATTAGATCCCTAGGCAATAAAAATCGCATGATAGACTATGATATTGAAAGATGATTAGCTCATTTGTGGGAACCAAGGAAGCTTAGTGAGTCAAATTCCCTTCTACGATTAGAGGTTTCCAAAAAAATTAATGCTTATTTTTCCTTTTGACAACCACTTAGAAATTTGATGGTAGAATTGGGTTAATAAAGGATTAATATGACTTGAGAAAGCTTATGAATTAATTTAGGAAAATCCACCATCATATGCAAATAACTTTAATATACCTTAAGGTAATTTCGGTCTTGAGTTGGATTAAATAGGTAATTATGTAACCTTGATTTAATGAAATCTAAACCCTAGTTGCATTCATCCATCAATTCAGTTTTGATTAAGTTATTGGATTTGCATTAATTCTTTTAGTTTTTATTTATTCAATTGGTTCACGAGTTCAACTTAGGTTAGTTTAAAATTAATTTGATACTGTGATCTAGTCTCTGTGGGATTGACACTTTTATCATCATTATTTGCACATTTGACTAGGGTACACTTGCCTGAATTAACTGTGCATAAATTACACAACAGTGATCTTTCTCAAATTGTCTTTTCTGTTTGAATGTTTAATACTTGTTCACTATGGTTGAGTTTGAAAGAATGAATACTAGCACTGAATTTAAGCAAGCTTGTAAACATCAAATTTTAAAAAATAATAATTTAATGAATGTTGGTTAGTGGTTAATCAATTTCTAAGTTCCTATTGAATTATTTTGGTAGTTAAACATTAAAAAAAGAAAATTTTTTAAATAAAACAGAGTTCTAGTTACAATCACAAGCAGTGGGCAGAGGAGGAACCACATACTGGTTGTTGTGTGCGCAAGTGGCAATGAGTAGACCACCGGCCTGTGAAGAAGAAGGAAGAGGGAGAGAATACCTAGAGGCAGCATGGCAGCCGGCGGTGAGAGTTGTTGGAGGTAGTGGTGAGTGGTGGAAGTTGGAAGTGGAGGGTTTCGTTCGAACAAGGAGGAAGAGGAATAGGAACAAGGGTTTTGGCTTTGGCTTTTTGTTGTGGACTAGGTTTCAGTTTCGATTTTGAATATGGTAGGGATGTCATTTTTTTGTCTTTTTGTTATTATGAGGGATAAAATGGGGGTGAAATAAAACTAGAAGATTATGCAAAACTAAGACTGGCTAACTAGTTTCCAAGTCGAACTGGCTGGGTAGACCTTTTATGGTTTTTTAAAGGAAGCATTTTTTGGGTTATGTCCAAATCGGCTAGGGGTGTAGGTCTGGTTCGACTAGTTCAATCACTCAATCCAATCTAGTTTTTTGAACATTGGCATTTCCTTCTAGATCCTTGTATTTGATGTAAGATACGCATGTTACTTTGAACCTTGAGTTTACACACCATCTAAGATTCCATATCCTTGTATGAGAAATCATGGTCAAATTCATTTGTTCGACTTTGATTAATGATATTTATAGAGTACAAAGATAAGTAAGTCCTATCTTGATTAGGATAAGTCAGATGAAACCTAACTAGGATAGAGCTTATCTCACTAGGATAAGTTTATCCTTTACAAAGTAATCTACAGAGATGAGGATTATCTATGAGGGAGAAGTACAGTAGAAGATGTAATTACAATGTGAGTTGGAGAGGGAGTCTACAACATGATAGAGGAGAAGGAGTTCCACTCACAGATGCCATGCACGTATGCGCATTATCGTTTACGCCCCCCCTCAAGCATAGCTAGGGGAGCCATGGTGAGCTTGCGACAAAGGATCTCAAATTGTGAAGACCAAGAGGTTTAGTGAGAATATCTGCAATCTGATCCACCGA
Source organism: Nelumbo lutea (assembly GCF_056320005.1). Taxonomy (NCBI): domain Eukaryota; kingdom Viridiplantae; phylum Streptophyta; class Magnoliopsida; order Proteales; family Nelumbonaceae; genus Nelumbo; species Nelumbo lutea. The sequence continues at coordinate 118,760,193 of NC_142684.1, forward strand.
GGGTATGTACCGTACATCAAGGAGCTTAGCCGCAACTCTCTCCCAAATGAAGTGAATATCCAACTCGATGTGTTTGGAGCGAGAATGAAGTGCAGGGTTGTTAGTAAGAAATTTAGCTCCCATGTTGTCACACCATATCAAAGGAGTCACAGAGAGGGAGACACCTAATTCTTGGAGGAGCATGTGAATCCATACAACTTCTACAACAACAGAGGCTAAGCTGTGATAATCCGATTCAGTGCTAGATCGTGCCACTATAGGTTGTTTTTTAAAACTCCAGAAAATTAAGTTTGGACCAAGAAATACACAATATCCACTCTGAGAACACCGATGCATAAGACAATTTCCCCAATCGGCATCAGAGTAAGCAACAAGAGAGAAGGTACGACATGGTTGAAGAAGCAAGCCATAAGTGATTGTACCTTTCTGATAGCGAAGAATCCTTTTTGCAGCTGCCCAGTGGACCGTAGTAGGAGATTGCATGAATTGACATACCTTATTTAAAGCAAAGGCAATTTCTGGATGAGTAATATAACATACTGAAGAGCGCAAACAATGCTACGAAAGAAAGTGGGATCAGTAAGTGGTTCACCCTCTGACTTAGTGAGACGAGTAGAGGCAGAAATAGGAGTGGAGAGAGGTTTGGCATCATGAAGTTGTGCTCGATGCAGAAGATCATCAATATACTTGTGTTGAGAGAGATGAAGACCATGTGACGATCTGTGAAGTTCAACACCAAGAAAATAATGTGCAGAGCCCAAATCACGAAGAGAAAATTGAGAGGCAAGATTCTGAATGTGGATGTTAGTGGCAGATGAAGATGAGCCTGTAATGATAATGTCATCCACATAAATAAGAATTAAAATGATGTCAGAACCAAAACGAGAGATAAAAAGGGAGGCATTAGCCCAGGATTCAAGAAAACCGAGAGAGAGAGAGAGAGAAAGAGAAGAAGAAATTCATGCAGCCTAGTAAACCATGCATGAGGTGCATGTTTCAATCCATAGAGAGATCGATGGAGACGACAAACATGTATTGGAAATCTGGGATCAACAAAGCCAACCAGTTGCTTCATATATATTTCTTCTAAAATGTTACAATGTAAAAAGGCATTACTAACGTCCAATTGGCGAACATCCCAATTAAAGAAAACAGCAAGAGAAGCACTATGCGAATGGTAGTCAGTTTGACTACAAGGATGAATGTTTCATCATAATCAAGGCCTGCTTCCTAGGAGAAACCTTTAGCAACAAGGTGAGCTTTGAAACATTCAATCGAACCATCAGGCTTGTGCTTGATTTTAAAAACCCATTTGTTTCCAATAATATTTTTATCAGGTGGGTCTGGGACAAGGGTCCAAGTGTTATTTTGAAGCAAGGTCTTACATTCATCAGTCATGACAAGAACCCACCGAGGATCCTTATGAACTTAAGAATAACAAGTTGGCTCAAATTCAGCAAGGGGACCAACAAGTAAGGCATACCTCAGATTTGCCTTGAATATACCATGTCGAGCTCGAGTGGTCATCGGATGCAAGGAAGAAGAAGGTGGTAAGGCAGAAGTAGTGGATTCAGTAGTGGAAGATGAGGGCGCAGCATCCTAAGGGGACAATGGTGAAGATGAGACTTCACCTAGAGAACCACTGTCTGAAGCAGCAACAAGGGGAGGAGTCCAAACTGGAGGAGGTGGGGTCAACAATGGTGGTGATGCAGTAGTCGTATGATGAAGAAATGGAAAATGTTCCTCATTGAAAATAACATCGCGAGAAATAAAGACCCATCCTATAGGCTGATGCAAACAAGCATAACCTTTGTGAGAAATAGAATACCTAAGAAATACACATGAAAGGGAGTGAGGCTGTAACTTGTGCTTGTTAGGCACGGATTTCAAGGTAATCCATAGGATGCCCAAATATTTCTCAAACGAAGAGCACGATCCAAGAACCAAAGTAAGAGGCAGTGGAGAAGGACTCGAACCAATATTTAGGAGGGACTCCAGCATGAGTCATGAGAGCAAGACCAATCTCAACAATATGGTGATGTTTGCATTCAGCTCGCCCATTCTGTGCCTGTGTGTGTGGACATGATATATGGCGAGAGATATCCACATGATTAAAATAATTTTCAAAAGTCTTGAATTCAAAGCCACCATCACTTTGGAAATATTTAATTTTAGCATCAAATAATAATTCAACGGTAGCTTTGAATTTCAAGAACACATTAAAAGCCTCAGATTTGTAGGTGAGAGGAAAAATCCAACTATACCAATTGAAATCATCAACAAAAAGAATATAGTAATGATATACAAAAGCATAAGGTACTGGAGAGGGTCCCCATAAATCACAATGAACTAATTCCAAAAGATTTTTACTAATAGTATGATTTCTGGCAAAGGGAAGTACATGACTTTTGTCCATTGAGCAAGCTGAACAAAAATTAAATGCAGTACTAGAAGTAAGAGGTAAATGTTGAGAATAGATAATAGCTTGAGTCACTTTGAAAGTAGGGTGACCCAGTCGATGGTGCCAAATCACAGGGGTGGCACGAATACCTACAAACGTAGAGGGGGACAAAGCTGGTGTCATGATAGGAGACGAAGCTGATATAAACCATCCTGATTCGACCCTTAAAGAATTATCATCCCGGTGCGTCGATCCTTCACAAAAAATTCATCAGGATGAAATTCAAAGTAGACATTATTATCAGTAGAAAACCGAGCCACAGATAAGAGATTGAAGGAGATCTAGGGAACTTGCAGAATAATATTCATATGCAACGATTTGGAAGATAAAGTAGAAATAGTAGAAGATCCAGAATGAGCAATCTGCAAACCTGAACCGTCGTCAATAGAGACTCGATCAGACCCATCATAGTCAGAATGGATTTGCAGTTTATTAAGATCTAAAGTGAGGTGATGCGTCGCTCCATAATCAAGAAACCAGATATCTATATTCTGCTTATTGCCACCAGAAGCAATCGTAAATGTCAGGGGTTGTGGTCGTTTAGGGTTCTTGAAGTTGTCAATATGTGCAAGTAATTTTCGATAGTACCTAGCAGAATGATTTCGTCCTCCACAGATCTGGCAGGGATTATTGCTATATTTCGAGGGCTTGGTGGAGCCATTACCCGTTTGAGGTAGATCAACATTATTTTATTTCTTGAAATCTTTCCCTTTGGAGGAAAGATTCGCAAAAGGAGAGGTAACCTGTGCAGTTATGGAATGAAGCAAACAGTTTTCATGAGTGAGAAGCATACCTTGAAAGCTAGCAAATGATAACTCATCTGTCCGGGTAATGATAGTTGTAGAGAAAGCATCATAGTCTAGACCGAGACCATTGAGGGCATGATGAATCAGCTATGAATTTGTCAGAGGTTCTCCTATTACGGTGAGTTTGTCACCAAGCACCTTGAGTTTTTGTAGATAAGCAGTCATTGAGAGATCATTCTTTCGCAGTGTGCCGAGTTCATTTCTGAGGCCAACGGCACTAGCTGTTCCTCGACGAGAATAGAGACTCTCAAGGGTTTCCCAAACATCCTTGCTGGTTTTGCTTTCCATGACTTGTGCTAGGGCTGTTTTCGTTAAAGAGGATAATAGCCAGCTGAAAATATAACAATCCTGCTTAACCCATTGTGTGTAGGGTTTTGTCATCGAGCGAGATGGACAAGGGTTTGTCCCATTGACATAGTCGAGGAGCTCATGGCTCAGAAGGGCATTTTCAACCTGAAAATGCCATACAATATAGGTGGAACCATCCAACCATACCAAAATCAACTGAAGAATGTGATTCCCCGATGCTTCGAAATTGATTTGGTTGATTGAACTGGAAGACATGCTAGAAGACATGACGAAAGAAACTTGAAGAAGAACAGAAGAGGAAAAGAAAAACAAAGAATTGTTTATGGCTCTGATACCATGTGAGAATAATGGTCGAATTGATTTATTCGACTTTGATTAATGATATTTATAGAATACAAAGATAAGTAAGTCCTATCTTTATTAGGAGAGGTCAGATGAAACCAAACTAGGTAGGATAGAGCTTATCTCATTAGGATAAGTTTATCCTTTACAAAGTAATATACAGAGATGAGGATTTTCTAAAAGGGAGAAGTATAGTAGAAGAGGTAATTACAATGTGAGTTGGAGAGGGAGTCTACAACATGATAGAGGAAAAGATGCCATACGTGCATGTTGTCCTTTCTTTTTCAAATATATTGTAAACTTTTCTTTTGATACGTAAATCACACAAATAATCTTTCGTGGGAATAGGAATTGGATAGAATAGGGTTCCAATTCTCATTCCTGATAGAATGATAAACCCCAAAACCTTCCTAAACTCTATTTCTCCTTAGCTAATGTCAATCTTTCTTAAGAATCATGTATATCTTATGGAATCTAATTTCAATTCCCATGTAAATTAAAGAAAGTCAAGAGATATAATCAATTCTAATTCCAAGGTGAGGAGATTTCAGTTCAAATTTTGACCGTAAGCCAAATGTGCCCTTATATTTGCAATTTATCCTTTCCCATAAAGTCTCATGAATGAATAATGGCAGCTGCCTCACAAGTCACAGATATGTAATATTCATAAACAAAGGATAAGATTTAAGATATGGGGCGGCAGGCAGCCAGGCATGCTTGTAAACTGTTAAAAGTCAAGTCAACATGATGGAATAGCAAAACCACATGGTTGCACGCATTTTCATTTCAAAGTAGTTACATACATTCTAATTCAATTAAGCTGAAAGTACGTAGTGTCTATCTCAATGCCCAAAACTGATGTCTTCATTCCCAATTTTAATGTGAATTGTGAACTGTCTCTTACTATTTTGCCAACACATCTCTTTCTTGGACGTGTAGAGTAACTAGCAATCGCATTGCTTACGCTTATTTGTTGGTGGAGAAAGAGACGTGCATAATGCGTTGAAAGAGGAACCCCCAATCCTCTTTCTTTTTCTGTATTCATTATTTAATTCTTTTCTTTGACTATGATTCTACTCTTCAACCGTAATCCAAGATGTTTTTCCTGCCTTACTTATCCTTACTGTTCTCTCTCTCATGGGAAAAGTATGGTTAGTTAATTAAATATAATGTTTCGTGAAATATCTCAGTTGGTTAGAGTGTGTGGTTGTTAACCAGAAGCTAGAAAAGTTCAAATCCTTTTTTAAACATTATTTTATTTCTTTCTTTCTTTTCAATAGATTAAGTACATTGAATATTGATACTCTTACACCGTCCTTTCAGGGGTTCTGCTTTCCAACAGAATGGGTGGGGTCCACATAAACCCACCCCATCATAAGATTGCGGGTCCCAACAAAGTGAAATTTGATGAGGATTAAATCATTAAGGTTTCCCCCTCTCTCTCTCTCTCTCTCTCTCTCTCGCCCTTTTTCTTCAGGGGATTTATGACAAAACAAGCACGAACCTTCCCCAGGTAGATCCCCAGAGTTGCATTTATTTCCTCGCCTATTTAATTTTCATCCGCAACACAAAAAGAAAAAAGTCCTTTTCCATTTTTTAAGTGGATTTGATTTCATAAATATACTCCGTTTCTTTTTCTGTTTTCATCCTTTGTCGTCCATGCCTCACCATTGAGCGTGCTGTAAGCCGGGTAAATTTTTTACGGTTCAGCCGCGTCTAATTCAAGAATAACCCGAATTTAAGCAAAACTGGTTTCGTCCTTACATCATTGTCACGAAAGTGTTGGTGAACTGGTGAGTTTGAGTTCAGTTCGGATGAGCTAAACTACAAACAAAACCGATCAAGAATCGATACATCGGCAGTTTCATATATACAGTGTGGTCCCTATGTGTATTATTGTGTATGCTAAGGTGTTCATTCTTGATTAATTTCATTAGTCCACTGTAGGGCAAACGGTTTGTTCGGTTTAAAATCGAACCGAATAAATTGAACTTTCTAAAACCGAATTAGTGGAATTGGAAATTGAATCAAAACTGATGTTTGATTAAACTGAATAAATCAAATCGAATTTTTTCAATTAATTCGATTGTTTCGATTAAACCGAACTTCAAACAGGTGGGTCATTCATTGGTCCTACCAAAATGCAAAACATCATAACTTCAACAAATTTGACTTGATAACTCCTGAGAAGCGGAAAAAAAAAAAAGAATAACAGTTCAGTCTTACTAACCATTGAAGTCTTGAAGAATTCACGTAGTCTTGGAGAATAACAGGATAACTGTTTTGCTCACCGTTGCAGTCTTGAAGATTCACAGTTGCAGTCTTGTAAATTCGCGGTGATGCTCACCATTGTAGAATAACAGAAAAAAAGAAAAGAAAATATTCTTAGATGCTCACAGGGTGCATACAGTTGCAGAGACAGCAGAGTTTACTCTTCAGTCTTCACTAGGGATGAACTGATGTCGCAGATCACAGAAGTTGAAGACCAATCAAAAGGTGCCTGGGTGGGAAGCAGAAAAGGGTTTTGGGTTTTTTCCAGAATTGCTATTGCTATTAGCTCAGATTGAAAGGAGTACAAAGGCAAATATGTAGAATGCAAAACCTAATATGTATTCTTTTCAAACTGAGCCTTCGAATAGGATTTGGGAAATTTGGAGTTAAGGTTAAGACTTAAGAAGGAAGTTATTTTACTTATTTACCCCTGAAACTTCAGTTTTTTCGATTAACCGAACTGTTAAATGCCATAACCAAACGAAAACCGAATTCTAATAAATGGATGTTTGAAACCGAATCCCCGAACTAACTGACCTGAAAACACGGAACCCAAAATTTCGGTTCAATATTCGATTTTAACCAAAATATGCTCACCCCTAGCCCATTGTATTGTAGCTCATCCCGGTAGATAAATAGTGGTAGTACAGGAGAAAACTTTGATTGTCTGCATTCGGCAGTCTGTGCTGTTTATGGGACTCTCCCTGCTTGACAGGGATGTGTTCACTCTTGTTTAGTTTCATAACCTATTGTACATGCCTTTATTTATAACTCGTTCCGTTCTTTGTTCTTTGTTGGAATGGTGCTACAGGAAAAAAAAATTTTGATTGTCCATATACTACACTCTGAACTGTTTGTAGGACTCTTCTTGCTGGATATGGAGTCCAAATCATCTACATTGGGGCAGTTTGTGCTGTTTATAGGACGCCCTGCTTGACATGGAGGTGTTGTTCACTCTTGATTAATTTCATAACCCATTGTGCATGCATTTAGTTGAAACCTGTCCCATTCTGTGTTCTTTGTGGGGTGGTGCTACAGCAAAAAACTTTGACCATCCACATTCGGCAATCTGTGCCGTTTATAGGACTTTTTCTGGAGACGGATCTGCTCCTCACACCTGGAGCCTCACAGGCATTTTACATGCACATCTTATCATGCATTAGGAATATCTCCCATACATATTACTTATTATTCATTGGAGATGTTCCCAATGCATGGTGGATGTGCCTGTGAAGCACCCATTTGTGAGAAGCAGATCCCGTCACTTCTTCCTGCTAGACATGGAACCCAAATCATCTACCCACAACACTACTCCGTAAGGCATTACAGCAAATGTGTAAATGAGTGTCTTGTGGAGTCCAAATCTCCCCATTCATGGGGTGGGGAGATGTTTCCGATGCATCGCTATATTTTCTTACGGTTACATGTGAGTAGCATCTTATGAGTAGCAGATGCAAGATTCTAATCTATATATCATGCATAAGGTTATCAATGGAGCAGTTTTGGATTGGATCTGTCTAAGCCAAAATCAATTTGGATGGACTGAACAGATCAATAAGACGGTTAGCGTATTCTATCAAAACTAGGAGATATAGCTGTACATATCTTATCTTCTTATCTCTTATTTCTTTCCTTATTGTATCCTACTTTGGGTCGCTGATCTTGTCTCCCTATTGTATCTCTATTATAAATAGAGTTGTAGCCTATTGAATAGAACATCAAGAGAAATTATTATCTTCTCCATTCGTCCATCTTGGTTTCGTATCATGGTATAAGAGCCTTTGCTCCTTTGTTCGCCGCGGTTGGAGTTGCTGTAGGAATTTGCAGATTTCAGTTGGTGCACAATATTTGCATCAACCCTGAAGTCAGGGTTAGCAAGGAAACCAGAACTACATGAGTGTTGGAGAACTTTGCAGAAGGAGAGAAATATGTTGAGCACACTCTCAGGAAGTTTGTTCGCAACAGGGCCCCTGGTTACGAGTCATCCGCTACTTTCACTACTGTCCATCCGCTCTCGTTTCTTCCGTCCTGCAGCAGCGTCCAATGGCTTCCTCTATCAATCAATGGTTGAGGCCTGAAGTTTATCCTTTGACCGCCCAACTAACTGGAGCCCCACGTCATTCTGGATCGAGCACTCGGGAAGCGTCTGCTTCCACTGGAGCTGCAACCCTCGGTAAATCAAATGATGTTCGATGATCGGAATCCCAATTATCCTTTTTTTTTTGGATCTCTCATCCAGAAGTCCTCCTTGGACGACTATGCAGAAGTTCCAGTTCTAGAAGCACCGTAATCTTAGATTTTCCTTGCAACAGAAACCGCTGAAGGTGATGACTTTCTGTAATTCTCTTTGGTCGTTGCAACAAAAAATAATCTTCGGCTGAGGGAATTGAAGCTGTTAAGAGATAGCTTTAACATATGTTGAATGGCTGACTTATGACTTTCATTCATCACCAACTTTGCCGCTAGGTGGTAATCGAGTCTCTTCATTCTTACGAAGACTAAGTCACAGAAATCTTCATCAGCAGAACCATAGTCATCAATTTCCTCTTGGAAGAAATCTGGTCGTGTTGTTGGTTGATGCAGTCGAATTTCCTCTTCATTCTCATTCGCGCATGAGACCTGCTTCCCAATGCGCTTGAAAGTGTGCTGCGTTCCTTTCTTCTACTTAAGCTAGACGAACCCGCTGCTTAAACCGACGGTTCACATCTTGTGGTCTGCAAATTAGAAAGGAAGGTTACGAACGTGCAGAACCTTCGTCAGTGTCTGCGTGCACCAGAATTGAGGCTGCCCCAACAAAGAACACATTAGGGATTCTATGAAGTTTTTTTTTTAAGGTCAGTATTTTCCCATGATTTGTGTTGCTCCAAAGATTTGTGTTTCTTCTCATGGATTCATCTGAACCTGCTCAACATATCTCTCATTCCATCATTGTTATCTTTGATGGCTCAAACTATGATTTATAGTCCCAAGAGATGTGCAGTTTTTTCAAGGGACGCCTTCTATGGCGATATGTGACTGGTGAGATTCCCAAACTTGCTAAAATTGCTGATGAAACAGAAGATAAATTTGATGAATGAATAGAAAAATGGGACGGGAAAAAATCATCAAATATTGACCTGGTTTCGCAATACTTGTATTGCAAGCATCAAGTTGGAATTTTGCAAATATGACTCTCCTAAAGAGGTATGGGATTTCTTACAAGCCCGTTTATCTATTTCTGATGATGTGCATCAATTTCAACTCTATAGACATCTTCATCATATGAAGCAACAACCTGGACAGACCATTCACAGTAATGTCTCTGAACTACAAATTCTTTGGGATCAGTTAGCATTGTGTGAACCTGAATGGGATAGTACTTCTACAGCTACTACTTATTCCAAGCTTCGCGATCCCCAACGTGTTTGGCATCTTCTGATGACTCTCAGGGATGAGTACGAACCTATTAGTGGTACTCTACTTCATCGTAGGCCATTGCATTTTCTTGATGTTGTGATCAAAGATTTGCCCTCTGAAGAAACTCGTCTAAAAACACTTCGAGATGAGTGATCATTATTATCTATTGATGTTGTTCTTGCTACTCCGGGTATGTCTGTTACTTCTTCAACTAAATCTTCAAAACGGACTTTCTGCAATTACTACAAGAAGACTGGTCACACTATTTCTGAGTGCCGCCGCTTGCAAGCCGAAAAGGTGTCTGGACAGAAGTCCTCATCCATGGTTTCTCCAGCTTCGAGTTCTACTGCAGCTGCTGCCACAGAGAATACTTCTGATAACACCTCTCCAAAATTTTCTCTTAGAGAACTTCAAGCTCTTCTTCACCAACTCCAACTTGATTCTGGTATGCCTTCTAAATCAGTCTTGTTCGTCACTCCCAGTACCACCTCATAATGGTATTTTGATTCTGCCTATTGCAATCATATGACATCCAATTCACCCTTGTTCACTTCCAAGTCGCATCCTTCTATTGCACCAATTGTTCATACTGCCGATAGTTCCACCTTAACTGTCAAAAGTGTAGGCACTGTTTCAACATCTCATTTGCCACTTCCTAACACCTTTTTGGTACCTCAATTATCTCTAAATCTTATATCTGTTGGACAATTATGTGAACTTGGTTTCGAAATACATTTCTCAAGTTGTGGTTGTATTATGCAGGATCCACGGATAGGAAAACTCATTGGGACAGGTCGTAAAGTTGGGAGACTGTTTGAGCTATCATCTCTTCAATTACCATCTCTTGCTGCTATTGTTACCTTTAGCGTCTGGCATTCTCACCTTGGTCACATTTATACCTCTAAATTAGGATCTTTAATTTCTAATGGATGTTTGGGTCCTATTAAACCAACACACTTTGATTGTGTTTCATGTCCTCTTTCAAAACATCATGTTTTGCCTTTTAATATAAGTGGTTTTGTTTCTTCTACACCTTTTGATCTTATTCATTCTGATATTTAGGGCCCTTCGCCTCATAATACCATTGGTGGTTTGCATTTTTTTGTGATATTTGTTGATGATTTCTCTCGATATGCATGGATTTATCTCATGCGTAATAAGTTTGAATTACCTGCAATTTATATTCAGTTTGCCACCATTATCAAAACTCAATTTTACTCTATCATCGATTTTTTTTTGCACTGATAATGCCATGGAATATAGAGATTCTGTCATTATCCAATTTCTTTCAGAAAATGGAACTATCATTCATAGATCTTGTTCCGGTACCTCTCAACAAAACGGGCGTGTAGAACGAAAACATAGGCATATTCTTGATACTGTTCGAGCTCTTTTAATCTCTTCCTCTTGTCCTGAATGCTTTTGAGGGGAAACAGACCTCACTGTTGTTTATACCATCAATCGCATCCCTTCTCCTATTATTGGTAACATTTCTCCCTATGAACGATTGTATGGCCATTGCCTTGATTACCAATCTCTTCGTGTATTTGGTTGTGCTTGTTATGTTCTATTACAACCTCATGAACATACTAAATTATAACCAAAAGCACGTCTATGTTGTTTTCTCGAGTATGGTATTGAACATAAAGGATATCGGTGTTGGGATCCTCTTTCTCAACAACTTCGTATATTTCGTCATGTTACCTTTTGGAAACACAAAATGTTCTCCAGCCTCTCCCCATTTCGAGTTACCATGGCCTCTTCACATTTTTTTACTGATCCTACTATCTCGCTTTTTCTTGATGATTTACCTGTAGGTCCGACTACTTCATCTAATAACTCTAACAATACTGCACAACCTGCAACCTCTCCTGATGCATCTACCTTGGCTATGGATCCTACAGCTCTGCCTTCTTCTGAGCCCTTGATTCCTCTTGATGAATTTGACCCTACTCATTCTGATGTTTCACCCCGTTGCTCTGGTAGGGTCACTAAACCTTTCATTCTTCTTTGAGATTTTCATTGTTATTCTACCATTGTATCTTTATATGAGCCTTGTACCTATCGCGATGCTAGTATTGACCCTCTATGGCAGAAAGCAATGACAGAAGAAATTTAAACTCTTACAAGCACTCATACTTGGGATTTAGTTGACCTGTCTCCAGATAAATCCATGATTGGTTGCAAATGGGTCTACAAAATCAAGACTCGGGCAGATGGTTTAGTTGAAAGGTATAAAGCTAGAGTGGTATCTAAAGGGTTCACACAGGAGTATGGCATTGATTATGAGGAAACTTTTGCCCCAGTGGCTTGTCTCACTTCTGTTCGTAGTCTTATTGCGATTGCTGTAGCTAAACACTGGCAGTTATTTCAGATGGATGTTAAGAATGCTTTTCTCAATGGTGATATTTCTGAAGAAATTTATATGCAGCCCCCTCCTGGTTATGATCATCTCCCTAATCAGGTTTGTCGTCTCTGTAAGGCTCTTTATGGACTTAAGTAGGCGCCTCGAGCATGGTTCTCCAAATTCAGCTCCATTATTTGTCAGTTTAGTTTTCAATATAGCACTTATGATCATGCCTTATTCATCCGAAAGATCACTCAGGGTTGTGTACTTCTCCTCCTTTATGTGGATGACATTATCATTACTAGCGATGATTTGCAGGGCATTTCCGCTCTTAAGACCTTTCTTAGCAAACAGTTTGAAATGAAAGATCTTGGTCGACTAACTTATTTTTTAGGCATTGAGGTCTCCTCCGACCAATCGGGATATTATTTGTCTCAGGCCAAGTATGCCAAGTATTAGAAAGGAAGGTTACGAAGGTGCAGAACCTTCGTCAGTGTCTGCGTGCACCAGAATTGAGGCTGCCCCGACAAAGAACACATTAGGGATTCTACGAAGTTTGTTTTTAAGGTCAGTATTTTCCCATGATTTGTATTGCTCCAAAGATCTGTGTTTCTTCTCATGGATTCATCTGAACCTGCTCAACATATCTCTCATTCCATCATTGTTATCTTTGATGGCTCAAACTATGATTTATAGTCCCAAGAGATGTGCAGTTTTTTCAAGGGACGCCTACTATGGCGATATGTGACTGGTGAGATTCCCAAACTTGCTAAAATTGCTAATGAAACAGATGATAAATTTGCTGAACGAATAGAAAAATGGGACGGGAAAAATCATCAAATATTGACCTGGTTTCGCAATACTTGTATTGCAAGCATCAAGTTGGAATTTTGCAAATATGACTCTCCTAAAGAGGTATGGGATTTCTTACAAGCCCGTTATTCTATTTCTGATGATGTGCATCAATTTCAGCTCTATAGACGTCTTCATCATATGAAGCAACAACCTGGACAGACCATTCACAGTAATGTCTCTGAACTACAAGTTCTTTGGGATCAGTTAGCACAGTGTGAACCTGAATGGGATAGTACTTCTACAGCTACTACTTATTCCAAGCTTCGCGATCGCCAACGTGTTTGGCATCTTCTGATGACTCTCAGGGATGAGTACGAACCTATTAGTGGTACTCTACTTCATCGTAGGCCATTGCCTTCTCTTGATGTTGTGATCAAAGATTTGCTCTCTGAAGAAACTCGTCTAAAAACACTTCGAAATGAGTGATCATTATTATCTATTGATGTTGTTCTTGCTACTCCGGGTATGTCTGTTACTTCTTCAACTAAATCTTCAAAACGGACTTTCTGCAATTACTACAAGAAAAGACTGGTCACACTATTTCTGAGTGCCGCCACTTGCAAGCCGAAAAGGTGTCTGGACAGAAGTCCTCATCCATGGTTTCTCCAGCTTCGAGTTCTACTGCAGCTGCTGCCACAGAGAATACTTCTGATAACACCTCTCCAAAATTTTCTCTTAGAGAACTTCAAGCTCTTCTTCACCAACTCCAACTTGATTTTGGTATGCCTTCTAAATCAGTCTTGTTCGTCACTCCCGGTACCACCTCATAATGGTATTTTGATTCTGCCTATTGCAATCATATGACATCCAATTCACCATTGTTCACTTCCAAGTCGCATCCTTCTATTGCACCAATTGTTCATACTGCCGATAGTTCCACCTTAACTGTCAAAAGTGTAGGCACTGTTTCAACATCTCATTTGTCACTTCCTAACACCTTTTTGGTACCTCAATTATCTCTAAATCTTATATCTGTTGGACAATTATGTGAACTTGGTTTCGAAATACATTTCTTAAGTTGTGGTTGTATTATGCAGGATCCACGGATAGGAAAAATCATTGGGACAGGTCGTAAAGTTGGGAGACTGTTTGAGCTATCATCTCTTCAATTACCATCTCTTGCTGCTATTGTCACCTTTAGCGTCTGGCATTCTCACCTTGGTCACATTTATACCTCTAAATTAGGATCTTTAATTTCTAATGGATGTTTGGGTCCTATTAAACCAACACACACTTTGATTGTGTTTCATGTCCTCTTTCAAAACATCATGTTTTGCCTTTTAATATAAGTGGTTTTGTTTCTTCTACACCTTTTGATCTTATTCATTCTGATATTTAGGGCCCTTCGCCTCATAATACCATTGGTGGTTTGCATTTTTTTGTGATATTTGTTGATGATTTCTCTCGATATGCATGGATTTATCTCATGCGTAATAAGTTTGAATTACCTGCAATTTATATTCAGTTTGCCACCATTATCAAAACTCAATTTTACTCTATCATCGATTTTTTTTTTGCACTGATAATGCCATGGAATATAGAGATTCTGTCATTATCCAATTTCTTTCAGAAAATGGAACTATCATTCATAGATCTTGTCCCGGTACCTCTCAACAAAACGGGCGTGTAGAACGAAAACATAGGCATATTCTTGATACTGTTCGAGCTCTTTTAATCTCTTCCTCTTGTCCTGAATGCTTTTGAGGGGAAACAGACCTCACTGCTGTTTATACCATCAATCGCATCCCTTCTCCTATTATTGGTAACATTTCTCCCTATGAACGATTGTATGGCCATTGCCTTGATTACCAATCTCTTCGTGTATTTGGTTGTGCTTGTTTTGTTCTATTACAACCTCATGAACATACTAAATTATAACTAAAAGCACGTCTATGTTGTTTTCTCGAGTATGGTATTGAACATAAAGGATATTGGTGTTGGGATCCTCTTTCTCAACAACTTCGTATATTTCGTCATGTTACCTTTTGGAAACACAAAATGTTCTCCAGCCTCTCCCCATTTCGAGTTACCATGGCCTCTTCACATTTTTTTACTGATCCTACTATCTCGTTTTTTCTTGATGATTTACCTGTAGGTCCGACTACTTCATCTAATAACTCTAACAATACTGCACAACCTGCAACCTCTCCTGATGCATCTACCTTGGCTATGGATCCTCCAGCTCTGCCTTCTTCTGAGCCCTTGATTCCTCTTGATGAATTTGACCCTACTCATTCTGATGTTTCACCCCGTTGCTCTGGTAGGGTCACTAAACCTTTCATTCTTCTTTGAGATTTTCATTGTTATTCTACCATTGTATCTTTATATGTGCCTTGTACCTATCGCGATGCTAGTATTGACCCTCTATGGCAGAAAGCAATGACAGAAGAAATTTAAACTCTTACAAGCACTCATACTTGGGATTTAGTTGACCTGTCTCCAGATAAATCCATGATTGGTTGCAAATGGGTCTACAAAATCAAGACTCGGGCAGATGGTTTAGTTGAAAGGTATAAAGCTAGAGTGGTATCTAAAGGGTTCACACAGGAGTATGGCATTGATTATGAGGAAACTTTTGCCCCAGTGGCCTGTCTCACTTATGTTCGTAGTCTTATTGCGATTGCTGTAGCTAAGCACTGGCAGTTATTTCAGATGGATGTTAAGAATGCTTTTCTCAATGGTGATATTTCTGAAGAAATTTATATGCAGCCCCCTCCTGGTTATGATCATCTCCCTAATCAGGTTTGTCGTCTCTGTAAGGCTCTTTATGGACTTAAGTAGGCACCTCGAGCATGGTTCTCCAAATTCAGCTCCATTATTTGTCAGTTTAGTTTTCAATATAGCACTTATGATCATGCCTTATTCATCCGAAAGACCACTCAGGATTGTGTACTTCTCCTCCTTTATGTGGATGACATTATCATTACTAGCGATGATTTGCAGGGCATTTCCGCTCTTAAGACCTTTCTTAGCAAACAGTTTGAAATGAAAGATCTTGGTTGACTAACTTATTTTTTAGGCATTGAGGTCTCCTTCGACCAATCGGGATATTATTTGTCTCAGGCCAAGTATGCCACTAATCTTGTTTCTCGTGCATGACTCACTGTTACTAAGACTGTGAACACTCCGATTGAGCCTAATGCCCATTTTTCAGCCACTGATGGTACTCCTCTTAGTGATTGTACCTTATATCGGCAACTAGTTGGAAGTCTTGTATACCTTACTGTTACTCATCCTGATATTGCGTATGTTGTCCATATTGTGAGTCAATTCATGTCTACCCCTCGCACTACTCATTATGCTGTTGTGCTTCGGATCATCTGTTATGTCAAAGGCACTTTGTTTCATGGACTTCACTACTCCAGTTCTTCCTCTCTTCATTTGATTTCATATTCTGATGCTGATTGGGCCGGTGATCCTACTGATAGACGCTCCACTACTGGTTATTGCTTCTTTCTCGAAGATTCTCTTATATCTTAGCATAGTAAGAAGCAAACGGTTGTCTCTCATTCTAGTACTAAAGCTGAATATCGAGCTCTTGCTGATACCACCTCCGAACTGTTATGGTTACGATGGTTACTCCATGACATGGGAATCACTCATTCATCTATAACCCCTCTTCACTGTGACAATCGTAGCGCCATACAGATTGCCCACAATGATGTATTTCATGAGCGCACTAAGCATATTGAGACGGATTCACTTTAATCGTCATCATGTTCTCGATGATACTGTTTGCCTTATTCATGTCCCTTCCCATGATCAGTATGCAGATATATTCACCAAAGCTCACTCTCCTCTTTGCTTTCGTGCTCTCATTGGAAAACTCCAGATGACTAATACATTACCATCTTGAGTTTGAAGGGGGATGTTAGCATATTCTATCAAAACTAGGAGATATAGTTGTACATATCTTATCTTCTTATCTCTTATTTATTTCCTTATTGTATCCTACTTTGGGTCGCCGACCTTGTCTCCCTATTGTATCTCTATTATAAATAGAGTTATAGCCTATTGAATAGAACATCAAGAGAAATTATTATCTTCTCCATTTGTCCATCTTGGTTTCATATCAAAGACATTGGATTGGATCAGTCCAAACTTAATGGTCCAAACTCCAAAGTATTTATTGGATTAGATTGAATCTGGTCAGGGGCGGAACCAAGGGGGTCGTAAAGGGGCCATGCGCCCCCCCCCCCCCTTGCCTTTAATATTCTCGAAATTTCTACTTACATCTTATTTATATTTTGGCCTATCTACCCATGTTTATTAATTTTTGCCCCCTCAAAAGAAAATTCTGAATTGAATTAAGTTGGATATAGCCAATATCTGATAGAAGATAAAAATATAGGTGTCAAATTGTCAACAACCAGATTTGAGTTAGAATTAATCTAAATTAAAACAAATTTGAAGAGATTGGATGGTCCAAATATTGAATTGGACCAGCCCAAATGGTTCAAAATATTTATTGGATTGAATTGGACCTAGTCCATTGTAATGGATTCACATTGAACTGAATGGCATTGGACCAAATCCATTCCATTGACACACCTAATCCATTCCATTGTCACATAAAAAAGAGATCACATCAGCGCCTCACATGCACATCTCAGCATGCATTGGGAATATCTCATGCACTTGTCATGGATAGATGTTTCCAGTACACTGTTGGAATGTGCCATGGGGTGTGCCGTGTGGGGTGCCGATGTGAACTCCATAGGTGAGTCCTCTAAACAGCAACTTTAGAAGCTGTCAAACATAAGCAGCCAAATTTTTTCTAACAGTGTCAAAATGGAAAACCAGGTTCAGGCTAGTCATGGGTTGAATACCTAGGGACCGGTTATAACGACCGAAGTTGCTAAATTATTTATTATTTTGTATTTTATAGAATAAATAATTATTTTTTCATTAAAAGACAAAAGCAATAAAGCGTTCCCATTCATCTGATTAAACAATTATCAAATATCCCGTTAAGCAACCTTATGCTGATTTTCAGATTTTTGAGTTTAACTGCGGTACATTTGCTACTGGATGCACATTAAATCTAAATCTCAAGTAACTATATTAAAATTTAATTATTTTTTATTGGTTCATGCTTTACAAAATATATTTTTATGTTTAACGAGATGTACATATTGTATAGGTGCAGTGGATGCATCATTAGATTTTATCAAGAATTCAAGATTCTTATTTATAAAATAAAATTAGAGAGAAAATTTTGATATTTTGTTCATCCATTCTCTTTTGTTTTTTAACTCTAAACAAAATTGCCCGTAAACCAATAATATTGGCATGCTAGCATTTGGCTCGAAAACAGGAATGAAGACAATGCAGAAAACACAAAATAGAAGGAGAAAAGAAAATGTCAAGTCCCAAAAGTAGCCACGTTTTAATAATACACTATCTGCATCTGAGAATTCCAGATGGCTTAGGCCTTTTTTGTTTCTTTCTTTTTCTTATCATTTTTTTTCCTTTTTTATCTATTTTCTTCCTTGGCAATATTACATTTGTATCAGAAGGAGGTTTTTGCACACATTAATTTGTAGAATAGATGAGCTCAAGCTATGGTTCTCTTTATGTGAAATGTGATTTTAAGACAGTAGTCTGAGTCCTATAATTTGCCATGTCTTACATTAAAATAATATTCTAATCTACCATTCCTACCTAGTAGATTTATTAGGTCAAAATTTAGTTTGTAAGCGTATTACAAATGTCTGTTTATGGAGAAATTAGGATTTATGTTTAAGAAAGGGAAAAGTTATAGATAAATACCTTCCCTGTACTTGGGTAGTGACACTGAAGAGCCTCAATTTTCAATTATAACAACTAAGTATCTTAAACTTTTATAATCAACACTCAAGCCCATCCATTAGATTTCCATCAATTATCTGCAGCACACTGTTTTGTGTGTCTTTAAACGTTTCAAAATCTTAAAATTATCAAAATTCTTTCCATATCATATATTTTCTGCATCATAGATTTTTCCTCTTTTTTAACATATTTCATAAAACAAATTCACGGGAGGCTTTTTCAAGTTTTACTAGACTGACCTTTCATCATAATTTGACCGTCCTCCCAAACCAGCTCAACAAATAATTTACTACAAAGGCTACGTATAAAGAATTTAAAATGGGAATTTTGACAATTTTACCATTCACCGGATGACTGGAACACTGTTAATGGTATTGGACTTGAGTGTTGATTTTTAAGAGTTCAGGATAGTTGGTTATTGCACTTCAAAATTGAGGCCCTTAAATTTCATTGCCCTCAAAGTAGGGTATTTATTTATAATTTTTTCTTAAGAAATTTTCAAAAATTTTATTACTTATATAGGCCGTCTAAATTTTTTCATTTGTACAAGCAAAAGAAATTATTTACATGTAGCTTTTCTCTGCTCCTGGCTCTATAGAAAATAAGGCTTTTCCTTTCCTTTTCAGGTAAAAAACGCCACTTATGGTTCTTCGGTAAAGCTAAAGTTTTAATCTAAAATGCTGGACAAATGTATTGTTATATAAAAGTTGTCAATTATCTGGATTGGAGTTTCAGAAGTGGTTGTGCCAAAATTTTAAATTTAAAAGATACCCATAATAACCTCGAAAATAATTTTTATGATTATCTATTTTAAATATTTGGGCTACCCTTTATACATTTAGACCATGTTTGGGAGTGCTTATGTTAAAAAACAAGTGTTTATTGAATAAGCACTTATTTACATTTGGCACCAATTTTTTCAAGTGCTTATTATTTTATATTAGGTGTTTGGTGGTCTTTTTCTCCAATAAGCACTTAAATAAATAATTGTGACTATTTTGTCATTCAATTTCTTTCAAATTTTCAAAACATCCCATCCAAAGTAAATGAATGAAAGTCCTTTGATAGAAATGTTTTTATAAAAATACTTTTACAAGAGTGCTTTCATAAAAATACTTTGATAAAAGCGCTTCCATAAAATACTTTTATAAAAGTGCTTTTGTAAAATTGTTTTTGTAAAAGGGTAATAATTGATATTCTAAAAATTCACTGAGCACAATTATGAGAGAAAATTTGGGTTAAAAATTAAGACTTTATTTTTAAAATTGGGTTAAAAATTAAGCTTTTATTTTTAAAATAAACACTTATTTCAGACTTATTTTTCAAACACTAATAACTGCTTAATAGTGTGGTTTCCACCCAAATAAACACTTATTTTTAAACACTCCCAAGCATGGCCTTAAAATAACTACAATCCTTTTACCAACTTTTAGGAACTGAATTTACTAAAAATTTATTACCCATATTAAAAGCCAACTTTACTGATAAGGTGCAAACATAACCTCCTTATCCATTTCCATATCCATATCCATATGAAGATAAATTATGGATAAGCTATGGCAAGGACGGCTTTAGCGGTTTGGGCCAAAATAGCTACAGAAATTTGGGTTATACACTGATGCCCAAGTGCTGAAGCCCAATTGTTAATTTTTCAAAAAAAATATATATATATATATATATATATATTAATTATTTTAAATAAAACAAAATTAACTATACATTAATTATTAGCCTTTTTTCTTGTAATTCTCTCTTTTATGAGTGTGAAGGCCAGTGGCATGGGGATGGGTTTGATACAAATTCCAAAAGAAAAGCTTGTTTTGGCATATCACTATACTTGTTTATGGGCCAGGTAGCCCGATGGCCCGGCCCGGCCCGGCCTGCACTCCAGTTGGATTTGGTCATGTAATTAAACCCACAAGCCTGACCTCAGACCTAACACAATAAGCCCGATTGTGTTACGGGCCGGGCTCGGGATTTGTTAAAAAAGCCCGGCCCAATTCAGCATTATATATTTTATAAAACACATAATATGTATTTTATATATTATATAAAATATATAAATAATATAATATTTATTGATATATATATTTATAATTTAATATATACATTTTTTATTTTTTTTTCTTTATAATTTCTCTCTCACTCTCTCTCTATTTTGCCACTTCAGCAGTAGTAATAACATGGGCCAAAATTTTGGGCTCGGACCCAGGCTTGAGCTTCAGGCTTTTTATGAGGGTCGGGGTTGGGCCCAAATTGTAGGCCCGATGGTCCGGCCAGGTTTAGGTTCGGACTTTAAAAAAATCTATTAATAGAGAGAGAGAGAGAGAGAGAGAGAGAGAAAGCGGGTTTATGTAAATTGGATTGGCAGAACAAATGTAAGTAGGGAAAGGGAGGGTGAGCGTGGGGTCATCAAATTTGATGGGTCAAATTCGGAGGCTGCAACTTGCCTGTAAAAGGATGCCCCTTCCAACCATGTCGTATTTACAAAGTGGTTACATGTATTAATGTTAAAATTATCAAATAAAATAAATGAATACAAGATAAAGGGTGTGTACCCACTGTTTGATTAGGAGCCAACAGCAAGTTGGAGTGTGGCTGTGGAACTGAGAGAGTGAGAGGGACCGAAGTGTGAACCAGCCTCTATCATCTCTTGGTTGCTTCTGACTTCTGAGTTCTCTCCAAGCCTTCCCTTTGCATCTCTCCCATCTATACTGTTTTATTTTTATTTAATTTCATCCTAAGTCTTAACACAAATATATGTTCAAAATATAAATAACAGGGAAATCCTGTTTGAATTCCCATTTCTATGCACGAAAAGTGAAATTTTTATTAAAACTTTTTAATATTTTTTTCTATTGGCAAGAATTATATATACAAAAATAAATAAACAAATAAAAAAAAAAGATTAGGGGGCCGGGAAGGAAACAAACACACCCAAGTTGTCAAATAACTACTCCCTCCAAGGCTCCAGCCCAAGCATCCTTCCAAATTGTAGGTTACGAAAGAGAGAGATTAAAGTTAAATACATTGAACTTGGGTCTTGGGCTTTTGCCCAATCTAAGTTTCGTACATGAGGGGGGATGAAAATGGATCACTAAAACTAATAAATGAGTGAGATTTTATGTTAATCAAGAGCCATCTTTCCCATGGGGTCATGCTCATGTATGTAGTTTGGTAGGCCCCATTTGCTTGGTTTCGGACCGAAAATCGGTATAGGGTCATGTATGTAGTTTGGTAGAGAGAGAGAGAGGAGAGGGGCCACCAAGGGATAATGGGTGTTGCCTTCATCCTCACTGGATTTGTTCCCACCAATCCAAATTAATACTCCGTACTTGTTGATTCGAGCCTCCGAACTAATGCAAATAAACACGGGAGAAGGGGAATCTAAAAGCTCCCACGCGAAGGACGGAAGGCATGCTCATATAGCTGCACATCACTCATCACTCATCAGACTTGTCACTTATAATTTTTCCGTTATCCGTATCCCACTTTTCTCCTACTAATAATCCCTCCCCGTTTTGTTATTAACTGACTACACACATCATTGTCTCTGCTGCCGCTGAATAAGCCTACCAAATAAAGTAATTCCTGGCGCCTGCTTGTTTACACTTTATACAACCTACGCCTTTTGCTAATACTATGTTTAACAAATTAAACACTTCACCTTCTTTGGCTTATTGTGTCTTAATCTCCTTTGATTTATGACACTTGATTAAATCCTAATGGATTTGTTAATTGTTATCTTTACTGTTTGATTCCATCGATTTTCCGATCTTCTCTCTCTGGCGGTTGGTTCCCCCCTTCCATTCTCTCTTCCTCCTGTTATTCAACTCCCAAACACGTCCGTACCTAAAATCCCTCACCGTCCCTTCTCATGAATCTCCGTTTCTGTTTCTCATCGTCACTGTCCGTGTCAGCAATCTTTTTGTCAGAGTTTGCATTCTCAAATATTGCCACGTGTAAGTAACACGTGGATTTCAAGACGCAACAAGAGAAGCAGAAGCCTGCCTCTCCGATCCTCCTAAAGGCCATAACCCCCTCCCAGAACCCCGTTCTTTTTTTTTGGGAAGGGGAGGGGGGGGTATGCTCCCAGAACCCCGTTCTTTTTTTTTGGGAAGGGGGGGGGGGGTATGCTCCCAGAACCCCGTTCTTTTTTTTTTGGAAGGGGTGGGGGGGGGGGATGCCAACAGTTCAAAGTTCCCTCCGTTTCAAAATTCCCCGGACACGCCCACGTGGCAGTCATGTCAATGGACCCCACTCCCACGGCCACTGCTCTGAATACCTTCGATTGAACCCCTCCCCCCCCCCTCTCTCTCTCTCTCTATCCTCCCTTATTTATTCCGGCTAATTGTGTCCGAAATCGGCAGTCGGTGTCAGACAACCTTTTGATTTGTATAAATAGTCTACTTGCTTCTACGGTTCTACCCACTCTCCCCACTTTTGTAACACGATTTTTAGCTTTTCTTCATACACAGATAAGCAGCCGATCCCGAAAACCAAAAGCGGCCACCGGCGCTACTTCAGTCGGCACAGACGAAGAGAGTAGTTGAGGAATCCATTGACCTAAGTTCGTACTAATAGCAATTAGCAAGTAGCAGCATTATATCCTTTCTATTCATTATGACACGTTTCTCATGAAAGCCTGCAACCTTTCCTAACCTCTTACGCTGCTTTTTCTTTTCTTTGCAAAAAAAACCCACAAACAGCAGTAGCGTACGATAGCAACTAGCCGCTCCCCACCCACGTCATCAGTCACCACTGAGCCACTGACCACACCCATCATCTCCTTTCTGACTTCTCTCTTTATTGTTGATTGCGGGTGATGAACACTGCTTTGCCGGAGATGTTGCACTGCCTACAAACGCCACCGGAAAATCTCGTAGAAAGCGTTGCGGACCTCACTATGCTTGAAAGAAAACGTGCACAGCTTAAACGGCAGCTGCAGCAACAACAACAACTACGGCAACAATCTCAACAGAGATACTTCGGTGAAACCCAATTCTCTGTGTTTCCCCAGCCTCCGGTGACACAGGCACAACAGTTTCAAGATTTGATCAACAATGCTCCGGCGCTTCGGGAGTTTGTGAACCGGTCAATGAAGACCGACCCGGGTTTGGCAAATGATTGGCCGGACTTCGGTAAGTACCCGATCACCAATACCGGGTTTGGTGGCAAGACTGCGGACTTTGGGTGTAACGGGTTTGGAACTAATTCTCTCGGGACGGACCAGTCTCACTCTGTCTCTATTTCGAGGACTTCTAGTTGTCCGCCGGCGGTGCCCTTGCCGGATGAAAAAGGCAGAGATTCGACCTTCGTGGCAACTCCTTCCACGGTTGGAAGAGAGAGCTTCAAGAAGAGAAAAGCGGATAAGACGCAGAACACAAAGGTTTGTTTTTCTTTAACACTGACCAGATTCGTATTCTTCGTCTAAATTCACTGTTTCCTCATCAATTCATCATTTTGGCTCTCTCTCTCTCTCTCTCTCTAGTTTACTATTCTTCCATCTATGAACGGAAAATTTGAATTTTCCAAAGAGCAACGAGCCATGAATTTCCAAAAGAAGAGCTTCTAAGTTGTATCGAATGATTGATGATTGTTTAGTGAATTGATTGATCAAAGCTCTTTTGGTTACCCAGGTTACTGTACCAGAGGACACAAGAGATAAGAGGATCAAAGCGGATGCGAAAGAGACCAAGATCACAGTACAAAGCACCGCTACTACCACACGGTCCACACCCACTACAACCACCACCACCGTCACCAACCCCAGTAACAGCAACGACACCACCACCGCCAACAACAAAAGCAACAAAGAAACTACTGGTGACAGTCCAAAAGAGAACTCAAAGACTCCAGAGGTTCCGAAACCAGATTACATTCATGTCCGAGCGCGTCGTGGCCAGGCCACTGATAGCCATAGTTTGGCAGAAAGGGTAAGTGTCGGATTTATTTTTCGTCGAAGAAATTGAATTTTTATGCGACTTGAATTAATTTGCTTATATATCCATGCGATTTGTAGGTGAGAAGAGAAAAGATTAGTGAGAGGATGAAATACCTACAAGATTTAGTACCAGGTTGCAATAAGATTACGGGCAAGGCTGGAATGCTCGATGAAATCATCAACTATGTTCAATCCCTTCAGAGACAAGTAGAGGTAAAAGACCCAATGACCAGTCTGTTTTTTTTTTTTTCTTTTTACCCCTTACCCTTGTCTTGTCTTAGTTGTAATCGGACTTATTTCTTAATTTTGTCTTCTGATCATCATATACAGTTCTTGTCCATGAAACTCGCCGCCGTGAACCCCAGTCTAGATTTCAACGTGGACAACTTCTTCGGAAAAGAGGTAAATGTATATCATTTTTGTAATTACTACTTTTATTAATGGAGAAACATGGAGACTCTGCCATTTCTTTGGAAACTAATTCTATTGTTTATCCTATAGAGTGCACAGACATTTCCTGCTTGTAATGGCAATAGTTTTCCGACGGCTGGATTGTCATCGGAAATGGCGAATCCGGCCTACCTTCAATTTAATCCAGTCCAGCAAGTGGTCTCATGCGGTGGATTGGATATGGCTATAAATCCCCCTGATGAAATGACGATTAGAAGAACCTCCAGTACTCCCATATCTATGCCTGAGGCGTTCCTCGACACAACCGGCTTCACTGTAATTTCTTTTACCGTTCACAGTTGATTGATTCTCTTTTACCCTCTCTGTTTCTACCCATATTTCTTCATACATTCTTTCTCATGTGAATCACAATTATATTTGCAGCAAGCCCCACATTCTTCATCAAATTGGGAGATGGATCTACAAGGACTTTACAAAGTGGAGCTTCAGCAAGGAAGACCAGCTGCCTTTCCAACTCATCCATTTACAGGTAACAGTCAATTTTGCTTGGATTGTTGTTATATCTTTTCTCCTTTGCCATATGATCTTCTCTCGTTGACAAGTTCAACTAACAAAGATGGATTGAAAGAAATTCATGAAGATTACCGATGGCGATGGGTCAGAAGAGAGACCAGACCCCGTAGGGAGCCCCACTGGAAATGTCTCAACCCCACGTCATAATCTTGCTTAAGAGTTAAGAGGAAGGGAGTGAAGGGGCCCTTTTGTGATTAAAAGAAGGTGCAGAAACTTGAAAATGAAAATAAATAAGCAAATAGGGAAAGATAAGAGTACCAATATCATCAAGTCATTGGGTCCTCTGCAGATCTTTGGGGTCAATGATCAATGAGAGAATAAATTGATTTGAAGCAAGAAACAAACTGGGTGGTATACTATATTCTATTCCTGAACTCCAGTCTCGTCTCCATAGAGTGGTTTGGTCTGACCCTTGTAATAGTAGGATTCCCTGTATGGAGGGCAGAGGCAGAGTACCAGCTTTCAAATTGCCAGTCGGGTTCTTAGAAACAGTACTGGTTAGCGGCCAGTCATATGGGGGCCTTGCATTTGAGCTAGGCCCCTCGTGGATCAGAACTCTGTCGGGTTCCAAAAGATAAAAATCATCTTTCATGGTCTTGGGCTTTCATGTCATGAGATCAGATCATCCAATTACTTGTTCATGGGCTAATCAGAGGCAGCAATCAATTTTAACTTACTTTGTTCTCATCGTGTACCAGTTTAGTTTACCCCGATCTGAAGGATCGATTTTCTTTTCATTTTGCAGGGACCCTGGAAGCTAACAATCTCAAGATGGAGATGTGATTTGGAACTACCAATCATAGATTCCTTGGAGCAGATGATATACCAAAATGCCTACAATCTTGATTTCTTCCTTTCTTTCTTTTTTCTAATTTTTGTAGTACATAAGATATATTTGTATGTACACTGGCCGGAAGCATAGTAGTAATAACAGAGATCCTGTATTAACAATCAAAAATTCTTGTCCACCCACTTGACAACAAATTAAAATACGATATGATGTGGGTTGATCCTCAAATGCAATTGCTAATTTGTCCCAATCACTCCATTGCCCTCTCTGCTCTGCTCTTGCCCCGTGAGTTCTATTTAGTACAACTGCTCCGGGCACTATGCATTTGCACGCGTTCAATTGTACCCAATATGTGTTTGTGTAGAGAGAGAGAGAGAGAGAGGACCACTGGGCACTGGGCACACCTAAATGTTGGTGTTAGATGGAGGTGACTGCATAGTGAAAGCGATGGGAAAGTAAATAAATACGGTGTGGGCAAGGAGGTGGAGAGATGAAGGATAGCAGCAGAAATATGGAGGCTTTTAAGTAGTAATTCTAATTCAGTGGCCCAAAGTATGGTCAGGTGGATGAGATTGAGACGAGAGGATGGGCGTGAGACCGGATCAACCCCCGACAAGAGAGACGGGGTCTGTTCGACGAATTGGGAAGATATCCCATACTTATAAGTTATTATTTATGGAAGATATTCCTAATGCACGGTGGATGTACATATGAGGCATCCCATGTGAAGAGCAGATCCCGTTCTCTTATAAGACTGTCCTTTACAACGTTTCACAGCACATCTTTGTCCGAGATGGGATCTATTCCTTACAAATGTGCATTTCACATACACATCCATCATGTATTGAGAACATGAACAATAGGATGTGCCTTTGAGTATCTGATTTGGTCTTATTTTTCCCGTATTGAGAATATTGATGATGACATCATCATTTCTGATATTATTATGAAGAGATGCCGGAAGATGTAGAATGAGACATTATGAGGGGCTGATTTGAACCGGATGGGCGTTGGGAATTGGAACAATTCTAAATTTATAGTTTATAAACGGAGATTACATTTCCGCCTCACAAGCGGCTGCCCCACGGTACATGCCCGCCGTTTATTGGGAACATCTGACATTATCTGTTTTGATAGTATCAAAACGGATAATGTCATCCTTAATAGATGTTTTCAAATACACCGCGGGGATGTGCTCTGGGCATTTTGAGGCGGAGATGTGATGTCTTCAGAATGCTGCCATACCATCCTCTAAAGGAACAGAGAACGACATGCAAGTTATCGTTTGTCGCAACTGCTGTCATGAGAAAAAGATTTTGTTTCTCAACGGAGGCTGACTGCTGGCTGTCAATCAGTCACTCAAAGTAAAAGCTACACAAATGGAATCCTTCCTTCCTTATCGGCTGCCTAACGCCAATTCAGATTTGCTTTCCATGTGTTGAGATTTTGTATCTTGGTATTAATATATGCTCCTACTACCCTAACCATAGAGTAAAAACACGCCTACAAAAACATCAATCTGTCGTCTCTAACAAATTTTCCATATCAAAATCTTCTCCATACTTTCTGCTATTGTGTTGACCTACAGCCATAATTCGACGACTGGGGATTCTTTGGATGAGAGTTGAGAGTGAAACCCTTCCTGAAGAAAGCGGAGTTTAGTTATTGCTCTAACAAGTTAAATTTGGTCACTTGGAGCCGGACAGAGGCCAACGTTGACATGCGGCCCCCATGTGGGTCTGACAAGTATGGCCTTCTTGAAACTGGTCTGGACGGGGGGTCTCGAAACAAGCACTCCCCTCCCATCAGTTCAAGAAAAGAATGTAGTTATGTTTATCCAAAGCAAAGAAATGAGAAGAGATGATTGGGTGCGATAGCGGTGACAACTGGAAGGATTCAGATTGGGTGGTGAGATGTGAATGGTTATTTGTTACGCCAACAGCATCACTCTATCACCATCACCCACAGCATTTTCCTTTCAAATATTTGATATTTCTGTGTGTGTGTGTGTGATTCGCAGTGTCTTGAAGTCGAAGAAAGAAAGGAGGTTTGCTTTTTCATGGGATGGATGGATGGAATCAGGAGTGTGGAGGGCCCTCCGCCGGATCCTGCGTGCGTTCCCCTTCTTTAGACAGCAAAAGAATGAATTGAAGGGAGTTTAATCATTCACAAATGGATGATGGAGGTGGGCCGCCTGCTTCGTCCATTCCATTTCGCTCTCTCCCCTTCCTCAGTTTCCCTAGATGGATGAATGGTGAGAGAGCAACCCTTCCTCAGTAAAAAATGATGATGTCATTAATCGGGAGATATTCTCAATATACAGCGGAGATGTGCTGTAGAACGTTGTGACGAGCAATCTTATAAGGGGCAAGGCAAGGCAGGATGCAACAGCCCTGACCTTGAGACCTCCAAACTCCAAACCATATTGCTTTTTCAGGTCAAGTTCCCATCAATAAGATCTTTCGTCAGCAAAGCGAGGATTCTCTCGGGGGAGTAGGGAGGGGAACACGTCAAAAGGCCGATTAATAAATACTAACAGCTGAATTAGCTGAACTGAATGACTTGTCATTTTGTCTTTTTAGTGGAAAAATACTTGGCTATTGGCAACTTGGCAATAGGGGTCGATTCGAGTCGAGCCAAATACTTGGCTATTTGAACTTGACTCGCTAAAATTATGTTAGGTTTAAGCTCGATTCGAGCTAGATATTTGACCTCGAGCTTGGCTGAATTCAAAACTCACAAGTTCAAGTTTCGCTCAGCTCGAGCTTGACTACAAGTTAAGTTATTTTTTCTAAAAAATAAAAAGTATATATATAACTTTTTTTTTATTTTACATACAAAAAATAAGAATTATAAAAATTATTTACCATTATACATAAAAAATAAAAATATTATTACATAATAAAAATTATTTATTATATATATTTATATGTATAGGTGTGTGTGTGTGTGTATGTATGTATGTATGTAATAAAAATTTATTTATTTATTATACTAGGCTCGCAAGTCTCATCGAGCTTCACTAGCCTCGAGCTCGACTTGATTAGTAAATGAGCCTATATATCAAGCTTGAGCTTGGCTCGAAGCTCAATTTAAACTGAGCTGAGTCAAGCTTTTTACAAGCTAAGTTCAAATAGCTCGTGATAAGCTGAGCTCGTGGCCACCCCTACTTGGCAATTGACCCAATTTCAATTTCCATGCAAATATGTAATGTAACATTGTTTCTTGTTACTCCATTACCCCAACCTTACATTCTCCTTTACTCTCTCTTCTCTCTCCCTTCGCTCCCAATTTGCCATTTGCCATTTCAGTACCCTCTTTCTTCATTCCTCTCCCTTCCCATTGGGTTTTCTCTCTTCCCCCACAATTCACATCTCTCAATATGTGTTTTACTTTAGTCCTCTCCTTCACTTCTATCTCAAACCCCCCCTCTATTCTCTCCACTTTCCCATAAAAATAGGGCCATAATTTATTAAGATTTGTTTTTCCAAATCAAACAATATTTATATCCATAGACGTGATTTCAAGCAAATTAAAGACAGGGGAATAATAGGAATTTGATATTATCTATATATTCATGGCATATTCCATTATTATTAAATAATCTATTGTTAAATAATCCATTAGTTATGAAAATTACTAAAACTTTCTACAAAATATTATATCAAAAATTATGAAATAATTATTTCAGAAATAATTCATTATTTAACAAATATTAAATTATTTAATAATCTACCAAAAACTAATAAACAATCCATTATTTAATAATTTTTTGTTATTAATAAATTTTTAAAATTTCACATTTTAGCATAATTTACATGAATCGTTGTAATTTAATAAATTTTCATTAAAATTTTACAATAATACTTTATTGATAAAAGATATTACTAATTAGCAAAATTTACTAATTTCTATAAAATCAATAATTATAGTTAACAATTATCAAATAATTTAGGGAAACTCTTTAACTAATAATTCATACTTATTTTTTAAATAAGTAATTAAAATTAAGAAATTAATCTATGAAAAAATATTCTCCAAAACTATATAAATAATAATCTATTATTATTCAACTAAACAATTATTAAAAATTTTAGGAAATTAATCTATCAGAAATTGTTTCATAATTATTTAAATAAAGAATCCATAATTATTATTTCAATAAATAATTTAGGAAAATTATTAAGTCTATCCACATTGATCTAGACCACTTGGTTGATTTCGATCATACTTGGTTTTACATTAATTAACAATAAATGGTTTACTTTTAATTAAAAATAATGTAATTACCATAATTATATTAATTTACTATAATTACATTTACTTTGATTAGTAGCAAATAGTTTAGGCTTAAAAAGAAAATAATTTATATTAATTTATTGTTACTATAAATAATTAATTTATTATACATTACTACTAATTAATAACAATTTCAATATTTTTTTTGGAAATTATCATAAAACATTGTAATTTATTGTTATTTAATTTACTGTTAGTTAATTAATTATAGAAAATTATTAGAATTGTAGGGGTGACAATTTTTCCCGTAAAATTGGGGCCAACCCTGCCCCACCCGAACAGGGCAAGTTTTCTTAAATCTTAAATAAGGACAAGGCAGCACGGGGTGGGGATGGAAAATATTTTTCCCCAAATTAAGGATGAATTTGCATATAATTCCCCAAACCCGATGGTAAATTAGTAAAATGTTCATAGATTTAATATTGATTTTTAAAATATCTCTAAGTTTTCCTCATATTCTTATAATCCTAGGATCCCATAATTTCATTTATAAAATACCCTCAAATTGTCATAATCCAATTCCTAAAATACCAAAAAATTCCCATAATCCTATTTGTAAAATATCCATATATTAGATTTTTTTAGGTGGTTGCCCCAAGGCGTGGAAAATTTGGGGATTTCCCATCCCCAATGGGGAACGAGTGCCTTGCGCCGAACCCACCCCAACCACTAGGGTTGTAGAGTAGAGTGTCTTGACTTACAGGGGCAAGGCACAAGGAGGGGTGCCCTATCCCGTGAATCGCATGGGCTCCTGCTAGTATATATATATAGCAAGACGGTCCACACCGGCATGCCTCTCCTTGCTCCATTATCCCCACATTGCATTCTCCTTAACTCTCTCTCCTCTCCCCTTCCCACCACTCCCTTAAGCCATGTCACCATTCCCAACCCAACTACCTAAGACTATTCCTAGAATTTCTCTCTTAAGGTATCTCCTCTAAGCCAATAGCAACGTATCATGTTACCCCACTCCCCAATCAATTCCTAAAATCTCTCTAAATGGTAAAATATAGTTAATATTTAATCCAATCCATATTCAATGACATTAAATAGTGTCATTACCAAAAGTTAATAAATATGGTTATTAAATTACCAAAAAATAATAAATATTTTTATTAATTAACTCATCATTACTTTGTAAAGTATTTTGGGTAAATATTGTTATATTCATTTTTTTTTTGTTTCATTGTTACATTCATGTTAATTAACAACATTTTCTAGAAATTGAAAACTCTTTAACTAATTCCTATAAAAGTGAGAATTATATTTAACAATTATCAAAAAGTATAAAATTTTAGTTATTGCTATTATTATACTTAATATCCGAATGTAGATGGGGGAATCAAAGATTATAATGTTGAAAAATAAAATTATTAATTTATTTATATTGGAAAACAAAAGATAGACTAGTGTAATTTTGTTAGTAAACTACCTAATAAAAATCAATAGTTAATAACAAATTAAATTAATTTTTAATAAATCTCCATAATTACACAAACGTAACAAAATTTTCAAAAATTTTCATAAAACTACATTTTTGTAAAATAACATTTTGGAAATTAAAAAATATAAATTTTTTAAAAGTTTATTTTAAATGTATTAATAGATTATTGAAAATTATTTGAATAATTTGGAAATTTTAGGAAAGTTTATTACGTTTGATAGATTTTGGAAAAATATTGAAAAATTACATAATTTTCATTGTAAATTACTGAAAATTATTAAAGATAAATGAGTATGGGAAAAGGAAAGCTATAATTTGAACCAATAATTACACAAATTATTAAGATAAATTAGTATAATATTGGAAAAAGGAAATTATTGATCAGTTTATATTAGAAAATATAAGGTAAATTAGTGTAATTCTATAAGTAAACCATTTAAAAAGAAAATAAATTATTTAATAATAATTTAAAAATAAATTTGAATACATTTCAAAATTACACAAATGTAATAAATTTTCCAAAATTTTCATAAAGTTACATTTCTGAAAATTAAAGGCAATTTAATAGACTTTGTGAAATTTATCATGTGGTTGATACTCAGTATATCCTTTTGATCATTTTTGTCATCAAATTTAATATTAGGTTCACAAGGAATGAGTGCCTTGTCTTGAACCCGCCTAACACTAGGGACGGGGCGAGGAAAATTCAAGAATTCTCTATCCTTGATTAGGAGTGAGTGTCTTGCCCTGAACTAGCCGGGAGTGGGTGTCTTGCCTTGAACCTACCTAACATTGGGAATGGGGTAGAGTGTCTTGAATAAGGGGCGGGGATAGGGATGGAGTGCCTCACCCCAAACCTGTCCAGTTGTCATTCCGATATAATTGTTAATTATTAATAAAATTAATAAAAATGCTAACTTTTGTAATTATTTTTATTTATTAAAAGTCAATCAAATTTTCATTTAAAAATAATGTAAATAATAACAATTATTTAAATTATAAAAACTTAAATTTATTAAAAAATATATATTCATATTAAATTAACAATAATACTTTTAATTAATTAACAACAAATTTTGATTATTAATTTATTAATTAATAATAATTACAATTATTCAATGTTTTAGATTTTTCCGTACACCACACAGGTCTCTGCTGGTAAAATATTCATTCAACTTCACGCGTTAAGGAGCCAACCTCCTTATTATTCAGTAAAAGACAAAGCAATTGGCTTTTTCAGTTCCGTCTCTTATTCATTGAAGGACAGAGCAATTGCCCATTCAGTTCTCACCTATTGTCAAACTATCGTCCGGGTCTGTGTAGTCATATGAAGGACGTTCTGGTGTTACCTTTCATAAACGAATCATGAGCAACGAACAGTGGGCTTATTTTGAAACCGAATGGGTATTATCGGTTTTTAAAAAAATGGTAATTGAAATCAAATTGAAGCCAATGGATTAACGGGTTGATCATTTCAGAATCATTGGTCTGGTTTATTGATTTTTTAGTTTTTTATATTTATAATATATAAATATATAATAAAAAGTTAGAAATATATGTATATAATATTATATTTTAAATAATAAATAATATATTATATATTATAAATATTTATATATAATATATATTTAATAATATATAATATATAAATAATATAAAATATATAATATAAAAATATATGTATATGGATACTTTTGATTTTCTAAAAATACCAAACCGAAACCAACTCGACTAATTCGGTTAATCAGAAATTTCAATTCGACCTCATCAGTTCGATTTGGTTTTTTGGTTTTCCTTGATCACCCTAACTATGAACCATGCTCGAAAATAAGGTTGCGTTAATGGATTGATTTGTTTCTATCTAATGTTTCAAGTTTTGAAACGTCCATGCTCGAAAATAAGGTTGCGTTAATGGATTGATTTGTTTCTATCTAATGTTTCAAGTTTTGAAACGTCAATCATTAGTCTCATACTCTCATATTTGCATTTTTCTAATTAATGTTACTTACTTATGTGATACGACAACACATGTTTCTAGCGATTTAGTTGTATTGATCAAAGTAGAAACAGCAATGCTACCATAAACAACCTAAAGAAATAACAACAGTAGAGTACTGAGAGATAAAAGATAACTAATTGACAACAATAAGTGCAGACATGATCACATGAGACGACCTGAGATATGCTTGTAATCGGACTTGATGCTTATGCATGCCAAGTGATGGAGGGTGATTTGACCCAACCTCCTGACTAGGCGACACATGGATATGACTCAACGTAAGTAATAGACCAGCATGACAGCCTAGTTACAATTCGGCATAATGAGCTCGCTAAAACCCAGCCTCACAGTTCGCTACGAGGCAGCTTACTACCAGGCAGCTCGCTCAAAGTAGCTCACTATTGAGCAATCCAAGGGTTTTGGGAAGCTTCTTATCTGACAAGACCGTGCCTGTCAGACTGCTCCCACGTCCCTTGTCTAACGGTGCAGCACCTACCAATCCAGATGACTACGCCCACGTCTCTCGTCAGGCGGCATCGTGCTTACCAGCTCTGAAAAACATCTCTCAACTGATAGGGTCGTACCCTGTGATGGTTACCTGCACCCACATGCTCAGCCCTGGCAAATAATGGCTGCTGCAGAGAATCAGAGGCGGTTACACCCGATTTGAAAGGGCATTAATATATAAGGGCTCCAACCCCTAAGGAAAAGGTAATTACAAATTGCACATCTTTACTCTTAGCCCTCATATTTTTTACAACTAGCTCAGTTCTCCACCGAGTTCTAACTTAAGCATCAGAGTGTTCCCACCGGGTGAGCTCCCCGGGAATCCTTCACCTTCTCCTTTGCAGGTACCTTATCTGTCACTAGCTAGGAGCATAGCCCCTACCAGGTAGGAGTGACCAGATCGCGCACCATCACCAAGGATGGGACAAATCATCTTTAACGGATCAATTGCCTCTCTATGTAAAATTGTATCAATAATTTTAGCCAACTAAAGTTGCATATGCGCGCTCAGCTTTATATATTGAGATCGGCTTTAGTGCTCACAAGATCATGTTCATCACACCCTTTGTACAACCTTTTACAGCTTTGTATTGAAAATATTTTCGTGTTTGTAAGTTTTTTATGGGTAAATATTCTCAATGCAAAGTTGTAAAAGGCTATGCGAGCGGTGTATGGTCTTGTGAGTATTGAAACAGTTTTCCTTTGTATTCAAGAGGGAGCATACAACCTCCAAAGTTTAGGGATGGCAGTTTTCTTTGGGGACCCGAGGAGGTTGGGGATGGGGATTAATAGGAATTTCTTATCAGGGTCGGGGATGGAGATTGAGGTCCCCGCCCTACCCTGACCTTGATTTTATATATATATATATATATATATATATATATATAACATTATTTATAATTTAATTTTTTTATTTATTTTTCAAAAAAATACTATTATCTAAAAAAGTTTCAAGGATTTGGGTCCCTACGGGAAACCCATCCCCGTCGAGGATTAGGGATGAAGGATAAATTTTATCCTTGGCTAGAATCAGGGACGAGGATAGGGGTTAATTTCAAAATCAGGGGTGGGGACGGGGAATATGATCCCCACCCCTAACCCGCCCCATTGCCATTCCTACCAGAGTTCACATCTACGCCTCACAGCACATCCCGACCTTGTATTGAGAACATCTCCCGGTAATGTCTTATCATATCCCATACTTATCATCGAGAGATATTCCCAATACAAGGTCAGAATGTGTTGTGGGGCGCAAATGTGAACTCTTCCTACCAAAGACAAAACAGTAATCTTTTCAGCCACTCTAGCTGCAAGTTCAAATCAGCCCCCCACAAGATTGCCCCCCACAACGTCCCACAACACGTTCCTACCGTGTATTGGGAACATCTCCCGATGATGACATCATCATTTTTGGTATATCAAGGGGAGATGTATTGTAGGACATTGTAGGGGCAATTTTGTGGGGGGCTGATTTGATCTCTCCAGTTGCTATCTAATGGTTACTTGGTGGATGTATCATTTCCAAAACCTGTGCATTGGTAACTTACATTTTGCAAGTTTACAAATCTGAGAACCAATTTTACCCTTCAAAAAGGACCCTACAATACATCTCATCAGTCACCATAGACTGAGTGAGACCGGATCTGCTCTTCACACCTGGCACTTCACAGGCACCTCATACGTACATCCTACCATGTATTGGGAATATCTTCCATACTTATTAGTTATTATTCATGGGAGATGTTACTAATGCACGGTAGATGTGCCTGTGAGGTGCCCATTTGTGAGGAACAAATCCCGCTTTAGGCTGAGTTCAGATTGGCACCCCACATTACATTTTTCATACTCGTCATGGGAGATGTTCCCAATATATGATTTCCATGTGTTGTGGGACACGTTCTATGGGGCTCCGACGTAAATTTAAGACCCGAATCCCTTAATGCATGAGACGTATGATATAGGTTGAAAGTTTTCTTTTTTGGAATTGATGCCAATTCATGGGTGGGCATTGATGCATAAAATATGAATATTTGATATTTTAAATGTTTATAAATCTACAATGGAATTCAAAATTCTCCTTTGGACATGTACTTACTTTTTTGTTTTTTTTGTTTTTTTTTATGTTTGGAGGAGATCCACATCATGGTTTTCAAAACTGGACCAGACGGTTGGACCAAAAAAACTAGGAACCGGTTTTGTTTTTCCACAAAACCACTTTTTTCCCCAAAATCATTAATTTTGGTCAACAAACCGCTGAACCAGCTGATTAACCGTTTGAACTGTTCAAATGGTTTTATTTTTTTATTTTTTTTTAGAACGGGCCAGCCATTCGAACCAATAACCGGACCCCTGACGGATTCGGTCACCCTTTCATTTTTAAAAACCATGATCCAGATTCCGTTGATGTTTTACTGGTGTAATTTATAATGCATAAAAATAAAACTCCACCTCAGAGAAGAAAAAAGTTGTTTTTATTAAAAAATAATAATTCTTTCGTATATTTATTGTGAGCTTCTGACTTCTGAGTAATTTCAATTTTGTAAATTGCCAATTCTGATATCAAATACGGACCATGATGTTCATGAAATAGTACCTCAGAAAATAGTTCAGATCGGAAAATTGTGTATTGTGACTCTAACAGGTGATAAACATTGATGCGTGCATGTCCATGGGGGAGGCCTGTAGCTGCAGGGAATTAGCATATCCTTAGGATGGGACCAATAAGGTGGAGATTATTGATACCCTGACAAGGGTGTATTTGATAATTTTGTAGTCTCCAATTTATTTAAGATTTTTTAACCCTAAGTTTATTCTAAGTGGAGGGGTAGCCATAAAAGAAGCATAACAATACAGGATTTAGCCTAATGGATAGTGGGGAGGTCCAATGCAATGTAGGAAAAATCATTTTTGCTATCAAAGCTACTTTGTCTTGGAAGAAGAGAAACAACCTCAAGAAGTTCCATTGAGGAGATCCAACAGACAAAGGAGAAGGGTGATTTCAGATGACTGTATCGTGTTCCTCCTAGAACAAGAAAATTCTATAGGCTTAGCGGAAGATGATCCAATCAACCTTCGCAAAGCCCTTCAAGTTCTAATTCTCAACGATGGATCAATGCCATGCAAGAAGAGATGAAATCCATGAAAGGCAATGACGTTTGTGATCTTGCTGAGTTGCCTGAAGGTTCGAAACCCATTGGTTGCAAATGGATATTTAAAACCAAAAGGGATTCAAAAGGCAATGTCGAAAGATATAAGGCTCGTCTAGTGGCCAAAGGATTCACTCAAAAGGAAGGCATTAATTACAAAGAGACATTTTCTCTGGTTTCTTCAAATGACTCCTTTAGGACAATAATGGCACTTGTAGCTCATTTTGATTTAGAGCTACATCAGATGGATGTAAAGACAACGTTTCTCAATGAAGACATTGATGAAACGATTTATATTTTTCAGCCAAAACATTTTAAATCCAAAGATTCAAAGTCTATAGTCTGTAAATTAAAGAAATCCATCTATGGTCTCAAACAGGCTTTTCGTCAGTGGTATCATAAATTTCATCAAGTGATTACCTCATATGGTTTTGAGGTAAATGTGGTTGATGGTTGTGTATACCACAAGTTTAGTGGGAGCAAGTTTATCTTCCTAGTGCTATATGTCGATGACATACTAATGGCGAGTAACTATATAGGCTTGCTGCAAGAAACCAATAAATTTCTCACTAAGAACTTTGAGATGAAAAATCTTGGGGACGCCTCTTTTGTGCTAGGCATACAAATAGTACGAGATCGCCCTCGAGGTGTTCTTGGATTGTCACAAAAGGGGTATATCGAAAAGGTGCTAAGCAGATTCGGCATGAAAAGTTGTTCGCCGGGTGATACACCTATGGGTAAAGGAGACAAATTCAGTCACAGTCAGTGCCCCAAAACAGACCTTGAACTAAAGGAAATGCAAAAGGTTCCCTATGCCTTGGCTATAGGAAGTTTGATGTATGCTCAAGTTTGTACCCACCCCGATATAGCATTTATAGTGGGACTGTTGGGCAGATATTTGAGTAACCAAAGACTTTCCAAACGGGTCATGCGGTATTTATAGAGAACAAAGGACTACATGTTAATCTATAAGAAATCGAACAATTTGGAGATCATTGGGTATTCTGATTCTGATTTTGCGAGATGACAAGACAACAAATGATTCACTTCGGGCTGTCTTCATGTTAGCTGGAAGAGCTATATCTTGGAAAAGTGCCAAACAGATGCTCATAGCTTCATCAACTATGGCTGCAGAATTCATAGCATGTTTTGAGGCATCCAATCATGGGATATGACTACGTAACTTTGTCATTGGGCTGCATATAGTTAATGGCATTAAAAGACCATTAAAATTATTATGTGACAATAAATCTGCAGTTTTGTATTCCAACAACAACAGAAGCTCTGTAAAGTCAAAACACATCGACATCAAGTTTCTATCTGTTAAGGAGAGAGTTCAGAGTGGCCAGATTTGTATAGAACATATAGGGACAAACTCCATGATAGTGGATCCGTTGACCAAGGGATTGCCACCTAAGGTTTTTCATGAGCACACTACTTGTATGGGTATAGGCATGTTTTGTGATACCTTGTTTTAGTGGGAGTTTTTTTGTTGTTTTACTTTTGGATGTTCTATGGAATAAGGCATGTTTTGCATGTCTACATTTATGCATAATAAAGTTTTATGATTCTTTTCATCATCTACAACTCTGAATATGTTTGTGAATTTTTAAATGATCTTTATAAAGAATAAAGTAGAACTAGTTGGAAATATGCATGTTTTGATATCACATTGCATGTAATTTTCATGCCACTCATCCATACTTGATATATGTCGTCGAATGTATTGATATGGTGAGCATGAAAGGTTTAGTCATGTTTGTAGGTGACAAAAACCGTTATGATCTCATATTGGTATAGGAGATGGACCAGATTGAAACTAAGGCAAAGTCTAAAGGAAAATAGCATGAAAGGTGTACACATAAGGAATTTATTCAATATGATTGTTTCAAATTTAATATGTAGCCCAAGTGGGAGATTGTTAGGTTTTAATCTCTATTATGTGGGCTTACATATATTAAATGAAACAATTGCATTGATGGGCTATTTTTATAAATGGGCTTAATTAAGTGATTCATTCATGTGAAGTCCATAGACTTTGATAAGTGGGTATGGGGGTTATGGGTGGATACCACATTTTGACCCATATAGGCTTAATGGGATCCTATTAGGTCAAAATATAAAGACTCCTAAGTTATAGTTCCCAATATGTTAAATTCATTCAGCCGCCCTCCTTGCTCTACCCCATTAGAAACAATGAATTAAGAAAACCTAAAGAAGAAGAAAGGATTTAACTAAAGAAAACCACACCTGTTGGTCAAAGTTTTTGTTCATCATTCATTCCGCAAAGGTTCGATTGCAACAATGGAAACAGGTATTTATATAAGAATTTCTCAATAACTACAGCATGATGTGTCTTGGGTGCAACAAGGTTTATTGTTATTCCTATATTCTTGCATTGGTTTATTCAACACACAAGACTATGCTAACACTATTATTACAGTCCCTTTGCAGTTTTGCATTGGAAAAATCTTCTCTTAAAAAACATACAAATATAGAGATATTTCCAACATACGGCTGTAAAAAAGTAATATAAACAATATGAACACTATCTTCTAAGCACTGAAGTCGTTCTCCCTTGCAAGCAATATTGTCAAATGTTGTGGGATTGGACAAAAACAGTTTTATTGCCAGAATCGAGAATTGACGGTCAAAATGGGTATTTTAATTGTTTGGTATTTTAATTCTTAAAAATGTTGGCCTGATCAAACTTCCTCTATTTCTATTTACAAGTATATTAATAAGTGGAATTTCCTGACATGGAATTAACACTGCCTCCCCACTGAGCGCGCTGAAACGTGCCCCACAGCACATCCCAAGCTTTTATTTTGTTGTAAAATAATTTTAAAGGATTTTTAAATGAATTGAATAATTGAACAAGACGGTTGAACCATTCAATCCATGATCCATTCATCAAAATGACTCTATTTTGCCTAAAGTCTGACAACGTTGCTTATGAGAATCCTTGATTGGTCTTAAAGCAAAATCCCATCAAAAGCTTTTCTATTTTCTCAAGCAATTATAGATGTTTAAAAGAAGTAGATGCCAAACAAGCAGGTGCTATACAAAAGAAATCTCATTCTAGATTTCTAGCTACCCAAAGCATGGCTTCTTCGAGAAAGTACCGATGTTAAGCTTCAATCAAATAACTGATTTACTCTTCAGCCTCTGCGAATGCAAAAGAAGAAAACACTGGTATCAGTGAGAATTTTCGAGAAATAAATGGGGTGAATAATAATTACATAACTGCAAAGTGCAAACAGGCACTTCAAATTAAACGATGGCAATTCAGTTGAAAACCGGATTGGACCGGACGGTTTGACCAATTGACTCAGGAACCAATCATAAATTTGGATCTGGTTTTAGATCATAAAACCAATCAACCGGGCTTTAAACCAAATGGTTGAACCGTTTGACCTGGGAATTAGTGGTCAAAGCGGTCCCGTCCAATTTTCAAAACATGCTTTTTATAGTGGTTAATTAATAAAATTTAAAGTAGCCGCCCCCTTTACATGAAATAAACATAAAGGTTCTAAAAACCATTTTATCAGATATTGGGTATATAGTTGATTCCACTCAATAGTGTCACATGGCTACTATCCAAACCTGTAACAACCTAGATTTTAAGTTTTGACATGGGATGAAACTTCAAGTAAATGAATATGATTGAGCTGACATTGGATGTTACATGACAAGAATTTCAAGGTTGAGGCAGTTTAAAATTTTATATTGCGATGGAGTGAGTTAAATTCAAAAAAAAAAAAAAAAAAAAAAACTTCGATGATCCAAAGTGATATTTATTAACCTTAAGAGTTATCCATTTAAAAATTAGATTTATGATATAAAATATTTTAAATTAAAAAAAATGAAAAAAAAATCTATTTTTTATATTAAAAAAAATATATATAATATAAAATATTAATATTGTTAGGTCATTTGATTTTGATCGGTTTACAAATGGCTAAAGTGAAATTGATCAAACTTGATCAAATTGGAAATTTTTTTAATAAAATCCGACCTAAAATACTTGAAAACTGACCGACTTGGGTCGAGTTGATCAGGTTGGCCAATTTCATCAGTTTGATGAATAAATCTAACTGAAATTAATTATTGTTATTTTTGTATTATAAAAAATTAGTAAAAGTAGTATTTAAAATATGAATAATTATTAATTATTTAAAAAGTTGAAAATAAAAAAAAATGTATACTCTTATGTATTTCTATTAGGGTCATTTACTAAAAGACACCTTATAATTTTACATATTTACTTAAACCTACCTTATAGTTTTTATTTTACTAAAACATCCCATATATTTTACAACTTATTTACTTAATCAACCTTTCATTAAGGAGTGTTTGTTTTTCCATTATGCCCATAATTTTTTAGTCCAAAAATACCCTTAACACTTTTTTTGTACAAAAAAAAAATTGGCCAAATATAGCCAATAGAGTGTTGCCCGTGTCTTATTAAGGGAAAAATGGTATTTTTATTTTTATTTTTTTATTAAATTTATTTAAATAAACATTATGGTCAACATTGTCATTTTTCACTGTCATTTAATGGAAGATTGATTAAATCCATTGCAAATTATAAGTGGTATTTTAGTAAAATGCTAGCTATAGGGTAGATTTTAGTAAATCCATGAAAATATAAGAAGTATTTTAGTAAATGACCCTTTTTATTATCTAACTTTCACTTAATAAATCCCATGCATCGACGGGTCCCGTTAGTATTTCTTTAAAAAATGAAAATGTG
Organism: Nelumbo lutea; assembly: GCF_056320005.1. NCBI lineage: Eukaryota > Viridiplantae > Streptophyta > Magnoliopsida > Proteales > Nelumbonaceae > Nelumbo > Nelumbo lutea. The sequence continues at coordinate 118,802,660 of NC_142684.1, forward strand.
ACTTTGAAAAATTTTGAACTTTCTGTGATCAAAATACCCCTATTTTTAATTTGCTCTTATTTTATCATGAGGGCAAAATTGATTGTATTTAACATGCATTACAAGTAATAACTAATATGAAACGTGTTTTCTTAAAATATATCTGGTAGTTGCATCTTTCATTTTGGCTCAAAATTACTGAGTTTTTAGTCCTTTAAAACATGCCTATGTGACAAATCACTTGTAAAATAGGTCACCTGACCCATTGGCCTTCTGGGTTTATAGTAACTCAAGTGGTATCCATTGTAATTCAAGGTCAAATGAAGAATATTGCTAGAACTAGCAGTCAAGTGGTTGAGAATGATTAGTTTAGTCTTTTTGCTTTTTGAGAAGCCGAAGTGCAAATACACTTGGGTTGATGCAAATTTTTTCAATAGAAAGATTTAAATCCATGTCACCCCTACAATGCCCGTGCAATTTTATTACTAACTTTAAATATTTAAATAGGCCTTCTTGGTAAATATTTTAAAGGGTAAATTGTTGAAACCTCTCCTAAAGTTTCTTGTTGTTATTGAAACATCCCCTAAAGTTTGGTACTTACAATCATCTCCCATAAAGTTTTAGACATAGTTGCAAGTAGACCCCCTTTGTTAGAATCCTCTAAGTGGAGGCATGGAAATGTCCAAAATACTCATATAGTTATTTTGACCAAAATGTTTCTTTTTCAAGTTTTCTCCACGTATAAATCCTTACCCCAAACCCTTTCAATCTCTTCTCTAAAATTGATTTATTTTCCAAATTTTCCCTTAATATCAATTGCTCAAAGGTAAAGCTACAACTTCAAATTCTCCTTTTTTGATTTTCATAAAACTTATATTGTTTTTCTCCTATAGAAAATAGCTTCAATAGTAACTACATGGATACTTTGGACATTTTTATGTCTCTTTTTAGAGGATTCTAACAGAAGAGATCTACTTGCAAATGTGTCATAAAGTTTAAGGAAAGTGATTGTAATTACCAAACTTTAGGGGAGGTTTTAATAATGGCCCAAAACTTAGGGGAGGTTTAGGCAATTTATCACATTTTAAATAAGTTGAAGGGGATAAGTGGACTGTAATCCACCCCAGAAATCTGAATTGCAGCCCCCTCCTAGTCTACTAGTACCCCCCCCAAACCACATCCGCCCTGTGAATTTGGCATCAATCCACCCCTAAAAATCCTAGCTGCACCCTAGGGGTGGATTGAACTATAAAAACCCCAAGTTGAAGTGGGTGAATTAGGTAAGATGTGATTTGGATAGGTTTGCACTCATGTACAAATTGATCATTGATGGGTGTAGATGGAAAGTGGATGGATTGGTATTTGGCCCCCATGCCTAACCCATTCAATTGCCATCTATATTTCGACATAGATGTTGCATGTGTTTGGTTCTGATGGAGTTTATTGAGTAAACATTTTGTACTTGATGTGGCTGTAAATTTGAGAAAAGCAATTAATGAGGGCGTTTATGACACATAAGTGCCATTAGGCACCACATTAGTAAAAGTGCTGATAAATATCTACTTGTTGGGGGAATCTACAAAATGAAACTTCTTGAAACGGGAGAAGCGCACAGAAATCGATGTTTACTTTTGTAAACATTGATACATACGAATATGCATAATGAGGCCTTTGTTAATGGGGCGCCTATATGGTAGCATTTACTCAATAAAAGCCAATGAAACCAAACACATACATTGTTATTGGAGCCTCAACAAATCCTATCAATATTATACAACTAAAAATCTCAGAGGTCCATCTAAAGTTTATGACGCACAAAAAGGAAAGAGAAATAACATGAAGAACATAGAACCAAAAAGAGTGAAAACTAAAATTACCTTTGCCCGGAACTATTATAATGGGTGCTGATTTACAGTGGTGGAGGCAATATTCACTTACACTACCCTGCAGCACACTGAAATCAAACCAATCATTCAGTCTACAATCCCCATCAAAGTGGTTTTTTTTTTATCTTTTTTATCCAAAGAATTCTAGAGACATTGTTCTGAGAAGTGCTGAAGTGGGAACACCTTACCTTGAATCATGACAACCCCTACCATGTGTTTAACTCACTAGCTGAGTTGAGTGACATACTTTTGGTGGCGGGCTGTATGGGTATGTGGGTTTTATTATAATTTGATTTTTTAAAAGGTAATTAATTTTTTTAGGAAAAGTTGTCAAAACATTAATAGACAAAACATGTGTAAAAATAGTCAAAATTTTAACTTATTTAAGTAAAATTCATGCTTAAAAAATACAGGTAAAAATACTAACTTGATAGCTAAATGGTAGGTAAATGCATTTACCTAGGTAAATGACTTACTAAAAAAATCAATATACCTTTTGTAGAGACAAATATATATATGCACACTCATTATAATAATTTATAATATTTATTATTTTAAACTTACTAGTAATTATTGTTGTTGTTGTTGTTGTTGTTAAACTTTGTATTCCATTTCTAGAATAAACAAAAATAATTTTTATTTTAATAATTATTTTTATTTAATATGATAAATACACATCATTAGAAATGTTCCCAAATGTTTTTTTGATAAAATTCTATACATTTTCATTTTTTGTGTTCTATATTTTTACAATATTTATTATTCAATTATGACATCATGAGTTTCTTTAGAAAGTTGGACCATTGACCCACCATCTAAATAATAAAATAACTTTGCTTTCTAATCATTTTTAAATTATATTTCTTCTATATTATATAAATAATTACTTATCACACTTGATTTTTGTTTGACATAATTAATATATATTTTTATACATTAATTTGATTATTTATACTTTTTTTAATTTTTTTAAAGATTTATTATTTAACTATCATATCATCAATTAATCTATTTGACCCAAACCACTAACCCACCACCTAAAAAGAAAAATAGTTTGGTTTCTAGGTTGACATTAATTTCTGTATTACATCTCCATCATTAATAAAATTATTTCCTATGTATAATGCTTATTTTAGTTTAATATAATGATTGCATAATATTAGAGATGTACCCAATATTTTATTTTTTATAAATATATAACATTAAATATATGCCCAAACTTTTCTCTAATTTTTTTATTTTAGTGATTCTTTGTATTTTCTATTTTTAAAAATTTTATTGTTTGATTATGACATCATTTTATTTCTATGTTGATTTTAAATTTTGTATTCCATTTTCATCATTGATAAAAATATTTCCTACATTTCGTACTTATTTTTGTTTAGTATAATGAATATACAATAGTAAAGATATGACCAATTCTTTTTTTATATTATATATTTTATTTATTTTATTATTTAATTATGACATTATTTATTAATCTATTTGACCCCAAATGATTGAATACTTGAATTGCTTACCCACCATTGGGAGGGAAGAAAATGTTTTGTTTTTAAATTATTTTTCAAAATATTTATTTTTATTTTTATTTTTATATTATTAAAATTAATATCATAAATTTAATTAGTTTAATTTAATAATAAAATATATCTTAAATATAGGATTTAATGAGAAAATATACCTTACATATGAGATTTAATGAGGGAGAATAGGAAAATAGTTTTATTTCCAATTGGTTTTAAATTTTACAGTCCATTTCCATCATTAATAAAAATATTTATTGTTTATCATACTTATTATTGTTTAATATGTTGAATATATGATGTTAAAAATGTTTTCAATTTTTTTAATTTCAATATTTTTTTTGCATTTTATCTATTATCGAATTTTATTATTTAATTATGACAACATGGATTAGCCCATTTGACTGAAAATGGTTTAATTTCTTACCACCACTTAGATGAAAATACTATATTTTTTAGTTAGATTTTAAAAGTATAAGTTTTTATTTTATTGGAATTATTAGTTTATTATGTATTAATTTAATTAATAAAATTTAATGATGAGAAGAAACAAAAATACATTAAATATATGATTAAATGAAAGTGAATGCAAGTTAATACCTTAAATGTTGGATTTAATGAGAGGGGATTGAATGTATTAAATATCTTAATATTACCTATTTTCAACTCATTTAATACCAATTACAAATTATCCTATTTACCCTCATTTTTTATCAATAAATTTAAATATAGAGGGGTAAATGTTGTCCTCATAAAATTTTAAACATATTCTTGAGGCTATTGGTGCTTTTTAAAATAATATAGATTTTGATGTAAGATGACTTTAAAAAATAATTTGAAATCTTTTACTTTTTTTTTTTAATTTCAAGTCAAACCAAATGGTTAAACCATTCAATCCATGACCAAATGATTTTACAATAATCCGAGTCTGACAGTATTGATGTTTCAACTTTCAACCAGGCAGCAAACTAGATTATGGATCCCTCAAACCATTAAACTCACCACCCGTTGTAAGATCAATTTTACGGGGTTAGTTCATAAATCATAATACATACGTAGACATAGTAGATTATATACAGAAATGTGAGCAATCAGGGAGATCAAATCGACTCCATGTCTCCTGCCCACATAAATCTTGTTCACGTCTACTCATAATACACTACCCTAGTGAATTGGGAACATCTCTCCTTATATAATATCATGTAAAAATATCATGTAAAAGGATGAAATGTTCTCCATGTGTGACTGATATTATGTAGGTAGATATGGTTAGAGTTTGTGTGAACAACCAAAAATAATAATGTCATCATCGTGAGATATTTTCAATTCAGGACGGAGATATTCCCAGTATGAACTCGCAATGAGGGCGCATCCCACATAAATAAACTGGCCACGTGGCCCACATCATGCATAGTGACATAAATGTGCACACGTTTATGAAAAGTGGAATATGCACCCAAATCACTCACCAAGATGAATCGGAAATCAGAATGATGAACATGCTCATCAACTCATCACTCTACCACTGATCTACTCCACGAAATTACTGATCCAGATCAGATCATTAGATGATGGATAATGGATGGTTCAGATTGGTTTACCATTGGAGTAAGCTTCTGCCTCTTGTGCCCATTACAACCGCGGCTGGCTTTATGTGATCTGCTACTTTACAAATTGCCCTGCCTGGATCTCCTTCGACGATTCGAGCAAACGTCCTCACCTGATTTTTCATAAACAAATTCGGAAGTGGTGAATCGATGATTCTCTGTTTTGTTATATGTAGAGTTACGATCGAAAATTAACGGAAATGAAATGAGTAGGTACCATGCAAACTTCAAAAGCCTCCGCGGCGAGATTTTCCATGAGGCCCCTGCTCGCTTCAAAAACGTTTTCATTCTTCACATCTTTGAGAAACAAAAGGAATTTGTGAATTTGGGAGTTGGAACAGACGAAACAAAAGCGATAAGAGAGATTCTTATTTTTATTTAGAAAGGAAAGATCAGCATTCATTCACCAGTCTCAAGAGAAAATAAAGAAAAATGAACATAATTACTTAACCAGAGACGGCATGAACGAGGTGGAGGGTGTCGGCGAGCCTGCAGAGGTTGATAAGGGCCCAGTCAAAGGCGCACTTACTATTTGGGCTTTCATCAATGGCCACTAGGATGTCTCTCCCTCTCTTCCTCTCAAAGGATTCCCTCTCCAGTTCTGGATGCCCTACTTTCGGTATCAACGTCGGCAACGTCACCTCTCTCCACCCGAATTCCTCTACCTCCCCCATTATTGTCTCCATGCTTTGGCTCCCCTTCATTTCTCTCTTGCAACCGATCTTGACAACTCCTGAGAATTCAGATCACCAATTGCCACCGGATCTAATTAACTGTTTTTCTTTTATAACTTTCTTTCACCTTTCTATCTTTTCATTTTCACCCTTCACCCTTCGGAGATGGATTCAACAACATTTGATTCAAGGCGCGTGAGATTCTTAAATTTTGTGTAGGATTGATCCCTGCACTCCGTCAAATTGGAATCAATCAACCACTGTTTATTTACGCTGCTGCGTTTGGCCCCGTGTAGTATGTTAGATGTGATTTGGGTAAAGGAATACACATTGCACCCGGTGTGGATGCTATACATACGGATCGTCGATGGGTGTGATTAATGGGTAATGATCTACCTTTGTGGAAACAATAATCACTTACACTACCCTGCAACACACTGAGATCAAACCGAATGGTTAAAACCCATTCGGGAATCGGGATCCATGTTTTTTGTTGGTTCAATTAAGGGTGCAAGTTGGACGGCACGGGCTGGGTCGAATTTATGGTAAATTCAAGTCCAACTTTTAGATTTGGGCGGCCGGACTGAGCCTGAGTTCAAGCCAGACCTTTCTAACCTGAGCCTAGCCCATATTATAATTTGATGCATTTATATCTATTCTAAAAGTATATATTTATACAAATATATATATATATATATATATTTATATATATGCATAAATGTATATAGTTAAATTAGGATTGGATAGGGACAAAATCGTATCAGGGTTAGATTATTTAATAATTGGTTGGAGCTCAGCCCAAAAAACAAATAAGTCGACGAACGATTAAGTTGGGCCCGTCCAAGTTGAACCCGTAGGTTTGCCCGATCAAACCATTAAAACAACCACCCAACCACTTTTTTGGGGTTAGTTTATATAGTATATACATAGTAGATAATATAAAATAGATTGTTCATTTGGATGAGAAAGAAATGCGAGCAATTTGAGCTTATTCTACTAAATAACTTGGCCACATTGTCACAAGTGTTCTCTTCGCCGTGCCATCAAGTGCCATCCAATAGGCCTGTAGCTGCCATCTGAGGGTCCAAGTGTGTGTCTTGGGTGGGGTAATGCATGTATTTTGTATGGGGGGTTCCCAATGGCATTGTTGTAAATACCTAGTATAATTTTTCACCATTTTGATGTATCTTTATGTTATTCCCCCAAAAGCTTAACGTACTCTTTGAGGGGAGGTAGGTAGTCGAGTGAATCAAGAGCATATAAAGGTTAAGCACGAGATCCCCTCAACACTGAATTGTGTACTTATATTTTTCATTCATTAATGCAATACAATTTGCCTTTTGTCTAATTTGGGTGCCATCTTTGTTGCATTTTCTTGTGTTGTTGCTTGTTGCTTAGGCTTATTTGTCGCATTTGAGTGCCGCACAGGACCCCAACGACTAACCCCGTGATAGTTAGTATCAAATCAGGAGCTCCTACACACACATTGGACCTTGTCTTCGCCCCTACTTCAGTACAATGAAGAGCAACCGTGACATTTTCGATGACACACTACATGGGTTGCACCCAAACCCACGATACCAATGAGGTTCCACTTGACGATCCCACCAAGACATAAGCCCCAAAGGGCCGCAAAACTAGAGCTAGCAAGCATGACAAGTCAGTCGTCCAACTAGCCAGCATGGACATGCATATCCTACATTGCGAGGCGATAGTAGGTGAAACCCAAGATCGGGTCGATGAACTCCACCTCAACCTAGAGACTGTGGAGAATGCGATGGTGGAACTAGAGGGGCAATTCAATGGCACCTTCAGAGATATGCACACCACTCTACAAAGCTCGGGAGCAGGGCCTTCCCAAAGTAGCTTGCAAGGCTTACTAGACAGATTTCAAGCACAATTGGACGAGAGGAGAGACGAGATGACTCTCCTCAAAAGGGCAGTGGCCAATTCTTTTAGCACTCCCTCCACCCTAGCTCCCATGCACATCAAAATTCGTGAGCCAACACCTTACTCGGGTGCTCGGGATGCTAAGGATCTTAACAATATCTTGTGGCAATTGGAGCAATATTTCTCTACCACTAGCATCATGGACAACCAAACTCGGGTACGCACAACCGCTATGTATTTGACCGATATTGCAATGTTATGGTGGCGTAGGTGTTGCCAAGACATTGAATGGGGCACCCGCACTATTAACACCTGGGTTGGATTCAAACATGAGATCAAGCGCCAATTCTACCCGAGAATGTGGAGTACCTGGTACATAGAAGAATGAAGAATTTGAGACATCAAGAATAAACAAATACCTTTTGTTTAATTTCATGGACGGTTTCAAGCCATGGGCTGAGCTTGAACTTCAACGTTGCGCAGTGAAGGACCTCACCATTGCCATGGTCGTAGCTAAGCAACTTGTTGATCTAAGGACACCTAATGAAGAAGAGCAAAATCCATCTAGCCAACGTACCATGAGTTTGAGTGGGGGAGATCAACAATCAACCTCTACACTGAAAAAACCAGTGCAATCTAACAAGCCCAACAATTACCACCAAGGGAATAAACCGCAAGGAGCCCAAAGCTATCAGGGCCACCAATACACTAGGAGACCCACCACACCTCTAGTGTCTTGCTTCGTATGTAATGAAATGCATTGAACAAGTGACTATCCAACACAGAAGAAAATCAATACTCTCATTGCCAAACTCATTGACAGTGAGGAGAGTGATGAGGAGAAACCTACACAAGCACCAAGAGTAGGTGCTCTCCAAATCATAAATGTCATGGTAAAGAAAGAGACCGCGTCCAAACGGCTCACCAAGGCCCACAAGGGGCTGAAATATATAGATATCACCCTCAGCGTGAGGCCAACCCAAGCATTGGTGGACACTGGGGCCACCCACAACTTCATCTTGTTTGTAGAGGCAAAGAGACTCGACTTGGCCACGACCAAACAAATAGGGTGGATCAAGGCCGTTAACTCGAAGGTCAAGGCAGTAGAAGGCATGGGCCATGGAGTAGACTTACAAGTGGGACCATGGAAAGGCAAAATCAACTTATTTGTGGTTCCCTTGGATGATTTTCAAGTTGTCCTTGGAGTAGAGTTCCTGACACAGGCTGAAGTAGCTCTTATGCCACACCTTAACACCTTATTCATCTTGGACGAGCGTTTTCCATGCATGGTCCCAGTGATATCAGCTCTCAAGGTACATGGGAAGCAGCTTTTAGCCTTGTAATGGTACCAAGAAACAAGCAACATCAAAGCCAATGCCATGCCAACAAGGAAGACCCCCACTACAACATCACACCTTAGCAATGGTACTGGTTGGGAAGTCGTCACCAAGAAGAAATCTCCTCGGAAGTCATTCCAGCATCAGCGTCAGCATCAACATCAACATCAGCATCAGTGCCAACATCAACACCACGAGCCGATAGGACAGAAGACTCCTAGAAGACCCAAGGCCGTCTCTAGCCTCAACCACTTCTACCATCACCATCGTTGGGGAGAGTGAATACCACCCAAACCATTTAGGTGTCCTTCCTACCACCACATTGATCCAGCCAACCCTCATAGGAACCTTGGGAGGAACAACCCTTGGGGGACAAATCATCATGGGAACCAACACCCAAAAAATCCAAACCATCCTTTTGGCCTAGACCTAGCCAAAAACAGTCCTACCACTAAAGCATGGTAGGATCCATCTAATGGGCGCCATAAAGATTGCAGAATGAGTGGGCGAATTTCAAAAAAATTTCCTACCTTCTCCCAACTGACAATTGTATTCCCTAAATTTAGAATACAATATTCAATGATCCTACTTGAACCATAATCGAACCAGATCTGAACCAAAAGGAAAAAAGGAGGATTATACCTGATCCAGAGAAACAGTATCTCCCAAAGTTTGTGTTTACGCCCAAAGAGGACCCCAAGATCTGCTCCTGCTGAAGATGACACAGCTGTAGGTGGAACGGAACCAGCAGAGTGCGTCCTATACATTGGATCCTTCTCAAGAATCCTCTGAAAACTCTGAGCACCAAATCTTTTTCGGTCTTTTTTGCAAGACTGATGTCAATAACTGATTTCTTGACTTCTTTCTTCTTCAAAGATCGAATCTTGTCAGAAAGAGTGGTGGCAGCTGGAGGAGAACTCCTGGGACGAAGATGGTTGAATTGCTTCTCTTCTCTCTAGAGTGTGAATGAGATCTAATCTCAATTCACAGGATGCTTTCTTGCTTACAACCCTTGGTTCGAAATCTGATATTTCTCTCTTAGGGTTTCTCCTCTTTTCTTCTTGATTAAGAAACCTCCCAATTAGGAGTTATCACAATCCAAATCAGTATTTGGATAGGGGATGATCTTAATCCTTTATGCAGATTAAGTTAACTTACTCCTAATCTTATCAGGAGGTTACCAGATACAAATCTGATTTGAATTTGGTCTCCCATAGTGGATAAGGTTAAAGGCTCAATCATTTTACTAACATTAATCTCAGATCTGCCCCATTGATGGGTGATCATATCTGCCCAGCTCGAAATGGGCTTTTGGCCCATTAAGTGTTCAGTGCTTAACTAGTTTCCAATCTACTGCCCAGTTGGGCTTCTTTGTAGGGCATGGAACCCAAGCATTGATCTACACACCAACCACATGGGTTGGGCCCAACTGAATTCACTAAAAAGCTCAGTGAACCCCTGAGCCCATCACATGGACCCTATGGACCCAACACTTACATTAAGTGGTCCTTGGGCCAAGCCATCTTATAAAAACCCAGGGACTGTGGACAGGTGCAAGATTAGCCCATCAGGTACTATCCTAAATGGTTTTACACTTAACCTCTCAGCCCTTAATGATCAAGCACTGCCCGACAAGAGAGGACCTCTCCCTCGGCTGCAAGGAACAGTGCCGCACTCTCTACTCACATGGATCCCGAGAATTAAAACCATTTGCAAACATTTTGAAACCGTACAAATATATATGTATATATTTATTTTGCAAAACAAAATTCCAACAATTGAAATCAACTGCCGGCAGTTTGGTTTCCATCAGAGAGAGTGCATTCCCGATCATTGCTTTTGTCCGACAAAGGGGCTGATCCTGTCACTATGATCACTCACTCAAATGAATTCTCAGACTATCCCAACATACCCAGGTTTTGATCCATCCTAAGGATCTCATCGATTGGCATATCAAAGACAGTCTGATCTGACACCTAGTGAAGTATCATAATCGAGTCTAGGGGTCAGGTGTAACTTTTCAGTTTCGCCCATTTGTCTCCAAGGTCTAGGGCAACACTGGAAATCTGGTCCGATTCAAGGATTCAAGTAATCTCATACTGCATGTGCCTTGGGTCTTACCCTGGTGGCCGAGACAGGCCATCCCAACACTTGGCAGCACACCAGTATCAGCCTTGGTAGGATAAATCTCCCCAGACTTATCAAACGGCTGTGAACATTTAAAACTAACACGTGTCTCAATAGGTGTCCAATTTTAGGGTCTTATACAGAATTATACCAAACAACATGAATCAAACATGCACTTTATTTATTTACACAAAATATCAAAAGTACATCAAATCGGATTGAAGCTAAGGGCATACAAAATTGTCTAACACACATTGATCTAGCCAACCCTCATAAGAACCTTGGGAGGAACAACCCTTGGGGGACAAATCATCATGGGAACCAACACCTAAAAAATCCAAACCATCATTTTGACCTAGACCTAGCCAAAAACAATCCTACCACTAAAGTAGAACATCCAAAATCCTACATTGAAGCAGCTAGGAAGGATTTAATGTAGGAACTAGCCATAGGTTTTCCAACCATCAAGAACACCCTAAATCCTTTCACCCAACCTTATACCCAGGCCTTGGAAGAGACAAAGTTCGTGGAGCAGCGGAAGAACTCTCCTTCATTGACAGTAGATCTGAGCCACAAGTAAAAACTAGCCTTCGATGACGAAGACTGAATCAAGTGGGGAGATTGTCACAAGTGTTATCTTCGCCACACCATCAAGTGCCATCCAGTAGGCCTATAACCACCATCCGAGGGTCCAAGTGCATGTCTTAGATGGGGTAATGCTTTTATTTTGTATGGGGGTTGCCAATGGCATTGTTATAAATACCTAATATGATTTTTCAGCTTTTGATGTTTTTTTATATCACTCCCTCAAAATTTCAATGCACTCTTTGAGCAAAAATAGGTAGTGAGAGTGAATCATGAGATCCCTCGATACTAAAATGTCATCTATTAATATAATACAACTTGCCTTTTGTTTATTGTTTAATTCGTATGCTTTTCTTGTACTGTTACTTGTTAGTTAGGCTTAGTCGTGGCATTCGAGTGCCACACGGGCCCCCATGACTAGCCCGTGACACATGGTCCACTTCGATAGTGGAAGATTTGAAACGTTCATGAAGTACTCGTATCCTCGGGGTCTGGGACTGGGACCTGCCAGGTAAAGTCCGGACTCTGGACACCAAAAACGAATCAAATTTTGTTAACCCGCACTCTCCATTTTAATTTCTCGAACTCTCTCGAACTTCTCTTTCTCTCTCCCACCCACCCACCACTACTGCAACCAACCGCCGTTCGTTCGTTCGTCCGCTGCAACGACCGGAATCTTTCCACCACTTTTGTTCTTCACCGGAGACCACTCTCGACCGTCGCTCGTTCTTCCCACCGAAGACCACACTCAACCCTCTCCTCTGCAACGCCGCCACAACCGCCGACTGCTCTCAGCCGTCGGCATTCTCACACTACTGGAAGAAACAGGTTAGAACCGTAGCATTTAGAAACTGAATGAATAAAACTTTTTTTTTGGGTTACAGAGGGAGATTTTAGTTTGAAATAAATGGTTTTGCTTGATTCGGTTCGTCTGTAACCCAAGTTGTATGTTTCTCTTTTTGCATTATAGAACTAGTTCTGCCTTGTAACTAAGAATAGAAAATGCAAATTTCCTTTTCTCCCATTTCTTATTCTTATTTCAATTCTTTAGGGTCTTACTGCTCTTAATTGTAGTATTAAAAACGTTCCAGCATTCTCTTGTTGGATTTTCTACCTAGAAGTTTGAATTGGACTAAAAAGGTTAATGCTATTTTTTAATAATAGACAAAGTATGCTTTCATTAATATAATTAAAAAATCCCCTGTACAAATCTGATATGAGAACAATCTGAGATCAAATCCAGATGCCCTAAATATGTAACTGAAATAAAATTGCAGTTACACGTATCTGATCCCAATCTGACCCTTTTTACAGCATTAGATCTATGTTTCTTGGTTCAATACAGATGCATCCTAATGCCTCTTACCTAAGTAGATATTGGACATATGGTATATAGTATATACTCCATTCAACCTGAATTTATATGGTCAGTAATTTACATCTAGGCAGTCTCTTGTACAAATTATCAGCTTGATGACTAGTATCTCAGCGATCAATTGACATATAGACTTACATGTAGAATGTTTTCTTGAACTCTATCTGTCTAGAAAGGGTTCAATTCTTCATTTTGGGCACCTCGTATTGTTTATGAGTCATTATTATTAAATCTGTGGCTGTGGACTTGTACCCGCACTACCTTTATGTACAAGGCTGGTGATACCATTTCAAGTGTTAGTGAAGTCATGTTGAGTAAACCAACCTTCATTAAGTCCTGAATCATGCATAGGACTCATCCAACTGGACCATAAACATGCTTCATTGCTCTGAGGAGTTGGATCACATTAAATTTGTGTCACTAATGATAAGACACAGTGTCAGACAGAATAGATACATGCTCATAAAACAGAAATCAACATATATGAGTCACTGTCATTGTCCAACTTTATGTTTGTTTGGTTTTAATTTATCTAATTTATTCTAGGGAGCTGGTATCTATTGACCCTTGAGTGATTTTTGTCTGAGCATCTGGTCAAAGGAGAGGGGAAGTATGGCAACAGAATCATCGGAGGGGGAGGAGGAAGGGAAGGCAATAGGCGGGAACCAGCATCTGGTGGTGGACGATGACCTCAGAGAGATGGCTAAGAAGGCTGCCTGGAGCGTTAGTTCTTGCAAGACCGGCAATGGCGTCCAATTCCTCCGTGATGACAACCTTGATACCTACTGGCAGTTTGTACCTTAATTTATACCTCTCCCATCTCTTTACTTTCTTTTCCGCTTTCAGTCTTTTGCTCTGCAAAAATACCCACAAGCCCCTCTATTGATAATCTACTTAAACTTTCTTTCCCTTCTGTTTACTACATTTCTGATAGGCACCTTTCTCTTTTTCTATCCCTCAACAATTATCAACTTTCAATTGCCTTAGTTGAAAACTTTGTTGTTTCAGATCAGATGGTGCACAGCCTCATTTAGTAAATATCCAATTCCAGAAGAAAGTGAAATTGCAAGTATGCATGTTTCTCTCTCTTCCTCACCCACATGCACATTTTCAGTCTCAAACCTAGATGCTTTTTGTCATGGTTTCATGATGACTACTGATACAAGTTTGTTGCTGTTCAGCTGGTTGTCCTTTATGTGGATTTCAAGCTTGACGAGAGTTACACGCCCAGCAAGATCTCCATTCGGGCTGGTGATGGCTTTCACAACTTGAAGGTAGCTTCCTTTTCGTCTACGACTGTTCCCTAATTAACACTGGTGTAATACATAATTAAGTAATATTTCATGGCCAGACTCCTATCCTCTTGAATCATAAGAGGATTAATTGTTTTTAACTTTTTCATTTTATACATGTAACCGAGTATTCTGCTGCATCCCCTTCTTTTTGACTTACCCAAATAACCCAAACTATGACTATGGTTGACTTTTTTTATTCTGTGCAACCTAATTCTTTCAGGAGATAAAAACTGTGGAGCTTGTGAAGCCAATTGGTTGGGTATACGTATCATTATCTGGAACAGATCCTCGGTAAGCCTAAGTCTTATACTTGTAAATGCAAGTTGACCATATTTTATCTGCTTTGGTTCTTGAGGTTCATGTGCTACTTGTTTTATTTGCTCCACAAACTTTGCCACCTTTGTATGTTGTCAGTTTTATCATTATCTTCTGTGTATTCACTTGATGTCTTGCACTTTCCAGTGCCAAACCATTATATGTTGCCGAAAATCATTTTGTTCACAAAGAAGTGCATGATATTAGCCTCCTTTTGTTACTTCTGACCATACTGCATAGACATGTGATATTAAAAAGACACGTTTGCAGAAGCCTATAAAAGCTAAATAAGATAGAATTTGAGCTGTTAATTTGACATACTCTGAGAATGTTAACATTAGAATGATCTCCCACACCTCCATCCTCCTCCCCCAACCAAAAAAGTAAAGGAAATCCTTGATATACACATTTTAACATAAAGATAATGGAGAGAGAAGTTGAGAAACAAACTAAACATAAATGTGGTTAAGCCACTCAAGTTAAATAAAAAAAGGGAAGCCCAGTGCACAAGGTTCCTGCCAATTCGGGGTCTGGGGAGGGACAGATGTACACAGCCTTACCCCTACACATACAAGGAGGCTGTTTCCAAGATATCAACCCTGGTCACCCAGGTCGCAATGGAACAACCCAACCATTGTGCAAGGTCCACCCTCAGCCACTCAAGTCAAATACAAGAGGATTTTTTTTAGGAATACTAGTTAGTAATATATGTAGTTTACATGTAGTGAGCATCAAATTTTGTATAATTGACCCACCTCCAAGATTGCATCAACATCAAACTAAAAAGTTACTAGCTTTGAAATACCATTTCCATAATATTTATGTGATCACTGAGGTCATATAATCAAAACTTAATGATCTTTTTGAGTGATATTTTTTAAGAAAACGTAAAGTATAATTGTATCAATCAACCGGTCCTTTGTACAATGAGAAGCTCTACAAAAACTAAACAAAAGGACCTCAAAAAAAGGTCACCCTCAAAAAAGTACAATCAGATGTGCCTCTTTAAAACCTGTGTATATAGACAACCAGCTCCTAACAAACTCTATAGCTATGTTGATGAATCAGCTTCAGTGGAGGCTTTGTGATAAAAAATCCTACTGTTCCTTTCAGTCCACACTGCCCACAGAATTGCCAAAGGAATAGAGGACCAACAAATTTTCCCTTTCTTTGTCATCCCTGGTATGTGCCAAGCCTCCAAGCATGCTTTAACTGAGGCAGGTATGCTCCAGCTTACCTTTAGGATCTTTAGAAAATTGTTCCAAATCACTGTTACAATTTTGCAGTGTAAAAACAGATGGTTAACTGTTTCCATCTCCACACTACAAAGGCTGCATCTCAAGTATTGGAAATAAAACCTCTCTTCAGCAGCATCTCTTTAGTGAGGCATTTCTCTAAAGCTGCTACCCAAACAAAAAATTTGACTTTTGAGGGTGCCACTGTCCCCCAAATGGCCCTGCTAGGAAAAGGGGCTTCATTTTCTCCTACTAAACCTAATTCTATCAATGTTGAATTATGCGGCAGCATTGTGGTTGGGCCTAACCCAGACCTAATTCTATCAGTGTTGAAAATGTTGGGTTAGACTCATATGAAGCTAACTTTACAAATGTATTTTTTTTAATCAATGCTAACTTTACAAATGTTAAACAGCATTATAGCATACAAGCTGAAAAATGAATGGATGTAACAGAGATATCAGAGAATTCAATTTTGTTTTCATAACACTAAAACCTGTGACAGTCTAGTCATGTTTCCAATAAAGGGCTGGAATAGGTCTGATAAGTCAGCACAGTATCCCACAAATGATAGATAGGTATATACCTGTTATTCTTACCTCAAATGTTTCCCTTGCCTAATTTTCTGATTTCAGCATTATTCTCTTTTCTTCCCTCCTTGTTTGTGTTACATCTTATCATTTTGCACAAGGTTGTCAATGTCCAACTGCCTTTCTAACCACTTAAAGGGGTTCAAAAGGAAGTTGTGATGCATTCTACATTTGATATCTATTAGCAGAAAACACAGAATATGGTTATTAAGGTTAAGAATCTCAAGATGATGGTTGGGTTTGAGGTTCTGCACATAGCCCTGGCTTTGAGATAATTTCTTGTGAGCACCTATGGCATTCCTTGGGTTTAATATGCAGCAAAATTGAATTTTTATTTTATCAAACTTTCAACCTTGATCTTGTGGTATTATGGTTTTATACGTTCAATATGATGATCCATGTCATTCAAACTTTAGTGGATCATTGTGGAAATTTCTTCCATTGAGAGAATTGAAAAAAGAAATGACTATATGATGGAAGAAGGATGGACAAAGAAAAAAATGACTATATGACTGAAGAAGGAGAACAAAATGACCAGGGTGAAGGTTGAACTGTTTGTTTCTAGGTAAGGCTTTACAGCTCCTATGAAGGAAGACTTTACTAAAAAATCAGCAGCTATAAATAATGAGTACATGGAGAATTGAAGTAGAATATAGCTCCCAAAAGGAAAGAAGCAGTTAGCTCAATTTTGGCCTTTTCATGTTTGTCTTCTGTTTGCAGGCTAATGCTTTTACCCGTTTGTTGTTTCTTCAGTTCTTGTCTCTTTTATTTCCTTTCCCTCCAACAAGTTATTGTTATTCATCAAAGGAGTAAACACTGTTAGGTGATCTTTATTAGGAGTGTTAGACTGCTACTGGATGTCAACAGTTTATTGTCTTATTTGCTTTTAGGTGTCTTGCCTCAGCTAGATTGTAGGGTAATATGAAGATTTGCTTTTTGTTATGTATTGTTGGCTCACATAGGGGTAATTTGGAAAATTTGTTCTATGTATGGCTAGCTCACATCTAGGGGTGCAAGTTGGGCTGGTTTAGGTTGGGTTGAGTTAACCCAAATCAAATTGATGAACCCCTGTAACCCTAATCCAACTGTATGACATTGGGTTGGGTTTATGTTGGCCCAATTTCTTTGCTTGTTTTTGCTTTAAAAATGTTCTCACTCCTTAGGCTTTGGATTAGCCTATTAGGACTACTAGCCTTAACAGTACATATATGGAGAGAACTGAGGAGACTAGGGCTTGTTTGTTTAAGATGAGATTGAAAAAACTTGGGTAGACTACACAAAGGGGTTGATGACCCCATCACAGATCGGTCTAGAACTTGATGAGGTTACCATCCCCTAAGCTGAAACGATTGAAGTTTGAAAATAAGGCAAGGATTGGATGATACTTTTTCAATGGTGACTAGCCAAGTAATGATGGATTACAGAAGCCCAGGTTGAAACTTTTACCAAAGATGCTGCAAATTACAGAAGCCCACAGAGCACTAGGCTCTTTCTTCAATCTCCAGTGCCACTTCCCAAGCAGGGCTAGATTTCTTTCTTCTAAGCACCCCACACTCAAACCGCCTTTTTTTGACTTACAAATTGTCTTCCAATTAACCAAGTGGTCCTTCTTCATGCCATCCTCACCCCCATACCGCAGAAAGTCTCTATGAAGCTTTTTTGGCTCTTGTATGGATACATTTCGGAATTATATCTCTTACTCATCTCTCATATAACTTCTGCCAAGAGAGAAAGATACAGAGAATGAAGAGGAGAGGGGAAAGGGAGAGTGGTCATATGTACCCAACAAGGTACTACACAAACACTTAAAAATTCCATTATTCAACTTTAAATCAATAAAGGTGATCAATTTATACACATTTGTCAGTCAACTCTATTCTTCCTGTATAGAAAATGGAAGAAGTTCTTCTTAGAGAGGAGGTTTCCTGGCGACAAAAGTCAAGACACAAATGGATCAAAGACTGAAAGAAGGGGACGACAATACAAAAATTTTCCATGTGTTGGCTAGTGGGAGGAGAAGAAAAAACTATGTGGCCAAATTAGAAGTGGATGGGGAGGAAGTCACAAATCAAGATGAGCTGGCCAAAGTGTTGGTGGATCACTTTAAATCAATTGTAGGGAAGCCATTGAATAATAGATTAAGGTTGGAAGGTCTAAATTGGCCAAGGTTGTCTGAAGAGCATGCAATCTGGTTAGAGAGAAGCTTTGAAGAAGAGGAAACCAGGCATGCGGTGTTTTCAATGGATAGATCCAAAGCCCCTGGGCTAGATGGCTTCACCATGGCTTTTTATCAAGATTGCTGGAATGTGGTAAGAGAAGACCTTTGTGCAGTGTTTAAGGAATTTGAGGATAATAACAAAGTAAGCCCTGGAGTTAATGCTACTTTCATAGCCCTAATCCCTAAGAAGAAGGAAGCAAAAAATCTTAAAGATTTTAGGCCAATCAGTTTGGTGATTAGCATTTACAAAATCCTGGCTTAAGTATTATCTTTGAAGATTAAAGCAGTGCTACCCTCCATCATTAGTCAAGTCCAGGGAGCATTCATGCAAGGGAGACAAGTAACAGATCAGATCCTAATAGCTAATGAGTGTGTGGAGGATATGAGAAAGTCCGAAAAGCAA
Source organism: Nelumbo lutea (assembly GCF_056320005.1). Classification (NCBI taxonomy): domain Eukaryota; kingdom Viridiplantae; phylum Streptophyta; class Magnoliopsida; order Proteales; family Nelumbonaceae; genus Nelumbo; species Nelumbo lutea. The sequence continues at coordinate 118,821,699 of NC_142684.1, forward strand.
GGTTTTGTGTGTAAGCTGGATTTAGAAAAGGCCTATGATTATGTGGATTGGAGTTTCTTGTTAGAGGTCCTAGGGTGTTGTGGATTTGGAGTTAGGTGGTGTAATTGGATAAAGGGCTGCATACGTTCTTGCCATTTCTCAGTCTTGGTTAATGGGGTAGTCAAGGATTTCTTCCCAGCTTTTAGAGGGTTAAGGCAAGGTGACCCCCTTTCTCCCTTCCTCTTTACCCTAGTTGTAGATGTTTTCATTAGTTTGACCTCTAAGGCAAACATGGAAGGAGTAGTGAGAGGTTGGAGGATGGGAAGGAACGGGATTAGGGTGACCCACTTACAATTGTCTGATGACCTAATAATTTTTTGTGAAGGGGGTGATAAGGGAACAATAAGTAATCTCAAATCTTTGATAAAACACTTTAAGAGAGTATCAAATCTTAAAATAAACATCGAAAAGAGCTGCATGGTGGGTGTGAATTTGGATGAGGGGACTACTGAGTCTGTGGCCGAGTGTCTAGGTTGTCCATTTCCTCTTGGCCCTTACAGTATTTAGGTATACCTCTAGGAGCCAACCCTAAGGAGAGCACCTTTTGGGCCCCGGTTCTGGAAAAGTTTGAGAAAAGGTTAGCTTTGTGGAAAATGAACTATATTTCCTCAGGGGGTAGAGTAACATTATTGAAAGCTTTCTTAGCAAATCTGTCGATTTACTACTTCTCTGTGTTTAGAATTCCTGTTAGGGAGGCTAAGAAGTTGGAGAGATTAATGAGAAATTTTCTTTGGGAGTCGGGGGAGGAAAAAAATGACCACTTAATAAATTGGGGAATAGTGTGTAGGAGGAAAGAGGAGGGTGGGTTGGGTCTGGGGAACTTAGTTTTGAAGAATAAAGCACTCCTAGGAAAATGGTTGTGGAGATGGCCCTTAGAACAGGAGAGACTATGGCATGAGGTGATAGATAGTATACATGTTAGCTCGGTAAATGGATGGGATGCTGGTATATCGCGTCGAGCCACGTTGGCAACTCCTTGGAAAGCAATTCAGAGTATTCTCCCTATTTTCGTCAACTGTATCAGGTATGATGTCAGTTCTGGTACTTCTGTTTTGTTTTGGGAAGACATCTGGGTGGGCAATTCGGTCCTTAAGGACAGTTTCCCTTCTCTCTATTCCCTTTCTTGCTACAAGGATAAAACAATCTTTCACTTTCTACCAACATCTATTTCTCCATCCTCTCTGAATTGGGACTTTGGGTTTCATAGGGGCTTGAGGAATCATGAACTCTCTTGTGTTTCAGACCTTTTGTCACGACTTGAAAGTGTTTTTCTGGATCCTCTCAAATTTGATGTGAGACTTTGGTCCCTTAATCCAAAAGGTTATTTCACATGTGCCTCCTTCTTTAAGTCCCTTTGCTATCCCTCGGGACAAGTGGGTTTCCTAGGTAAGGAGATTTGGTCTAAACCTGTACCTCTTAAAATTATTATTTTCTGCTGGGAGGTGTTCTATAGGAAAATCAACACTGGGGACTTATTGCAGAAGAGAATGCCTTCTCTGTGTCTGTCTCCTAATTGGTGTGTACTTTGCTGGGGCCAATGGTGAGGATTGCTCTCACTTACTTTTAACCTGTTCTTTTTTATGCTATTTGGGGTTGGGTCTTTGCCTTGTTTGGATGCAGATGGAATTTGACCACAGCCGTAGATCAGCTCTTTGACCCTTCCTTCTTTGTGTGGCCCACAAACATTGGTAAAACAATGTGGAGGTGCATTAAAGCAGCTGCTTTGTGGACAATTTGGTAAGAAAGAAATGCGAGGATTTTCCAAGAGGAGAGAAATTTTCAGAATGTAAAGGATTGCATTTTGACCCGAGCAATCCATTGGCTGAAATTATTGGATTCCTTTAAAATATATTCCTTTGATGACATTTGGAGGAACTGGATAGCTGTGGCTAGTAGCAGTAACAGGAAGAACAGGGTACCAGTTGTGTGGGTGCCTCCTGCTGAGCGCTGGACAAAGCTGAATTTTGATGGTAGCAGCTAGGAAATCCAGGTCCATCAGGGATAGGAGGGGTGCTGAGAGAAAAAGATAGTAATATATTAGCTTTATTCTCAGGCCCTGTTGGTATAGGAGACTCAATTAGAGCTGAGCTTCTAGCGGCGGTACAAGGTATCCAGATTGCAGATCAGTTAGGAGTTCAAAATTTGCCTATTGAAGGAGACTCCAAAGTTGTGGTGGGTTGGTTAAAAAATCCAGCTTCAGTTATTTGGTGCTACAGGGATATTATGAGGAAAGCTAATTGGTTTTCAAGGAACATGACTGTTAATTATCAGCGGGTGGGTAGAACAGCTAATACCATAGCGGATGGATTAGCTAAGCAAGGGGTTTTGAGAGAACATTTATTCTGGGCAGCTCTGTAAACTCTCATCTACTAGTCTGATGTAGTACATTGTTGTTGTGTAGGAGAGATACCAGCTTGTGCCCCTCCTTGGGCAGGCTGTTTTGTAACTTCATTCTGATTATTATGAATAAGTTACCAATCATTTATCAAAAAAAAAAAAAAAAAGAAAATGGAAACTTCTAGTAGGGAAAAATTACTTCAGGTCCAAGACAGCTCTTGTGGACGGCACACGACTTTTTAAGAAATTAAGATGTTAAAAAATTGTCCAAGATTTGAATCAGGTAGAGAATTATGATTCTTCCACTATAGAGCAATAACCTAGAGATTTTGAAAATATCTTTTGAAAGATCGGCTTTTAATGGACCAAAGGCATTGCTTGATGTAACTTGAGAAAGCCTTAAAATTCTGTGAACCCCAAGGAGCAGTCTTCACTTTTCTAGGTTCTCTCTCCAAATTGAGAATTGCCCCTTTTCTTCTTTTTTCATTTACAAGCCTGAATTATGGTTTATATAGGAACTCTAAAATCTAATTTAAGATCAACCCTTTGACTGAAAACCAATAGATCTACACATGTATCATGATATATTAAAAAACATAGTACACACACACACAGATATATATATATATATATATATATATATATATATATATATATATATATGCATTTCTATTTATGTATTTTTTCCTGTAAATTGTCTCCAAATTTTCTTAAAAAACTAAAACAAATGTTGCTTTTCATTTTATACTTCATGCTTTCAATTCAATTAAAACCTTAAGAAAACAATATGGAAACTTTCTAGAAAACCTGAATATTGCAAAAGTTCAGACTTTCAACAATAGCATTGCAACATCACAGGTAAGAAATAAATAACCAGAAGATTTCTTCTAATAAATAATTAAAAAAATGTTAGTGAATAATATATTTATGAGCACAAAACTTTTGTTTTCTAAATAACAAAACTATGAAACTGAATGATATTTTTCTCTACCTAAATAAACATTATTGTCAAGAAGTCTCCACCTTATCTCTTTTTAAGAAAAGGGAAAAGGCACTTGTTCTTTTAAAAAGAAAAATATTAAATCCCAAAGCATTTGAAAATTCAAAGAAATTAAAACCCAATTACAATGGCACACAGGTTATAAAGAAGAGGAGACGTATGAATAGCTAAAATGGATCATGAAAAAGGTTTGAGAACAAATGTTTTTTATTTGCAATTACATTAAAAAATGTTAAATAGTAGAGGTGAAAGCATACTTGGGAGGTTTTCCCATTTACAATTTATTTATAAATAATTATTTGGGCTGTGCTGTATGGTGGTGAGTGTGCTCTGCTGGTTCTTTCTCTCTTATCTGCTTGCTTTACTTTCCTTCTCTTTCTTAGTGTGTTCACTTGGGTTTGGTGAGAAAGGGGGTGTATGAATTGATGCTGAAAAAGCAAGAGATAGATGGCCCTCTGATAATAGTGATGAATTAGTTTTTCTATTCTACTTTATTATATAAAAAATTCATTACTATTATGCTCCTTATCACTATAGCTCTAATTTTTTTAATTACTGCTAAATAAAGTGTTTTTCTTCAAAACTTGGATGGTTAATAGTCTTCTCCTAAAAATAGTAAATTGCCAATTACATGTTAACAATTTAACAATATGTTGAACTTGAAAACTGAGATTATAGACTAAAAGGGTTTGAAATTTTATATTCAGATTACCATCTTTTATTCATTGTTATTAATCAATTGACCAAAAGATTGCAGATATGTGAAATTTCGAGAAATACCCATGTTTCTCAACCAGAAACCCAATGATAGCTCGAGACCAAACCGAGTTTCCTACAGAACTTGATCGATGAATAATAGAGAAGAATTTATTTAGAAAGGGATAGAGACGTTTGGAAAACCTTGGCGGGAGATGCTTTGGAAGTCCAAACGTCTCTTGCACGTCATTAGACTTCATTGTTATTATGTGAATTTAAAAAACAAAAAAGAAAAATCAAAATTTAAAAAAACTAGGAAGGGGTGGGGGAGGGGGAGCAAGGAGAGACATGCTGACATGGCCACCCAATATAGATATAGATATATATATATATATATATATATATATATATATATATATATAGCGAGAGAGAGAGAGAGAGAGAGAGAGAGTAAAATACACATAACTTAAACCAGTGTGGAGAGATTGACGGGGTGGATTACTATGTACAAGTTTTATTTATTTCTTGTTACTATTCGTATGGATTTCTTCTGTGCAAAATTTACCATCAGCTTTTGAATTTACTAAAAGTGTGCTCAAGTAATTTCTCCTGTCATTGACAGCATAAGTGGCTACTAGTGCTAGACTGCTAGTTCAAGTTACTTTTGTTTCTATTTATTGAACATTATAAACTGTTTTGTATGTATAGATAAAAAAGACTTAACAGTGTCTGGATTTTGTGTTCACCATTTGTCGCAGAGAAGCATTTCTCAACACCTTCATGCTACAAATTGCCGTTCTGTCCAATCACCTTAATGGGAGGGATACCCATGTGCGCCAGATCAAAGTTTATGGGCCTCGTCCGTAAGTAGTCAGGACTCAGGATCCTTTCAATCATTTTTCTGAGATTATTCACAATGCACTGGTCTCCTAATTTACTTTTGCCTTTTATGCTGTGTTATAGCAACCCAATTCCTCACCAACCGTTCCAGTTTACTTCAAGGGAGTTCATAACATACTCCTGTGTGAGATGATAAATGCTGTCATGCTTACTGAGATCAGCTTAAAGTGGAACGTATTGCCAAATGCCAAGAGTACAGAAAACAGCATCCCAGTCAGACTGCCCAGGATTCACGAGAAGATTCTGGCAGTCTTTTTGAGGTTCTTATGTTTTTAGAACTTTTGTCCTGCTTGGTTTTTGAAAGGACTTTTCTTTCCTAGCTGGAAATATGGCATCCATGTCTCCTGAATATAATAGTGATCAGTTACCCTTTGCTTTGCCAATATTCATTGAAGAAAGGATACAGAAAAGCATTATTGATCTGTTTTTGCATGATCTGATGCTTTCTATGTAATATGCAAACCTCCAATGATATATAGGGTTGTAAGTGTCTAATTAAGGCTAGGGTTTACAGATTTTATGCAGACACCTGTGGTTACTTTAGTTGTCCAATCTGACGACGGATGGATGGAAAGCAATCACAATGGTTAGTAAGGAGCGTTCATTCCTAAGAAGCTGTACTATTACAACTAGTTCACTTATACGTTACATCCAACACTGCCCCTACCGACGTTTGGATTCCATACAACGAAAGAAGCAAATGTTGGTTTGGTAAAAAGAAAAAAAAAAGTTGCCACAAATCAGTATCAGATCCAAGCCTATATGCTTTAACCTCTTAGTTTTCGCAGACCACCCATCCAAACTATCACATATCAGCAGAATCATCCAACCAGACATAGCAGAACAGCGCAGTAGGCAGCTATTACGCTTCAGGTTATGGTAAGAAAATCAAGCACCGTCTCCTCAAGATCTTATTACACCGACAGTTCGGCCAACATTGCCAGCTCCTGTGCCACCACTAAGGGATGACTAATGAGTCTCAAACCCCATCACCATGTTACTCGGTCCTTCCATCACAGATTAGTTCTCAACCTTCACCATCTCACATGGATATGCTCCCAGCCCTTGTTACCATTTCCCCATATCGCACTGCTTCTAAACTGTTGACCAAAACATCTTCATAATCCCTTCTACTCATTGGTCCTCTCAGATGCAACAAGCAACTCAAGCAGCTTTTCAGCCCTCATCATCTCCAACAAGACGAGACTCTAATGCAAACTGCAAATCATGCAGCTTCTCAATGCCCATCTCCAACAAGGCAATTCCTTCCATCACAACCTACAACTCGAGCAGGACCTTAATCTCCATCTCCATATTAGACCTCTTGGGCAAAAACCTCTCATAAACTAGTCTTTCGCCCCCAAAACCAAAACCAATTGCAAGACACCTCTCAATTGGAGGCTAAGGCTGCATTTGGAAACGATTCACATATGTAGTGTGTAAAATGATCTATATAAATTGCAAAGTTGGATTAGTTTTGCACTGACAACTAATTTACCTTCTTACCAAACGGACTTTTAATGGTAATAGATGTAAATACGGATTCCAATAAAGTATATGTCCTTTTTTATTAGAAGCCTACTTGAATGCAAATTTACTTTTATTTTTTTATTGATGTACTTTTATATCTCATATGTAATTATGCATTGGAAAATGTGTTTTTTGTCATTTGTCAATACATAAATGCAATGTTGCCAAACACAGGCAAAAGTGAACTAGAGTTTAAATTTACCTTGAACTGGGATTTACACTCCATTTGCTTCATTCCCAAACACGGCCCAAGGTAAAAGAGCCTTCACAAGAAATGCCTTCCTTGACAAAGATATCGAAACCTTCAAATTACTACTACACTTGGCCTCCAAAATCAGGAAAAAAAATAAAAAAAACAGGAAGGGGAGAAGTATAAATCAAAACCAGAGAGAAGGAAAGAAGAGAAGCTGAAAGCCCTGGTTAATCAGCAACCATTGGACGCAAGGCATCAGGATCAATGAAAGAGGTCAAGTGGCAATCAGGTATAGTATCTCAAACAGAACACATACAGCTTGAGAAACAAACATTTCTGGATGAAGGCGGCAAAAGTGATAGGCTTTAAAAGGAAAGGAAAGCAAAACAAAATTTCCCCCAAATTGTACATCTCACCATGAACACCCTCCTGTGGGTAAAGAAATCAAGGAAGATGTTTCTAGGTTTGACAACAAGCTGGCAGTGGGGCATCGAAGCAGCCCATAGAGGTGAACCAAGTTACTGTCATAACCCTGGTTGCTGAAAATAGAGGAGCAGCGATGCATTTAGGTAATGAGTCAGCTAAAAAAGAAGAGTCAATCCATATTCACAGGAGTTACAAGTAAGAGTGTCTTTGGATCAGTTCTGTCCAGTCCAAAATCAATTTGGACGGATTGGATGAACCAACAAGACATTGGATTGGACCAATCTGATCCAAAATACTTATTATATTGGATTGGATCTGGTCCATCTGTAATAAATTTATATTGGATTAGGTTGGATTAAACCAATTTCTAGTCCATTGATATAAGATAAGAATATAGGTGACAATAGACCATGTTTGAGTTGAAAACAATTTAAAATAAAATGAATTTAAACAGATTGGACAATTCAGACATTAAATTGGACCGATCAAAAATTATTCAAAATATTTATTGGATTAAATTGGACCTGATTCATTAATAATTAATTCACATTGGATTGGGTTGGATTGGACCAAATCAGTCCAATTGACACCCCTAGTTACAATCTTAATCAGGATGACCATGTAGAAGAAACCACCAACGGAGAGTTCAGTGCTGATACGAGAATATTAGATGATCCAAATACAGAAGAAACATCACTTACAATGTTCATTAATAGCAATGCACAGAACATCAACAATTCACTTCTTTTTGATAGTTACTTGAATGAATTGCATGTTCATCAACACCCATCAAAAGCTACTGTCATAAAAAAAGGGAGAATGATGGTTCAGTCCAGGGTCAGAATTTGTAGGTTCAAAGTACATTTTGGGTAGGTGCCAGTTTGGAATGGTATTAATTCATGACGAATATGAATACATAGAGTGTGGATTTTTGAGCTTTTGAATATTTATAGTTTTGCAGTAAAAATCAGTGTGAGAACTGCTAAATTATTATCGGGTCCCATATCCACTATTCCAGGTCTATGCATTAACTAGCCCAAATTAACCATTAATCACATAATTGAGAATTCTCTGTAAAACAAAATCTAAGTTTGAATTGGCAGGGTAATGGGCCAAATAGGACCCGCATTTTTTCCTGACTACCAGGCCCATAACTGGCCGGATGTTGCTTAACCATCTGATTTCCTTGTCCCTTTGAATTTTGTCAAGATCTTGTCCAACATGGGAAAATTGAAATTGAGGTTCAGTTTGAATCTTGAACTAGAAACTAAAAACCAGCCAAAAGAATCTCCCATCGAGAAGAAATCCATTAATCTCAACGTAAAATCATTCTACAAATGGATCAATCCTATATGCTTAGTTAATTTCATCTAATATCAACCTGTGATTAATTTGTGCTTTTGATGTAAAAGTAAAATGGGCCGAGAACAGAATTGGGATTTCCTGCCAACAAAACGAGTTCCAACACCTTACCAACATGACTCACCTTGAAACTGGGACCCATCATAAAGGAGTCCGCGTTCTGTGCACCCATGGGTGCACTAGATGCGTGAATCCGCCAATTTTTTTTTACTACATCATTCATCCAAATGTTAACGGTTAAATGCACGTTAACGTGGGTTCAACAGTTCAATTGGGCACGAATCGGCCACAACATGACCTATGGGTGCATCAAAAGTCCCCCAAACCTCATATTGCGAGATTTCTCTCCTAGAAGTTTTCCTCCTTCCACTGAACCCTCCCTCCATCGGCAGCAAAAAGGATAGCTCCGGTGACAAGGAAATTTTCATAATTATTCTTCCTTTTTTTGATGGAAAATTTTCATCATTATTTAATATCATGAAACCCACAATGAAAATCTCTCCCTCTATCTAAATTTTCATCATGATTCCTTCTATTGAGGAGTAGGCCAACCCTAGGTCGGCCAACCCTAGTTCTTCCACTCCTGTTAAAGATAACTCCAGTTTTCCTGTTAAAGAGAGCTCCAGCCCACTTACCAAAGAAAACTCTGGATCTCCTACCAAAGAAGGCTCTAGTCTTCCTGCCAAAGAAAGGTCAGCTACTATACAGAGACCTCTTAACAAAGAAAGATCAATTAGAGCAAAAAGGAAACACTCCTCTTAGCAAGTTTCCTACTGAAGACCTTTCCTTATTTCTCTGTTTCTATTCTTGTAATTGTTTCTAGTTTATTCTTTATTATTGTGTATAAATAATCAGCCATGTACATCCATTCAACATAGTGGAATTCGACCCATTCTTTGAAATTCAATCTTCTCTTAAACTTTAACTTGGTATCAGAGCCTATGGCCTACAATACATCAGTTGCTTCTGAAGCAATGAGCTTGAGCTCAACCTTCTCTCAAACTGCTTCTCTACCAATGAGCCTCAATTCGATTCCCAACACCTCTCACTATCTTACCATCAAACTTAATGGAGATAATTTTCTTCTTTGGAAAGCTCAATTGCTTCCAGTACTTTGAGCTTACAAACTCATGGGACGAATTGATGGATTGGCCAAGCCTCCCCCAACAAAAATGCTAGATCCAAATGACAACAGAATGATGATTTTGAACCCAGACTTCACTACCTGGCTGCAGCTAGATCAATTGGTCCTCTCTTACTGAAGGAGTTCTGGCGCAAGTTGTTGATCTCTCCACTGCTACTGAAGTTTGGAGTGCTCTAGAAAGGTCGTTCTCTTCTCACTCTCTATCCAGGGTGCTACAACTAAGGCATCAACTTCAAAATCTGAAGAAAAGGAATCTTTCCATTAGTGACTACATCCAGAAGGTCAAAACCATCGCAAATAATCTTTCTGTGGTTTTAAAGCCAGTAGTACAGGAAGATTTGGTTCTATACGTCTTATTTGGTTTGGGAAGTGAGTATGAATCTCTTATTACAACTATCACAAATTGGGTTGATGCAGATCAAATCAATATTAGTGATGTCCTTGGTTTACTTTTGAGCCATGAATCCTGGCTTTTGCAACGCAATTTTTCTAATGAAAATCCTAATGCGAATGTTTCCATGAATAATAAAATTACTACTAACAATATTCAAACCCCTCAAAATTCCTACAATCAAAACAGGGATGGAAACAATTGTGGTAGAGGCAGGGGCATGGAGGTCAATCCTTAGGCCATGGACAAGGCCGCGACAAAGGAAATAACATTATCTGCCAACTATGTAACAAAACAAGCCATGGTGTACTGAAGTGTTACAAACGGTTTGATTTGTCATATCAAGGAGAAAGAAGCCACATCCAACAGATCCTACAACCTTTCACAGTGGTGTTCCTCACAATGGCTCTACGACTGGATCTGTATTTGATCCAGTCTGGTACCCGAACACTGGCGCCACCCATCATATGACACCAGATGTTGACAACTTACAAGTTCGATCTGAATACCAAGGTTCAGATCAAGTAAAGATTGGTAATGGCATAGGTTTGACTATAAAAAATATAGGGTTGGCTTCATTAGTTTGCAATGATAATCAGTTTACTCTGAAGAAGTTTTTTCATTTTCCCTCTCTTACCAAAAGTTTGTTTTCTGTAAGTATACTTACCAAGGAAAATAATATGATTTTTGAATTTCATTCGGATTTCTTTGTCTTGAAGGACCATACGAGGAGAATTTTACTCAGCGGACCTAGTAGAGATGGACTCTATCAATTTCTTGGAGCAGTACAACAGAGGATAGAAAACTTGGAAGCTTGTGTTGGAAAGAAAACCTCCCTGTCAGAATGGCATCAACTACTTGGTCATGCCTCCTTAAGAATTGTGAAAAATATTATCTCTAAATTTGGTTTACCTTATTCTGTTTCTTTTAGTTATCATTTTGTGTGTGAAGCTTGTCAGATAGGCAAAGCCCAGTGTTTAAGTTTACCGTCTTCAAATACAATTTTTTCATCTCCACTTGAGTTGATATTTTTTGATGTATGGGGGCTTGCCCCAACTTTATCTAATAAAGGATTTTGGTATTATGTTATCTTTATGGATGCATATTCAACATTTTCATGGATTTTTCCTCTTGAGAGAAAATCAAATGTATTTAATGTGTTTCTTAAATTCAAGAACCATGTTAAGAATCTTTTCTTTACAAAGATCAAGATGTTTTAGAGTGATTGGAGTGGCAAATTTCGCTCTCTCCCGTTATCTTGACAATGTTAGTATTTCTCACCGTCTCAGCTATCCACACACACATGAACAGAATGGCAGTGCTGAACACAAACACCAGCATATTATTGAGTCCACTTTATCTCTTTTGGCATCCTATTCTCTCCCTCAGTCCTTATAGGCTGATGCTACTAAAACTGTAATCTTTTTTATCAATTGACTATCTACTCCCGGACTTGGTAGTCTCTCTCCTTATGAGAAGTTATTTGGAAAACCTCTTGATTATTCTATGTTGAAAGTTTTTGGCTGTAAATGTTTTCCTCTACTTCGGTCTTATAATTTGCACAAAAAATAGATTTTTGCTCTACTCCTTGTATCTTTATTGGCTACAACAGTAGTCACAAAGGGTATCATTGTTACAACCCTACTACCGACAAGGCGATCATTGCTCGCCATGTTGTTTTTGATGAACATTCCTTCCCTAGAATGGTCTAGTCATCACCATCTCCCAGTCCTACTGCTCCTACTGTATGCACTCTTCTATCACTTGCAGTTTCCCGTGGATGGGATATCCGTTAGTTGGACATCCATAATGCCTTCCTTAATGGTTTTATTATTGAAACGATTTATATGTGCCAGCCAAAAGGGTTTGAGGATAGTAATTATCTGGATCATGTCTGCAAGCTTCATAAAGCTCACTATGGGCTTAAACAGGCTCCTTGGGCTTGGTTTTCTCGATTAAGTAATAAACTACATGATCTTGGTTTTTGTAGCTCTCAACGTGATCCTTCCTTATTCATCTATAGCCAGGATCAGATCATTATCTATATTCTTGTCTACGTTGATGATATCATTGTTACCAACTCTTCTTCTCTACATGTTTCTCAGCTTATTCGTAGTTTATCTCAGGCATTTGCTCTAAAGGATTTGGGGTCATTGTACTATTTTCTTGGCATTGAGTCTCATCATGATATCTTAGGGTTGTTTCTCTCAGCGCAAGTACATATTGGATCTCCTGCTGAAAACTAATCTTGTTGCAGCCAAACCGGTTTCCAATCCGTTGGCCACCGCTTCTCGTCTCTCTTGGTTTGTTGGCGAGTTACTCCCTGATCCCACTCAGTATAGGAGCATAGTGGGTGCACTCCAGTATGTCACTCTTACTCAGTCGGATGCGGCTTTTGTAGTTAACAAAGTTTGCCATTTTTTGCATGCCCCTACTACTGAGCACTAGAATGCAGTTAAATGTATTCTACGATATTTGAAGGGTTTCATTGACACTGGTTTGTTTTTCTTGGCTCACACGCCGTAGACATTGACTGCTTACTCTGATGCTAACTAGGCTAGTTACCCTGACAACAAATGATCTACTAGTGGCTACAATATCTTTTTTTTGTTCTCATTTGATCTCATGGAGTGCTAAGAAGCAACCGACTATTGCCCACTCCAGTACTGAAGCTAAATTCTGGGCTATAGAAAATGCCACTACCGAACTCTTATGGCTAAATTCTCTTCTTTCTGATTTGGGTGTCAAACTTTAGTCTCCATTGGTTCTCTACTGTGATAATATTGGGGCTACGTATCTTGCAGCTTATCCCATTTTTCGTGCCCATACTAAACATATTGAGGTTGATTTCCATTTCCTTCAGGATCTTATCGTTAAGAAGTGTCTGATCATGTGGTTCCTGCCCAAATAAGATCAACTTGCTGATATTTTCACTAAGCCTCTTTCTTCTCAATGGTTTGATATTTTCACCAACCCTAGGTCGGCTAGCCCTAATTTTTCCACTCCTACTAAAGATAGCTCCAACCTTCTTGCTAAAGAGAGCTCCAACCCACTTACCAAAGAGATCCATGGATCTCCTACCAAGGAAGGCTCTAGTCTTCCTGCTAAAGAAGGACCAACTACTATATAGAGACCTCTTACCAAAGAGAGATTAATCAGAGCAAAAAGGAAACTCTCCTCTTATCAAGTTTCCTAGTGATGACATTTCCTTATTTCTCTGTTTCTATTCTTGTAATTGTTTCTAACTTATTCTTTATTATTGTGTATAAATAATCAGCCATGTATTCAACATAGTGGAATTCGACCCATTCTTTGAAATTCATTCATTCCTTAAACTTTAACTTCTTCATTGAAAGAAATTTTCAAAAGAAAAGAGAGAAAGCACTTCTGCAAAAGAAGTCATTCTACGAAAGAGACCTCAATCATGTATATGATTTGTTTAAGCTGTAGGCCATATGTTAATTACATGCTTAGTACTCTTCACTCTTGACTTGATGCAATCACACTGTATCATACTCTTGACTCATCTTTCAGCTTTCATACCAGTGTCCTATGGTTGAGGTTTCAAGTAAAGAAGACCTTGAAACCCTTACGAGTGGGCTAATCGAAAGACAAAGAGAAAAGACAAGGAACACTTGGAACCCACAAGAAATAACCATGAGAACTGTGAATACCAAAAAGGAAAACAACAAAAAAAAGAGGAATGGAAGGTGGTTGCAACACTGACATGACCAAACCAACAACTAAGAGGAAATAGTTTCTGAACCAAAACTGAGGAAATCTGAGAATGGAGGACATGAGGTGGGAGGCCATGAAAAGACTTCAGGGGGATCTGGCAATTCAAAGAGCTCGGAGTTGCAACACTGTAAATAGACATGGACATGCTACTCGTGCAAGAATAGCTTCCACCCACCATGTTACTAGCTTTAACGTCCTTGCTTTCTTCATCTTCATCAGAAAGATGGTGGAAAGTAGGGCTAATAAAAGATGGTACAACTAAAACTATGATGCTCCAAGTGACGAGTGACCCTGCAACAATCCCTCCAAACAACTGCCCGTGACCTCCTGCAAGAGAGATAGTAAACGGAGACGATTACACAAAGGAAGATGAAACATTGACCTCCTACTACAGTCCCTCCAAACATGACGTAATCGTTTTCTCTGGTAAAAACGATTGGTGGCTTGGGTTTCCGAACAACTTCCACAATCGACCTAGCACATCCCCTGATTGAACTATCGAACCCATGTTAATGTGCAATTGACCGTTAACATTTGGATGGATGACGTGGTTGAAGATGATTGGCAAGTTCATGCGTCCAGTGCACCCATGGGTGCACAGAACAGGGACTCTTATAAAAGGAGACCGGATTTGCTCCTCACACCTGGCGCCTCACATGCACATCCTATCATGCATTGAGAACATCTCTTGTACTTATTAGTTATTATTCACGGGAGATGTTCCCAATGCATGATGGATGTACCTGTGAGGCACCCATTTGTGAGGAGCAGATCCTGTCAATCATAAAAGTGGGATCTGACATATATGAGATTTGTAGTGTTAGATGACATGTGTTGAACTTAGATTCAATCTTCACAAAATGGTCGTCACTATACTCACAACAACTTGCAACCATGTATTGGGGAATTGGGATATGCTCCTCACACAGCACATCTCACACTGACATTATAGGCACACCCCCCCGGTTTAAGGTTTTTAAAACCAACCCGGAGAATGAACCGGTCAGGGGTCTAGTTCCCGGGTCAAGCGGTCGACCTATTCTAATAAAAAAATATAAAAAAATGGTTAAAACCGTTTGAACAATTAACAGCTTGGGTCAGCGGTTTGCTGACCAAAATCAACAGTTTTTGAGGAAAATCCAATTTTTTGGAAAAACAAAACCGGTCACCTAACCAATTTCCGGTTTTCTGGTCCGACCATCAGGTCCGATCTGGTTTTGAAAACCATACCCCCATTTCCCATGAATAAATAATAATACACAAGTATAAAAATGTTTCCATACATGGTGGGATGTGCTTGTGAAGTCGGTGTGAGGTTCATAGTATGAGGAGCAA
Organism: Nelumbo lutea; assembly: GCF_056320005.1. NCBI lineage: Eukaryota > Viridiplantae > Streptophyta > Magnoliopsida > Proteales > Nelumbonaceae > Nelumbo > Nelumbo lutea. Next base: position 118,836,790 of record NC_142684.1, read on the forward strand.
ATCCAGGAATATTTCCGGTATGGTGGCTGTGAGTATGTATCTTTTTGTGAGGACTGAATCCCGGCCATCTCAGACTCCCCAAAGCAAAGCTTTTGCGGTGGAAGGGCAAAAGTATCCTTTAAAATTTTCAATCTCAAAATATAAAATTCCATAACTTTTACAATGAAACAAATGAAGAAGCTTAGCTTCAGCAATAATACTGGTGATTTGCAAATTGGGTAAATTTACAAACAAATATCTTAGTATTTTTGAGTAAAATTTCTCAGTACCCTTTAAGGTACAAAGAAGGATATGATGAGGTGAGAAAATAAAAAAATAGGGTAATTCAAGACAACTCTCTTTACTTATTTTTCTCTTAAATCGTTAACTAGGTTTTGTCTAGAAAATAAAAGAAAATTATGTACAAACAAAGAAAGGCAAAAGCTTCAAAGAAGTTGATTTGAAATACGTATCAAACATCATATAGTTAAAGATAACACGATCACACTTCTTTTGGTCTACGTGATGGCCGATGGGCTTTCGAAAAAGAAAACTACGTGATGATTGATGATCTCCTCTGGAGACAGACGTATAAAATGCTCAACCTCGATTACATTGAATAACATTATTTTCTGCTATAATTAATTGAGGCTCTTATTGTTTATTACTTTTATTTTGATTAGGAAAACTTTTATATGTTTGTACCAAAAAAGAAAGAAGAAAAGGAATGAAATTCCTCTCCAAATTTAAAAATCTCTGATTTGCAGGTAGTGCGTCTCAAAAAATTCCACAGCTAGCGCTTTCTCGAGAATTTATGTTCGTAACAACTCCCAAAATAAAACTGCTATACAATTTACAGAAGAAAGGTGCATTTAAACTTCCTGCTATTTTAAAACACGTAGCTGCCAAAGTTGGATAACGGTCATATCGATGCAGTTGAAGCCAAGCATTCACTTTCAACCCTTTCCAACCGCCCGAGTGTGCAATAAGCAACTCTTCTCTACTTAAAACAAGACGTTCTCTCTCTCTCTCTCTCTCTCTCTCTCTCTCTCTCTTAACCCAGTAGCAAAAAACCATTCTTTAGCTGGTTCTGACTACACCCAATGAAACCATGCAGGGCCATCAGACTCTTAATTTCATGCTATAATTAATCGATCAGTTGATCTCTCAGTTAGGCTTTGATTCGAAGCCAGTTATTGGTTTTTAATAGGAAGGTGTATTTTGTATATTTGACCTAGTGATATTTTCTATAATTAGGAGTCCTAACTAATTTTATGCCTTGTAACTTGTATATATACTGTAGTTAACATGCCTTTGAGTCACGATTTTGTAAAATATTGTTTCTTCCATTGAAATTCTCCATCTCAATTTCTTGAGTTTGATCATCATCTCAATTTCTTGGGTTTTATCATGGTATCAGAGCAGTGGTGATCTTCACCACTGATCCGTTCAGAGGATGTGTGCCCGTTGAAGAAAACTAGTTGTGTAACTCGTAGCAGTAAGGTTTGGTGTGTGCCGAAACACTCATTTAATCCAACATTTTTTTTTATGATTTCACGTCTGAAGCGATGACTGGCAACAACTCATCCACCTCCTCCAAGATCCGGTCAATCAGTGATCCTACATATGTGTATTATTTGAGTTCCTCAAACAGTCCTCGTATGCTTCTGAGCCAAATCATTCTTAAGGGAGAAAACTATCATGTTTGGAAAAAGGCTTTTCAAAGAGCCCTAAGATCTAAAAATAAATTGAGCTTTATTGATGGGACTCTGAACAAAACTAATGCTGATGATAGTGACGAGAATGCTTGGGATAAATGCAATGCTATGGTTGTTTCGTGGATCTTTAATTGTGTTGACAAAAGCATAAAAAATACTATAGTTTCTTTTGATGATGCTAGGGAGTTGTGGACTGAACTTCAACAAAGATATCATCAAGGGCAAGGTCCCTGAATATACCAGTTGAAAGGGGAATTAAATGAATTCAGGCAAGGGTCATTAAGTGTCACAGATTGACCCTTGTGAAGGGAATTTGGGATCAGCTGGACCAGTATACTAAAACCGACACGTGTGTGTGGATCGACGTGCAGAACATTGATCAATATGCTGGAAGAAAGGGAGAATGAAAAAGTGTACAAAATTTTGATGGGTCTTGATGATCAATACGGTACTGTCAAATCAAATATTATAAGTATTGATCCACTGCCTTCACTCACTCGCTGTTTTGCTATGATATCAAGAGAGGAATTGCAATTGAAAGCGGGGCAACACGAAGATCCAAGGATGCAAGCTGCTGCATTTGCAAGCCGAGGAAAATTAGATGAAAGGAGTCTAGTGGGAGAAGGGCGAGATTCTGTTGACCTACCCGTGATCTGTGGTCATTGCAAAAGACCTGGACACAACAAATCTTGTTGTTTCGAGATCATTGGGTACCCGGAACACTAGAAAAACCAAAATGGAGGTAAAGCAGGCCGTGGTCGAGTGTTCCGGGTAACCAAGGCCAAGCAAATGCCGTTACTGAAGAAGTGGGAGCATCGAGCAATACTATACAGATGTTGTCTCTCACACAAGATCAACTTGACCGTTTAGAAGTCACTGCTAGGTACAGGTGATTCAGAAAACATGATCCATGATGCACTGTCTGGTAAGAAATTTTCCTTGGTCCACTTGTCAAATTGTACAGTGGTGCATCGCACCATGTTTCTAGTAACCTTAAAGCATTTGAGTTGTCATCCCAAATAGAGATTCTTTGAAAGTAAATAAAATAGGGGATATCATGGTTAACAAACATATCAAGTTAAAAGATGTTCTTTATGTTCGGGATTTTAAATGTAATTTGATATCCTCAAGAAAGTTAAGTGAAGATATGGGTTGTGCTATTACTTACTATTTGAATGTTTGTGTGATACAGGACCCCACCCGACGGACGTTGATTGGATTGGGTGATCTCAATGATGGCCTATACTATTTGCAAAACACACATAGTGCTCATGTGATGGATATCAAGAAGAGTACAAAGAAACTGTGGCACAAACGTCTAGGACACCCTTCTAAAATAAAATTATCGTATTTATCTAGAGTGTGTGGTTTTAGCTGTAGTAGTAATGGTGTTGAGTGTTGTGATGTATGTCATTGTGCAGAGCAGACACACATTTATTTTCCTTTAAGTAACAATAAAGCTTCTCGTGCATTTGAATTAGTACATTGTGATCTATGGGGTCGGTATCACACTCCATCTCTTTCAAAAGCTCATTATTTCTTAACTATCGTGGATAATTTTACACGTACTACGTGGGTGTATCTTTTGCATGATAAATCAGAAACTCAAAAAATTTTCATATCTTTTTGTGTTATTGTTAGGAGACAATTTGGGGTTGATATCAAGGTGGTTCATAGTGACAATGGAACAGAATTTTTTGGGACTCTCAATGAATTTTTTCTCAGTCAGAGAATTATCTATCAAACTTCTTGTGTTGAGACACTGCAACAAAATGGGAGAGTAGAAAGGAAGCACCAACACATCTTCAATGTGGCAAGAGAATTGCATTTCCAGGCTAGTCTACCTTTAAAATTTGGGGAGAGTGTGTCATGGCAACAGCTCATCTCATTAACTACACACCAAGTAGTGTGCTAGGATGTTACAGTTCGACACAATCTTAGCCTTGCCTACGCTTGGCAGGCTTATGTTAGGGACATCACCGTCATTTTTGCCTATAAGATTTTTGGGAGAATTGATGTTATCTTCGGGCAGACCACCAAAAGCTTAACATACTCTTTGAGGAGGGGTGGTCGACCTCCTTGGGTGCCTAACCTTGGTACTCCTAGACCATCATCCCCTTGCGGGGCGGCCCTGGTTAACGGCTAGCATGGCTACCGGGGTTCCTCATGGGCGCACACTTGCTCATGGGGATAGTGTTGGACCGGCATTGCGCTACCGATACTCAAGGGAGACTTGGCATGCGGGCTTGGCTCAAGCATGACCCTTCACCACGCCAGCCCCTTGCCCAAGCTGATTGAGCTATCCCGTTGCCCCTAGTGCACGGATGTGTTCCGGCCCAAGCGGTTGCCTATCATCATGGCACACAGGTGCCTGTCATCATCGGCATAGAGGAGACCCTTCACATCGGTGCCAAGTCACCTCATCGGTGCATGGTCACCTTGCATTATGATTGTCCCCCTTTAGCACGTAAGCGGTGCCTCTCATGGACCGGTCTGAGCCAGGAGAGTGCCCCGGCCATTGGACTTGAGGTCATGATCCAGTGCTACTGACTTTGGTGGAGCCATCCCATTGGGCAACTCCTAACCTCTAAGCGCAAAAAGGCTTGTCCTGGCCTACCTTGGCCTGGACGCCGCACGGGGTTCTTCCGTTGTAGAACTACCCCTGTGACAGTTGGTATCAGAGCAAGTTGGCCAATTACTGCCGCAGTTGGTTTTTAGCAGATTAGCCCAAAGCCAGTTGAAGTGGTCATCACGACAAGCAACAACATTGTGGGATACGGTCCCTAGGCACTTCCACCCAGGATCAAGCAGAATTCAAATCAGGCCTGGCAAGAGGCCATTTCATTGTTCGTGTCCCCATTCCAATGACACTAGAACAGCTTCCCTTGCGGGGGCAGACGCATTGGTTGTTGTCCTCATGCGGGGGCAGACGCGTGAGCCTTGATAGGAATGTGGGTACATTGCCCGAGCAGATTGCTTATCAGGCCTAGCAAGAGGCCATTCATTGTTCGTGTCTCCATTCTAATGACCCTAAAATAGCTTCCCTTGCGAGGGCAGATGCATTGGTTGTTGTTCTCATGCGGCTGCAGACGCGTGAGCCTTGTTAGGAATGTGGGTACACTGGCCGTTGGAGCATGGTGGCCCTACACCGGCAAAGTATCAAGTGGACATGCTCAGTTTTCAGGTGGATCACTTGCAGCAGCGAAAGCGCATCACCAGGCGAGTGCATGATCGGCAGCTCATGGGTAAAAGTTTCCACACTCGCATTTGAAGCGGTCAGGTCTCCTTGAGGCAGCAGTAGTGGGGCCCTCTCGGAGTGAAGATGTATCCCGAGTCGGCGAGGCGAAGTGTAGTTTTGAGGGCCAAGAGAGCATAAGCCATGGCTAGGTTTGAGTAAACCGAATCAGCGAGGTGAAGTATGTAGGCCAGCATGGTGAAAGGGTACCCAAGTCATCATCAACATGAGGAGTAGACCAATCAGCGTGTTCGGTAGCATCACTGAAAAGCTACCAAGAAGACGGTTGAGCCTTGAGGTAAGATGATACATGGGGCGGACCTCCGCGAAGCACCACACACATTTCTTCGAGGGCCCTTTCTTTCACTGTTCAACGACATAGCAATTGTGTGGTTTGAGTAACCTCAACACAGGGGCGTGAAGTCCCGGGTTGGCCAGCATGGTGAAATGGTTCCGTCCCCATAAATGGACACCAAGATAGGCAAGACTCGGGTTGGCCAAGCGAGCCCTGGAACTAGTAGAATAGTGGATGGCACGAGACACAAACGCCCATTCACGGAAGGAGTCATTGTCGAGGATGACAATGAATTGAGTGGGGGAGCCTGTTATAAATCGACATAGGCTTAGCCTTGCCTACGCTTGGCAGGCTTACATTAGGGACATCACCGTCATTTTTGCCTGTAAGATTTTTGGGAGAATTGATGTTATCTTCAAGCAGACCACCAAAAGCTTAATGTACTCTTTGAGGAGGGGTGGTCGACCTCCTTGGGTGCCTAACCTTGGCACTCCTAGACCATCATCCCCTTGCGGGGTGGCACTGGTTAACGGCTAGCATGGCTACCAAGGTTCCTTATGGATGCACACTTGCTCATGGGGACAGTGTTGGACCAGCACTGCACTACCGATACTCAAGGGAGGCTTGGCATGTGGGCTTGGCTCAAGCATGACCCTTCACCATGCCAGCCCCTTGCCCAAGCTAATTGAGCTATCCCATTGCCCCTAGTGCATGGGTGTGTTCCGGCCCAAGCGGTTGCCTATCATCATGGCACACAGGTGCCTGTCATCATCGGCATAGAGGAGACCCTTCACATCGGTGCCAAGTCACATCATCGGTGCATGGTCACCTTGCGTTATGATTGTCCCCCTTTAGCACGTAAGCGGTGCCTCCCATGGACCGGTCTGAGCCAGGAGAGTGCCCTGGCCATTGGACTTGAGGTCATGATCCAGTGCTACTGACTTTGGTGGAGCCATCCCATCGGGCAGCTCCTAGCCTCTAAGCGCAGAAAGGCTTGTCCTGGCCTACCTTGGCCTAAACGCCGCACGGGTTTCTTCCGCTGTAGAACTACCCCCGTGAAAAGGAGGCCACAAACCATTTGAAGTCTTGTTTGGAAAAACACCCAAATACTCTCACATTAAAGTATTTGGGTGCCTTGTGTATGCCAAAATGCAAGGTATTAGAAGGGATAAGTTTGGAGAGCATGTCGAGAAGTGTATTTTCGTTGGATTTTCGTATGGGAAGAAATGATGGAAAATGTACAGTTTAGAAAAGGGAAGTACTTTTGTGTCCCGACATGTATATTTTTATGAAGAAGTCTTTCCTTTTAGCAATAATGAGGCACTTAAAGTGGAACAACTTCCAAGTGAGGGGGAGCATGTGGTTGTGGAAGATGAAACTGAGCCGTTTAGGAATGAGAGAAGTCTTGTTGGGATTAATGGCAAGCAACATATGGGCGCAAACGAAGAAAGTGTCCACACAGGTGATGTAGAAATAAGTTCGGGTGAGCAACGAGGAGCAAATGCGTCTGACCAAGCTGCAGTAAGTATGCCACAAAGAGATGAAAGTGAACAATATGTTTTGCAACAAGAGCGACCTCAACAGGAAAGAAAACCCCTGGGTACTTAAGAGACTATGTGTGACGCGTTGTTATCGCCATCCAACGTGAACTCAGTTCGAAAAGCACCTGCAGGTAAGGCCCATCCTTTAACACACTATATTTGCTATAGTAAGTTTAGTTCAACTCATAAAGCTTTCTTAGCGGCCATCGATTCTCATGATGAGCCAACCAGTTATGCACAGGTTGTCAATGACGAATGATGGATTAAGGCGACGGACAAAGAGATTAAGGCATTGGAAGAAAATAAAACATGGAAATTTGTGAGTTTGCCCTGGGGAAAGAAAGTGGTCGGATGCAAATGGGTCTATAGAATTAAGTACAAATCGGATGGGAGTATTGAACGTTTCAAGGCCAGATTAGTTGTGCAAGGCTTTACTCAAAAATGGGGAGAGGATTATACGGAGACTTTCGCTCCAGTAACAAAGCATGTATCTGTCCATGTCTTTCTGGTAGTGGCTGTGGCAAAAGGATAGGAACTTCATCAAATGGACGTGAATAATGCCTTTTTACATGGCGATTTCAAAGAAGAAATTTACATGACGCTCCCACCTGGTTTCAGTTCCGATAAACCAAATGCACTATGCAAGTTACAAAAGTCTCTATACGGCCTAAAACAAGTCTCTAGAAACTGGTTCACAAAGTTGGCAGCATCCTTGTGTGAGTATGTTTTCAAGCAATCCACTACGGAGAGTACTCTTTTCATATACAGAAAAGGAGACATATTTCTTGGTCTCTTGGTGTACGTTGATGATATTATAGTAGCTAGGAACAATTCAGAAGCGTGTGCAAAATTCAAGGCGTATCTTGATAGTTGTTTAAAGATAAAGGACTTAGGAAATTTGAAATATTTCCTTGGAATAGAAGTGGCTCGATCTATTGCTGGTCTGTTTTTTAATCAACACAAGTTTGTTTTGGACATTTTGAAAGAAACTGGACTGATTGGGTGCAAACCCGTAGACACTCCAATTGAGCAAAATCATCGTTTGGGGCATTCCAATGGCAGTTTTCATTCTGATCAAATCAGAATCGAAGGTTAGTGGGGCGACTGTTATACTTGACAAACACGAGACTCGACATCACTTATGCTATGCATGTGCTTAGTCAATTCGTCCAACAATCCTGAGTTGAGCATTGGGACGACCTTGTGCATGTTCTGAAATATCTTAAAGGATGTCCAGGGCAAGGGATATTGCCAAGTGGTGAGAATGATATGGTATTGCAAGGATACTATGATGCAGATTGGGCAAGTTGCCCTTTAACCAGAAAATCAGTAACTGGGTTGTACTTCCAGCTTGGTTTCTCCCCTATACTTTGGAGGAGTAAGAAACAATCCATAGTGTCTAGATCCTCGGTAGAAGCGGAATATAGAGCCATGGCTGTGGCTGCTAGTGAAGTGATCTGGCTACGGAGGTAATCAAGTGAATTATTAGTGCCGCAATTGGGAGCTACTAGTCTTTTCTATGATAATAATGTGGCATTACATATTGCAAACAATCCTGTCTTCCATGAAAGGACTAAGCATATTGAAGTGGATTGTCACTTTGTACGTGAAAGACTGCTTTTTGGAGAACTCTTACCACGTTATCTTCCATCACATTTACAGTTAGCAGATTTATTTACTAAAGGCCTTAGCAAATGCCAATTTCAGTTTCTTCTTTGCAAGTTGGACATTCGGATCCTCATGCTCCAACTTGAAGGGAAGTAATAGGAAGATGTATTTTGTATCTTTGACCTAATGATATTCTCTATAATTAGGAGTCCTAAATTAGATAGGTGATCATTGTTAAAGCCTAATTTTATGCCTTATAACTTGTATATATAGTATAGCTAACATGCCTTTGAGTCACAGTTATATAAAATAGTATTTCTTCCATTGAAATTCTCATCACAATTTCTTAACTTTGATCATTATCTCAATTTCTTGGGTTTTATCACTTTTGTACATTTTACTCGACTATCGTTGTAATTAAGTTGGTTGAGGGGTAGACGTTAAACCGTGTATCTTAAAGAGGTAAACGTTGATATTGATAAAAGTGCTACTGCCACGTCTGGATTATCTAGAAATATTCCCTTAATTATTACCTTCAGATACTGAATAAAATTGCCTCCTTTGTTGAACTAATCAACTATGAACCAGCTGAGACCTAGCTAGCTAGCTAGTCATGACAGTTCAGCATCTAAAAACAACCCCCCTCCTTATGATGCTTACTACTTTGTGATGTCAATTTCTTCCAAATCAAACGGCTTGGGTTGCCAATAGGCCGAGGCTAGCTATTACATTTTTGATCATATATATATATATATATATATATATAAGCAATTCAATTCAAAGTAGTTAAAGTATGCAGTAAGTGACTTACCGGCTTATACATGATTACGTTGAGATCTGAATTTACATATTTCAACTTCAATTGAAAGAAAACGGCTTTATGTTGTTTGACATTCAAGAAGGATGGCCTTATAATAGACTTTCATCCTCGTTCTCAGTGCTTCTTTTGTACCTTTCCTTCATTCAATTGTTCTATCAATCTGGAAAAGTTTATTCTGTTCTCTTCACCTCTATCGAGACACACACGGAGAAAAAAAAAAGGAAAATAGAGTACAAATACACCGGGGTGTTGCAACAATGGCAATTCATTTAGATGCTCTTCTCTTTGTTGCCATAGCTGTTGGTTCTTTCATGGCGACCCCCAGTGCTGCTAGCCCCTCTGATATGTCCACTGCCCTTCTCATAAGGGTAGATCAATCGGGAAACGGAGATTTTAAGAAGATACAAGATGCCATTGACGCTGTGCCATCTAACAACTCTAACGTCGTCTTTATCTGGGTCAAGCCAGGAACTTACAGGTTTCTCTCTCTCTCTCTCTCTCTCTCTTGTATACCACCTCTGATCTTATTATTTTATGTCTACTTATAGAGAAAAGATTGTGGTGCCAGCCGATAAACCCTACATAACATTGAGTGGTTCAAATCCGACTACCACTATAGTAACATGGAATGAAAGTGGGGAGATATTCCAGACTCCGACAGTCTCTGTGTTGGCTTCTGATTTCGTGGGACGATATCTCACAATTCAGGTATCCTCTGCAACTCGTGTGTGCACTTAATTTCTTATAATTGTAACAATTAACAATACAATAGTTAATTACTTTGATCAAGATTTTGCAGGGTTTGTTTAATGATTTTTATAACTGTTAATCCAGTCTTTGCACGCACTTGCTTTCATAATAGACAAATAGAATTAAGGAAAGAAGCATAACTTGAACTTCGCCACCGTCTTATTAGGTGGTAAATAGATGTACATAGTCATATTAAACACCTAAAACCTTTCAAACCCTCCACCAAAGCTAGAGTTTCCTAGAAGATGTTTGTTGGTAGATTCGTTGGATCCACCATGGTCTATTAGCGTCTTAGTTTACTGCAAACAACTGGTGCGTTGCTTCTCAAGTTATTTGGTTTATCACATTCCTAGAAGAACTAACATGGCTGCATATAAATTGGTTAAATTTGCTATTATTTGTACAAGAGTTAAAACTTGGTCTCAAGTACCTAATTTCTCCTCAATACTATTGCACAAGAAATGTAAACCCAATTTGTTGATGAATGAATTTGCCCTAAGGGGCCTTGTAAAAAAAAAAAAAAAAAAGCTTTCATCGTGACTTTATTCCAAAAGAAAAAAGGCTTTCATGCATCCTGCTCGTTTATTATGACCAGATGAAGGATATTTCTCATCTCTATTCATCATCTGCTTAGCTTTATATCTGTAATTGTTAGTATTAACACAATTCATACAATTCAATTAAATGGGTTGAATTGGGAACAAAATCCTCTCACTATATAAGAAATAGAAATAACCAGAAGTACTGTAATTATAATTGTGACATTTTCATCCCACCATAGGTCACCAAAATCATTCTCCTTAATTTCAGACCCAGGAAATCCCGTTGGCATAGTAATTACCTGATTCGGCTGTTTGCTTGGTTCATGGTTTTCAATAACTTCATCTAAAAGAAGCTTAGTTCATGGCGGTATTAGACCTTCCATAAATATCAGTTTCGAAATTTGAGATTGCATGTTTGATGTGTGTTCTATAGGTTTTAGTTATCATGATAAATTGACAAGGTAGTGTTGGGAAAGAGTAATTATATCCTTATTTTAAAATCTAATAAGATTGCTTTTAAATTGTGAAAGTTAATTGGCATGTTTATGAAACCAGATTCAGGTTGTGTTTGTATCATTCCTGTTTCTAGTTTCTACATGAAATGTTTTCACTTTTGGGTTGACCAATATAAATTTGGGGGAGAGATTTTTTACCTGAAATGTTTTTTTTTTTTTTTTTTTTTGTGATAGATCGAAAGGTTGTATGTTTGATCAATACAATATTGTTGTTTCTATTTCCACACACATGAATTAATTTTTCTATTGAAGTGACTTATATGTGATGTAAATCTACAAGGCTTTAGAAAAAACAATAGTACCAAATACAACTTCAGGTAGCATTAATAGGGTTGTTTTTCTTTTCTTTTTTTTTTTATTTTTTTTAATAGAGTAATACATAATACAGTTGGTTAAGATTTACTTTTTACAGGGGCTATCTTTGTTTTCAATTAACTCAAGGTATCAAATTAAGGGTAAATTACTTAAAGGTGAGGAAGGTAATAGAACTATGGAGTTTAGGTTAGAGAAAGCAATTTAGGAGAGAACTTAGCTTTAAGTAATTAAAAAAGGAGCAGCCCATAAGCTCTACTCTTAATGGATGTATACTATACAGCCTTACCCGTGCACATATAGAAAGGCTGTTTCCAAGATTTGAATCATGGTCACCCAGGTCGCAAGGAACAATCCAACCGTTACAGAAATTAAGCCCTATTCTCAGACGAGAGAATTTTAAGTAATTGCCTTTAAAAACTCATTTCCTTTTCTTCTATCTTAATGGATGGAAAATACCATCTATATATCGATTTACCCAAACCCAAAGTTGATATATTTATGTTCATATAGGGAAGTTGATGATTTACTAGTTATTTGCAGAATACACATGGTCCAGGAAGCCAAGCAGTGGCATTGAGGGTGTCAGCGGACCGAGCAGCATTCTATGGGTGCAGGATACTCTCTTATCAAGATACCCTTCTCGATGACACAGGGATACACTATTACAGCAACTGCTATATCCAAGGCCAAACCGACTTCATATGTGGAAACGCTGCCTCTCTCTTTGAAGTATTGCATTTGTGACCCTTTGATTATTGTACTTCTGTAAAACTTATCAATTCCATTAATTATATTGCTTAATTATTTCTGTCATCCCTTATTTGTTTGTTTGTAGAAATGCCATCTGCATTCGCTTGCGGAGGGAAGTGGTGCTATCACAGCACAACGCAGAGAGTCACCGGCCGAAAACACTGGTTTCACTTTCTTGGGTGGCAAGATCACGGGCGTCGGAACTTCTGTCTTAGGTAGGCCATGGGGTGCTTACTCTAGGGTGGTGTTTGCTCTAACATACATGTCAAGTGTGATACTGCCTCAGGGATGGGATGACTGGGGCGACCCAACCAAACAAAGGTATACATATATCTCCTCTGGTGCCACAATCTGATCGCATTGACCCAGATTTTGATTGGATTGGGTCGAGAAGATTTAAATATTATAGTCTTAACAAATTCTCGTGTTTGGTGTGTCGACAGTACTGTGTATTATGGGCAATACAAGTGCTACGGAGCAGGGGCCAATATATCAGGAAGAGTTGGATGGTCGCGCAACCTCTCGGACGCAGAAGCCGCACCCTTTCTCACCAAAGACATGATCGGTGGCCGAGGTTGGCTTAGGCCTTTACCAAAACGTTACAACAGGACCTCCCTCGTCATTTCTCAGAGTGTAAATGCAAATAACAAGTAGAGATGTAGCTAGACCTTTCATTTATTTATTAATTTCATGCTATATATTAATTATTCTCTCCTTTTATATATATATATATATATATATATATATATATATATATATATATATGATGTCTATTTAATTTATTTTAATAGTTTTTTTTTTGTTTGATTTCCTTGATCTCTGCTTAGACAGTCAAGATCAGTCCTCCGACTTCTTTACATATATGTGGCTGTATATTATATATCTTTCCACAGTAACAGCTTACAGCTGTATGAAATATAATAATGGTGAACTTGTTGTTTGCCTGTTTGTATGCATTATTTTGATCAGTTCAAATCAGCTCCTCACAAGATCCCACAGCACATCCCCTCTGTGTATGGAAACTCTTCTGATGATGATATCATCATTTTTAGTATTATCATCTAGAGATATTCTCAATACACGAAGAAAATGTGCTGTGGAACGTTGTAGAGGGCAATCCTGTGGGAGCTGATTTGATCTCCATTATTTTACCTTTTTCATCATCATCATATGAGCATTTGTCCCAGTTTCACCATTCTTTCCTATCTATTCATTGACATTCTATTACCATAAATTTCAAATTAAAAATCAATATTAGGTGATGCAATCAAGGTCATAATCCAGGCTCTAAAAAACATTAGACTAGTAATTCAGTGTGCAGGTAGTAGTTTTATGGGGAGGGGCTTCTCTTATGTACATTTTCCCATTGAGAAATGGTATAGAATGTTAGGTCAAATTTTATTGACATAAAGTTAATACTTACCTTGATATCTGTGTAAATCATAAAAGTAGCATAAGGTTGTTTGTTTTTATACTTTAATTTTAATTTGCACACGTACTCTTACATTACCATATGCAAATTCATTACATTCTCAAAAACACATCGATCTATGCCGGTTCACTGATGCACATCAGTGGATTCCTGATTCTGAGATATGCCTGATTTTTTAATAATCGGTTGAACTAAATAATGAGATAATGGGCGTGGATCCCATTTTTTAGCATGTCTGATTTTTTAATAATCGGTTGAATCAAATAATGAGATACATGGGCGTTTGTTGAAACGCCCGACGTAATACTGTTATTTGAAAAAAACGGCTATGGTTCCAAACATCCCTTATTATTGTGAAAATCAATGTGTTTAGAGTGTAGAAGGTAAATTGGCTTGAAAACCAATTCACAGGATTGAAGGTTCTACTTGTCAAGTTGACTTAATGACGGGTTGAACAACCAAATTTCGCATTGCTGACCCACCACTCCTAGGCCAGGCTCCTAGTCCTGCGCCCCATAAGCGCTATAAGCTCCTAGGCAGAGAGGATTTTTTCTTTGAGAGGACTGAGAAAAACCGACTAAACATAGATAGTTGACATTTAAATGAGTATTGTGGGGATTTTCAAAGACTATTATACATCATACAATGAGAGATAGTTTAGATATCCTACTTATCCCTCGTTCATTTCTAATCAAAATGGGGGCAAGTAGGTGGGTCCTATGGAAATACAATAATCTTGTATTTAGCTACCATTATAATGGTTATCCAGGTAACCAATGCATCTTCTGTAGGGTGGGTAAGTTATTTATCCACATGTTGAAAATGTCAACACCTTATTTTTTGCAACTTATCTAGATAATCCTTGGTCAAGTCTATGGAGGCTGATTGCTTGTTATTTCTTGAAGAAGAAGAAGAAGAAGAAGAAGAAGAGGAGGAGGAGAAATCATGGCTAGAGGTGGTGGTGGTGGAGTGCTGCTGCCACCGAAACATGACAAGTTGGTTGATAAAGAAAATTAAATGACATATGAAGGACATTTATATCCTTTTACATGCTATAGGATAAAGAAAATATACATTCTGTAGAATTGTATATTTGGGGTACCTATAGCCCTTTTAAAGTGTTGATAATCAATACATCCCTTTCAGCATATTGGAGTGTGGATATTTTGAAACATGAATCCACGTCTAGTATATCATACAAACTGTATAAGATCCTAATTTTAGGATTTCGTGTCTTTATTGTTTATGAATATATTATATCATTTTCTTTTTTGCTCAAGACTTATGCCTCAAAATGCCTTGAGGCTTACGCCTCGGCCCTATTAGACACAACCGCCTCACCTCCACCTTTAGCTTTTTAAAACCTTGGTATAGGTACTAAGGCTCCATTTGAAAGGAGCACAAATACAAATGTATAGAGTGCAAAATCTTGTATTTTGTATGTATTTGTATTGTACATATTTGTATTTGTACTCCTTCCAAACTGAGCCTACTATGCAATTTTCATCACCAAAGTTTGATTGAGATTACTAAGGTGGTGTTTGATAAATCTGAAAATTCAGATTTGAAAAGTTAAAAAGATATTAAAAGTGTCTAAAATCTGAAAAGAGACAGATGCTTTTTACTTTTTAGAGGCTCTGAATCCATAAGTTGATTGATTTTACTATTTTACCCCTAAAACATACTATTTGTAAATGTTGAGTTCAATTTACATTATTTCATAAAAAATAATTTTCAACCTCAAAATAATATTGAAACAATACAAATAAAAAATAATAAATTAATAATTAATAATTAATAAATGAAATGACTAAAATTAAAAAAATAATTAATGACTATAAAAATATTAAAATAATTAATAATTTACACAAATAAAAATTATAATATTTTTTTAAAGTTAATGAAATAATTAAAAATTACTAGTTAGTAAAAACAATTAATAATTAGTAATGTTTAATAAAAAATAATTATTAAATATTAATAATTAATAATTAATAAAAAATAAAAATTATTAATGTTTAATGAAAATATTAGAATATTTAATAAAAATAATTTATAATTAATAATAATATTATTATTTCTACTCATTGAACCACCACTACAACTTACAATAGCGGTGGTGGTGGCGAGGAGATAGGAGAGAGAGAGAGAGAGAGAGAGAGAGAAGGAACCACCACCGTTGGAAGTTGAAACGGTGGTGACAGGGGGAGAGAGAGAGAGCAAGAGAGAGAAGGAACCACCACCGCTACAACTTGTAGCAGCAGTGACGGAAAGACAGGGGAGAGAGAGAGAGAGAGAGAGTGCAGTGGAGGTGGAGCTTCGTTAGGTCACAGTGAGGGTTCGATTCGAGTTACATAAAGGACAAAAACATGTAATATTAAATTTTCTTTGAGGGCATTTATGTCTTTTACACACCTCTCAATTACGTCTGAGCACATTAAGTGTTAGGCTATTAACTTAGAATTTCAGATTTGAAAAAGATTTCAGATCAATTTTCAGACATAACACCAAACGAGTCTGATGTCTGAAAAGCAAATTTCTCAGACACCGGACTCTAAAAAGTGTTATCAAATGAAGCCTAAGGCTTAGTTTGGAAGGAATACAAATACAAATATGTAGAGTGCAAAACCTTACATTTTGTATGTATTTGTACTGTACATATTTGTATTTATACTCTTTCCAAACTGAGCCTAATATGCAATTTGCATCAACGAAGTTTGATTGAGATTATAATCAAATTCCAAATCTATCACTGAACACATGCATGCTTAAAACTAGGAGATCGCTAAGGTTCAGTTTGGAAGGAAACAAATACGAATATATACAGTATAAATACATATAAAATAATACAAAATATAAGGTTTTGCGCTCTACATATTTGTATTTGTACTCTTTCCAAATGGAGCTTAAAAAGAATTCACATGAATAAACACCGGAGGGCCCTCTTATCGTTATAACTTGCTGAAAGTAAAATACATAGCACTCAGCCACTTCGGATTTCCTACTCACTAATATGTAATCTCGTCTCTATTAACCCAATTAAAACATGCCATTTGTCCCTACCCCATGTGATAAGTGTTTTAACTTTTGCAACTATTAAGCAAGACAGACATTTAAAAAAACACCTAATTTTTTATGCATAAAATTTTTCATACTATTTTTATGCACAAACTTTTATGTTTGAAAAATAAATATTCCTAGTTACTAATGAAAGACAGTTCTTCCCCTTTATCTCCTCTTTGTGTTCACTGTCTTGAGTGGAAAAAAGATAAAAAGTAGTAGTTGTTTAAGCCTAAGACGTGGGCACTAAAAGCTATATCTAAACTACTAATAAAAAAGCGAATAGTCTCATTTTCTGAACTTTTTATTAGATATTTTTACCTTTTATCTAAGAAACATATAACGGGCATAAAAAAGGGAATATATGTTCTTTACTCTCACTCCAAAAACTGTCCATTTATAACAATTAAGAAACCGTCCACTTATATCTGTTAAAAAATTGTCCACTTGTAACAGATAAGAAACTGTCCACTTATAATTGTTTAAAAACTGTCCATGAATTGTAAATAGTTTTGTCTCTGAGATATTGTTACGTGCAAATGCACGTACATGTTTTATAGTATAAATAAAAACGGGATGGATTTGGAGCGGGGATCATATTTTTCATCCCTGACCCCAATCCCATCGGGGATAAAATTTTTGGAGAAGTACGGATTTGCCCAATACAGATTTTTTATTTCCACTGTAGAGCTATAAACATTCAAAAGGTCAACAACCCATACTCTATGCACCAACGCCCACCTGTGAACTGAACTGGCACCTATCTCGACAGTACTTTAAACCTACAAATTCTGACCCTGGGCTGAGTCATTCTCCCTAAAAATTTTCCTCTATCCCCAATTCCAGATAGGAATGGATTCCTTGTAGGACCCAATAGGGGTGATCATAGGCTAGGCCAGGCCAGACTTTGCCTTCATAACAACGGGCTTAAGAGTTAAGCCCAGGCCCGACCAAGCCCGCATTATAGGCCTAAAAATATAAGCCCAGGCCCAGCCCTACATGGGGAAGATGTTATGGAATCAATGTACGAATAAATTTCCCTAAGAACCTAATATATAGCTCTCACTTCAGAGGGGGATGGAGGAGCCATTCCCCTTTACAGCACTTTTGAGTATATCGTGTACTGAAGGTTTCTGTTTAAAAATAGTTGTTTTTTATTAAAAAAGTAGCAGGGTTAATGCTTAATTTGTTAGTTGCAAAAGTTAGAATACTCACATGTGGGCGGGACAGGTGACATGGTTTCATTGGGTTAGTAGAGAGGAGAGTAAATAGTAGTTAGGAGGAAATCCGAACTGTCAGTCAGCACTCAGCAAGGACACTTTGGTCATTATGTTTTGTCTTTTTCCCCGGTGTCATTCTGTTATCTCCATGGCAGCAGATGTTTGAGTTTCACTGTTTCAGTGGCACACCCAGAAAGGCCAGAAAACCATTCCATAAATCCCAAACTCAAACCAGGACCAGAAAACCCCATCATATATTCGAACTCTCTACCCAGGAGGCCAGGAAGAAATTTGATTCTTGACAAACAAAACAGCCATGGATCCACACAAAGACAACGCCATGAATGCTTAGAAGTAACTCCATTTATTTTATTCTCTTGTAAACAAATCCGTATTTTCTACTGCACATCTCCAACATTAAAAAACAATGAAGTTGTTTATATTTGAGAAAGATAGGGAGCATAATCTGCATCTACTGTTCCTTTTCCTTAACGGTAAAGCTCAGCTTTGTGTTAGGTTGGCCTTACGTATCTCTCTCTCTCTCTCTCTCTCTCTCTCTTGCTCAAATAACTAATTAATATATTTTGCAGTCGATGCTCAATCTCAGGCTTTCCGGCCTGCTTCTTCTTTCAAGTTGAAGCCTGAGCATCTACCTCAATACCCTTTGAAGGTCTCCATCAATATTTGGTTCCAACCTTTGGCGTGCAAGCACTTCACATCCCTTACCTAACCGGCTCTGCACATCTCCTGCCCTCATTTCTCCTTATAACAAACTGATAGCCTACCCTAACCAGCTAACCTCCTCCTATATATATTACCTATATATAAGCATTGTAGGGCAGCATTACCTTCAATTCATCTCATTCACACTCACCTCACTTTGGGTCGACCTAAAGATTGCAGAAAATAATTAGAAGATGGTGAGACCAGGCGCTTTCTGCTGCAAATGGCTCTTTCTATTCTTCATCTTTGTTGGCTACATTTCTCTTCCCACAGAAGCTGCTGTGAAGAAGTACCAGTTTGATGTAAGTGGTTAATTTTCACTCTTAGTTCTATTTGTATGAATTATGCTTTGATTGCGTTTTAATTCCTACTTCTTTCAGGTTCAAGTGAAGAATGTGAGCAGACTATGCCATGCCAAACCCATTGTAACTGTAAATGGGATGTTTCCAGGACCTACCATTTATGCAAGGGAAGGCGATCGAGTGATCGTCAATGTTTCCAACTATGCCCAATATAACATGTCTATTCATTGGTATGAAATGCCTACATAATCTAGACTTGTATGTATATATATGCTGATCATTATTATTATGTCAATGGGATACAGACTTATGGTCTGTCTTCTGCAGGCATGGATTGAAGCAGTTCCGGAATGGTTGGGCGGATGGCCCAGCTTATATAACACAGTGTCCCATCCAAACGGGGCACAGCTACGTTTATGATTTCAATGTAACCGGTCAAAGAGGAACTCTATGGTGGCATGCACATATCCTTTGGTTAAGGGCTACTGTTTATGGTGCTATTGTCATCATGCCAAAAGAAGGAACTCCATTTCCATTCCCACAGCCTTACAGCGAAGTTAATTTACTCTTAGGTTAGTAACGATCGACAGTCTTAATTAATTAATTAATTAATGAAGACCCTGCATCGATCGTGCCTTCCTTAATTACCATGACCTTACTGACGTTCTTGTTGTGCAGGAGAATGGTGGAACACCGACGTCGAAGAGGCAGTAAAACAAGGCAACAAGTTAGGCTTGCCGCCGGTAGCATCAGACGCTCATACCATCAATGGAAAGCCAGGGCCTCTTTTCCCATGTTCTGAGAAACGTAAGAAATAAAATTAATTAATTCTACTTGATCGATCGCTCCCTCTTCCTTTATTACTTATGTTTTCATATTTGTATTCTCGATATATAGATACCTTTGCAATGGAGGTTGAACAGGGAAAGACCTATCTCTTGAGAATCATCAACGCTGCACTCAACGACGAGCTTTTCTTTGCAATAGCTGGTCACAACATGACAGTGGTGGAGATTGATGCAGTTTATACCAAACCATTCAGCACTGAGGCCTTACTAATTGCACCAGGCCAGACCACAAATGTTCTCGTTCAAGCCAACCAGGTTCCAAGCCGATACTTTATGGCTGCTAGGCCTTTCATGGACGTCCCACTTCCCATCGACAACAAAACCGTCACAGCTATACTGCAATACAAAGGCATCCCAAACACTCTTCTCCCAGTTCTTCCTCATTTGCCTGCACCAAATGACACCGCATTCGCATTGAACTACACCCACAAGCTTAGGAGCTTAAACACTCCCCAATTCCCCGCCAATGTCCCTCTCAACGTTGATCGGCATCTTTTCTACACAATTGGTTTGGGAGTAAATCCATGCCCCAGTTGCGTGAATGGAACACACTTGACTGCTTCTTTGAACAACATCACTTTTGTACTGCCCCAAGTTGGGCTTCTTCAAGCTCATTATTTCAATATCAAGGGAGTGTTCAGCACAGATTTCCCCGACCGTCCTCCCGCTCCTTTCAATTACACAGGTGCACCACTTACAGCCAACCTCAAAACTTCTTTGGGAACCAGGCTCAGTAAGATTGCCTACAATTCAACTGTGGAATTAGTACTTCAGGACACCAATCTTCTCAGTGTCGAGTCCCATCCTTTCCACCTTCACGGTTACAATTTCTTTGTTGTTGGAACGGGAATTGGGAATTACGATCCTGCAAAAGACCCAGCCAATTTTAACTTGGTAGATCCCCCAGAGAGGAATACAGTTGGAGTTCCCACAGGAGGTTGGACTGCTATTAGATTCAGAGCTGATAACCCGGGTACGTGCATTTATCGAACAGACTACTTAACCTTAAGCAGTAAAGTTCAGAATGTTCATTTATGCATGCAAACAAACATGCGCTGAAAGGAAGCCATATTGATTGGATTTTCAGATCGTTAATTAATCCATGCACTTTTTTTTGGCTAGGTGTTTGGTTCATGCACTGTCATTTGGAACTCCATACTGGTTGGGGTTTGAAGATGGCATTCGTTGTAGAGGATGGACCAGGGCCCGATCAGTCCACTCTTCCTCCGCCAAAGAATTTGCCCCCTTGTTAGATGTTTGGGAAAATGTGAATAGCACTAACAACGAAGGATCTGTTCGTGCAAGGCTTCAGTGTTTTTATCTCCTGGAAGTTGCAGGAGATTCATGTGGAGGATGATAAGTGAATTTGGACAAAATAAGTATATAAAAGGGGTGGAGGTCTGTTTGATCATTTGATATTGTTTTGAGCGGTCTACATTAGAGACCGCATGTATAATCAATTGAAGTGTGGAAATATGGATTCTTGTGTTCTTTGCCCATTATTCATATATTCTATTCTGATATATATATGTATAATAAATATTAATTCAAGGTGCCAAATGGTTCCGTTTGTGATATATATGTTTAACAAATATTCAAGGTGCCAAATGGCAACTTCCCTTCGGTGGCGATGAGTGGCGAATTGGCCTTCCAGTGACGTGACGACACATGGCACCTTAAAACAATTGGACGACATCTTAACACCACATAAGTAAACCTCAAGAGCACCTCAAACACCTCGCACCTGCCTAATGACCTCGGCAAACCAAACTACGAATGGCCCAGCAAGACACCAAGTCGGCTTGAGAGGTGACCTGCTTCCGCCAACTTGGCCCAAGTTCAGCTAGCAACCTCCCTAACATGCTAGGTGACCTCCTCGTTCAGCGAGTTATCATCTCCAACTTCCCTGTGATTACGATGCCACGTCAGAAGAGCCATTTATCACCCCGCCTGCTTCGGCCACAATTGGATAGATACTACCTACTTACGCAAAGTCCCTCTCTGGGTGTGGAACCACCTCTGAACCAGATAGGCTAGAGATTTTGGATGCGCTTCATGAGCCTCACTGCAGCTAGCCTATATAAAGGCATCTCCATTCACAAAAAATGTAGGCACGATTTAGCTTTCTAAGTGCTCCAGTTTTCTTACTTTCTTGGAAATGCTTATCAGTTTGATGACTTAAGCATGGGAGTGCCCACCTTGGGTCAAGCAACCCGGACGCTTTAATCAACTTTTTCTTGCAGCTCAACAAGGCAACCTACTTAACCTAGCATCCAAGTTGTATGTCAGCAGGGAGCATCAGTTCATGCACCATCAATTAGCATATTTGTGGGAAATGCTACACAAAAGCCATACTCTTACACTTCCTTTCCAAGTACATCATCAATAGCATTTTCGAGCAACACTCTAGTCAACAACCCTATTAACAACAACAACAACTTGGTCATAGGGGGTAGGATCAACCCATAGTGCACCCTGAGATCCCCTCTGTGACTATTGGGTAGTCTACTATGCCCTTAACCCTACCAGGTGTCCCCACCATGCAGAATCCCAACTTTCCTCTACCCAACAATAATAATAGTGGCAGCAACACCAACGAGATTAGGCTACTGGGGAAAATGTTGGCCAGAACCAAAACTAGTAGCTCGACGACCAGAATCAGAACTCAGTGCTTGACCCACCTTGTCGCTTTGATGACTAGAACCGGGTCCTGGTCGAGGAATTGAGTCGGGCCACAACCCCAATCAGGATCAAAGCCACTAGCTCGACTGAAGGGTCCCGAAGAAGGTATCATAAATGTGCACACCACGACATAGGAAGAAGTCACCTCGCTACGAATGACAACGAGAAGGCAAAAATGAAAGAGGAAGAAAAGGAGGTGAGTCAGCTCGACACCTCGTTAGCACAATTGATGTCCCAAACTTCACAATTGGTTGTTGAGATCCTAATGGCCCCACGACCAAAAACTTCAAGGCCCCTAGTCTAGAATCCTATGATGGGATGACCAACCCAGTAGACCACCTTGACAACTTCCAAGCCCTGATGCAACTACATGGAGCAAATGATGTGAGCCTTTGCATGACCTTCCCAACCACCTTCTGTGGCACAACTCGGATGTGATACTCAAGGCTAGCCTCAGGCTCCATTAAAAGTTGGAACCAATTCACCGACATGTTCACTATGCACTTCACCACAAGTAAGCGATGCCCGAAGTCTGCAACCTGCCAACACAATGTTATCCAGGGACCTAATGAGAAGCTCCAATACTACAACAAATAATTCATTCAACCTGGAGTGACTTCAGATTCCCAACCTCGACCCAACCATCCAACTCACTGTAGCGGTCAATGGCGTCTAACATCCTAACTTGCGTTGGTAGGTCAAGTTGAACCCTCTTGCCTCTATGGAGGAGTTTCTCAACCAAGCAGCCAAGTTTATGAAGGCCGAGGAAGCACTTGGATCCCGGTTGGGGTTGAGCGGCAAATGGAAGAAGTCAGAAAATGAGTTGGGAACAGTAGTTCATCGCGAAAAAGAAACGGGTGGCCGAATAGAAGTAGTAGATCCTCGAGTCAATGTTCTCACACCCCTCCCGTCTAGAACCATACCATAATTACAACACGTTGAATGTGAAGAGGGGAGAAATTATAATGCAGATCAAGACAATTGAGTATGTTAACTGCCAAGGTTACTTGAAGCAGTTCATTAAGTAAGACGACCAAAGCCGACTTGTCGACCAACCAAGACAAGCACCACAGTCGAGTAGGGACCAGCCTCCCCTCTCCCCCAAGATCCACCACTAGTAGTGTGACCCATTCGTGGCTTTATTAACATGACCATGGGAGGGTCCATAGTGATAGGATGCAACACCTCAATCGGAATGAACTCTATTCGGGAGATCGATCATGAGGATGAGAACCCGTCAAAGCATCCTCATATGGAGGAAGTGATTTACTTCACCGAGGATGAAACTTGCAAGATCCAATATCCGCACGACGACACCCTCATAGTCAAGTTAGTCATAAACAACTTCGCAGTAAAGTGGCTTTTGGTTGACTCTGGAAGCTTGACCGATATCATCTTCTTGGAGGCGTTTGAGTGAATGGAGCTTGAGTGGAAAGACCTGTAGTTGGCCGATGTCCCTCTAGTTGACTTCAGCGGAGAAGTGGTCCGACCCCTAAGATGGGTGAGAGTGCTAGTAGCGGGATCAACACCGAATTTAGTACGCTTCGATCATGACTTTCCAATGGTCATGGTCCCCTCGCCCTACAATGCCATTTTGAGCTGACCTATCTTGCACACCCTCTGAAAGGTAGTGTCGACCTACTATTTGTCGATGAAGTTTTCAATAGACTATGGAGTAAGAGTGGTGCAAGGTGATAAGCTTGTGTATTGCAAGTGCTACGTGGCCGCACTAAAGGGCAAAGGAAAGCAGGCCATCTACATTGACTTGGAGCCACCTTCGGAGAACGACGATGAGAAATCTCACTTCATAGAGGACCCTATCCAAGTGCCGATCTCAGATACTGACCCCAAGAAAATGGTACAGATTAGAGCTTGCCTCACAACCTAGCAAGTTTTTTAAATTAAAAACATAGATGTTTTTTCTTAGTCGGCAGTAGAAATGCCTAGCATAGACCCCTCTGTCATAACTCATAGGTTAAATGTTGACCATCTAATCAAACTAGTTTGACAGAAGAAGAGGAACCTCACCCAAGAGCGCAGAGGATAGTAGACGAAGAGGTAGAGAAACTCCTCGTAGTAGACTTTGTTAGAGAGGTCCAATACCCGAGCTAGATTACTAACCTAGTGCTCATGGAGAAAGCCAACATCAAGTGGCGCATTTGCGTCGACTACACTAACCTCAACCAAGTCTACCCAAATGGCAACTTCCCACTCCCTTGGATTGACTGCCTAGTAGATGCAACCTCGGGGTTCAAGCTGTTGAGCTTCATGAATACCTATTTTAGTTACAACCAAATCCAAATGAATCCATCCGACTAGGAGAAGATGACATTTGTAACTGAAACATGCCTTTATTGTTATAAAGTGATGCCCTTTGGCTTGAAAAACATAGGGGTGACCTACTAGCATATTGTAAATGAAATGTTTTTTGAGTTAATTGGCAATAAATTTGAATTGTACATTGATGATATGGTTATCAAAACTCAATTTTCATACTTTTTGATTTCCAACCTGAACAGTGTTTTTAACATTCTTATAAAATACAACATGAAGCTCAACCTAAACAAGTGTGTCTTCAAGATCATGTCAGGCAAGTTCCTCGGGTACATAGTGAACCAACGTAGCATCGAAGCCAACCCGAATAAAATTCAGGTTGTCCTGTATATGACACCCCCTAGGTTAATTAAAGAAGTTCAAAGGTTAACAAGTCGGATAGCCACCCTAAAATGGTTTATGTCAAAGTCAGCAAGGCGGTGCCTTCTGTTCTTCAAGGCCATAAAAAAGAACCAAGACTTTGAGTGGACTAAAGAGTGTCAGTTTGCGCTTAATGAGATCAAGAGGTATCTCAGTACGACACCTTTGTTAACTAGATCGGAACCTGGGGATGAGCTCAAACTCTACCTCTCTATGAGTAACGAGGTAGTCAGATCAATCCTAATCTGCAAGGTGGACAAAGTGCAGTGACCTGTCTCCTACGTAAGTAAAGTAATGCACGCCGCAGAGACTAGGTGCCCAAACATTGAAAAGTTGGCCTTCTCGTTGGTGCTAGCAGCCTATAAGTTGTGTCCTTACTTTCAAGTCCATACCATTGTAGTCTTAATTGATCAACCCCTAAGGCAAGTCCTCCAAAAGCCTAAGGTCTCAAGTAGGCTAACAAAATGGAAATTCGAGCTCAATGAGTATGACATCCGGTTCGATCTACACTTAGAGATCAAGGCATAGGTCCTAGTTGACTTCATTGTCGATTACATGTTTAGCATGTCGACCCCTGAAGTTGTCGAGCCTGTGACCACCTTAGAGGCATTAACTAGTGAGGCACCTGACTTGACTTGGGACGAGGAGCCCTAAATCCTCCATGTGGATGGCTTATCCAACTAGCACGAAAGTGGAGCATGGGTTGATCCTCTATGGACTTAGCAATGTGAAGCTAGAGTACATTCTCTAGCTCGCGTTCTGAACATCAAACAATGAAGTTGAGTATGAGGAGTTGATAACCGTGCTATCATTGGCTAAGGAGGTTGGTGCGAAACAAGTGAATGGGTAGTATAAAGCTCGGAAACCCATTATGTCCGAGAACACCAAAGCCAATGCGCTCTTTGAAGTTGGCCAGTGCAATAGGTACTACAAAGAGAATGGTTTACATTAAAGACCTGCCATGACCTAGCATAGAAAGGGTGGTAGAAGATGTCACTCATGTTTTGGCTGTAGAGTCGAGTTGGATGGATTCGCTTGTTGACTACCTACACCATGGGACACTACCTACATAGCACAATGCAACCCAGAGGGTAGAGCAACAGTTAGCTCGCTATGTAATCATTGGTGAACAACTATACCGCAAGTCGTTCACACTCCCCTACCTGCACTGCATGCTCTTGACTAAAGCAAATCAGGTGTAACGAAAAATCCATGAAGATCTCTGCGGATGACTCTTGGGGGCAAGGTGCTCACCCAAAAAGCACTATGACAAGACTACTATTGGTCCACAATGATGGTGGGCACACTAGAATTAGTTCGGAAGTGCGACAAATTCCAACAGCATGTTAACATATCACATTAGCCCGCTGCCGACCTAAGGTACCTTACCAGCCTATGGCCATTCGCATATTGGGGGATAGATATCCTTAGTACCTTCCCACCTGCGACCAAGCAGAGAAGGTTCTTGGTCATTGCAGTTGACCACTTTACGAAGTGTGTGGAAGTTGAGCCGTTGATATCCATCACAACTCGAAACATGTAGAACCTTTTCTAGAAGAGCAATGTCTACATTTTTAGACTCCCCAAGGTGTTGATATTGGACAATGGGAAGTAGTTTGAAGAGTAAAATTTCAGAATTGGTGTATCGAGATGAGAATCCAACAAAATTTTACTACAGTGGCTCACCCCTCAAACGAACGATCAGGCCGAAGTGAAGAACAAGGCGATACTCCGCAAACTCAAAGCTCGGCTCTCTTGAGCTAAGGGTTTGTGAATGGACTTGTTGCCCAATGTCCTTTAGGCTTACCGAATTACAATCAGACGATGACTAACGAAACTCCATTTAACCTAATGTACGGGATTGAGGTTGTCATCCCAACTGAGATCGAGGTACCAACCTTGCAGTTTGAGACATAAGATGAGGAGGCTAATGAGGACAAGTCGCAGGCCAACCTCGACCTGGTAGAAGAAGTTCGTGACTTAGCCTATATCTAGATTGCATCGTACCATCAGCGAGTAGCTCGATAGTATAATGCTCGATTTAAGAGATGCCAATTTCGATTTGGCGACCTAGTACTCAAGAAGGTTCTAGTACCCGAGCCTAGCATGGGAAAGCTAGGTCCAAACTAGGAAGGCCCCTGCAGAGTTCTCAAGGTGATTGGTGAGGGTGCATATGAACTCAAAACATTGGAGGGGAGGCAGGTGCACTATGTGTGGAATGTCAACAACTTAAGGAGATATTATCTATGAAGAGTTCAGAAGTTTTGAGCTGTGTTTGCACAGACTACAAATTTCACCAAGTATAAAAATGAGACCACTCGCCCTACCAACCTAGTTTAGCCAATCTACGCTATGAGCACCTCGGCTAAGTTATACACAAGGGGAAGCTAAGCTACTTTCAGCCCTAAAGCCCCTTATGCCATCGAACTTGGAAAATGTTGGTAGCTCGATGGTATTTCAACTTAGCTGAAAGGATAGATAGTTTGACAACTTGAACATATAGCTCAGTAGTGTTTCGACTTAGCCAATATTGCAAGTCCAGTCGTTTCAAGTCCCTGACATAAGTGTGCTTCGACAATCCTAGATCGTGTTTTCATACTTAATCTATTTTTTAGTAGTGAATAATAAAGAGTACGAAAGAAGGCATAAAGTGTATAGGAGAAATCGATTCATTTAAAAACAAAAGGGGGTAGAACATACAATAAAAAAAGAGTCAAGAGCACAAGCATTAAAAACGATGATTTAGACAAATTTGGGATGTTATCTTCCCCATCGTTTTGGAGCACTACAAGCACTTTGAAAGATAGATAGCCTTGGCCAAATATAAAAGCCCCGACCAGACTCAAACCAAGCATAAAGTTAAATCACATGATGGGAGGTTCTCTCTGTTGTGGTTGCTTAGAAAGTTCAAGCTAGATATCATTTCACTAGAGGACACACCTTGTTTCAAGGTATTTTGCATAGAAAGATATTGTTCATCTCATTGCTTCTCTTGTTGCAGGGGGGAAATAGAGAAAGGAAACATGCAATGATATCAATAAACAACAAATTTTGTTATTTGCCCTTTGTTGCACATTTGACGCAGCGTGACGCACTCGACCGGGCTGACTATGCAAGCACTCGGACGATCGAATCAGCTTCGGACTTGAAGCCTCACGTAAAGGGCTAGGAGTAGAGCCTTAGTAGAGAGAATTGCTAAAGAAAACTCTTGTGTGTCTTCTATTTACTCAGAACAACGGTATTTATAATACAACTGGTATTATAACTTCTAGACATCTAAAAAATTGTAAAAGAAAAACATCTAAGAAATCTGAACTTCTAGACATCTTCAAAGTCTTCCTCAGGCTGCCTTGATATCCACCGTCCGATAGCCACCACCTCTCAGTGTTACCCAATGCAATGAGTCGTCCTATTATCCTTTGCATGATTTTCGCTAGATGGCACTATCCAAAGCATGTGCCTCTCTAACTATGAGCTATCGCCTGGTTGGTGAGTTGGCCCTCCATCATTCTCCCCCACATGGAAAGAACTCGACCTCGAGTCATGATTGGGATATGCAAGTGTTGTCTCCGGTAAGTAACGATGAAGATCAGCAACATTAAATGTTTTGGAGATACCCATGTGATCTGGTAAGTCCACTATGTAAGCATTGTCGTTGATCTTCTTAATGATCTTGTATGGACCGTACTTCCGAGGTTGTAGCTTGTTATGCTTCTCCACGGGTATGCGTTCCTTCCTTAAGAACACCATGACCTCATCACCAACGTCAAACACCTGGTACATGCGATGCCTGTCAGCTGCAAGCTTATACTTTACATTGGTCCTTTGAAGTTTTTGTTATAATTCTTCTTGTACTGACTGGATCTGTTCTGCCAGCTGCTCTGCAGAAGTGCCGAAGCCGAGTACTCTAGATAGGTTCACTAAGTCCAACGCATGGTTAGGTACCTTCATGTAAACAATTGAAAATGGGGATCTACCTGTAGAGCTATGAACCGCGTTGTTGTAGGCGAATTCTGCCTGTGCTATGGAAAAATCCCACTACTTCAGTCTCTCCCTGCAGATACTGCGGATCAAGTTACCTAGGGTTCAATTCATCACCTCTGTCTGTCCATCTGTCTTTGGATGAGCTGCACTGTTGAAATTCAATGATGAGCCAAATAGTCTCCATAGGGTCATCCAGAAGTGACTTAAGAACCTCGTATCTCGGTCTGACATGATGGTCTTAGGTATCCCATGTAAACGGACAATCTCCCTGAAAAATAGCTTACCTGTCGTTGTTGCATCTGCGGTCTTCTTGCATGGGAGGAAGTGAGCCATCTTGGAGAATCGATCAACCACTACAAAGACAGAGTCCATATTTCTTGGAGTCTTTGACAAGCCTAACACGAAGTCCATGGACAAGTCTTCCCAAATCGTAGTAGGAACAGGTAGAGGCATGTAGAGGCCAGTATTCTAGGTCTGTCCCTTAGCTGCCTGACATATATAGCATCAACTCACAATAATGGTCACATCTCTCCTTAATTTAGGCCAGTAGTAACGCCCCTTGATAGCCTCCCCCATGTAGATCCCTGGTGATCTTCTCGTGTAGGGAGATGCAAGGAATGCATAGTTGGTCCCCCTTCATAAGGAACCCATCATGTATATAAAAATCCCCTGCTGGCTGCCGATTCATGCACTTTTCCCAAACCTACTTGAAGTCTTCATCTTGGGCATACAAATCTTTTAAGCACTCAAAGCCTACAATTTCAATACTGAGAGTCTTGATGAGGGCCACACGCCTACTCAAAGCATCGGCCACTGTGTTTTGTTGCCCAGTCTTATACACAATTTTGTATGGGAATTTATCAATAAAAGCATACCACCTTGCATGCATATCACTCATCAATTGTTTCTGCTTACTTAAATACTTAAGAGCTTGATGGTCGGTGTAGAGGACAAATTCTTTAGCAATCAAATAGTGTTCTCAGGTCTTTAATGCTCTTACAATAGCATAAAATTCTTTATCATAAGTTGACCACTTCTTCCTGGCTTCACATAGCTTTTCACTAAAGAAGGCAACTGGTCTCTTTTCTTGTGACAACACAACCCCTATGCCAACTTCACTGACATCACATTCAACCTCAAATAGTTTGTCAAAACTTGGTAGTGCTAGGATAGGAGCGGTGCATAATTTCTCTTTTATGAGGGTGAAATTTTGCTCTTGTTCCTCTCCCCATTGAAACTTTCCCTTTTTCAAATACTCAGTGATGAGAGCTACGATACTACTAAAGTGTTTGATAGACCGCATGTAGAAAGTTGCTAACCCATGGAAACGTCTTACGTCCGTGACGTTTGTTGGGGTCGGCCACTCCCTAATGGCTCTCACTTTTTCCTCATCCACTTTAATGCCATCTTTACTTATAATGAACCCCAAGAATAACAAATTATTGCTCATAAAAGTGCACTTCCTTAAATTAGCATATAATTTGTTATCCCTTAATGCACTCAATACCTCCCTGATATGTCCTACGTGCTCAGTGATAGATTTGCTGTAAATCAAGACGACATCAAAATATACCACAACAAATTTACTAATAAAAGGGCTTAGTACCTGATCCATTAGCTTCATGAAGGTGTTGGGTGCGTTAGTTAGTCCAAAAGGCATGACTAACCATTCGAACAATCCATCTCTAATCTTGAAAATTGTTTTCCATTCATATCCGGGACGGATCCTGATCTGATGGTAACCGCTCCTGAGATTGATTTTGGAAAAGACCACAACCCCATCAAATTGATCCAGCATGTTGTCCAGCCTGGGAATGGGAAACTTGTAGCCAATAGTGATCTTGTTAATTGCTCTACTATCAACACGCATCCTCCAACTCCAATCTTTCTTGGGTGTTAATAATGCTGGTACTGCACAAGGACTCATGCTGACTTGGATATGCCCCTTTCTCAATACTTCTTTTACCTTCTCCCGTAAGATCTCGTTCTCTTTAGGACTCAGCCTGTAGTGTGGTAGATTAGGTAGGCTAGCACCAGGGACAAAGTCAATATGATACTGGATATCTCGCATGGGTGGGAGCTCATTAGGTAACTCATCAGGAACCACATCATGGAACTCATCGAGTAGACCTTGTACTTCCACTGGGATTTTGTTCCCCTCCAGTGACTCATTCAAGCTCTCTCCCTTTACCACCAGCAAGTGGACCTCGCAGGTATCCTTACATTCTTTTACAAACTCGGAATGGTGATGTGTTATGGTAAGGAAATTTCTCTCTTTTGCCTTTAGAGCCTTGTGTTGGTTCTTTTCTGCCATGGGTAATAAGGTATAACGTATACCCTCTTTCTCAAGCTGGTATGTATTCTTCCTGCCCAGGTGTTTGGCATCTGCATCAAACTGCCAAGGCCTACCAAAATATGGCAAGCATCCATGTCCACAATATCACAATATACCTTATCAGTGTACTTACCAATAGAAAATGGAACCTTGTAGCGTTTCTCCACATGTACGCCCCCGACTTTCTTGATCCACCCAATTGTGTATGGGTTTGGTCGCTCCTCATGAAGTAGTTGTAGTTTCTGTACCACATCCCTACAAATAATATTTTCC
The DNA here is from genome assembly GCF_056320005.1 of Nelumbo lutea. NCBI lineage: Eukaryota > Viridiplantae > Streptophyta > Magnoliopsida > Proteales > Nelumbonaceae > Nelumbo > Nelumbo lutea. The sequence goes on from NC_142684.1 coordinate 118,868,411, forward strand.
TGACTGCCACTATCAATAATTAAATCAAATAATTTACCTTGTACCATACACCTAGTGCGAAACAGCCGGTGTCATTGTGTGGTATCTTCACTTCTCTGAGATAGAATTAGCTTCCTCACAACACACGTGTACCATTCATGATCATAGGTACCTTCTTCGTCTTCTCCATCGCGTCCACAATATACTTCATCGTCACCCTCTTCGTCCTCCTCTCTCTTTACCATGTTAATTGCCTTTCTTCTGGGACAGTCACTAGACCTATGCCCAACTTCATTGCACTTGAAGCATTTAAAAGGAGCAGGTGTGGTGGCCTTACTGGTGTTAGCTACATTCGACGGGTAGGAGGGTTGTACTCCTAGGGCTGGTTTGCTCTTGTCGACTGTTGCGGGCCTGTTGTTGCTCCCACTGTACCGTCGATAGTTATCAGCTTGGGTCCTTTCTTGGAATATTAACTCAGCCTTCAAAGCAAAGTTCCTTGCTTCCTACACACTTAGAACCATCTGGACACTAATCTTGTCTCTGATAGTGGGTCTCAAACCACTCAAATAACGGGCTGCTTATTGATTGTCACTTTCTGATAACTGGTTCTGTTCAGCCAATTTCAGAAATTCTAAGGTATATTCATTCATGCTTCTTGTTCCCTGCACACACCGTTGATATGACTCAAACATATACTGCTCATAATCAAGGGGTAAAAATCTACTTCTTATTAATTGCTTCATACGCCTCCATGTTCGAACTGGACCTCTTCCTTCTCTGATCCGAGTCTCCCTCATTCGTTCCCACCAGATAGATGCTCATCCCTTCAGTAAAAGAGCTACTAATTTCACCCTTCTTTCTTCCGAGATCTCCATGTACTCGAAGAAATGGTCGACCTCGGTAATCCAATCCAAAAGGCCCTCTATATCCAGATCTCCACTAAAAGTAGGAATATCCACCTTGAGTTTAAACTCATCATTATTCCGACGGTGATTAAAATTGCTTGGATTTTGCCAATTCCTACAATTTCTACCATCACCGAGAATAACTAGAGCAACGCCGAGTTCTAGTTCATCGTTGCTATCATCATCAAGAACAGGATTCCGGGGTGTAGGATTGATGGGTGGTCTACCGTGGTCGTCTCCTCCGGTTGGGTACGGGTTATCCCGGTTCCTTGGAACATCCTCTCGTAACAAAGTCCGCAGTTGTCCAGCGATCTCTGCCAACTGTTGCTCAATGTTACACGTGGCTTTGCGCTACTCTTCGATCGCTCTCTAAACAACTTGTAACCCCTGATCTCCGTCATGGGGCCGGTTGCGACTGCTACTGTCTTGGTTGGCCATCTAACTGGGTGAACTCCCGCTCTGATACCACCTGACACAGCGTGACGAACTCAATCGGGCTGACTATGCAAGCACCCAGATGATCGAATCGGCTTCGGACTTGAAGCCTCACGTAAAGGGCTAGGCGTAGAGCCTAAGTAGAGAGAATTGCTAAAGAAAGCTCTTGTCTGATACCACCTGACACAGCGTGACGAACTCGATCGGGCTGACTATGCAAGCACCCAGATGATCGAATCGGCTTCAGACTTGAAGCCTCACGTAAAGGGCTAGGCGTAGAACCTAAGTAGAGAGAATTGCTAAAGAAAGCTCTTGTGTGTCTTCTATTAACTCAGAACAATAGCATTTATAATACAACTGGTAGATTTGTAGAATAACTAGAAGAGTTAAAATTGTAAAAGAAAAACAACTAAAACATCTGGACTTCTAGACATCTTCGAAATCTTCCTCAGGCTACCTTGATATCCACCATTCGATAGCCACCATCTCTCAGTGTAATCCAATGCATGGAGTCGTCCTATTATCCTTTGCATGATTTTCGCTAGATGGCACTATCCGAAGCATGTGCCTCTCTAACTATGAACTATCGCCTGGTTGGTGAGTTGGCCCTCCATCAATATTAGAAACAAATTTACTTTGTTTCTCCTCTATTGTAGAAAGAGAGCTCAGAGAAATCGTCCTCATATCTCTTAGTGAATGAGAAAAAGTTTTTTCTCTTTTTTGCTTTAATGTTTTTAATATTTAAAAAATAAAAAGCAAAGAAACAAAAATTCTCCCAACATCTGTTAATTAATTCGCACATGTAAGGGCTTGTTCATTTGTTCTAAAGTTTAACATCTAAAAGTGCAATAATTGCATTAAGAGGTATATTGGTACTAGTGAACTCTCGGATGTAGAGAATGTTGTTCTAAATTTTGAAAATTATCAAATGTTCATTTTGACCCCATATATGAGAGTTTTTGCTTATCTTTTTTAGAGTATCATTGGAAAACAAAAAATTGTATAATTGCACTTTAAAGGCCTGTTCGTTTGCTTTGAAGTTTGACATCTGAAAATGCAATAATTGCATTAAGAGGTATATTGATATTAATGAACTCTTATTTCCTCTGAACTCTAAATGCTTCAGAGAATATTGTTCTAAACTTTGAATTCTGTAAATTATAAAATATCTATTTTAATTCTATATATTAAAGTTTTTATTTGTCTTTTTGGGAGTATCATTGGAAAATAAAAATTTGTATGATTACACTTTAAGAAATAAATATAAAAGTAAACTAACAATCATTTTTCTCTTAAACTTAAAATATTTCTATTAAAAAAAAATAGTTAAGAAGTAACTAAGTGGCCTTAGGAACGTTACGATAGATGTGTACGAAAATGTGGAGGAAATCCGGATTCCCTCCCGTAATCCCCAATACGGGCGGCAATGGAATTTATTTATTTATTTCAAATAAACGGCCACATGGCCATTAAAGACTCAAGCACAATCGTCCGTGTGGCGGTTAAAGGGAACGACAGAATACCAAAACGGCGGGTAGAGAGTGGGAAATTCCGAGTGACGACGATACCAAACACCCATGTAATCGTTCACTTCCTCGGCATATTCGACGAAGGATTCTGAAGGTACGGCAGACGTTTTTATCAACTTCTATTTATTAGTAATTGTTTATGGATTCAAGGTTTCTTTTCCCGCTGTTATTATTGGCGGATATTGCAATTTCACCATAATGGACTAGGACCTCTCGCTGGACCGGCTGCCGCATCTATAGGAAGCCTCGATCGAGAGAAGAAATAAGCATATTGCAACAAACAAGAAGCAAGAGAAAGTGAGAGAGACCAGACCAAGCATCAAGATGCCGGCGATCTCCGTGGCCTCGTTCTTTCCAACCCTAACGTGTTCCAACCTCCGGCTACGCAGCAGGTTAATCTCTTATCTATATTTCTATTCTCTTTCTCTCTTTCTGTGGTTTCGGTTATTAGTTGCACGTCTGATATCAATCTTACGATTTTCACGACGATACTCGAATCCTTGTTTTATTTTAGAAAATTTTAATCTTTACATTTTTTCATGGTCCGTTGATTTTCTGAAGCGTAATGTGATTTTCGATACAAATTATTTCATTCGTAAAGTCTTCAATACAAATTATTACATCATAGAGGTCAGAAAATATACAACTTCATTGTGTAAAAGTGTTCTGAAAAGCTTTTCTTGGTTTGTGTGCAGAACTGTTGGCGTAACCTTTGCAAACTTACGCCAAGAAACTCTTTCTTTGGGAGTCCAAATTACAGAAGGTACAGGAAAGTTACCAAAGGTTGTGCTGACTTGTGATCATGGTAGGTATGTCTTTTGTTACATGCTTCAATCTCTCTCTCTCTCTCTCTCTGTGTGTGTAGAACTATATTCCCATTTCTTCCCTATTGAATAACAGATCAGAGGCTATTTTTCTCTTTCTTTTCTTCCTTTCTGGAACAATCAGAATTTCTAATGGTAATGCCATAGTTATAATTTATCTGACATCATCATCTAAGCTTTGTTCCACCTATATCGGATTGGCCACATAATCCTGTTTTACAATTCCGTTCTGTTTAGTGTCACCTAGTCACCTAGGCACTATAATATATGTAAATACTGGGCAAAAGTGGAGCTCCTAGTCACCTAGGCACTATAATATATGTAAATACTGTAATCATGTGTCTTTGGTTGAGACAACTTTTTTACTCAAACTCCACTATAATATCTCTTTAGGTAATCTATTATATGCTTTCTATTGCTCAATGAATACCATGTGAGGATTTTTTTTTTTCTCTCTAAACTTCTCTATTAATTGCATACGCTCGAATAGTTGATTCCTAGGGATAAACCTAAATTGGCTTTCTAGTAGTCTCATTTTATATCTTAGACATTGCTCAATGCTTTTTTCTCACTTTTACATATCTCCTTTCTTCTTGTACTAGCAGAAGGGCCCGTGCTAGCATGGGCCGGGAGTCTTTAAATTAGTATACATCCAATTGTGTTTCATTCATAGCATATGATTTTCACATATTAGCACTCTACCCTTTCATCATTTGGTTCTACTATCAATTGAATCAAGTAATGGCCTAAAGGCTTTAACAATGAACTCTTCTTACTCATCTTCATATGGGTAACTAAACTCTGGTGTGCTCATATGGGCTAACTGAACTCTGGTGTGTTGTTCCAAGTGCATGACTGTAAGTGTTGTGAGGATGGTGTGAAGATAAATTTTGTGAGGACTGAATCCGGATATTCCATGGTCATTCTTTCCACATGCTATCTGCCATTTAGATCAAGTAATAACCATCAAGTATTGAATTCATGGATGAATGAACATAATCCGATCAACCAGGTACATGGCTTTGCAAGTCTATGTTCTTACACCCTCACCATATCCATCCAGTGAATGTTTTCTTCATCAGTTCAGTTCTAAGCAATATCTTCTTCACACAAAGTCATAAAGTAGACAGCCATAGGGATTGTCACTAAACATGGAACCAAGGTAGGTGAGGTGAAATATACAATTTCACAACAAATTTATGATTCATTTTGATTGGGAAGAAAAAGATTATGTGAATAGACTATAGAGTAACAAGTACAGAGAAATTTAAATATAAATGACCTAACAAAGGATCAATTCACTTGAATTCCCCAGCTACAGCTTGAAATCAATCTCCTAAAACCACGTACAATGTCATCGTCTCCACACCTATGGTTACCTATACAAATACTTGATGAACTACTAAAGTAAACTTCATCCTTTTTTTAACCAAAAGTAAACTTCATCCAAATCATCATCTTCTTCATCCTTGTATTCATATTCATATTCATACTGATACTGATAAAGGTCATCAAATTCATCATAAACCTCTCCCTGAACCTCCACTGTCAATGTTTGAACCATGTGGCTCTAAGAAGTGGGCAAACACTCTCCTCAAACATGCAGTCATGGATGCTGTCAAGTACAGGGACATTTTGGTCATCAGCATATAGTTGGCTCTACCTCCCTGTCTTATTCTACCAAAAAAAGCAAGGAATGTTCTTGTACCTGCCATCAAGTGACCGATGAACATTGAGAAACTTGCATGGATGCTTACACTGAGGGCACGAGGGAGGGCATGTGGGTTTCTGATTGTATGTCGCCCATCTAAGGATGCTAAGTCACACTACACAAACCAGAAAACGATAGAGAATTAGCAAATCCTCGTGTCATTTCACAACATGACCATGCTTTACAAAAAAGTTGAATAGCATAATCAAACATACAAACTGTAGGAAATAAAATTTGTGTTCATTCTACAGCACACAACACTGTGTTGAATATGCAATCTGTGTATGAGAGAGAGAGGGGGGGAGCATGGAGTGAAACTCCTTTGTTTTTATGCAAAGTAAAGGAAATTCCTTTGTTCCAATCAGTTCATTCCGAAGATCTCCTTCCCTTAGGGCTAGGCTGGCTAGCTTCAGAAATCCAAACCAACCTTCTAATAGGGGAATCTTTAGGTTAGCCATACATTTGTGTTTACACTAATTTAAATAAATAAGTTACCTTTTGAATTTTCATACATCTTTTTATCACCAAAACTTAAATTTTATGGCTTTCATGCTTCTTGTTTCTTTACGAAATAGAACAGGAAAGACCATGATTCCTACTATCACACCACAAAAAGCCATCAGACCCAAGCCTACAACAGGAAATAGGGTTTTGGAATATATGGATCTATTTTGGGCTACTCACTCAATTTTAATTGGAAAAGGTTGTGTATAAACAAGAAATCCCATGCTGGTCTGTTTGACTAGTTTATGTAAAAGTGCCTTAACTTTTACTAATTTGTCACAATTCACAACCTACCTGAATTTTTTTCTTCGATCTTAAGTATTTCTTTTCACCTCTTTAATTAATGAATGTATACCTTTTCAAAAATGATAAAAATCACCATAACAGTAACATACATATACTTGATCCATTCAAGACTGAAAGCCTAAGCCCATATGCCCATTTTTTGTCAGCAAATTATCCTAGGAATGCCACCAGCTCCACCAGTAGCCACCTTCATGCATCAATATAGGAACTGGAAAAATTATTTTATCTTTGATTTGGTTACCAATGTGTTGTGCATGTGATAACGAGCTGACTTCCAGATCCCTATAGACAACATCATAAAAAAAGGAGATTTTTATGGCAACATCCTTCACCACAAGGTTAGTGAATCCTGTGGTTTAAGAAAATTCTCCTAAGAGTAGGAGACTACAAAACTGTATTGGGTAATCCAGAGTTCTGAAGGGTTTGGAGATTTGGACATCACAATTGAGACAGTTTTCAGGTATAGCGAGCCTACAGGAGACGAGAATTCCAAGGCATAAATCCTAGCTCGACATCAAGGCTTGACACTATGCTAGTCTCTAAATCCAACAAGAGTTAAGTAGAGGGTCACCAAAAATTGGTGATATGGTGGACAACAGGAGGGAGTATGGTGCCCTAGACTTGTAGACATTATTTATGGGGAGACAGATTTTGAGATAATAACCTAAAAACCTCATTTAGATGGATAATAAACCTTCTTTGTGGGATTTTCCAAATAAAAGTTAGAAAATTCATATGCAACAACATTGACAACAAAGGAGGTAAGAAAAGAAAAATAAAGATGCAGAGCAAAAAAAGAAAATAATGGCCAAGGTTAGGGTAGGGAGACTATACATGTCTGTTAATGGGTTTTGATCCTGGCCATCATTTTTTTATCAATACTGATCATCATTTTTTGGTAACAAAAAATATTAAAATAAAAATGAAAGCCATAAGGAGGCGAAGGTGACCATAGGTCACCCGAACAATACAAGAAATTAGATGCCAAATAGCAGCTTTACCAATGAAAAAAGAAAGAAGAGAACCAAACTAAAATCATGCCCCATGATCCAATTTGACAATAATAAAACTCAAAATAAACCCAGCCACCCAAATACAAACAAACACACAAGCCAAGACAGATTTCTCCCATCCAAGATTCCAAGAGGAAAAGAACACATCTTGCTACTTCTTTTGGACAGTCATGCATTTCATTACCTTCTTATTTGGTTCAATCCCAAATAATCCTCCTTTTAATCTAGCAAATATATTTGACACCAAAACAGGTTGATGCCTTTTTTGACTTTGAATCTTCTAACTGCAAGATTATCCTTACAGAGCTGGTACCAACCAAATAAGGGGGAAAAAGACTCAGAACTGAACCAGAACCACCCCTAATTCAACCACCCTGCTAAATATCATATAGATATATATTCAACCACCCTGCTAAATACCATTTTCTTTGTTAATTAGCTCTTTGGCTTGTTCATTCAACTTCCATTAATTGCAAACATCTCCTCTGCAGGAGGATAGGTAGACCAGTTTTCACTGGTTAGGTGAGTCATAACCATCCTTGCTAGAATAATCCAAAGCAAATATGCATGCTTTATAATCTGAAATATACAGAATAATCCTTCATAATCTGAATTTTGTTATGAAAAATTCCATAAAAATGAACCAAACAAATGAAAAATAGTTTATAATCTAAATTTCATAATCTTTCATTATCTAAAATATGTGGGTAGTTATACTCTATATTACATGTTTAAGGAGAATGAAGAGGATGTTAGGAACTTGTTCATTCATATTAACAGCCTTTTTATTTTTGAGGAACTTAAAAAAAAAAGGGTTTGATGTAAAAAGAAAATGGGATGGAAGGATTTGTACCAACATTGGCAATAGAATTGTGAACTGGATTTGAGCTTTTTCGAAACTTTCTAGGCTTTTAGAGTCTTTTGGATCCAATTTATAGTCTGTCCTTTATTTGGATTGGGTGAGCCCCATATATGATCCTCTTGAGTCCAATAAGCAATGAGGTCTATGACAACTTTGATAAAAGCAAACATTCTTTTGTAATCAATAAATTAAAATAATTACCATGTGACAAAATCAATTAAAAACAACCCAACATGTTGTAGAATGGTTAACATTGATAAAATGATGAAGGAAGGTGTAATTTTTTCTTTCCATTCTTTTATTTTTAAAAGGCAATAATGAACTATACCTGTACGCTACAATCAAATTCTCACAGGCAGGGAGGAGAAGACGAAAGCTCTTAATGAACAAAATCAAGAATTAGCTACTATGATGAAAACCTGCAAACAAAATCAAGAAGAGCGGAGAGAGAGTAGGATTTAGGTCGAAGGAGAAAGTGATAAGAGTGCTAGGGTTTCTCTGAGAGAGAGAGGTTAGAAATGAAGATGCTCAGAATTTGTTTTGCGTAGCCACCAACTTTCGACTGCCTAGCTGCAATACCATGCATAGTCGTCTCCTATACCTCTGTATGGCTGCTTCTAATTAGCTAACACGCCACCAGAGAAGGCTGAAGTTTAAAAAGAAGAGAGTGTGAAGGCAAGTTTAGCTGTTCAGGTCGTTCAGAGGCAGCAGAGCCAACCTTCGCCGCTTTGGTAAAGTAGAAAGCCATAAGTTCTAAAACTACACGAGAGATATTTGAGTGAGAGGGAGAGGAGGGCGAGTAGGGAGTTTGGCTCAAGATGGAGGTGAGGAGGGAGGGGAATGGAAGAGAGAGAGAGAGAGAGAGAGAGAGAGAGAGAGAGATGACAGACAGAGATAGGCTGGACTTCGAGATTCGCTATGCATATAGCTCACGCAAATATCCAAGCATCGACGACCATCGAATCTTACACATGGCAACCGATCTGCTTAGTTCTTGCTTGAAGGGAATAAATAGAACTATGGAGGGCATTAGAGGAAAAGTAACACAAAAGTTACTATTATATTTCAAATAGCAATCTCTCAACATTTCCTCTATACATGTTTCCTTTTGGTATGTATATATTGATAATGGATACCTTGCTCCGAGAGAGAGAGAACTCCTCTAGATGAAAAAGTTATAAGTAACAAAAAATAGTTAAGGCTGGGATAGTAAGAGGATGGAATATGGCAATATGCATATGCAGAAAACAGTAAAAAAATAGTAAAGTATGATATTGCTAGATGATGTTTTAGTAAAACAAACAATGAAGTGGAATAAAAGCTTTGACAAGGATTTAGACTAAAAAGTAATTCTAAACTTACAGAATACTTAAGGTAAAGTATAATCGTAGAACGCTTACAGAGCTTTAGTACAAAGAACTTCATTAAGCAATATTACTGAAAGGTTACAAAATTCTCACTCAAGAATTTTTACAACAAAGACGCTAAGGAAGACTTAGCACACTCAAGGAGTTATGATACACTTAGATAATTTTAGCACACCCTTTTCCTGAGAATTGATCCTTATTTATAGATAGGGGAGTGACTTCGAGATATGTCTTTTTCGGATTCGAACTTATCTTGAGAGCATCTATTTAAGACACCTGTTGTACTGCTTTTGTCTTTTTTAGACAAAGTGATGAACTGGAGATGCATCTTTTATCTTCAGCATATCTTTATTGTGGAACATTATCGAGAGAGAGAGGGGGGGGTTAGAAATGAAGATGCTTAGAATTTAGCTCGCATAGCCACTAGCTTTCGACTACTTAGCTGCAATACCCTCTACCGTAGTCTCCTACACCTCTGAAGATAAAAGGTGCCATTTAGCCTCCTTTTTCCAGATGGATATATTTCATATACCTTTGGGGGTTTTTGGTTGTGTTTCTTTTGTTCACATTCTTGGCCCTCATTGCAAGAAATTGGATCCTAAGGCCAAGAAATGTGTTTTTCTTGGGTATGCTCAGAACCAAAAGGGGGGTATTGCTGTTATGACCCAGTGTCGAGGAGCAGATTTGGCACTATGGATGTTACCTTTTTTGGATCAACATTCTTCTTCTCGAGCGGTTCTCCTTAGAGAGTTTTGGGAAGGAGAACTCACAATCTGTTCCTCTTCCTATTTCTGTGGTGCCTTCATCAGTTCAGCGACCACCTGCACCATCAGTTCAGCTAGCATCACTTCAGCTAGCACCTGCACCTCCAGTTTCATTACCTGAACCACTACGGGCAGCTTCACAGCAATATCAACATCGATGGATGATGGTTGACTCCACGCATCCTCGACCCATACCACTCTTTGTCAGTCCTTTTGAAACTCTAGATTCGACAGATACAATTCTAGGTATTCCTCTTGAGCCTGTTATGTTTTCTGATAATAATGTTTCTGTCCCTAACACCATTGTTGCAGTTGATCCCGCTGACCTTGATCTTCCCATTGCATTTCGCAAGGGGAAGAGAAAGTGTACAACCCATTGCATTTCACATCATCTTTCCTACAGTGCCTTATCACCCTCCTACCGTGTTTTTCTTTCTTCCCTAGATTCTGTGTCTATACTTAGGAATGTTACTGAGGCTCTCTCCAAACCTGAGTGGAAAACAACCATGCAAGATGAGATGGATGCTTTGGTCAAAAACCAAACTTGGGAAATAGTTGATCTCCCCCCCCCCCCCAGATAAGGAGATAGTCGGATGTCAATGGGTATTCACAGTGAAGTATAAGGCCGATGGCAAGATAGAGAGGTACAAGGCAAGGTTGGTAGCAAAAGGGTATACTCAGACCTATGGTGTTGATTATCTGGAAACCTTTGCACCAATAGCTAAGATGAGTTCAGTTCGTGTTCTTTTATCTCTAGCAGCTACCTATTCATGGCCCTTGTTCCAACTTGATGTCAAAAATGCTTTCCTCAATGGTGACTTACAAGATGAGGTATATATGGACATTCCAGCAGGCTTTTATGAAAATGTTGGTAAAAGAAATGTGTGCAGACTCAAAAAATCTCTGTATGGACTGAAACAATCACCTAGAGCTTGGTTTGACAGGTTCAGAGGGGCACTCATCCATTTTTTATACACACAGACACAGTCTGATCACACCCTCTTTGCACCAATAGCTAAGATGAGTTCAGTTCGTGTTTTTTTATCTCTAGCAGCTACCTATTCATGGCCCTTGTTCCAACTTGATGTCAAAAATGCTTTCCTCAATGGTGACTTACAAGAGGAGGTATATATGGACATTCCAGCAGGCTTTTATGAAAATGTTGGTAAAGGAAATGTGTGCAGACTCAAAAAATCTCTGTATGGACTGAAACAATCACCTAGAGCTTGGTTTGATAGGTTCAGAGGGGCACTCATCCATTTTTTATACACACAGACACAATCTGATCACACCCTCTTTGTGAAGAGGAGAGATGCTTTGGTGTCAATTCTGATTGTGTATGTGGATGATATAGTGGTGACAGGAAATGATATAGAGGAGAGTGATGATCTCAAAAAATCATTGCGACAAGAATTTGAGATCAAACATATTGGTAAGTTCAAATACTTCTTAGGGATTGAAGTTGCAAGATCCAAGCATGGGATCTTCATTTCACAGAGAAAGTATGTACTTGACCTACCGAGAGACTGGGAAGCTGGGGACCAAACCAACAGACACTCCTATTGATCCAAATCATAGAATTAATGGTGTGGATGGTGAATTGGTAAAGGATGTGGGGAGATATCAAAGAATGGTGGGTCGATTGTTGTATTTGTGTATGACACGACTAAATATTTCTTATGTTGTCAATGTTGTGAGTTAGTACATGCATGCATCTCGGGTTCAGCACTGGGAAGCTATTGAGAGAATACTTGCATATCTGAAAAAGCACCCTGGCAGAGGCATTCTTTTCTCAAATCATGAGAATCTGAAGTTAGAATCCTATACAGATGCAGACTGGGCAAGATGCTTAGATGACAGGAGGTCTGCATCAGGAGTGTGTACCTTTGTAGGTGGAAACTTGATCTCTTGGAAGAGTAAGAAGCAAGAAGTTGTGGCAAGGTCAAGTGCAGAGGTTAAGTATAGATCCATGGCTCATGGTGTCTCAGAACTTCTTTGCGTTAGATTTCTTTGAGTGAGATTGGGGTGAAAGCAGAGGAACCTATGATGTTATACTGTGACAACCAGGCCGCAATCAATATTGCCTACAATCCAATTCAGCACGATAGGAGAAAATGCATTGAATTTGATAGACACTTTATAAGAGAAAGGGTAACAACCGGAGAAGTTTGTTTGCCTTATGTCTCTTTAGAGTTGCAGCTGGCTGATGTTCTTACTAAAGGGGTGGCAAGGAACAAGCTTGAACATGATCTACGCAAGTTGGGAATGTGTGACATTTACTCCCAACTCGAGGGGGAGTGTTGAAGATTAATTAGTTTTATGATGTTTTTTTGAGTAGATGCTTTATGTTAGTTGTTAGATAAGAGGTGGGGACCACAGTAGTTATGTGAGTCCAAATTTTATTATGTTTTTTGAGTGTTATATATGATGTCTTATGTTTTGCCGCCCTATAAGGGCATAATTGTCTTTGAGTAACACAAAAGTTACTGTTAGATTCCAAATGGCGATCTCTCAGCATTTCCTCCGTACACGTTTCCTTTTAGTATGTATATATTGATATGGATACCTTGCTCCTTTTCCTTTATACTCTTTGAACTTACAATTTTATTGAAAAAGATAAACCATTATCTTCCATGCATTTGCTAACCTTGCAAAAAACAATTTAAAACCCCCATCTGTATCCTTGTTGCTATTATCATTTGCTTTATTCTCATTATGTCTAGGGATAGGTTTTTCAATTGTCTTTCTTCACAAGGACTTTTTGTTTCTTCCTTTTGATACCTTTACAATGACCTACTTCCTTTTTTTTTCCTTCTTATTCATATAAATTTATTTTTATCTTTTGACGACATTTTATAATGTCTAGTAATACAAGGCCTTCACTTATTGCTTTGTTAAATCCCATAGTCCGCATGTTTATATATTACTTCTTTTGCACTGATAGCCTTTCTAAACCATCCTTCCACTGCCAAACTTCACTAGATAAAATCCTCTCTCTTTAGATTTTTCAACTCTCTTTTTTCTGCTAAAAGAAATGTTCTTTCTCTTCTCATGCCACTTGAGATAGGTTAAATCTATCTCAAATTAAAAGCAACGTTTCTCATATTTTTTCTTCTCCCAATACAATTATCGAAAATGGCTAAGTTAATTGTGTGGTTAAATTCTCTTCTTGGATAACCTTTCAGTCCTTGCATCAACATCACTCTACTATTTGTAAGAAGAAAGTCTATTTCACATCCATTTGATCCACTTTTGAATTGTCGGATACCCATTCCTTTTTTAAGAACTTGTTTGCTTATTTTCAATGATTTACCATTGCAATTGCAACTTCTGACTTCTGAGATAGTTTATACTATACTATATACTTGTAATTATCAACATTAAGTAGGGTATATTTGTAATCCTCAATTCCTAATATGTTTTGTCAAGTGGTGAATAGTGACTATTCAATGCAGTGTGTTGATTGCCTCCAATTTTCTCCTCCCCAAACCCCACTTACATGCATTATCATCCATGAACTTTCTTGTATTCTCTACTATCTTTCACTCCATGCTACATTTAAATTTCTTCTTATATATCTTCCAATTGTATTCATTCATCTAGTTGCCCATTAAAAATTCACCTAGTCCTACTTTACAACTAGTTGCTTAATTATCTACTACCTTAAAACAAGTGCAACTGCAAATTTTCTATTCCCCATCATTTTTACATGTGCAATTTCATCCTTTACATCATTATCTGCTACTAGTTCTTCTTTGTTTTTTTGGGGGGGAAAAAGGTAAAAGTAAATTTATTTAAAACAACACATACAAGCTGTGTTCAGACCTAGAAAGGCAATCTGACAAGAATAGCAATTACATACTCCACCAAGAGTTAGAAAGAAATAAAACAGACAAATTCAAACTTCTAAACTCCTCAGAAGCTGACACCCAAGAGATTAACTTGCCCACAACTTTCTGAATTAAATCTTCTGGACTCTTAGATTTATTACAGAAAATCCTACTGTTACTCTCGGCCCAAATGGACTACAAGACAGCACTAGGAATAGTCCTCCACACTATTTTCCTTTTCTTGCTTGGGCCTTTGATATTCCAGCAGCAGAGGAGCTCCTTTACCGATCTTGGCATAGTCCAGCTGATGTTCATGGCTTTGAGAAAGTGGTCCCACACCTGAGAAGAATACGTGCAATGAATACACAAATGGTCTGTTGATTCGGGAATGCTCCCACAAAGACCACAAGATAGACCCAAGATTTGAATGCCCTGCCTCACAAGGTTAGATCTAGAAAGACATTTGTTGAGGGCCATTATCCAAATCAGAAAGTTGGATTTAGATGGACTTATAGGGTTCCAAATCTGAGTACTTGGAAAATCAGTGATACCCAATCTGCAAAGCTTAGAGGCCAAGGATTTGACAGAAAAAACAATATCCGGATTCCACTTCCAGTACCACTTGTCTTCTGAAAGCAGGTCAACCTTTTGTTTCTGAAGAAGAGTCAACATCTCCACTATCTCTTGAAACTCCCAATCAAAGAGATTCCTTCTAAAGAGTGGGGTCCAAGTAGTGTTTTAAAAGCGCAAGGTACAAGGGCCATATTGCGCCTGAGGCGCAAGGTGCAAGGTGAGGCGCACAATTTAAAAAAAAATGCAAAAAATTCAAAAAAATAAAAAAATATTAAACATAATATTAATAAAATTTTTAATTTAAGTTTTAAAATAAATGTTTTAAAAAACCTATTATCTAAAATTAAAATACATAAATATAATATGTAAAGTATATTCAATTGAAAATTTAAAATTGAAATCAAACATATAAAACATTTTTAAGCATATAAAACCCACAATCTCTTTTTTTTTTTTTCTCAATTGCATCAAGTAGCTAATGTGATATATTACATTCCTAATTCTACAAGCCACCTTTGTGCTATGCCCCTCGAGGCAAGCCCAAAAAGGGAATGTTGTCCATTCATTCATCTTAATAAAAGGGAAAAAGTGGCAAATTTTCAAAAGGCGCAAGGCGCACCAGGTGTGCGCCTAGGACCTGGGCAAGGCGCCTACCCTAAAATGCGCCTCACCTGAGTGCCTAGGCGCACCTTTTAAATCACTGTGTCCAAGTAACAGAATCTCCAGCCAAGCTATAACACCCTGCTACATATGCTTCTTGGTTAGAGGCACACCGAAAACGAAGAGGAAAAGACTCAACAAGTGAACCATCCAAGCACCAAGGATCCTTCCAAAATTTAGTTCTATTCCCTTTACTAACCTTAACTGAAATCCCTTCCACTAGGACAGAAAAATTCTTCATTATACCTTTCTATGGAGAATTTCCCCAACTTGGTGGAGGATCCCTATATCTCCAGTTACCCCACTCCACCCCATATTTACCAGCTATGAGGGATCTCCACCAAGCATTTCTTTCAGCCGAGAACCTCCAGATCCACTTACAAAGGAGGGAAGAATTAAAGCTCTTCAACTTCCTTATGCCTAAACCACTTTCAGCCTTAGGGAGATAAACTTGGTCCCGATGGACAAGGTGAATTCTTTGCTCCTCCTCCAACCCCTCCAAAGAAAATTCCTTTGAAGCTTTTCTAGTCTTCTTGCTACTTCATTTGGGATAGGGAAAAGAGAGAGGAAATAAGTAGGTAAATTAGATAGGGTACTCTTTATCAAAGTAACCCTACCCCTGAAAGAAAGATATCATGCCTTCCAAGATGCAAATTTTCTCTCCATTCTTTCAATAATCGGATACCAAATCGAGGAAGTCAAACAATTTGACCCTAGAGGCAAACTGAAATATTTCACTAGAAGGGATTCAATCTGACAAGCCAGGACCTCTGCACATATGTTGGTTACTTGATCCATCGGAATGATTTGACTTTTATTCCAATTGACTTTGAGCCTAGAGATCACCTCAAACCAAGTTAAAATCCCAAGGACCAAATCAATCTGAGAAGGAGAAGCATCCACAAAACATAAAGTTTCATCTGCAAATTGGAGAATATTAACCTTCTCCCCCTTAGGAGTAATTGCAAAACCTTCCCACTCACCAGACTCAACAACCTTCATACAAAACAGAGTAAGGATTTCCATGACACAAATAAAGAGCAAGGGGGACAGGGGGTCACCCTGTCTAAGACCCTTGGAGCTATCAAAATATCCTGCAGACTGCCCATTAATCAAAACTGAAAATTTGGGAGAGGTTAATCACACTTTAATCCAGTTTCTCCATTTCTGCCCAAAATTCACGTGCTGCAACACAAGATCAACACACCTCCAGTTAACATGATCATAAAGCCTTCTCAATATCAAGTTTGCAAATCAAACCTGGGACACCCTCTCTTCTTCTTGAGTGAATCAGCTCATTAGCAATAAGAACTGAATCAAGCATTTGCCTGCTTGGGACAAAAGTACTTTGATTGTTTGAGATAACACTTCCTAATACCTCTTTCATTCTCTCGGCAAGAACTTTGGCTAGGATTTTATAAAAACTGTGTAGAAGGCTGATCAGTCTGAAATCTTTAACATTCACTACCCTTTCAATTTTTGGAATAAGGGTAATAAAAGTAGTGTTTAAACTCCTTTGAAGCAAAGCATTATAATAAAATGCCTGAAAGACATTCAGAATATCTTGTTTCACAAAATCCCAGCATTTAATATAGAAAAGGTTGGTAAGTCCATCCGGCCCTGGTGATTTATCATTAGCCAACATGTTAACTGCTGCTTTAATTTCCTCCTCCGTAAAAGGTCTCTCAATGAAAGAGGACTGATCTTCACTCAGCTTTTTGAAGGGAAGGTTTCTAGGAAAAGGTCTAAAGGTCCAAGACTCTTTATAAAGATTTTTATAAAAGCTAGTTGCCACTGCCTTCATATCTGCATCAGATTCCCCCACTCTTCCCTCCCCTTCCAACTTACTAATTGATGAAGCTCTTGCTCTAGCATTTGCCATTCTTTGAAAGAAATGTGTGTTTTTATCCCCCTCTTTTAACCAAACCACTTTAGCCCTCTGTCTCTACTTGATTTCTTCAGTCACAGGCAACTTATCAAACTTAATCTTTGCCTGAGATCTCTTCAATCTGCTTTCCTCAGATAAAGGACCCATCTCTTCTGCCGAATCAATCTCCTTAATGATACTCAATAGGGCTCTCTTTTCAGTTTCTGAATTCAAGTTTTTCTCCATTTTCCAGATTTTTAGTCTTGCTTTAATGGCACCAAGCTTTTTTTCCAAAATGAATGAACTAATTCCAACCACCTGCAAGTCTTTCCCTACAGTCTTCAGCAAGGGAATGAGTTTATCATCTTCAAACCAGGCATTCTCAAACTTAAAGGGGGCTCTGATTCTACATCTAAAACCACAGACCAACTGAATTGGAATATGGTCTGAAACTGGCCTAGGAAGGGCGATCTGCTTAATATCAGGGAAAAGAAATTCCCTGTTAGGTTAATTTATTCTTTCTGTTATTGACTTCTTTGCTGCATTAAAATTCGCTGAAAAGAAATTCCCCATCAGGTTAATTTCTGGACTAGCTTCTTAACTTGCAGTTGTCCAAAATGGCATGGCACCTTTGGCTACTTCTCACTAAAATTGGGCCCTAACATAATGCAATAGAATTAGGATAAAATCCATGCTAACCTTTGCTCATTTTTTCATTTTACTTTGGGTTATAATGTAGGGATCCACGGCTATTCTTTGACATCACTTTAACCATTTAAACCAATGACTCAGCATTCATGTTTAAGCTGGTTTACTACAGCCAGCAGAGTCATCTTGTATTTTTCTGTAGTATATTGTGGTGATTATATCACAACAAACTGGTTGAAAGGACAGAGGGCTTCTGATACTTACGTACCAATTCTATTGTTTCTCCAGATGTAAAGAGTTAGTCATAAATTTTAGCTGGAAGATATTGGCTTTGGTTGTTTTCCTCATGTAAGACTACAAGGACACACAGCTACAGTACTTTGGTTGAGCACTATGAATCTCGACCTTGTACACATAAAGACTTAAAAACTCACAGTTCAGGACCAGCAGATGAAGCTGATCCCTCAGTTCTTGCTGTTGTGAAGCTTTCGTGAAATCCATAAGACACAGAACTGCAGATCTGCCAACTCCCGGCTTCACCTACATACCAATGTGAAGCTAGCAAGGCCTAAGCTCACTGACCCCCAGCTTTGGCCAACAACCTTCCTTGTAGCTTTGTCCTCCCCTTGACCCCAACCTTGCCAAAGTCACACTCGTTGCTTGCTTAGCAAGAGGCAACACAACCCCATTTCCAGGGTTGTGCCCCATGGTGAGACCTAAAGAAGGGTGTCAAGGAAAGCTGGCACAGGCCAGTACTTGGTCCTCCATTCCACATGTGTCCCGACCAAAGCAACCTCGGATCTGATGCCCGGCTAACTAGGAAGGAATGTCTGAGGAATATCCCAAAAGGCTTACTGAAAAAATATCCCAAAGGGCTGCACATACCTACCTAGTCAGCTTTTCCCCTACAAATGTGGGATTTGGTCACTTGCCAGAACAGCAAAGACCCTGAACAGTTTGTCGCCCTTGAGCCTGAGAGAGTACATACATCTTCCACACACAATCCCAAGGGGGCCATTTGACACTTAGCACTCTTGGCATTTGAACTCCCAACCTTCATAGCCCATATGCATCTACTCAGCTGTAAGCTTACACCTCATCTTTTCTGGAATTTAAATGTATGACCTTGAAGGAAGCTTAAGATCACATAATTGATTGAATCTTTTGTTGGCAGTGAGGCTGAGGTTTATCTATTTGGAGGCTGTATAACATCATGGAAAGTTGCGAATGGCAAAGATCTCCTTTTTGTTCGACCAGATGCAGTATTCAATGGCCAGAAACCAATAAGGTATTTATGTCTCAATTATTGTAGCCACATGGTTGTTAATTTGTTATTTTAATTGTTCCTAATGCTTGTTCTTATTAGTTTTGAAATATCTATTGAATTCTGTATTTGATTTTTTTATAAGCACAATTCTGTATAAGTTGTTTTGTTTGCTTTGTTCTGGATTATATAGACTGAAAGAAACTCACAGAATTTTTTTATTAGCAAATAAAATTTTATTATAAGAAGTAATTAAGATTTAGTACAAGAAACTCCCAGACTATATTGAAAACAAAAGTGAGTCTGATGACATGTAATCTGCAAGCTATGATTCTCTCATGGCTGAGAGAGAGGACCATAGCTTTTATGTTTCTTTATTTCTGGCTTGAATACTAACCATATCTATGTTGTAACTAGTGGAGGCATCCCACATTGTTTTCCACAGTTTGGACCTGGCCCTTTGCAGCAGGTACGGTTTTTTCTCTCTCTCCTAGTCACGGTTACTAATTATGAATCATCATTCCTCTTCATTTCTGTGTGTGTGCGTGTTTTGGTTTTGAAGGCCTTATATGGTTTTTGCAAATTAACAATAAATCAAGGAATAAACAGCTGCATACCTTGTGAGCTAAAAAATGGTCTATTTGGTCCATTTTCTGATAGTTCAGATCCTTTTGCTCTAGGAAGTGGCCTTGGTAATAGTTCATCTAAAGATAGTACTTCATTACCATCATCATCTAAGCCTTGTCCTAACTATATGGGGTCGGCTACATGAATCCTGTTTTTCCATTCCATTCTGTTCAGTGCCATATTCGTCTCAAGATAGTACTTCATTGAAGGTAAAAATTGTGGTGAATAGTAGAGTTGGCCATAGTGATGCTTACCAAACCATATTAGTACATGTAATATGAGTAAAGTAACCTAAATTGAAAGAATTCAACCAGATGATCCTAAACATTGGGATCCTCCCACTTGTATGTATGATGGGAAATAGGGGGGGACAGGCTTTTGTGGAAGCTCATTATTGTAGACACTGTTGTACTAAATCTTTTATTCTGAGTTAATAAGTTACTGAAGTTACCAATAAAAAAATCTGCATCTTTCTAATGGTGATTTGAACACAACCTGGACTTACTGTTCCCAGTGTGTTCTAAAACACTAAAACATGACATTATACATAACCTTGGTAACCAGAATCATCTCTACTGGATGGTTTTCTATCTCTAAAATACCATTCAAAGTCTTGTGATTGGAATCAATCATGAAAAGTGAAGGTATCACCAGCACTAAACATATTCAGGAAGAGGACCCATGGTGCTTGTTCTTTGCTGATAACATAGTATTAATTGATGAAACTAGCAAATGGTTAAATGAAAAATTAGGTTCATGGACAAATACCCTAGAAACAAGAAGCTTTAAAATAAGTAGGAGAATTAAAACAAAATATATGCAATGTGAATTTAAATTATTTAACAGTAGGAGTTCAAATCAGGCTACACTTAGGATTGGAACCAAGAGATAACTGAACATGGCTTACTTTGTTACCTTGGTTCAATATTTCATAACAAGTCAGTTGAGGAGGATGTTGACCATAAAATTGGAGCATGATGAGCAAAATGGAGGGGTGAATTTTGTAGGAAGTGATCTGCTACAAGTTGAAGGGGTTAGAAGAGCTAGGGGCAGACCAAAAAGGTCATGAATTGAAGTGGTAGGGAATGATTTAAATGCTTATAATTTAACGATGAATATGGAGCTGAACAGAATGGAATGGAAAAACAGGATTCATGTAGTCAACTCCATATAGTTGCAATGAGGCTCAGACAAAATGATGATAATGATATCACTAGCACTCATAAACATGTCAGCCATGCTTCTTCGGTGTCTCGACTAATTCTTACTTTGATATGTCCTTTGAAGGTTATGTCTCAAATACATTTTGTTAAAACCGTTCCAAATTGGTTGCTGCTAATGGAATGGTGGAAGTGTTATCAGATGAACTGCCTTGTTTCACATTTTTTTTATAAGAAAAAATATTTTATTAATATCAATTTCAAGTATTACAATAGGTGGGTTTTTCCACCCAATGTTTTAAAATGCGGAGGCGTGACGCGAGGCGTTCCACTACCTAGAGGCAAGAGGCATATGCCTCCCGAACACAAGGAGGTGTAAGCCTTCTTAAGAGTAGGGGGGTTAGGAGGAGGATGAAGAGGAAGGGGGGATCTCATTTTTTCTTTATTTTTAATAAAAAACTTTTATATTAAGAAGAATAAAGATTCATAACAGTAGTTCAAAGGGGGGGGTCTCATTTTTTCTTTATTTTTAATAAAAACCTTTTATATTAAGAAGAATAAAGATGCATAACAGTAGTTCAAAGGGGGGGTCTTGTCGAAGCGAAGGCAGGCGAGCGAGCGAAGAAGCGGAGCAAGACCCCCCTAACTCAAAAAAACAAATTGGGCTGCATCGAAAAGGGGGATTCGCCCCCCAGCCGAAGGGTAAGGGGGCAAACCATTTTCTTTCCCCTTAGGCCTTATCTTTCTTCCCTTTCCTTTCCTTTTCTTTCATTTTTTTTTCTTTCCTTTCCTTTTCTCTTTTTTCCTTCTCTTTCCTTTCCTTTTCTTTCACCTTTCTTTTCTTTTCCTTTCCTTTTCTTTCCCTTTCTTTTCCTTTCATTTCCTTTTCTTTCCCTTTTTTTTCTTTTCTTTTCCTTTCCTTTCCTTTCCTTTTTTTCTTTTTTCTTTTTTTTTTCACTGTATTTTCATATCAGGTGTGTATGAAGTGCAAGAGGCGTATGCCTCTAGCACACCTCATGAAAAATGCGCAAGAGATGAGGCACTTGAGGCATACGCCTCAGAGGTATCAGCGCCTCTGGCATACGCCTCAGGGCGTTTTGGGAACGCCTCGCCTGGAGGCGTACGCCTCCCATGCCTTTTAAAACACTGTTTCCACCTTAGAGGCAACCTTTATGATTTATAATTTTTTCCAAAAACATTTGGTGCCTTGCTGTCCCCTGTTTGGCTAACACATCTGCCATTCCATTTGCTGATCTTCTCACCCATTTAAAGACAACATTCAGCTCCCCTGATATGCTTTCTATTTCCTCAAAAATATGTCTATAGACCCATGGGACTTGGGAACTACCTCTTGTCCATGAAATGACCAACTGTGAGTCCCCTTCCACCTCCAAGTTGTGGAAACCGAATTGGTTAGAAAATTTTAACCCATGGAGTAATACACACATCTCTGCTTTCAATGCATTGCTATCTATTAATGGCCTAGAATACAATGCTAAGACCTTTCCTTCTGAGTCCTCGAACAACCCTCCCAACCCCAGTGCAACCTGACTACCAATATAACTCCCATCAAAATTGAGTTTAGCAAAGTTGATTGCTGGTGGCCTCCATTCCATATTTACTTTCCTTGGCTTGAGCCGAAGAATCCACTTCCTTCCAAATTCCCAAAATGTCATTAGTTGAGAAACCTTGGAAATCCTCTAGCTCCAGGGTCTTTCTGTTTCACATTTTTCATCTTAAATATGGTTCTTGATCCATGAATATTTTTATTCTACAGCATGGGTTTGCAAGGAACATGGATTGGTCTTTTATTGGCTCTGATAATGTGGAAGGAAATCCTCTTATAACACTGGAGTTGCGGGATGGTCCTTACAGCCGCTCTATGTGGGATTTCAGCTTCCGAGCCTTATATACAGTCAGTTCTCAATTTAAATTTCTTGCTAAAAATCTTGTTCTGTCAACTACATATATTTCTGAATTTTTTTTTTTTGGTGACTGTTTGCAGGTCAAATTATACTCAAGGAGACTTTCAACAGAACTAATAATCACAAATTCAGATAACAAATCCTTCTCCTTTAGTACTGCATTGCATACTTACTTTCATGTAAGGAACCTAAATTCATGATTTCTGTACCCAATATGGATGTATTATTTTTCATATATATTTGGTTATTGATGTGAAATTTGTTGAGTTATTACTGTGCAGGCTTCTGTAACCAAAGCATCAGTGAAAGGACTGAAAGGTTGCAATACGCTGAACAAGGACCCAGACCCGACTAATCCTGTGGAGGGTACGGAGGATTGGTCTGTATTTTCTTTCCCATTAGTCTTGGTGAATTGGCCTTAACATTGTTCTAACAAGATCCCTTTCTTAACTTCTTTCGTTTTTATCAACAAAAAAGGTCACCATGCTGGATATACTTGTCTGAAAATGTTATTCAGAAATAGGAACAGTTGGAATTGGTTCATCTTTTTTTTTTGTTTTTATTTATTGTTGATATTTTATTTACTTTTTTCTATAGGGTATTTCAAATGCATATTTTTTTATGCATTTGTATATATTTTACCAAGGTAGGAAATGGAATAAAATCTAATATATGTCAATCTTCATTTTTTTTCTCTTATTTGACAAGGCAGCAAATGAAATTTATAACCTCTTGATTATGCCTAATTGAAAACACTAAAGCTTTAATATATGTAAATGCTAAGAATACTCAACTTAACTCAAATAAGCCTTGTCCTAACTATATGGGACTTGTATACATGAATCTAGTTCCACCATTCCACTCAATTCAGTTCTATATCCATTGTTAAATTATGGACCCTTATATCATTTCTCACTACTTCAATCTATTTCCTTTATGGCATGCCCCTTGCTCTTTTAGACCCTTCAACTTGTAGCTGATCACTTCTTTTCATTGGGTGCTCTTTTAGACCCTTGCTCTTTAGATGCTCTTTGATGATTTTTTTTTTAATTTACTATTTTTTTTTTAAGTTTGATTGGTAAATTAATACTATTTTTTTAAGTTTAATTCACACAAGCAGGTTAACGGTTAGTACATCAAGAACCATTTCATTCTTAGGCCCATGATATCAAACTCTTGCAAAACTACACCACTAAGCAACTAATATTTTTTGCAATTTCATTTTTTCTACTAAAATGTTAGCTTTCACAGGTATTTTATACTGTTAAGATTTCAAAATTCATCAATTATCTTCTGAAATATGGAAAACTGTTCCACCGCTTCTAACTGGAACTTTGAATTTCAGGGATGTGGTAAATTTTCCAGGATTTGTGGACTGTATTTACTTGGATGCTCCCTCTGAATTGCAACTTGACAATGGGTTGGGTGATCTAATATCCATCAAGAATACCAAGTACTTCAATTGAACCTTGCTTGTGATGTCTTAACTTTTATCTTCTCTTTATAGAAATTAGTATTGTTTGCTTTAAGTAACTTGCTTTTATCTGGACTTTCCTTGATAAAAGAATTCTGCTTCAAGTTTTCCTCTTTATAATTCCCTTTCCCATGCAGTTGGACAGATTGTGTCTTGTGGAACCCTTATTTGCAGATGGAAAACTGCTACCAGGACTTTGTCTGCGTTGAAAATGCAAAGGTAATGAAGTAATGATGCCCTTTTTGGATACCTGATTAAATGGTTATGCTTTTTCCTCCACATGAAATCAGTTGTTTTCCTCCTTTCTCTCTCTCTCTCTCTTAGTGATACTCTACCATATATTTATGGCCTACTTATTGTCTATTGAGCAATCTAGACGATCAATAACCACCTCTTTATAGTTACACATTTAAGACTCTTCCTTTTCCCTTATTTGAACTGTGACACTCTCACCCATCAAGGAAGCGGCATGCTGCTTCAACTGTTGTTGTGATGTATATTCTTTTGGTACTGATTGTTGCAATGTATATGGTTATATAACAAGTTGAAATCCGTCATGTCCTAAAGGCTCAGTTTGGGAAGAGTGCAAATACAAGATTTGGAAATACCATATTCAAGGTTTTGCATTGAACATATTTGTATTTGCACTGTTCCCAAGCTGAGCCTAGGCTGCATTTGGTTGCAGTGCAAATTTAGTTTCACTAATGCAAAACTATGGTAGTGCAAATGATTTGGGTGAAAATTTGGTTTTATTTTTGTTTAAATTTTACTTTATTCTGTTTGATTGCAATACAAATGAAGTAAAATAAGACCTGAAGCAGAATAAAGTAAAACCTAAAACAAATTAAACCAGAATTTGTGTTCCTTTCATTTGCACTCCCATGCATCTGTACTAGTGCAAATAAAATTTGACTGCAACCAAACACAACCCAAAGTGATAAATATTTAATGCAATGACCACAAGTCTATTGAATGTTCTCCCTTCTCTGTAACAACCTCAGATTGGAAAAGTTCAGCTAGAGCCTGAGCAATCATGGGTAGCAGAACAGCATCTTAGCATTGGATGAATTGAAGCTTACGAGGTTCTCAAAACTAGCCCTTGTTGCTTTTTATTGGTTCCTTTTTCAACAAGCTTTTAGTTTCTTAATAACTGTTGTAACTTAAGTCTCCAGAAAGAGTTGAGTTTTCCAAGGTTCTCTAATAATGTCAGTTTTGTTGATATTATATGAATATTTTATGCAATTGGACACATGAACCTTCATTCTCTTCACCAATAATCCCCACAAGAACAGTTTCCATGTTTGGTGGAATCTAGTCCTGTCACGCATGACAATCTCGCGGCAGTAAATCCTGGAGATGAATTTTGTTGCTGTGTGGCAGTCCTCACATACTCGAAGATTTTTAATGATTCGAATTGGTGTTCCTGGTGCAGTGTTTATGAATCAAATAGTTAGCTTCTCGCTGTGTTGGTGAATCACGGTTTCTTTCTCCTCTAGATCAAGCAATATATTTCCAGTTGCAGCAACATATCATTCCTGCCTCAGTTTTTCTGCAATTTGGTCCCACATGAGATAAATCCTCTCTATTTGTGGATGGGAATGATCTCCAGCAAGAAATTCATGGACAACTCCATTCAAGCTAATCAAACTGCATCCTGGAAGTTTTGAAACTCCTCTATCCGTCATTAGCTTTCTCACTTTCACAGATTGATCCCACTGGCCCTCTGCTGCAAATATATTTGCCAAATGAATGTATCGGCCACCATGGCTGGGGTCCATTTCAATTAGGATTTCTCCTAATTGCTTGCCTAAATTGAAGTCACCATGAATATTGCAGGCATTAAGTAATGCTCCCCAAATAGCTGCAGTTGGTTTCATGGGCATTGTCTCAATCAGTTTCTTTGCTTCCTTCAGCTGTCCAGCTCGACCCAGAAGGTTGACCATGCACCCGTAATGCTCTATTGAAGGGGTCTCATTGTATACCTTCCACATGCTTTGGAATAAAAATTTCCCCTCATCAACCAATCCTGCATGACTACATGCAGTCAGAACCCCCGTGAAAGTGATTGCATTGGGTTTGATTCCTGCTTTCTGCATGTTGTCAAAGAGGTCAAGGGCTTCTCTTCCCCGCCCATGCATTGCAAATCCTGCAATCATGGCTGTCCATACGGGAACTCCCATCTCTTTTGTATTTTTAAAAACTTGCAGAGCTTCTTCCACATCACCACACTTGGAATACATATCCACAAGGGCACAACCAAGAATGGGATCAATTTGGATCCCGATTTTGTCAATGTAAGCATGAATCCATCTACCTTGATCTAATGCTCCCAGATGCGCACATGCTGAAAGTGTGCTGACCAGTGCCACACCATCTGGTTTGATGCCCTCATGCTGCAAGTCGTAAAAGAAACTCAAGGCTTCCTTGAAGAAACCATCCCTAACGCAGGCAGTGATCATAGATGTCCACGATATGATATTCTTTCTAGGCATCTTAGTAAACAGTTCATGAGCTTTCTTTCTCTCTCCACACTTCGCATACCCATCGATCATTGAATTCCAAGAGACGATGTCTCGTTCATGGACCCTGTCAAAGAGTCGATGGGCCGAAGTGAGGCTACCAGATTTGGCATAAGCATGAATTAGCGAATTGGCAGCATAAATATCTGTAGCAAAGCCTGTCTTCAGAACCTGACCATGGATTTGCCGGGTTTCCTCCAATGCTGATAGAGTGGCACATGCCTTGAGCAGGAAAGGGAAGGTGTAGTGATTAGGTAAGGCAGAATCACGGAGCATTTGGTGATAGAGGAGCAAAGCTCGTTCAGGCTCTTTGCTGTTTGAATAGCCTCTGATCATTATATTCCACATAAAGATGTTAGGTTGCTGAATTCTGTCGAATACTAGCTGGGCGTATGCCAAGTTTCCGGAAACTGATGTAGCAGAAAATGTGAGAAGCTTGGTAACTGGGGAACTGTCCAGAACCAGACCTGTTTTGAACAATTGGGCATGGATTTGCTTTATCTCTTCCATGTCGGAACACCTTTCTAATACAGATAGGGTTTGCACCTTCGTTTCCAAGGGGAATTGGTTCGTAGGAGTAAGCATGAGGCGTGCCATTGGAATAGGGTGAACCAACATGGAAGGTGCTTTGATTGTTGATCCTCTCGAGTATCGTCGTCAAAAACGGTATAAGAATCGAATCGTCCAATTTTCTTATGGGGCTTACAAACAAATTTTCTTCACACAATTTGGATAAGGTTATTGATATTTTTGACATTGGACAGGGAAAATAAAATACCCTCGAATTGTGTCGATATTTCAAAGTGGGGGCATCGTCATCACTCATCAGCAAGGTTTTTAAAAACGAACCGGGAACATAACCAGTCAGGACTGGTTTCCGGTTAAGTGGTTCAACTGTCCGGGTCAAATGGTTTGACCCATGACATCATAAATAAATAAAAAATAAAAAATAACATAAAATTAAATAAAAAACAGAAAATAAATCTATTTAAATACAAAAATAATATGGTACAAAACACATGGAAAATATAAAAATAAAATACAGAAAAATTTTAAAAAATACAGAATAAAATTATCTAAATGCAAAAATAATAAAGTACATAACAAATGAAAATAGAAAAAAAGTGTAGAAACATTGTCCTCTGTAACAGCCTAACAATGATCATCCTCTTTGTAACAAGGATGGAGAAAATAAAAAAAACAACAAAATAAAAGCAAGAGGACGAGGGAGAATGAGAATGAGAACAAGAATAAGGTAAAACAGATGGAGAGATGGGAAGGGGAGGGGAGCAACGACACTGTTCCCGTTGCTTGCCAAGCAGAGTAGATGTGCTCCTTCGAAAACAAAAGCAATAGATTTTATGAGAGAAAAAGTTATCTTATGTAAAATCGCCAATCGTCAATTGCCACAGCTCCTTACTGCTGATTACAAGAGCAAGGGAATCCACCGCTGCAAAATTGCCGGTTGCCACTACAAAACCACCGACCACCACTGCTCCTTGTTGTTGCTGATTACAAGATGAAGAAAATCTGCCGCTGCTCCTTGTTGCTCACCGCCGTAGATGAAGCCCTTTTGAGGAAGGAAATCCAAACAACATTCGTCGGTCGTCGTGATCCACTATTGGTTGACGTTGGTCATGGCTGCCGGTCATCGGTCTTGGCTGTCATAGGTCGTCGGTTGTGTTGTCGGAGTATGAGAGGGCTGGAATTTGGAAGGATAATCGGAGGACATGAATGGATTTTTTTTTTTAAATCAAATGAAAATGAATTTTGCTACCCGCAAACTGCTGCCTGGATTGAACAGTTAAGTGGTTCAACCGCCTGGATCAGCAATTTTTTGACTTTTTTAATGGTTATTTATTAAATAACGGTTTACAGTATAACCAGACCTAGGGCTGAATGATTACCGGTTTTCCAGTCTGACCATCCGGTCCGGTCCGGTTTTGAAAATCATGCTCATCAGCCTTCAATCGTTCTATCTCTCTGATGCCACGTAACCCTACATTGTACAGCTTTGACCTTTGTGGCTTTGTTAAGCAATTACATTCCAACTGATTCCGATTACTGTATGAATCAAAAATGCACCACTTCGTTTCTGATTCCGACTACCAATCAAACGAGCCCTATTAATTGTTTATTAAATCATTTTTAATAATAGATCTAAATTCCAAATACAAAAATATATTAAATGAACATTTTAAGAGAACAAATATATTATTTCCATTATTGCTGTTTTCATATTTCGAAACTCAAAGGGATATGCATGAAGTATACAGCAAGATTCGAAGTTAGCAAAGTTAGAGTTTGAATAAAAAAAATGAGAAGGTATTGTCAATAATAGCATTTAATATGTTATGTATAAGTAGAGAACAATTACACCTATCCTGCTAAGGGTGTCAATTGGACTGGATTTGGTCCAATCTAATTTCGTCCAATATGAGTCCATTATAGATGGACCAGGTCCAATTCAATCCAATGAATACTTTGGAGCATTAAATTTGTTCAAATTGGTTTTAATTTAGATTGGTTCCAATCCAAACTTTGTCCATTGATACCTAAATTCTTATTTTCTATAATGGATCAAATATTGGTTCTATCCAACCCAATACAATATAAATCTATTATAGATGACCAAGTTCAATCCAATCCAATAAATACTTTGGGCTGGACTAGTCCAATTCAATATGTCTGATTGGTCCATCCAATCCATATACTAAAACTTGACAATTATTAGTTTTATAATTAATTTTTACTAATCTAAAACCAATTTAAGTTCCACAAAATGAATAAAAACTTGACATAGTTAATTAAATTTATCAAGTATTAATAAAAAATATTAATTTTAAATATAGTTTAATTAATTTAAAAATAATTTAAATTTTAAATAAAAATAGGGAAAATTATAAAAACCTCATTGGGTTTTAATTACTAATATAATTATTACATTATTGATAGTTTTGTTTCTATAGTTTTTTTTTTAATTAAAAACCATTTTTGGTATAAATGTTCATTAGTAGAGTTGATAGATTCTATTTAATATTATACTCTCAAATATTTTCTAAACATTTTTTATTTTTGTAAATGTTTAATATGTTGTTATTTAATGTAATGTAAATTAAAATATTAATTAATTAATAATTTAAATATATATTAATTTTAAGTACTAAAATAATCATTTTATTATTAATATCTTATTAACATAAATTTCTTAAGATTAAAAGTCATCTTTTGATTTTAATGTAGATTTGATAGATTATTTATTCCATTGGTTTATAAAATATCAATTTTTAATATTATCCTTTATAATTTTTAATTAAAATTGTTGAACATAAATATATTATTTATTTGAATTACATATGTAGATGCTATATGTAATAAAAGTTATTTTATTACAAATATTTATATAAGAACTAAGTTGCCTTAATGGATTACGGTTTTCCTTAAGAAAGGCTTGTACCTTGTTCAGAGACCTAGGTTTGAGTCGTGCATTTGTCTTTAATTTTTAATAAAAAGCTCACACATATCAATCCATACTGCATGGTATTGGACCGATACACTTCCAATAGCATATTGTGTGCTAAGTAAGGCTAATACCGATATGGCGTATCGTGTCCATTTTTAAATCCTTGAATGTAATATATCAGAATTATTTTTACACACAAAAATACAAAATAACTATAGAAAAAATTGAATGCATCTATAATTCTACATTTACACTAAAATTAAAATATGAATAAGATTGTGGAATTTTCTTTTAACTAAAATCAAGGTTTTAAAGGATGACCCAGAAATGGAACCACTTTTGCTTTTAAATTCCAGGCCAGTGGTTCAATTATCCATTTTGAATAGGTCAAACCAGTAAGATGTAAAATATAATGTTAACTTTTTATCATGGTTTTCAAAACCGGACCAGACCAGATGATTGGACCGGAAAAACCTATAACTGTTAAGCCCCTAGGTCCGGTTATACTATAAACCATTATTTAGTAAATAACCATTGAAAAAGTAAAAAAGCCGCTGACCTGAGCATTCAAACTGCTAAGTCGTTCGACCTGGGCAGCAATTTGCAGGTAACGAAATTCATTTTTGTTTGATTTGAAAAAAAAAAACAACAAAAGAAATTCCATTCATCTCCTCCGATTACCCTTCCAAGTTCCAGCCTTCTCATACTCTGATGACGCGATTGACAACTTGCGGTAGCCACAACCAACGTCGACTGACGGTGAATCACGATGACCGGCAACTATCATCCGGATTTCCTTCCTCAAAAGGGCTTCATCTACGGCGGTGGGCAACAAGGAGCATCGACGGATTTCCTTCCTCTTGTAATTAGCAGCAACAAGGAGCAATAAGGAGCAGTGGCAGTCAACGATTTTACATAAGTTAACTTTTTCTTTCAAAAAATCAATTGCTTTTGTTTTCGAAAGAGCACATCTACTCTGCTTCGCGAGTAACAAGAACAATGTCACTGCTCCTCCTCCCCTTCCCATCTCTCCATTTTTTTTACCTAATTCTTGTTCTCATTCTCATTCTCCCTCATCCTCTTGCTTTTATTTTATTGTTAGTTTGTTACAGAGGACAATGTTTCTATACTTTTTTTTGTATTTTATATTTGTTATGTACTTTGTTACTTTTGTATTTAGATAGTTTTATTTTTCTGTATTTTTTGATTTTTTTTGTGTTTTTTTTGTATTTTATTTTTATATTTTCCATGTGTTTTGTACTATATTATTTTTGTATTTAGATAGTTTTATTTTTTGTATTTTTTGTTCTTTATTTAATTTTATGTTATATTTTATTATTTATAAATATATTTTTATTTTTAATTTATTTATGACATCATAGTTCGAATCGTTCAACCTGAGCGGTTGAACCGCTTAATTGGAAATCGGTCCCCTGACCAGTTTTGTTTTCGGTTCATTTTTAAAAACCTTGCTTTTTTATTTTGATTGTTAGATTAGAATTAGGTTAAAGTCCAATGTATATATACATTATTTTGAGAGGGGAGTGTTGGACTTTGAAATGAGGCAACTAGTTAAAGTTGAGAAGTGAGAAAGAAGAAGAAGAAGAAGAAGAAGAAGAAGAAGAAGAAGAAGAGAAAGCACTGCATGAGGTGGTTGTCACCATGTTCAACGTTCGTTGTTGCAAAACTATTTGCCTTGAGAAGAAGAAGAAGGAATTGCCTCTTCTGGCTATCTCCATATTCATCATCACCATTGCTACAACATTGTTTGTCCTCTTTATACATCTCTCTCCTCTATCTAAATCTCTCTAAAATCCTAAATCGCTTGCTTCATTGGTTTATCTCAAGTTTCTAATATAAGATCGGTGTTTAGTCTCTCATCTCTTACATCAAATTTTTGGTTTTTTTATTGGAGTTGTAATTTTTTATTGTTACAACTTAAGAAGTGTTAAAGAAATGAGAAAGCTCAAAATCAAAATGGAAAAACTAAAAGACTTGACTAATTTTGGCCATTGTGAATAACCAAACAAAATTATGAGATACGAAAGTTTCTTTTTTAATTTTTTTATTATCTAATTTCTATGTTAAAATAAATAAAAATAGAATTAGTTTGAAAGTAACCCAAGAATGGTTAACTGGTTAAACATTTTAACAATTAAACCATCTAGGCTAATAGTTCTTTGACCATTTCAACAACTTTTTGTAGAATAGCAATTCAAGGCCAAAATAGAACTGATGGCCTGACCAGTTCCTGGGCCAAACGATTCGACCATCTGGTTTGGTATGATTTTTAAAACAATTACTAAAATACTTATTTTTTAATTTAGTCATATTTAGATGAAGTGTTTATGTAATTAGATTTAGATTTTGCAATCTGCATTTGATTAATAATAAAAAAACAAAAAAAATAAAAAATACATAAAATTAAAAAAAAAATTGAATATATTATTATTATTATTATTATTATTATTATTATTATTGTCATCATCATCTAGAATTTCCACATACTAAGTACATGCACACTTACTAGTTAACTCAAAATGCCAAAACAAAAAGAAATAATTATCATTATCTAAAATTGCTATATAAAAATAGATATGCACACTTACTAGTTAAAATGCCAAAACAAAAAGAAAGAATTATCATTATCTAAAATTGCGATGTGCACACTTACTAGTTAACTCAAAATGCTAAAACAAAAAGAAAGAATTATCATTATCCAAAATTACGAGATAGAAAACATACGTGCACAGTTAACTCAAAATGCCAAAATAAAAAGAAAGAATTATCATTATCTAAAATTGCCGCATAGAAAACATGTAATAGTTAACTCAAAATGAATAGTAGGAGGAAAATTAAAACGAGCTCATTTGTCCTCCTCCATGTATTAATTATGTTTGCTTCTATCGCATGAATTCGATTCGAATACCATCAATGGAGATATGCAGTCCCGTACCACCCCTTGGCACTAAAGTCACCCAGATGCTCTCATCTCCATCTGCTTCCAGGCCTTCCAACAATTCAGAGATTCCCAACTTAAGATTGGTCTTTCTCTTCACTGTTGCATCTCCCCTATTCATCACCAACCTCACGCCATGCCGCATGTTAACAAATGTTCCGGCGAACTCCCTGGACTCCGGACCGATCCTGGTCTCGTCAATGGCGTTAACATAAACGTCAAATTTGACGTACACATCCTTCTTGATATCAATTCCATATACAAGCAGAACCTCCTCCTCTTCTTCTTTCTCCTTCTTTGTTCTAAGGATCTTGGGCCTAGGGACCTTGACTCTTAGAGTAGTGTCTAGGGTACGACCCTCCGGTCCAAAGCTAAAGCCGACCTTGTCCGTCGTATGTCTAGGCAATACGTTCTGGTCGTCTTCCCTTGTTTTCAACATGTAACGAGCAATCTTGGGTGACACAGCGGGCTTTGGCCGTGCGTTCAGCCAAGGGAGATCAACCTTTTGGAAATCATACCCAAGCTTCGTGATGTCAAGGACATCACGGATTTTGATTCTGACAAGCTGCGACTTTTCATCGTGGAAGAAGAAATAGGAGTCTAGCCAATCAGGATCATGGATCTCTGCCTTGGCTCCTTGAAGCCCTCTCCAGACCTCCCAAAGACGGTCAATGTTGGAATGATGTGCATAGAAGATGGGATCCCTTGCAGCGGAGTAGAATGCACCTAGGTTCTCCCTTTCAGGGTTCAGGTTGCTGCCAACCCAAGTGTGTAGGGCGTTGTGGGGTGCGAGTTCTATTGTTCCTGGGCCATCACAAAAGCCCTCTTCCCCTGGCTTATAGGGGCAACCCATGAAAAGCTCAGTCTTCTTTGCGCCAGAAACCATTTGGTTGTACATGAAGGCGACGTTGGTTGCAATCTGGTCTTGAGGGTCAAGCCCGCTCTCGACATAATCGAAGTCAATATCAGCCACTTGAGGTGGAAGGTGAGATGCATCACGTTCTGGATCTCGAAAGGACCCGTTCATGTACATGCTGGGGATGACCATACCAGCAGGAGAATCCCAGTTCCAAAAAGGCAGAGCAAAGGTGTCATCTCCAATGAGACTTGCGAGTATCCTCTCATGGAAGTAGAGCATCATTCGGTGCCAGGGGAAGAAAAGCCAGGACCTGTGGATCTTGAGGAGAGAGTTGGAGTGTTGTTGGTTGTAGGCCCCTGTACAATAGATACAGTGCATGTTTGCCTGTCGCATGAAGTTGCGAGGGTCTTCATAGGGGAGTGATTTCATGATGGATAAAGCCTTGTTATACTTGGCAATATAGTCGTCGTCGACCAGGTGAGCAGGCCGGCGAATTCGAAGAGTTAATGAAGAAGGGTCAGGGAACTGGAAATCAATAAAGGCCTCCTCAGACTCACGTTTCGGGGGGCAACAATAGACCGGCACATCGGCATCTGAGAGGGATTGATGGCAAGTTGTTAGATTGGGACTCAGAATGACGCGGCCAGCTGTTTCCTCCTGCAACGCTTTGGGGGCGGTGGAGTGCCATGCGGTTAGTATGTCTGGGATGAGGCTCCTTAGTTCCCTGAACAGTGAACACCCAAGGCAAATCTTTAATTTGTTGAGCAGAAAATCCAAGGGACCCAAGTAAATGCTTTACCTATAAATGACCATTTATGCTGTGTTTGGCTTCATAGAAAATATGTAGACAGAAAACCGAGAGTTGAGGGCCTTGAGGCCTGAGGGGGAATTGGTAGGGCCATGTCCTACCATGCTTGTTTTTGTTTTTGGGCTGGGCTTTGTTTTCTGCTCAGAAATCAGAAATCAGAATATATACGCATTTATGTATATATTTTATTTTATATTATATATAATAGGTTATATTACATACATTATAACATAAATTATTATATATCAAATATAATGTATTTAGTGCTATAGGCTCAAAGTTCAGCCTAGGCTTGCATAGACCCGGGCCGGGTTCTAGCGTTATCATAGGTGCTAAGCCCGGCCTGGGCCCAGCCCAGCTCATAATCGGTTAATCACCCCTCGTAGTCTTAATTTCCATTTACGGCTTGCTTAAAGTCTGTGTGATTAATAGAAAGTGTTTGAGTACAGGAAAAAAAAAAACACCTTTTTTAACTGAACTCTACCGTTTACTTCGTTCACTTTTTCTTCCATTGAATTTTATGGCTTCTTTCGTCCATTGCAAGTGTACACTAACTGATGAGATTTAAAAAAACATTTACGGAGTGGTTCTAATTGATCAAACTCACAAACACGAGAATGAGAAGTAAACCAACCAAGACCACGCTATGTATCGATTCTTATTCATTAGTGTACGACTTTAGCATAAAAAGTTCCGTACCCAGATGCCATTGATATTGATTTAGAAAGAGATGAAATGACAATTTGTGGTGGAGAGTATGGCTGCAAGCCTGCTACCTGGGTTGGCCCAATCCTAGCCTTGATGCAGTTTTATAATTTTACATGGGTTGACTTGGATTTTCATTCCTTAAATTGGGCTTAAGTCAAAATTTTTGCCTTTCTAATTTTTCGGGCTGGGTTCAGGCTTGATGTTTAGATCGTCCAAACCCAAAATCCGAGACTGGCCTGATCATATATATAGACACATAATTGCATGTATATATATGCATATATAATCTTTTAAATAAATCATACACACATATGTATATATTTATGCATGCACACATACGAATATCGATTTTTACCGTTTGGATCAGCTAGGCAGAAGTTGTAATACAGACTATTCTTGGGTTGGATAGTTCGATCTTGGCCCTTGGGGTCAGACTGGAATTCGACTTTAGACCCAATTCTTAGGATTGAACATGATTAAACTAAAACCCAGTCCAGCCTGCCCACCAACTTGCACCCCTAGTGGAGAGGTCATGTCAAAATTCTACAAGGAAGGAGAAGGATGCTCATAGGATTAACCTTGATTTTCCAACCAGTCCCATCTTCTCCTACTGATTTAGATTGGTTGAAGGCTTTGATTGTACAACAGGCTGTGGAACAAATGATCATGCTTAACACCAATGATATAAAATAAAGGGGATTTTACCATTTAGTTATTATTAAAATCCTAATTCTATCGTACAGTTGAGGGTAGGTGCCAGCTCAGAATTGATATCAATTCATGAGTGGGTATGGGCATTATAATTGAAATTGTTCATAAATTTGAACCGTTGTAGGTCTGCAATTCAAATCTGAATTCTAGGTGGAGTACAGGTTAAAAATCCCTAAAATAATTAAATAGAACCCACGCTGTGAGGTTGAATGATTGTGAGCCCCATAAATTTTATGAGTGGCATGGAAGTTTATTATTGGTTCCACAGCGTACGAACAGCTAATCCAATATCCTTTTTTACACCTGATGCCTATCATTAAAGCCTAAACTAACCAATAAAAATTCATTAAAATGCATAGATGTGGTTTGGATTGATCAAATTGCTAAACGTGTGTTTCCTGATATAATACCCATCCCTTGATTGGATCTCTCGGTATCATATTCATCCATTCTCTCATTTAAGAATTCGAACGGTGCAGGAGATAACAGTCTGGGTGAGATGTACTATTCTCCTGCACTTTTTTTTTTATTACTCTTTTCATATATTTCCAATTCTTCTGTGAGACTGTGATTGGCGTCTTATAGAATGTATATTTGTATGTGCATGGATATTTATACAAATAGAAGGATACATGTGCCATACAGTCATATAATGAATTAGGCCATGTTTGGTTCAACTCATTCTTTTTTATTATTACACAAGATGAAATTCTAAAATAGATAAGAATGAAAAATAATGGATAGAATGAGAAAATATTGATATGAACCAAACACTTTTTTCTGAAAAAAAAAATCTTTTCAAACTAACAAATGCCTTACTCTTTACGGTTTTCAAGATGGGAGCTAGAGTCATCAGCCTTGGGATGCCTGCCCAAAGAGGCTAACTTAAAGGGATCGAAAAATTAATTCGATTACATAACAAATATATATATATATATATATATTAACTTTTGGACTCCAATAAATCAAAAGACGATACTAATATATACTGGGGGAGAGTGGAGAGAGAGAAGAACATACCCAAGCACTCCATTGGAGGAGTATGGAAGCAATATGATGGCGTAGAATCCAGTAAAAGCTAAGGTGAATAGAACCACGGAAACCCAATTCCTTGCATCCATGGCTACGGAAAGCCAAAGCTAAATGCTTCGATCCAGTTCAACCATGCATGCACTACTACTTCAAATCAGTTTCTCTGTTTAAATAATTCTCACCTCACTCTAATATAGAAGGCTATTTTGCTCAGATGAGAACCAGATAGCAATAATAGGCTTCCCGGCCCTTTGGATGTCTATATATAAGAGAAACGAAAGAAAAACAAGTGATTCTAAAGTCTGGCCTAGAATATTTCCACGGTCTCTGCGTTGAAATTTTGGAACATGCATGGCTACCACGAAGCTGCTTTTAACAAACCTGTTCTCCAAGCAATGAACTGGACTGAGTCTTCGCCCTTCAATTTGATAATTACCATCACCCAGAGGATCTCATTATCCTTTTTCTTTTTTTTTTAACTTTTGTACATTAATTCAAAAATGAAACAAAATGTAGCAAAGTCAGGGTTTAGAATTAGATAAAAAGGTCCTACTCTTATATATGCATCGGTAGAAAAGTCAGGTCCTACTCTTAACTGTCAAAGCTATTAAAAAATCTTTCCAAACAAAAGGCCTTTCGGTCATAAATGGATATTTGGATGAAACCAAAAGTCAAAACTCACGAGTGATAACAGGGTCATTCTCCCTGTATATAATAAGCCCTTTCAAACGGGTTGTTAGTCGTTGCTTGTTTTAACGCTAATAAATTTTGATTGTCACATTGTCTTAATTTCATAAGTACGACCGCAGACCATTCAAAAAGCAATTTTCCCCGCGGAAAAACCTGCCGTGCCACCATCATGAATAGGTAAAAGATATGACATCGGAAAAAACAATCCATCAATAAATCGAAATTATACACGTATGACAATAATCAAAATTTATCAAAAATTAAATTACTTTCAACGCGAAAGGCTTCATCAGAAAACTTTGGCAGAACAGCTGAGCTAGGAAAAATCTGAGCTAGTGTTAAACAGCTGGTTTCCACTTTCCACCCGAATCATCAGTTGAACAAATTTATGAGACTTGGGCAAGTTGATTACGTACATACTCTACATCTATATTTAAATATTTAATGGAAGTATCTCTCCAACACTTCTCTTTATGTACCTTTGAATTTATTAGATAGTCAAATTTTGTTCACATCCACGCATTCGATTTGATGAAAACATATCACACGTATACGTCGACCGTATTCATCAATTTAACACCTTTACAAGAAAATATGGACCGTGATTGGTACTAGTTCTTCGTCAATGGATCATTACCATACGTATGTGAAAGATCTAAACTCAAGATTTTTATACAAGCTTTTGTACGTGAATGTACGTCAGTTCATGGTTGGCATCAGTGACCCATGCATCCTTCTTTCTGTGTAGTCCAATAAGTCATTTCTCAATTTGGTCTATTGTCTTTTGCTAGCAATGCTTACCAGTTAGGAGAGAGTCATAAGTTTCATTTTTCTTCTTCTTCCAACCAGTCCAATGATCCCTTAAAGTTAATCTACTCAGATGTGTGGGGCCCCGCCCCCATTTCATCCAACAATGGTTATAAATATTTTGTAATTTCTTGATGATTTTAGTAAGTTTACTTGGTTGTTCTTGATGAGAAAAAATCTGATGTTTTTTTATATTTTTATTAAATTCAAGAAACATGTAGAAGTGTTATTTGAGAAGAAAATTAAATATTTACAGTCTGACTGGGGAGGGGAGTACAGGCATGTCTCGACTTTTCTAGCCAAACAAAGTGTTATGCATCGTCTTGCATGCCTGCATACACATGAGCAAAATGGCATCGTTGATGGAAGCACCATCACATCATTGAGTCTACCCCATCTCTATTGGCTACCTCAACCCTTCCTTTCACCTTCTAGGATGATGCAATTTCTACTTCGGTCTTTCTAATTAATAGGATGCCTACCAAAGTGCTACATGGACAGTCTCCTTTTGAGGCATTATTTGGTCTTCTTCGTCTAGATTACACTATGCTTCGCATCTTCGGACGTGTGTGTTATCCCCCTGCTTTGCCCATACAGTCGCAACAAAATTGTTTTCTAGTCCCAATGGTGCATCTTCATTAGGCATAGCTCCTCTCACAAGGGGTACAGATGCTTCCACCCTCCTTCTGGACGAGTTTACATTGCTCGACATGTCGTCTTCGATGAATCTTCATTTCTAGGTATTCCTTCTCCTCCTCTAGCCTCCAATGATTACACTTGCATTACTCTATCTGTTCCGCTATCACCACTAGTTTTTGTACCATCACCACCTATCTCTATGCCATCGCCATCGACTAACCCATCGACTTTGCCAACAGCCTCTCAAACTGACACTAGTCCTATTTTAGGTAGTGTTTCCACTTTTCTCCACCGAGGCATACTCAACTTCTTCAAGATTTGCTCGACTCTACTCATCCGGTATAGGTACCATCTGCTCTTACTCATCCCATGTAGACTCGTTCTCTCACTGACTCTCTTCCGGCTCAATCTCATAGTGCTTCACGCTATCTAGTTCCTAAAGCATTGCTCGCTACACTTCATGATGATCTTCGTGAGCCCACTTGTTTATCTAAATCCATTACTGAGCCATGTTGGCAAGAAGCGATGTCACGTGAATTTAATTCTCTTGTTTCCAATGGCACGTAGACCTTAGTACCTTACCAATCTCATATGCATGTTGTTAGCACCAAATGAGTACAAAGTAAAATGGTGTGTTGATGGGTCTATTGATCGGTGCAAAGCATGTCTAGTTGCGCAAGGGTTCAGTCAGGTTCCCAGGGTTGACTTCATTGACACCTTCAGTCCTGTGGTCAAACCGGTTACCATTTGAACTATTCTAGCCCTTTTCCATTGCTCTTGGATGGCCTTTTGACAATTGGACTTTGACAATGCATTTTTAAATAAGTATGTTTATGAGGATCCATCTGCTCCTGATCATGCCTGTAAACTTACTAAGGCCTTGTACGGCCTTCGAAAAGCTCCACGTGCATGATATTCACGTCTTAGCTCCCAGCTCCTTCGCTTAGGTTTTTAGATGTCTTTAGTCGATCCATCATTATTTATATACACCAAGGGATCAGTTACCTTATATATGATAATCTGTGTCAATGATATTCTTCTTACCGGTTCCTCTCCGTTTGCAATTAATGATCTGGTCTCTACTTTGAAACGTACTTTCTCTCTGAAAGATCTTGGTCCAACACATTTCTTTCTTGGAATGGAGATCATGACACAACCGAATGAGATTATTCTTACTTAGTAGAGGTATATCTTAGATCTCTTATAGCATGCCAACGTGACCAAAGCCAAACCTCTCACTTCTCTTATGGCTATGAACTCTAAACTCTCTAAGTTCAATGGTGTTGCTATCTCAAATTCCTTAGAATATTGGAGCATTGTTAGAGCTTTACAATATCTTCCTATTACTCGCCCTAATATCTCATTCTCTATCAATAAAGTATGCTAATTTCTCCACTCTCCTACATCTGATCATTGGCTAGTTGTTAAACGTATTTTACGATATCCCAAACATACAAGGGATCATGGTTTTTATTTCTACTCCACCTCAGTTCCTTTCTTTCTTTAGGCTTTTTTGGATGCTGACTGGGTTGGTTACCCTGATGATCAACGGTCTACTGGTGCTTTTCTCATTTACTTGGGACATAATTTTATTGCTTGGAGTTCTAAGAAGCAACCCACTATTGCCCGGTCAAGTACTGAATCTGAATTTTTGGCTTGTGCTAATGCCTCCATAGAGGTTCTTTGGGTTCGGTCCTATTGGAAGATTTGGGTCATTCGTTAGCTCATGTGCTTGTCATTTGGTGTGATAATATTGATGCCACGTATCTTGCCACTCATTTGGCCTTTCGTGCACGTACTCAACATGTTGAGGTTGACTTTCACTTCTTACGGGATCTAGTACTCAAACTCTCTCTCTTTCTCTCTAATTTATTTCCTCTAGAGATCAGGTCGCCGACCTTTTAACCAAACCAATTAGTGGTGCTCACTTTGCTACTCTATAATCCAAACTTCATGTCCTTCTCGGACATTTCACTTGAGGGAGCGTATTGGATAATGATTAACAGTCCTAACACGATCTGTTATCTTCTCTTGTTATCATCACTCTCTCCTCATCTTAATCTTATCTCTCTTTATCTTATCAAGAGTTAGTTGTATCCAAATACCTCAATGTATTTCACTCAAACTGTAATTGCTTGGACTATTACAAATACATGAGGTTCCGATCCTCTCACCATCGAACCATTCTCATATTTTCTATTGTGTTGATATATCTCTAAATTGGATTTTAGTCAAATATTTCTACACCAATTCCTGGTTTTTTATTTATCTTAAGTTAGGTTACGTTGTCAATAAAAAGAGGTTGATATCAATGTTTGGTAAATATGACCTTTCATTGATGAAAAGAAAAAAGAAACATTTTAAGCTATATTTATTTTATGATTTTACCTTTTCAAATATTACAATATGTATTATATATTATATAATTAGGATCTTTTGAAGAACCCAGAGAATTTTCAAAACAATAAACCTGCTGGAGACTCTGAATATTCACCATCCATAGACAGTTTAAAAGTAAATTTGTCCCTTAAACAAAAGTAAATAAGAGTAGCCATAAATTTAACCCCAATAAACTATTGAGATACAGGAAAGCGATAGGATCAGATGTAGGAAAGGTGCTTGTTTTTCTTATTCTTTTTATAAATATAAGCATTTAGCTTCATTTTAGAGGTTTATTAATTTTACCCATAAAAAAAAAGAAAGAAAACTTCTCTCTCAATACTCTTCTCCATTCACCACGTGTTCATTTCTCCACCTTGCAAGTTGCAATTGCATCATTCAAGCTGAAAATTAGGTAGTACCGTAGACAAAAGCATGCATGTTCATTATTTTTAGAGTAGTCAGCATCGCCGGAAGAATGAAAACAACTCGGGTGACATGACAACCTAGAAGGCGTAAGAAAATAAGAAAGGGATTTCCTAGTTGGGTTGTCTAGAGAAATATCTAAATTCTCTGAATATTCTCTACATGGTATGATCATGTTTTGGGGTCAAATTTCAGCATTGTCTAAAACTCAAAATGTTCATGTGTTCCCCTCCCATTTTCAGCTTGGAAGGAGACTTTTCAGCATTGTCTTCAAAACAAAGCCGGAATGATCTTCCTTCCTCTGTTGCGCTTTTCTGGTTGCACCATGAGATGAAGACGTGGACGATGGATCTTCACTTCTTCACCTGTGACTGAAGACCAAAACAACAACCAGGCAAATAGCGTTCCCTTTTCTTCCTTTTGTTTGTGTGTGCGTGCGCTGATTCAACTTTAATGGGGGCAGGGTGATATCTACAAGTCCCTGAAGTACCCCCAACCTACCCTTGGATCGGGCTGTTGTATCGGTGTAAGGAGCACTTTGTGAGAAGCATATCTCATTTTGATATACACTACACCTAGTGGATTAGTAGGGCTAGTGACTTGGTGCATGCAGAGCTTATTTACCTATTCATACATCGGAATACGAAAATAAAAAACACTTCATGTGATATTTCTGAATTTATTTCAACCCGCTGGTGTTAGGGGGTGCAACTTGGCTGGGCTTGGCTTGTTTTTTTAGTTATCGGGCATGGGCCTATAATCCTAAGCTTTTCTACTTTTCGACCCAACTAGAAGTAGGGGTGTCAATTGGTCTGGATTTGGTTCAATCCGATCCAGTCCAATGTGAATCCGTTATAAATGGATCAGGTCTAGTCCAATCTAATGAATATTCTGGACTGGTCCAATTCAGTATCTAGACTGTCTAATCTGTTCAAATTCATTTCGATTTGGACTTTTTCAACCAAAACCCGATTTATTGACTATATTCTTCTTATATTATATCAATAGACCAGATATTGACTTAACCCAACCAAATCTAATATAAATTTATTACAGATGAACCAGGTCCAATCCAATTTAATAAACATTTTGGACCGAATTAGCCCAATCCAATATGTCTTGTTGGTCCATCCAATCCGTCCAAATTAATTTTGAACTAGATGGGGTCCAATCCAAAACCGGTCCATTGACACCCTTAACTAGAAGCATATGGAGAGACATATATGTGTAATATGTATGTATACAAAATATATAAATCTACTATTTAAGCTTTAAATTAGGGCAAATTTCTTAAATTATCCTTATGGTTTAATTAATTGATTAACTCTATCCTTATTATGATAACATATTGTCTTAAAGTATTCCTAACAATTGAGCAAA
The DNA here is from genome assembly GCF_056320005.1 of Nelumbo lutea. NCBI lineage: Eukaryota > Viridiplantae > Streptophyta > Magnoliopsida > Proteales > Nelumbonaceae > Nelumbo > Nelumbo lutea. The sequence continues at coordinate 118,912,018 of NC_142684.1, forward strand.
GAGAAAATCTGGAACAATGTATGATGGTGGCAATATGGTAAAACTAGGTCAAACTGAAATCCATTTTCCTGAATTCAAACAAAATCACTACTCATCTTCTTCAACTTCACGATCCTGAGCGACGGCGGCAGCAACCCCCTCCGCCTCTCTCTCTCTCTCTCTCTCTCTCTCTTCTTCTTCTCCTCCTCCTCCTCCTCCTTTTTTCTCTTCTTCTTCCTCTCTTCCCATCTATCTCTCTTTGCATCCTATAGTGTTGAGCATCCTATCTCGTAACACATGGGATAAACCTATGGTGTTTTTAAATTTTAAATTATTGTTTATCCTATCTTTATTTTATGTTGTATCTTATCCAAGAGAGAGTCTCTCTCCTTGTAAACTTCTAACTTCTGTAACAAATTATAAATACATTCTAATGAATCACTCAAAAGTGAAAACCAATTCAATTCAACCTGTGTTCGTTCATGGTATCAGAGCCATCAACCCAACACACCATGTCGAGCTTCACCCAGTCGAACAACACTCCTTTTCCAACAAACTCGAACCCTCAATCCTCTCCTATCATTCCCAATGGAAATCTCTCGACCTTAATTTCCATTAAGATGGATGGGAAAAATTATGTCCTCTGGAGATTTCATGTTGAACCAATTATCTTCGGATCTGGACTCATTGGATACATTGATGGAACCTTCGAATGCCCTCCTCAACCATCTGAAAATAATTTGGCTGAAGTCTGCGCCTACACTAGTTGGGTGAAGCAAGATAAACTACTCATGGAGTGACTTCTTTCCACCCTTACTGAACTTGTTATTGCTCAGTTGGTGGGATGCAAATAATCTCGTGAGGTGTGGCACACGCTGGAAAGACTCTATGCCTCCCAGATTTCGAACTCGCATCACTCAACTCAAGGACCAACTTCTCACCTTGAAGAAAGGAGATTCCATGGAGATCTATCTCCAGAAAATAAGACTATTTCGGACAACCTCTCAGCAGCTGGATCACCGCTATCCACTTCGGATATGGTCCACTATACCCTCAATGGTTTAGGGGCCGATTATGATGCATTTGTTACCTCCGTACAAACTCGTCCTGATGAAATTTGCTTTGATAATTGCAGGCTCTTCTAATCAACCAAGAACTTCGGATAGAGTCTAGACTTGTTGCAGCTTCAATCCCACCTTCGACCAACTATTCAACCAAGGGTTTTGTCAAAAACCTCAACTACACTGACAAGGATGGCAGAGACAGAGAGTCAACAAACAAGTCAAAATATGCCAACAATCCTTGCCAAATCTATGGAGGCCGAAATCATTTCGCTTTCTGGTGCCGAAGCCAATACAACAAGGAATTCAAGCCTCACTCAAAAAAGCCCAACATTGCTCCTACGGCTCATACAACTTCAGTTCCTAATGGCACCCAATTCGAAGACTATTGGTACCTGAACTCCGATGCAACCAATCACATCACTTCTGAACTAGAGAAGCTGCAAGTTCACTCCCAATATGATGGACCTGATTAGGTCACAATCGGTAATGGTGAAGGTTTAGACATCTCACACATTGGCTCTTCTATTGTTTCTTACAAATCTCGGAATTTATCTATGAACAATATTCTTCATGTTCCTTCGATTAGCAAGAATCTTCTCTTTGTTGCTCAATTTACCAGAGATAATGATGTCTATTTTGAATCCCATCCCTTTTGTTGCACTATTAAGGATCGACGCACGGGTGCTCCCCTCCACGGAACACTTCGAGATGACCTCTACAACCTGCACTTACTAGTAAATAAGGCTACTCTAGTCACTAATACGGTTTCCACTACTCTAGTCGTTTGGCACAATCGACTTGGTCACCCATTGCCAACAACTGTTCGCAAGATAGTCTATGACTTTGCTCTTCCAGCCTCCACCAAGCAGTTGTCATTCTGCTCATCCTGTCCACACGGGAAGAGCCATCAACTGTTCTTGCTGCCATCATCTACCACATTCTCGCAACCATTGAAGCTTATAATTTCAGATCTATGGGGACCTTGTCCTATTCCATCTGTCAAGGGTTACAAATATTATATTTCTTTTATGGATTGTTTCAGTAGATATTTTTGGGTCTTTCCACTATTTGCTAAATCAAATGCTTTGACAACTTTTATCTCCTTTAAGAAGCATGATGAAAAACTTCTTAGGTTTCCAACTAAATGCCTTCAAACTGATAATGGCAAGGAATTCATTGCTTTCAAATCATATCTCGCTCAAGAAAGTATTTCACATTGTTTCTCCTGTCCACATGTTGCTGCCCAAAATGGAAAAATTGAGCGTAAGCATCAACAAATTGTTGAAATGGGCTTAACTCTCATGGACTATGTGTCTATGCCACGTGGCTACTGGTTTGATGCCTTTGAAGCAGCCTATTTTCTGTTGACTTGGCTACCCTCCCGGGTTCTTGCTGGAAAATCTCCATTTACAATTTTGTTTGGCAAACTAGTGAGTTATATATTTCTCAAAACTTTTAGCTGCTTATGCTTCCCTCATTTTCGCCCTTACAACTCCAACAAGATGGAGTATCGCACCAAGGCTTGCGTATTTCTTGGCTACAGCTCCGTGCACAAAGGCTATAAGTGTTTGGACCTCAGCACTGGTCGTTACTACATTACTATTCATGTTATATTTAATGTACAATCTTTTCCCTTTTCTCAGATGGGTGCTTCTTCTCAGCATGCGCAGCCTTCTCCAGCACACGGCAGCACATCTCTTCTTCCCATTTTGGTGGCCATCACTCCCTCAGCCGAGAGCCATCAATTTGCTCCACCTCTTCGTTCTGGTGTTGATTCCCTCCTTACCGCACCTGCCACCATCTCACCGGAACCTACTACTTCAATTGACAGTCCCTCCACCTCAGCCACGTTGCCACCTACACAGTCTCTTGCTAATGTTGAGCAAAGCTCGTCATCCGCCACCACTATTCCCATCAGTAATGTTCATCCCATGGTCACCCGCGGCAAGAAAGGCATCTTTTGACCCAATAAGAAGTACTCTCTTCTCACATCTCGCTATTCTCTTCAAACGGCTAAACCATCTTGTTTCATTGAAGTTAATCGTCACCCACAGTGGTGTGCTGCTATGCGTGATGAATTTGATGCTCTACTTCGCAATGGAACCTGGGCTTGTGACTCCTAAATCGAACTCCAACATTATTAGGCGTAAGTGGTTTTTTTGCATCAAAAGAAAACCCTGATGGATCCATTGACAAATTTAAGGCATGCTTGTGGCCAAGGGCTACAATCAACGTGAATGGTTTGACTATATTAAAACCTTTAGTCCGGTTATCAAATCCACGACCATTCGGGTTGTTCTCAGCATTGCTATCTCTCATTCTTGGCTGATTCATCAACTAGATGTCCAAAACGCATTTCTCCATGGTGATCTTTCCAAAGAAGTTTACATGGTTCAACCCCTAGGGTTCGTTGACACTCAGCACCCATCTCATGTCTGTCGACTACAGAAATCACTTTATGGGCTTAAACAGGCCCCTCGGGCCTAGTACTCTAAAGTACATCACTTTCTTCTCTCTTCAGTCTTCACCAACTCCAAACCGGACTCATCTCTCTTTATCTATGCTAAGGATGCCATTGTGACATATGTCCACATTTATGTTGATGATATTTTGGTTATCGGATCCTGCAACTCTCATATCTCCACTCTCTTGCAACGCATGCGATCTCACTTTGTTGTGAAGGAACTTGGACCTCTTCACTACTTCCTTGGCATTGAAGCCATTCGCACCAACTCTGGCCTATTCTTATCCCAATGCAAATACATTATTGATCTGTTGCGGGATCTCTCCCTTGATGGTGCCAAACCGATCAAGACTCCCCTGTCGACAACAACTGTTCTCTCCAAATATGATGGTGATCCACTAACTGATCCATCCTCATACCGGAAGGTCATCGGTGCTCTTCAATACTTGTTGATGGCACATCTTGATCTGTCCTTTGTAGTCAACAAAGCTTGCCAATCCATGCATGCATCAACCACAACTCATTGGGCCTTTGTGAAGTGCATCCTTCGCTACCTGATGACCACGGTTGATTATGGACTCAACATCACTTCTTCACAGTCCACTAATTTACATGTCTTCTCTAACTCGGATTGGGTCGGTTGCTCGGACAACCGATGGTCTCATGGTGGGTTTTGCATTTATTTTGGAGACAATATTGTCTCTTGTTCTTCTAAGAAGCATTCTATAGTTTCTCACTCCAACACAAAAATAGAATACTACAGCCTAGCCATTGCTACCTCTGAGGTTATTTGGCTACGCTCTCTTCTCATTGAACTTGGTATTTCTCAGACTGCACCACCCACATTGTGGTGTGACAATATTGGTGCCACCTACCTAGCTGCTAACCTAGTATTTCATGTGCAGACCAAGCACATCAAGATTGACTTCCACTTCGTGCGTGACTTAGTTGCCTCTAGGAATCTTCATGTTCATTACATTTCCATTGCTAATCAAGTAGCAGATATTTTCACCAAGGCTTTAAACTCTCCTCGGTTTTCTGCTCTTCGATCCAAGCTTCGGGTGGTCTCCTCCACCATCAGCTTCAAGGGGGGTGTTGAGCATCCTATCCCGTAACACATGGGATAAACCTATGGCATTTTTTAATTTTAAATTATTGTTTATCCTATCTTTATTTTCTATTGTATCTTATCTAAGAGAGAGTCTCTCTCCTTGTAAACTTCTAACTTTTGTAACAAATTATAAATACATTCTAATGAATCACTCAAAGGTAGTGAAAACCAATTCAATTCAATCTGTGTTCGTTCATATAGCATATCTTCCTTTCCCACCGATGGCTGTGAATCAGGGATCAAGATGGATCTTAAAGGTTTCGTCAAAGGAGGCATTGCCTTGATCGTTGTCGGCTGTTCCACCCACCCACTTGACCTCATCAAGGTCCGGATGCAGCTTCAGGGTGAAACCTATGTCTCAAATCCAGTCAGTCAAACTTGCACCCCACGTTCGCTTTCAACACCCCCCTCTGTGGTTGTTGCCATCCAAATGCTCTACTCTATCACCCGCATGGGCCTTCTACGATATCATGAAACAAAAATGGTTTGACCCTAGTTCGAGGAACATGCCTTCCACAATCGGCAACCTAGTCGACGTTGCCATTGGTTTGCATGCAAGCTGACGATTGTGGCTCTTCTCCCAGCCCAACGACACAACTACAAGAGTGTGGTTGACGCCATCACAAGGATGGCAAAACAGGAAGGAATCAGTAGCTTGTGGCGTGGCTCTTCTCCAAAAAACTGAAAAATCACCGATAAGAGAGAGAGAGAGATGCGTTAATGGACGAATTCACCCAGCAATACCCAGAAGCCCCAAATGATGCGCTATAGGACGAAATCATCGATCAAAGGGCCTATAGCAGGAAAAGAAGATGGAAGTAAAATGGAAACCGTGAAAGGACAGAGAGGAACGAAAAGGAGAAGGGTAGTTTAGGAATTTAAAAATGTTACTAGTGAAGGTTTTAGACAATTGTCAGAAAAAATAGAGATATTTGAGACAAAATGTAAATAGTAAGAGTGAATTAGTCAATTAGTTAAATCATAAGGGTAGTTTAAAAATTTTGCCCTTTAAATTATTAATATTAAAATATATACATACAACATTTTAATCTAGGCCCGCCTAATTCCAATTTACCAACCCAAACTTGGCACAGGCCCAACACAGATCTGTCAAATTTCAATTTGGTTATTTGGACCGGGCCTAGGTTGGGCAAATCAAACCTAACATGAAAATCAGGCCTTAAGCCTTAAAGCTGCTTTTCTCTTCCTTGAACATTTATCCATTTTTATTTTTAAGAATATATTAATTAAGATCATAGCTTAAAGCCAATTCAGATCCCTGCCCACAAGAATCCTATCCACGCCTACCCCACATGACACTACAACTGTACATTGGGAACATCTTCCTATGAATGATAACATTGCAAATATGGGAGATGTTGGAGGATGGTTGAGGAGAAGATTATTAATAGGTTCTATAATATAGACCGAAAACTGAACCAATTATTAATCTGGTCTGACCCAATTAAATCCAATTATACTTGAAGTCTATCTACGATAGTAACAACTAACCTGTCCCGACCCAATTACCAATCGGGACACAAATCAGAGAACCAGAACAGTTTCAGCTTTATAGACTGAGAACTTGGCATCACCATTCACCAAGGCAACAGTCGGCAGCATTAGAATGCGGTGGTGTTGAAATTGGAAAACTAGTTTGGGTAAGTTCCGAGCTTTAGTATGATGAACAGTGATTAAGCTCCAGGCTTTTAGCATATAATGGAAAACTGAAATATCCGAGTTGACAGCTTATACACCAGCAATTACATAATGTATATACCAAATAGCTAGTTGTCATTGCAGTGATTTCATCTCGTCAAGTGACAGCCACAAGGAAGCAAACCAAGAGAATGAGAAGCACCAAAAGCCAAACCCAACGCACCCATTTGCCCTTCTTCTTCATCTTGTTTGCAGAGACGAGTCGGTCGGTTCCTCCACTTATGAAGTTTCCAGCGCGGGCCAAATTTTCTTCGATATCATCCATCTGTTCGCCCTGTGCTTCAACCAAAACAGCCATATCAAGGAACACCTGATGCAGCTCGGTCAAGCTCCTTTGGATCTGCTTCACAGCCTCCTGCCTCTCCTGATTCTCCAAATTTAATTCTGTTCTGCCTCCAAATACTTCGACTTGTCCACCTGCCACAATCATCTTATCGATCATCTCCTCAGTCGGCACCTCTCCAGTCGCGTGGAAGTACCTTCGCTTGAGACCTTCTTTGTGATCCGAGACGATAGTTTCTCTCAGGGACTGGAAATTGTTCATCATATCCCTCAGCTTGATTCTCAAACCGTTGGTGACTGAGACCCTTGTCCGGTCAACAGGACTTCCTTCTCCATAAGCTGCCGATATGCTACGATTGGCTACATTGGATCGGTCTAGAGCTTCTAACCGTGCTTTGATGATTTTTGCCTTGCGAAGGACAGTCACCATGTCTGAATCCATCCTGTCTCTGAGCCCACGTAGGACTTTAGCACTGTGGGTCGATTTTGTCTCTTCGTTTAGGCATTGAAGGTCATGCAGAAGATTGTTGATCACTTCCATCTCATCCTTTATTGCACCAACTTCTTCAAAGAACTGGGCAAGGTTTTCTTCATCCGTGGGGCCGAGTCGCCCCATCTCAGTGTCGGGTCCGGCTTCGAGGTCCTCTAGTGCCTGTTTCTTCAACTCCACATAGCTGAGAAACGATTTGGTCATAAGATCATTCATATTTCCAAGAATTTGCAAGAACCACCTGCAAAGAATTCCCAACAAACCATAAGATGGAGGAAATCGGATGATAGAAGTAAAACAAGAAGATTCACAAATATTCTTTTAAACTGTAAAGAAAAGACTGATGAAGAATACCCGAATTCAATTCAGAACGAGAGAAGAGAGATTGGGCTCTCCCCAAATATTCTTTCCTTCCACTTTGGCTTCTCCTTCAAGATAACTGAATCGGAACGGTAGAAAAGATTCAAACAACCAGAGTCAAGAAACAGAGTCGAGTTCTATAATAGCAGAAACACACGAATATTGATTGACGAATATGATTATAAATAAAAAAAAAAGTACAATCTTTCTTATGAAAGAAGAGACACACGAACACAGGGCAACAATCCGAAAAAACAGAGTAGCTGGATTAGACGAGACCTTGAAGAACACGATTACCCCACTCTGTGAAGTGATGGTTCTGGTGATTTTCTTTTCTCTTTCGTTGGTTGAAGGGTTTTCAGATTGATGATCGAAGGGGAAACAATTGTTCTGCAATTCTAGAACGATTAAACTATTTTTGCGATCTTTTAAAGACGTAAAATGAGGGATCGCGATTGTTCATTACGGTTACATATTCAGCTTTCTCCTTTCGAATTTGAAAATTTGAAAAGAATGCCGTTAAATACTTAGCTTACCAGTTAATGGGATTAGATTTCCTGCTACTTGTCCTAGTAGAAACTTCCAATTCCAAGCCCAGATTCATTTCACGGTGGGATCTATCTAGTACCTGAACAGTTAACCCTTCATTTCAATGACTTACCGCTAACGTAACAAACAAAACCGTCAAATTTTGGATGGTCTACAATCTACATTGATTGGGTTGGGACCACCATAGTTCGTTGGTGTACCGTCCATTTTTCGAAGAAATCCAGATTGCCATTGGCCGGTTGGCCCAAATGGCCAAATCAACACACAAGGCAAGCCGCCGAGGGTCCGGCCAGACTTGTCTCCTCTTCGGAAGTGCAGACTGCAGAGTAGAGTAGAGGGCAATCAGGGCATCCATAATCCCCACAAAATTCAAAATCTCGAACTCTTTATCTGCTGCAGTACAACAAGACGACGGTTGTTGTACTATTCTAGTAATTCCTGCAACCGGCAATGGCAAAAAGCCGAATTTTAGTAATCGGGGCCACGGGAAATCTAGGTTATCATCTAGCGAAAGCGAGCCTCGACTACGGCCATCCCACAGTCGCTCTCGTCAGAGAGTCGGCATTCTCTCATCCTGAAAAGTCTCTCAAACTCGAAACCCTCTCCAATGCCGGGGCCAAACTTCTCAAGGTCTCTCTCAATTTTAAAGATTTTGTTTTTATCTTCCCTGAAATTAAGTTCTCTCTTTAATATGTTTGTTTAGGGCTCCCTGCAACACCTATCGAGCATCATTGAAGCGGTCGAGCAAGTTGATGTTGTAATTTGCGCAATTCCAGCGAAGCAAGTTCTCGATCAGAAACTTCTTATTCGAGCTATCAAACAAGCTGGATGCATCAAGGTTCTCCCATCCTTTTAGCTGTTAGTATGAGTATATTATTTCCCCCGAATCTCTGCGATTATGTTGTTGATCAAATTGTTGTGATCAAGTGATCTGGCATTTTTGTGGGGTTAAAGATTTCAAATGGTAGACTTGAAAATTGGATTCTACAATTCTACTGCATGCCGGACATAGTCCTAATGCCTCCTTGTAACCATTGTTTTGTATCTTTTTTAAAGATTTTTAGTCTCCTTCTTTGAGGTCTATGGATTAAAAGGAAAATTCTACAAAACTGTAAGGGCAGCCATGTTGTATGGAGCAGAGCGTTGGGTAGTCAAGAAACAACATGTTCAGAAAATGAATGTGGCAGAAATGCGAATTCTAAGATGGATGAATGGAAAAGAACTAGAAAGGATAGGATTAGGAATGAAGTTATCCCTAGAATCCTAGGAGTAGCTCCAATAGGTGATAAAATGAGAGAGTAGACTAAGATGATTTTGGCACGTGCATAGAAGACCACCAACTGTACCAGTTAGAAGAAGTGATTTGTTACACATTGAAGGGACTAGAAGAGCTTGGGGTAGACCAAAACTGACATGGGTAGAAGTATTAAGAAATGATTAAGCATTAACAATTTAATAGTGGATATGGCTTTAAATAGAACAGATTGGCGAAACAGGATTCATGTAGCCTACCCCATATAGTTGGAATAAAGGTCACTCATAGGTTAGCTAAACATAATGTTGAGTTCAATTCTAATGATTCTTGGCAACCCCTTCCTCCTCTGTTCATAAGAGAATTGATCAGGGAGGAAGCCAATGTACTTTGATGATATGTTGGTGGTCGAATGGAACAGGCTTATCTATTATTAAACTAAAAATGCATTAGCACCTCCATAAATAATTTTCAATTTATTGATGCTAGAGGTTATTAGTTATGCATTAAGAATGAAGCGGATACCTAAAGTTTATTTAGTATAAATAACTGTTGTCTCATGTCTGACTGAAATAGTAGAGGGTTGGTTGTAGAAAAATTATTATTCATGTGTTTAATTCATTGATTAGCTCTAATATATGGAACAATGTTCCATGTGGAATGGTTGATCATTAACCCCAATAACATTTTTACAAAGGAAAATATCGAGAGCAATAGTTGGTAGCAATTAGGCGGAGTTATAAAAAATGCCTATCATGCTTAAAAAATATGAAATAAAAATCAGTTTTTAGATAGAGGAAGGGAAAGTGAGACACATTAGATCTGGTGGTCCAATTGGTTTCTGTTTTCCTTTAAATAGGATTTTACTAATTCATTAAAGTAACATTAGATTTGGTGGTCCAATTGCAAAAATGGTTCTCTCAAAGGTCTACAGAAATTTAAACTTGGATTTCTATATAATTATAGAATACATTAAGATGTAAATCAGTCCTCTAAAACTAATATCAACTTGGTAAAATTTAGAGAGAAAAGAAGAGAAATAGAGAACAGCAACACAAAGGAAGAAGATGGAGAAAAGAAGAGGAAGAAGAAGAGTTCGAATATCTCTTCCCTCCCTTCTCTAATCCTTTTGTTAAACTTCAATCTTAGGTTAATTACAAGTATGCCCTTAAGTGGGCGGCCAACTAGGCAATAACATAAAGAGAACTAACAAAAAAGAAATAACAGGCCCATAAAGATATGCCCATTAGCTAACAAATAAAAAAATAACATACTACAAGAAAAGATACTAGGGCCAATTCGGCCCAGTCTCTCTACACTCCCCCTAGCTAAGCATAGATGTCAATCATGCTCACCTTGCTTATTATAGTGTGTCAACTTCCCTCTTGCAACTCCCTTGGTCAAAATATCAGCCAACTGTTCTTCTGAGGCAATGAATGGCAAGCAAACTTCTCTTCGAGGAAACTCTTTTCCGTATAAAATGTCTATCAACCTCAATGTGCTTAGTTTTGTCATGTTGAATAGGATTATGTGCAATATTGATAGCTGCTTGGTTGTCACAGTAGAGCATCATTGGCTTCTCATAGTCAACCCCCAATTCTTCTAAAAGTGATCGTAGTTACAGTAACTCTGACACACCATGTGCCATTGCCTTGTATTCTGCTTCAGTAGAGGATCTGGCAACTACAGACTGTTTCTTACTCCATGAAACAATGTTCCCTGCCACCAAAGCACAATAACCCGAGGTGAATCTCCTATTATCAATACATCCTGCCCAATCAGCATCAGTGTATGTTTCCAGTTTCATGTGTCCATGTTTGGCAAATAGAATGCCTTTCCCTGGAATACCTTTCAAGTAACACAAAACTCTTTCTGCAGCAGCTAAATGAGTATCTCTAGGAGAATGCATAAATTGACTAATAACACTAACTACATAGGAAATGTCCGGCCAAGTCATGCAGAGATATAACAACTTCCCAAGCAATCTCTGGAACAGTCCCCTAACAAATAAAAAGTTCACCATCTGTAGCAGAAAGCTTATGATTGGGATCAATAGGAGTAGAGGCTGGTTAAGCACCAAGTTTACCGGTCTCAGCAAGGAGGTCAAGGACATATTTACATCGAGAAATGAAGATACCATCCTTAGATCTAGCAACTTCAATGCCCAAAAAATATCGGAGATTTCCTAAATCCTTGATTTCAAATTCAGAGTTAAGAAACCTTATGAGTTTACTGACCTCCTGGGTGCCATTACTGTGACCACAATATCATCAACATAAACTATCAGAAAGGTCACCAGAGAGAGCCACTTCTTTTCAAGAACAAGGTACGGTCAAATTGAACTTGTGTGTAACCAAATGAGACAAGAGCAGCCCTAGACCCAATTAAATCCATAAATGGATTTGTGTAGTTTACAGACCTTCCCTTGCATTTCCTTTCCATACACTCCTAGAGGCAAAGACATATAGACATCTTCATGTAGATCTCCATTCAAAAAGGAATTTTTAACATCAAACTGGTGGAGAGGCCATTCAAAAGTCGCAGCTAGGGACAATAAAACTCGGATTGAGTGAAAGGATGGAAGATCCATCATATGGATGGTCGAACCATGCAGGGTGGATGGGCGAAATTTCAAAAAAAAATCTTTCTCCCATTCGGGAATCGTATTCCCTAATTTAGAAAAACTGCATTTTTCAATGTTCGTTCTTGAAACAAACTGGACCAAATCTGAAACCCAAAGAGGGAGAGGGATATACCTGATACGAAATCAACGTAAATAACTCCCAACGTAGGTGTTGACGCCCAAAGAGGTCACCAAAACCCGCCTCCACTAAAGATGACGCATCTTATGTTGAGGCAGGATCAACAAGGAGGTTCTTCAACAAGAACCCTAATTCTTCAGCAAGAATCACACAAGGGGTTGTGAGCACGACTTCAGATTGTTTCTTCTAACAAGAAACAATATCAAAATCTAATCTTGATCAATTCCAAGAGTGGAGATCGAATTGGATAGGGGTGGCAAGAGCTGAGGGAGAAAACTGCAGAAGAAGAATTCACCTATTGAGGAATTCGCCACCTTATTTATAACTCTCTCAGGATTAGCTTCCTAATCCAATTAGGAAGGAGTTTCTTGATCCAAATCTGTATTTGGATCTGGACTCTTAAGTGGATAAGACTTATCTTATCCTATAGCTAATCCTAATCAGATTAAAAACCTTAATTCGCCCCATTTAACTAAATCACTTAAGCCCAGTTCGATATGGGCTTTAGGCCCATTAAGTCATATAGCTCACTTTCCCTTTTAAATGTTGGCTAGTTTGCCTCTCTTTGTATGGCATGGGACCCTAGCATTGATCTCCACAAAAGCCATATGGGTTCAGCCCAGCCTCTGTTACAAGGCCTGGCCGAATTCACTAATGAAGACAGTGAACCCCTGAGCCTATCAGTATGGGCTCTTAGCAGGCCCAACATTTACACTAAATGGTCATTGGGTTCAATCACCTTATGAAGGCCCAAGGACTATGGACTTATGTGAGATTAGCCCATCAGGTATAATCCCAAATGGTCTTACACTTAATCTCTCAGCCCATAATGATCAAACACTGCCCAACAAGAGATAACCTCTCCCTCGGCTGTAAGGTGCAATGTTACAATCTCTACTCACATGGATCCCAGGAATTAAAACCTTTTGCAAACATTTTGTGAAACCATAATATATATGTATATCTATATATAAATATATTTTGCAAAAACAAATCTCAACAAGTTTGAAATCAACTGCCGGCAGTTTAGGTTTCCATCAAAGAGTACATTTCTCGATCATTCACTTTGTCCGACAAAGGGACTGATTCTGTCACTATGATCACCCACTCAGGTGAATTCTCAAACTACCCCAACATATCCAAGTTTTGACCCCCGCTAAGGATCTCACTGATTGGCATATCAAAGATAGCCCAATCCAACATCTAGTGTAGTACCATAATCGAGTCTAGGGGTTAGGTGTAACTTTCCAGTTTTGCCCATCTATCTCCAAGGTCCAGGGCATAACTGGAAAATGGTCCGATTTAGAGTTTCAAACAAACCCACACTACATGTGATTCAGGTCTTACCCTGGTTGCTGAGACAAGTCACCCCAACCTTCTTGGTAGCACATTAGTGTCAACCTTGGCTGAATAAACCTCTACAGGTCTATCCAACGGCTGTGAAGATTCTAAGCTAACATGAGTCTCATAAGTGTCTAGTTTAAGGGTATTACACAGAAACACACCATATATAACATGAATCAATTATGTTCTATTATTCATTTACAATAAATGTCAAAAGTACATCAATCTGATTAGAGCTAAGGGCATACACTGTCTAACACTGAGGTCATCTTAGCCACAAGAACAAAGGTCTCAAAATAGTTGATACCATACATCTGAGTGTAGCCTTTAGCAACCAACCTGGTATTACACAGAAACTAAGCTAACACGAGTCTCATAAGTGTCTAGTTTAAGGGTATTACACAGAAACACACCATATATAACATGAATCAATTATGTACTATTATTCATTTACAATAAATGTCAAAAGTACATCAATCTGATTAGAGCTAAGGGCATACACTGTCTAACACTGAGGTCATCTTAGTCGATACCATACATCTGAGTGTAGCCTTTAGCAACCAACATGGCCTTAAACCTCTCAATAGAGCCATTAGAATGATATTTAATGCCAAATACCCATTTACAACCCACTGGTTCCTTCCCTTCTAGCAAGTCAACAGTATCCTAGGTATGGTTCTTATGCAAAGCATCCAGTTCAGCCATCATAGCATCCCTCCATTTAGGTTTAGATAGGGCTTCTGGTACAGACCTGGGTATCACATGGAAAGAAACAAAAGCAAGAAAAGAATAGTAGGTAGGAGATAGAAGGCTATAGGACAGGTGTTTAGAGATACAATGGGTTGTACACTTCCGCTTGCCCTTTTGAAGAGCAATAGGAAGGCTGACTTGTTACCTCAGTAATGATGGGAGGAGCAAGAGGTTCTTTTGTAGGAGTGGAAACAACTTGCCCATGTTTGAATCTGTGTCTTTGGGACCACCTTTGGAGAACAAGATGAGGAGGAATTACAGGAAGATGAGGTGGAGGAGGAGGAGGAGCAGGAATACTGGAGGTAGGCCCAATGGGAGAAGTGGACACCTCATCAGATGACTCAAAAGGAACAGGAAGAGGAATTGTTGGAGACATAGCAAAGGGTTCCTCAGATTTCTCCCCTTCAGGAGGAATGCTAAAGAAAGGAGTAGACTCAGCAAATGTGACATCCCGAGATACAAAGCAGGTGCCACTAACCGGACCAAAACAGCAATATCCCTTCTAAATGAAGGCATATCCTAGAAAAACACATTTACGAGACTTAGGTTCAAATTTGTGCCTTTGATGGATGTGAACATGTACATAACAGGTGCATCCAAAAACACGAAGAGGAAGAGAGAAGAGATCATCATCCTGAAAAAGAAGGCTAAAGGGGGTTTTGAAGCCAAGAACCCGGGAAGGCATACGGTTAATAAAAAAAGTAGTAGTAGTAAGGACAGCATCCCCCCAAAATTTTATAGGAACATGGGATGCAAAAAGGAGGGATCTAGCAACTTCAACCACATGCAGGTTCTTCCTTTCCGCCACTCCATTCTGTTGTGGAATGTAAGAACAAGAACTCTGATGAACAATCCCAAATGTTTCAAGATAGGCTAAGAGGGTTTTCTCAAAATACTCCTTAGCATTATCAGAACGGAAGGTGTTAAACTGGGTAAGAATGAGTTCATGAAATTTTTGCACAATAGTGGTACTTCATCCCTGGATTTCATGAGATAAATTCAAGTGTAACAGGAGTAATCATCAATAAAAAGGATAAAATACCTGTAACCCCCCATAGTAGGCAAATGATATGGCCCTCACACATCAAAGTGAACAATATGAAAAGGAAAAATAGATATTTTATTGCTTACTAAATAAGATTGTCTACAATGCTTTGCCAGTTCACACAACTCACAATGAAGACTAGATAAAAACACTCCCTTAAACATATCTAGGAACAAATGACTCAAAGCAGAAAAAGACAAATGACTAAACCGAAAGTGACATAACATGAATTTGTCAACAAACTTTGACAAAACTGACTCCAAGGCAACTCCATGAGGTGGTCCAAGAACTCTATTAGGTGTATCCATCAAGTATATTCCATTCGCCTCATGGCCACTCTCAATCATCCTTTGAGATTGCAGGTCCTAAAAGACACAATGAGTGGGAAAGAATGTTATGTTATAGTTCATGGATTTAGTTAAGCTGTTAACAGATAAAAGATTTGTACTAAGTTTAGGGACATGAAAGACAAAGGATAAATAAAGGGTGTCAGACGTCTTGATATCCCCTTGCTAGAAATGGGAGCAAGAGACCCATCAGCAATGGAGATTTTTTCTTTACTAGAGAGAAGGTGGTATGAACAAAAAAGATTAGACAAGTTGGTTATATGGTCTGATGCACCAGAATCAATGATCCAAGGGATTTTATGATTACCTGAAATTGAAGCATGGTTTGCAGAAGCACAAATACCTAAGTGAGCAAATGCTGATGATGATGATGTGTTGCTTGAAGAGTGAGGTGTAGAGATAGTAGTTTCCAAGTGATTTAACAAACTTTCATACTTTTCAAAATCTACCTTCATTGCTGCCAATTGTTCCATGGTTGACTTCTCTTCACTCTCCTTACTTCCTCTTTCGGGTACTGTGGCAACATTAGCTATCATAGGTTTTCCTGTTTGACTGGTCTTCTTAAAATTGTTGTTATTCTTAAACCGGTCAGGTAGGAGATCAGGATGAAGCTTCCAACAAGTGTCCTTAGTATGCATCGGTTTCTTGCAATATTAACATACTTGCTCCTCCTTCTTAGTTGGACCCTTCGGCTTTATTACAGCATGTGCAAAGTGTTCTGTAGGTGGACTCTGTAACTGAACCTACCGCCTACTCTCCTCACTGCTTACCATAGCATAATGCCTGGGCAAGAGTAACCTCATCTTTGGCCAAAATATTCTGCTTAATGATGTCAAACTCAAGGTTGAGTCCTATAAGAAACTCAAAGACCCTGTTTCGTTCCACCAACTTCCTAAAAGTTTTTGCATCCTTCATACTCTCCCATACAACTGTCTCCGTAACCTCAATTTCCTACCATAGTAGATTGCCACACTCTTCTCCCCCTATCTTAGGTTCTTCACATCACTTTTCAGCTTGTAGGCTCTAGCCACATTCAACTTTTGTGAATAGGTTTCAGTAACATTGTCCCAGATTTCCTTGGCCGAGAACACCCAGAGATAGTGCTGACTGATATGAGGCTGTATAGAGTCGACCAACCATCCTATGACTGTATAGTTCTTGTTGACAGATGTTGTTGTACACAGGTTTAGTACCGCAGGGGTATTTCGGTAATTTTTCCATTCTTTATGTTGTACAACCAGTATAGTATAAATAACAACTGCTTCACTTGTCTGAAGCATTCTTTTGAGGCATTCAGTCCTCTCGCCTCTCCTCTCTTCTCTTCTTCTCTTTCTCTCTTCCTCCTCTCTTCTCTTGTTCAACATGGTATCAGAGCGGGTTCGTCGAGGCCTGAAAACAAATTAGTTGAGGTCATTCTCCAATGCCGAGTAGGTTGCCTCTTCATCTCCTAGAAGTTATATCCCTGATGTTCGACTTCAAGAAGGAAGAAGGTGTTGGCCTGACTATTCAGCTTCCTAGCGCAGAAAAGAGCTCTGGTACAGAGTCTTTTAATCTTCCAGCCCAGATGTTGTTTTCCTTGATTGCTCAGCTGTAGAGAGGCTGTCACCTGATGTACGAAGAGGATGTTCTGGTTTGCAGAGAGGCTGGTGTTTAAGAAGGTACTGTCCATCTATTGTTCGGGTGCCTTGGTATTCAACTGAGATTGTTTTCTTCTTGCACCCTTCGATTTGGTGCCCAAAAAATCCGAATGTGGTGTTCTCCTCTTGTGTGTTACTACTATTGGGCTACATTGTTGATGGACTGAAGTTTTTTTTCTCCCATTGACTGTTCTTGCTGTTCGGCTACATTGTTGATCTCAGTGACTATTTGGCTACCCTGAAGTTGGTGTCAGCCGATTAGGTGTGTGGTGAACTATCACCTTGTATCTTTCTTTCTACTAAGGAGTTGTATGAAAACTGTAAAACCGTAGGTCATACAGACCTGATTATGTATTGCAATTGCAGTGTTTGTATGTTTGTTCTTTGGATTCCTACAAAATTGTAGGTCATACAGACTAGTCCAAGTGCTGCAGCAACAGTGTTTGTTCTTGGCTCTCTGTGAATCCGTAGGTCAGAAGTACCTAGTTGTATGCTGAAATAGCAAGTGTTTCTTCTTTTGTGGACTGAAGGACATAAGATCCCTTTTCTGTAGCAGCTCTGTGAGGCAGTGTGCCTTGGGTGTTGTGTGTTCTTAAACCTGAAATCATGAATAGTTAAGATTCAGCCACATCTGGAATCTCCACAATGCTGAATGGAATGAGTGGGGGTGGCGACTTATCCTTCCCTGTGGCTGTTGTTCCTCTTAATGGATTAAATTACCTAGAATGGTCAAGGGGGATCAAGTTATACATCACTGCAAGGGGGAAAATAGGCTATATTAATGGAAGAATCAAAGAACCACCCTTTAGGAATGCTGAATATGATAGATGGGATCAGGAGAACAGTATGGTAATGTCTTGGCTCTTGGTCTCCATGCAACCACAAATAAGAAAGAACTTCATGTGGGTTAAAACTGCAAATGAGATCTGGGAACAAGCAAAATCCACATATTCAGAACTACGACACTATGCCAAGATCTATCAACTGCAGGCAACATCATCTACTTGTCGACAGGGGGAGAGAAGTTTATCAGTATATTACTCTGACTTGACCTCTGTCTGGAAGGAATTGGACCATTACCAGAATGTTGATTGGAAGTGTGATGAGGATGCCAAACTGTACAAGAAACTTGTCTCACAGCAAAGAGTGTTTGCTTTCTTGCATGGTCTAAATCCTATGTATGAGTCCATCAGAGTACAAATTCTCAGTTCTAAGGATCTTCCATCAATTCAGGAAGTCTATGCTCTTGTTCAATCTGAAGAGAGAAGAAGGAACTTGATGAACAACAATGGTGGGAATGCAATTGAGTTGACAGCAAAAGGGGGTGTCTCTACAAGTGTGGGATCTTCTTCCAGGAGAGGGGATCTCCAGAAAAAAAAAAAAAAAACAGAAGATAAGGAAAAATTGTGGTGCACTAATTGTCAGAAACCCCGACACACAAAAGATACCTGTTGGGATCTCCATGGGAAACCAAAATGGGCTCAAGATCTGACTAAGAAGCAAGGTTCACATGTGAATAAAAGGTTCGGGTAGCAAGGTACAAAGAAACACCACATGGCCAACATGGTTACTCGGGAGAATCAGCCCCCCATTCCTACTGTGACTCAAACACATCTCTCTGGATCTGACCCAAGGGAGGATATTGTAAACTCCTTTCGTGACCATCTAGAGCTCTATGGTAGAGCAATTCGTCAGATGGATGCTCCTCCCACAACCTCATTTGCATCCACGTCAAGTAACCTTGCCATAGCTTTCCATGTTGCTTCTCACAACCTTGACTCTCCATGGATCATTGATTCTGGAGCGTCAAAACACATGACTGGTATGTCCTCTTACTTTCAAACCTATCACCCTCTTTCTGGAAGAGACAAGGTGAGACTAGCTGATGGATCATACACTTCCATAGCTGGTGAAGGAACTCTCTCTCTTCCTCTTGGTCTTACACTTCCTGATGTTTTTCATGTTCCAAAATTTCCCATGAATTTGTTCTCAGTTAGTAGTGTTACTAATTCCTTAAACTGTTTCGTAACCTTTTTCCCTTCTTATTGTGTGATTCAGGATTTGGCCTCGGGGATGACGATTGGTAGGGGACGTATGGTTGATGGACTCTACATGCTGGAGAATACGGCTGGTCTTCATGTTACAGAGTCTATGAGTCAGTTCAGAAAGAGTAAAGTGTACTTATGACATTGTCGTCTTGGTCATTTGTCTTTTGAATCCTTGAAAGTTGTATTCCTAGAACTGTGTAAGTCGGTGTCCGTTTCTAATTTCTCTTGTCAAACGTGTCAGTTAAGAAAGCATTGTAGAACTCATTTTCTTCAGAAAAATAGTAAATATGAGTTTCCTTTTCACATTGTTCATTCTGATGTATGGGGCCCTGTTACTTTACCTTCTGAGAGTGGCTACAAGTACTTCATTACCTTCATTGATGATTATTCTAGATATACTTGGGTATATCCAATGCGAACCCGGGAGGAAGTACCAAAAATTATCCAAGACTTTCAGCGGATGGTCTTCACTCAATTTCAGACTGAGATACAAATTTTTCAGTCAGACAATGCAAAAGAGTTTTTTCATTGTGATCTCACGGAATTCTTTGCTTCACATGGCTCACTTCATCATAGCTCTTGTGCCCGCACACCATAACAAAATGGTGTGGCTGAACGGAAGAACCGGCACCTCCTTGAAGTGGCTCGGGGTTTACTACTTCATATGAATGTCCCCAAACGATTTTGGTTTGAGGCTGTCCTTTGTTCTACATACCTCATTAATCGGATGCCCTCTCGTTGGTTAGAGTACAAAGCCCCGCATCAGCTTCTCTTCCCTAAGGTCCCTCTTCTTTCTATCCCTCCTCATGTATTTGGTTGTCGGTGCTTTGTCCAAAATATGTCTCCCACCCGTGGGAAATTGGATTTTCGTGCTATCCCATGCATATTTCTTGGTTACTCTTTCACTCAAAAGGGGTATCGTTGCTTTGATCCTATTTTTCAGAAATTCTATGTCTCCATGGATATTACTTTCTTTGAAGATGAGCTTTTTTTTCCTGTTTCTCCTCAGGGGGAGTGTAGGCATGAGGAGAAACTGGTTCAGCTTCCTTCTCCTCCTGATACTTCGCCATTGGTTCAGCCTCCTTTTTTCGATCCTCCATCTTTCCTTGTCTTTTCTCGCCGTCACAAAGGCCAACCAAATTCAAGAGCTGTGGAGAATTCAGAAGTTGTACCTCAAGTGCCATCAAACTCCTCGAGGGAAGATCATACCCACTCAGGTAACTTGACTCCCAATGATGTTCCTGACTCCTCTGTTGCTAATGATCTTGACCTTTCTATTGCCCACAGGAAAGGTGTTAGATTGTGCACCACTAAACATCCCATTTCCAACTTTGTTTCCTATGAGAACATTCCACCGTCATTTTGTGCCTTCTTTACCTCCATTGACAGTGGCCCTATTCCCAAGAATGTGGCAGAAGCTCTTTCAGTACCATAATGGACAAATGCCATGAAGGAAGAAATTAATGCCCTTCATAAAAATGGCACGTGGGAACTTGTTGATCTTCCTAAGGGAAAGGATCCAGTTGGATGTAAATGGGTGCGGTCAAGCATGGGGTTGATGGAACCGTGGAGAGGTATAAAGTTCGTTTAGTGGCAAAGGGGTTTACTCAAGTATATGGACTTGATTATGCAGAAACTTTTGCCCCTGTTGCCAAGATGAATTGGAATCTACATCAGCTTGACATCAAGAATGCTTTCTTGAATGGTGACCTTGAAGAGGAAGTTTATATGGTTCAACTCCCCGATTTTCTGGCTCAAGGCAATAAACAAAAAGTGTGCAAGTTATAGAAGTCTTTATATGGGCTGAAGCAATCACCAAGAGTTTGGTTTAGCAGATTCCATGTTGCAGTTCAACAAAAGGGATACAAGCAGTGTCAATCAGATCACACACTATTTGTGAAAAGGGGAGAAGGTAAAATGGCTGCCTTAATAGTATATGTAGATGACATAATTGTTACTGGTGACTGGAATGATGAAATTCAAAGGTTGAAAGATTTCCTTGCCACTCAGTTTGAAGTGAAGGATCTAGGACCTGTCAAATACTTCCTTGGAATTGAAGTTGCTCGATCAAAAAAGGGTATCTTTATCTCCCAAAGGAAATGTGTCCTAGATTTTCTTCAGGACACTGGAAAGATGGGGGTTAAGCTAGCTAACTCTCCCATTGACCCCAACCATAAATTAAGTGACAGCCAGGGTGAACCTCTTAAAGATGTGAAACAATTTCAGAGGCTTGTAGGGAGATTGTTATATCTCTCTATGACCCGTCCAGACATTGCATATGCTGTTGGTGTCCTCAGTCAATTCATGCATGCACCTAGGTCCACTCATCTTGAAGCAGCAGAGAGGATACTACGATATCTTAAGAAGTTTCCTGGTGCTGGCTTGTTATTTCAAAGGCACGGGCATTTGAGAGTTGAAGTTTATACAGATGCGGATTGGGCTGGATCTCAAAGTGACAGAAAGTCTACTAGTGGTTACTGCACCTTTGTAGGAGGGAACCTCCATGGTGGCTAGATCCAATGCTGAAGCTGAATACCGTGCAATGGCCCATGGAGTAGCTGAAGGTATGTGGATAAAGAATTTGTTAAGTGAGTTGGGTTTCCCAGTGGACAAACCCATAACTCTATTCTGTGATAACAAAGTAGCTATAAGTATTGCTACTAACCCGGTGCTATATGATAGAACAAAGCACATCGAAGTTGACAAGCATTTTATCAAAGAGAAAGTCATCACAAGCGAAGTATGTACTCCCTATGTCAGCTCTAAAGACCAACTGGCAGACATCTTTACAAAAGGGCTAAACTATTCCAGACATCATGATCTCTGTGACAAGTTGGGCATGATTGATATCTATGCCCCAACTTGAGGGGGAGTGTTGACAGATGTTGTTGTACACAGGTTTAGTACCGTAGGGGTATTTCTATAATTTTTTCATTCTTTATGTTGTACAACCAGTATAGTATAAATAACAATTGCTTCACTCACCTGAAGCATTCTTTTGAGGCATTCAGTCCTCTCGCCTCTCCTCTCTTCTCTTCTCTTTCTCTCTTCCTCCTCTCTTCTCTTGTTCAACAGTTCTCCTGCATTCATTTCTCAAATTTAGGGTATGTCTCTTCGGCCTTCATCTTACTGCCTGTGAGATACCCTAATTTTCCTCTACTACAGACGTAAATCCTTATAGACTGTGCCCAAGCAAGATAATTTGTTGATTTGTTCCATCTAGCTTAATTATGGTCACACCAGTTAACGGAATCTACCGAACCAAGCCCAGAAACCGGCACCTGCTTGAACTCACTTCCGTATTGCTCCATTAATCAAATGAAAATTAAAAAACCAAAAAATTTGATCTTTATAAACTTACTTGAAGCCAAACCAGTACCCAGATGCTTGAAAACTAGGGTTTCACTACACCCGGCTATCGGAGAGAAAGAGAGAAGATGCAGCCACTCCTACCAGAGCTTCCCAATCTCTTCCAAAACTGAACCACCCTCTTTTAGAAGTCAAAAGGCACCTCCCAAGCACAGAGCGCCACACCCAAAGCTTCACTTTTACCTGTAACTTCGAAAATCTCTAATCGGCTAGGGTTTTGGGCAGAAACAGTACAACATCACTTCTTGGCAGTTTCTGGCCAGAATTCAACTCTCCAAACCCTCTACCAACTAGGCAAAAAGTCCTCTAAACTATAGAGGACCTCTCTCTCCATACACTCTTTTAATTGAAGGGTGTATAGGAAAAGAGAAAAAAAGAAAAAGAAGGAAGAAGAAACCTGCTCTGATACCAAGATGTAAATCAGTCCTCTAAAACAATCCTTTTGTTAAACTTCAATCTTAGGTTAATTACAAGTATGCCCTTAAGTGGGCAGCCAGCTAGGCAGTAACATAAAGAGAACTAACAAAAAAGAAATAACAGGCCCATAAAGATAGGCCCATTAGCTAACAAATAAATAAATAACATATTACAAGAAAAGATACTAGGGCCCTTTCGGCCCAGTCTCTCTACATGTTACTTTGTTCCCTGTCAAAGGCAGTGGACAGCTCAAAGTAGAGGTCATCATGGGCTGGGCTTTGGAATTTTTCAATTTAAAAATTTGTAAATTTGGACTGCTATTATTACTCAAGCATAACTACCATGGAAGTCAGGTGTAGGGACTAATGTAAACCGAGTGAATGTATGGCAGATACTGAGGACCAGATGCCGTCTGGATTTACCACAGGATTCCTCATGCCAGAAATAATTGGATCATCTAGAGAGATTTCCAAATTGACCTGATTAAAAATCTTTTCTCCACACATGTGCATAGAGAGACATTTAAAGAACTAAAGATATAGATAACTGCTCACTTTTACAGGGTAACATATACATCATTGAGGTCAGATTGGACTGCTGATTGCTGAAGCCCTCAACCTTACTGCACAACCTGTGGTATCAGGGATTAGTCTAATTCACTTTATGTCTGGATGAAATTGCATATGTTTGCATGTGTTTAATAGAAGAATATATGTAGGAACTATTTCATCTTGTTTTTTGACATCATTTCAGTACAAATTCATTTTTCTAAAATGAAGTGATTCTTCAAATATCAATAAAAACTATGATTCATTTTCTGGAAATCCTAAATTGATCTTATTTCTTATTACATTTCCTTTTCTATCATCAATTTCACCCCATCGACTCCATTTTGAATGATGAACCTACGAACTTCAGTTCAAAAATGCTACCAAAATGTAATAATTCCATTGCATGTAGTTCCACAATGCTCCTTAAGTATTATTGAAATTGTCCTATTAAATTTAAAAGGCTGGTTCCTTTTCCCATTTTCCTTTTTTTTCTCATTTGTTTGGAATTGTTACTTGTCCAAGTCTCCAAGAAAATAACTTGTATATTTCAATGGTTGCAGAGGTTCATTCCATCAGAATTTGGAGTAGATCCTGATAAGGTTCAGATATCTGATCTTGATTACAACTTCTATTCAAGGAAATCTGAAATCCGTCGTGCAATAGAATCTGAAAACATTCCTTACACCCACATTGCATGCAATTTCTTCACTAGTTTTTTACTTCCTTCACTTGTTCAACTGGGCCATAAGACCCCTCCCATGGACAGAGTAAAGATATTATGGAGATGGAAACACTAGAGGTCCATTAACCAATTCCACTCGGTTTTTTTTATTTTCCCTTATTCCCCATTGTATTTTTTTTATCATTTTAATTTTCCAAAATAATAATCTGCTGACTCATCAGAACCAGGAAAGTTTTCAGTAACAAATTCTTTTTTTCCTCAAGGCTAATACTTACTGGAATTCCTTTTCAGCTGTCTTTGTTAAGGAAAGTGATGTTGCTGCCTTCACCATCAGCACAGTGGATGACCCAAGGACTTTGAATAAGGTCTTATATCTTAGGCCCCCGGGAAATGTTTTCTCCATGAACGAGCTGGTTAGGATTTGGGAGACTAAGATAATGAAGAAACTAGAAAATGTCTATATACCAGAGGAGCAGCTTCTAAAGGATATTCAAGGTGCATAATACCTTCAGTATGTATATATATGGGATTGGCTATATGAATCATGTTCTGCCATTCTACTCTGTTTAATGCCATGTGCACTGTTAAATTATGGTCTCTTAAATCATTTTTCCCTACTTTAACTAATCTCCTTTTTGGTATGTCCTTAGCTCTTCTAGACCCTTCAACTTAAACATAATCACTTCCTCTCACTGGTACTATAGATCTTCTCTGCACATGACCAGACTATAATAGTCTACTTTATTTATCACCTATTGGAGCCACTCCTAGGCTCCTTTGAATAAGTTCATTAATGATCCTGTCCTTTCTAATTTTCCCATTCATCCATCTCAGCATTCACATTTCCACTGCACTCATTTTTTTATAAGGAAAATTATCAGTTATAAGTCAGCCACTCAACCATATGTAAATCTTTCTTATAAGGAAACAAAGCTACTTATTTTATTTTGCCAAAATACATAACACTAAACTTTATAGAACATTGTTTTCCTTTTAACATAAGTGATATTCTCTCATCACAAAAGAGGCCACATTGAGATATCTCTTGGTCCTCCATCCTAAATGCACTTTGAATTCCATTCCAATTATTATTAAATTTATATTGCATACATTCTGTTTTTTGAGAAGAGTTAAAGTAAAAATTAATAAGAAAAGAAAAGGTAGAATACAAGAAGAGGCTCATCCACAACCACTAAGGAGAGCTGCAAAAAGGAATAACGGCCCCACCCCTAACCGGGAACAATTTCTATATAAGAATGCAGCAACACCCTCTCTGGCGCGGCTTATTGAAAAGTGAAAAAAGAGAACACTTTCCTGGGTTGTCATATCCTAATTACAGAAATTTTTTATAGTGAAAAAAGTAGTACACTTTTTTTTGTATTAAAAGTAGAACACTTAAATAATTTGCACCTGCAGTGTTGGGGTGAATTGCTGATTATGGAGAAACATGATGGTAGGAAAACGCACCAATGCCAAGCACCATCATAACTAAGTTCTATTCGATTTGACCAATCAGGAAAATTTTAAGGTTTATTTCACAAGTTACATTATAATATCTCCTCCCACTCATAATGTGCTACCTTTCCTTTTGTTGCATTGCAGAGACTCCATACCCTAACAACATGGAGATGGTTTTTACATATTCTGCTTTCATAAGGGGCGACCATACTTACTTTGACATTAAATCACCCGGTGGCTTGGAGGGGACGGAACTCTATCCACATGTTAGATACACTAGTCAGTGAATATTTGGACACTCGGTTGTAACTTGTAAAACGTTCTTCATTCTATACTGTTTTTAAACTAGATATCATAGTTTTTCTAACTGTTATTGACCCGAACAGTCGGACCATTCAGACAACCGGTTCCATTTCACCCCTGACCATTCCTTTGTCAAAACATGTTGACTTGGTCAGTGACCTGCTGACCTGGGCGGTCGAAATTTTATTTTATTTTTTTAAATTGAAATAGGCCATTTATTCGGACTGGTCGGTCAAACTGCTGACCCAGAGACTGGTGACTAAGCACAAAATAGTTGGATTTTGGCTTTACTCAACGCCTACAACAACAATCTCCCTTTGCATGTACGCGCACAGGATTAACACAGAAGAGTTGGGCCACCATTATTTCTTGAGGATCTGGAATCTAATTAGGATTGGATATTTTGACACAATGTCGAACAATATCAAGTTATCAACTCTATTTCAATTTCGAATAGCATTTAAATAGGTAGGAGCACATCTTGCTTTTCAGTTGTTTAATATTCATTCCATTTATAACATCGAGTGTTACAGTAACTCTGGTTTCTCAAGGAAACGGCAGTTGGACCTTTTATATATAACTTTAAAATCACAGAAGTTGTGAGAAGAAAATTTGGAAATTGTGACGTAGCAAAAAGTTTAAACTAAAACGAACAACTTTTAGGAGGTTTTCGGTGTTGTGATTGTTTCGAGTAGTAGACAAGGTGCTAGTTTAATGCCGCATAGGTTTTAAGAGTTCCACAGGCATTTTTCTTTTATGCTGGAAATTGTCAGTCAAAACAGTTTATGTTGTAACTCTTTACTCTTTGCATGGGAAATCCATTTCAGGGGGTATTTCAGGAAACGTAAGATTGACATTTTTTGCTCTAGGAAGAACCACAATTTTCCATTAAACAGGATTCAACCATGAATGATGGTAATGAGTCTGAATCTCCTCCCAACAAAAACTGTCCCAACGTGTTCCAACATGATTTGTCTCCACACATCTCATGCATGGTGGTGGGTCCTAGTCTTATGATGAGATATGTGAACACAGATTATGTTGGAACAATGTTAGGTCAGATTTTGTTGGGAGGAGACCCCAACCCGATAGTACTTGTGTTTTAAGTATAAACAGTCTCTCAACCCAAAACACCAATAATACCAAATACAACCATAATTAAGCCCTAAGGCTGTGTTTGGTTTGTAAAAGTTTTTCTACCTTTTTCTTCAAACTAAACATAGCCTGATGATAGGTGAATAAATTGAATGGAGGATCAAAGCGAAATACTGGATGGATGAGACACAAAATTCAATATGATGGAATGATTACAGTTGGTAGTTGAGTCATTTTACATGGTGCGAAAAAATCTTTTACAAATAAAAGAATGCTTTCAAAATCATATTATATGGCTGCAAATAATCGCATAATATCGATGTTACATCCAGATCATGTAACATCAATTATGGCTTACCAATTAATTTTGAGTTAAAAGTCATTCATTTTGCTTGAGCAAACACTAAATACCATTTTATTGATAGGTAAGCGGAAACTTGGGATCAAATCCAGCCTGTAGCAGGGTTGGGAGGTTATGGCCACTTTGTGAACCAGAGATTTTTATCACTGTTTTGTGGCATTACTCTAAGGCTGTGTTTGGTTTTAAAGAAAAAGTAGGGAAAGGAAGGGAAAGAGAGGGACCTCACTTTTTCCTTCAAACCAAGCATAGTCTAAGTGGAAGTGAAACACAGATCAAATGGAAAGGGTTGCCCCATGCACTCCCATTAACGTCACTATAGTGTGTAGCGAAAAGGTGCGCATGTATGTAAGTGGGAGAATCCACTTTAATGGCAGGAAGCCTGGAAGTGGAACACACTTTTTATTTTTTGGTAAGAAAAAGGAAAATTATATTAAAGCTTCACAATGAGGATGAAAATCAGTTGATACATCATCAACCAGAGAACTTAGACCAATTAAGTAAGCAAATGAAACAATCAAAACTATGACACACTAACTAAACTAAACAATATCACTGTCATTGTTTTCTTCAGTTTTCAATGTTCTTAGTTTCTCTTTCTATCACTTGCCTTCACTAAGTTCCTAATTTTAATTCATGATAGACTGTAATGCCATCATTTTTAGAAGGATGATGATATAATCTTGGAATATGGAATTACATTTTTGGCTATCCATGTTCGACAGCTTGGGTTTGGATCAGAATGTGAATCAAGAGTTTCATCATACTTCGTGCATTGTTTTGAGTTTAAGTTCTGATTTAAACACATGGGTTTGGATCACACGTTTTTATCTATCAACTATTAATTTGTTTTGAGTTTAAAATTTAGCAAGTTTTTATCTATTAATTATTAAAAGTTAAGAAAATAATAAAAATTAGTATTAATTTGTACTGACCATTTATAAGAATTAGTATAATTAATATTAATAAGGTAATTAAAAATTATAAAAAACAAAATAATCATTTATTAAAAAATATAAAATAATAATTATATTTGTATTTACAAAAATCAGCATAGGTATCTATCTATTTTCTCCTTCTTTGTATTTTTCTTATTCTTTTGTTTTAAAAATATAAAATAATAATTATTGTCATCAACAAAATTGTATATCATTAATATTTAAAGTTGTACACTATTACTATGATATTATATTAATAGAGGGAGAGCATTTATATTATTAAAGAGAGAAATGGGTGATGTATTAAAGGGTTTCGATTCTGTAGACCCATGGGTGCACTGCACACGTGAACCCACCAATAAAAATGTTACATGTCAACATTACAAAACTTTGATAACTTAACGGGTGTCCAGATATTAGCTGAAGAAGTCCAGTTGAACCACCCACAAAAACCAAAAAAAAAAAAAAAAAAAAAAAAAAGGAAAACCATAGAATGATTTCGTTCAACCACCGGCCACTCATCACCCATCAACGTTCGTGAACGTGGTAGCCACTGACAGCAATAAGAATTCTTCTCTTCAGTACAACAAGCCAAAAGACAAAACACAAAGGATGTGATTTCTGCCCTACATGAGGGGAAATATACAAGGCAAGGAAGAGGGTCCATTTTGGTGTTACACATTTAAATGGAGTTGTAAAATCAACCACATAAAATGAGAATTAGGAAAATGGGATGTTTCTCTAAGTTCTAGATGAACGTAGCGATTCCGAAAGATCGAAACCGCTACCAGAGATTGAAGCACCTACCTCTACAGAGGCAACAACAGCAAATGCCTTCAAGGTTGAAATAGTGACGGAAAGGCCTGCCGAGACTAACCCACTTGCCAACAAATCCTCAACTCGATGCTGTAAAGCCCGATGAAACAGTGATTCCATCACCATATGAACTAGCCCCAATTGTAGAACTTGCAGGACCACCGCCAGAAGATACCCCTGAGCCTATAAAACCACCAAAGTCTGACCCACCACAACCTGAAGCAAGTAAAAATTCACTCAATCCATCATCACAACCAACACAAGTTGACCCTAAAACTTATTGCAGAAACTGTGATGTGGAAACTTATTACGGAGGTTGAAAGAAGAAGTTTGGAAGAAGAGGAAGTTCGTAAGCGAGAGTGAGAGTACCTTTTTATTTTTGCTTACCACTGGATTTCTTGCTAGTTGGTGGACTTCACGTTATTAGGGCTCGAAGGACAGGATGAGATGAAAGGAAGTTCAAATAAAATCCCCTAAAAGAGGTTATTCCTTTTGTGTCTAGTTTGATTGGGTTCAACTCACTAATGGATGAAATCCCGTTAACTTTAGGATCAATTTGAAATGTTGAATTGTAACATTTTTATTGGTGGGTTGACGTGTCTAGTGCACCCATACGTGCATAGAACACGGACTCCAAGGACTGTACAAAACCCCCCAAAAACCTTAATATTAATATAGTAATAATATTACTACTAACTAAGTAATAAATAATAATAATTAAATATAAAATATTAGTTATAATAATATTACTATTCACTAAGTAATAAATAAATAATAAAATAATAATAATAATAATTAAATATAAAATATTAATAAAAATGTCATTATAAATACTAAGAATTAATTATTAAAAGTTAATAAAATAATAATAATAATAATAAAATATTAACTATGCCATTGAGAGGACGTTTAAGACTTTAAGGCATCCATTGCTTAAGCCATAAGAAACCATCAGCAATGCAAGATATACGTGGCGTTTGTGCGAATTTTCAATTTTCACTCGCTGCAGAAAAATTAGTGACATTTTTTTTTTTTTTTAATAAAGAGGTGGCAATTGCATCTCTCTTACCCTCTCTCATCAGGTAGGAAGCGATTGTCAGGAATACTTTTATATCAGATTCTCATCTTTGTATTTGGTTATTTTAATGGAGGCATGAAACACAGGTTCCAGTCTGAGAGGACCTGCACTTTATTTAATATTGCCAAAAGTTATTCGACATAGACTGTATCCATTATCCTCTCTACCCAGCTGAGAGCCTGGGGCCAATATTGGGTATTGGCGTTTTCTTTTTAAATCCGACCTGCTAGAATATGCACTCTGTCTGTTCTATCTTAACATGAGTTAATTACCTACACATTTAGCATTTAGTCGTCAGCTTTCTAAGCTTCTGCACAGACATGAGTTTATTGCTATTGTTTAAGGTGAGTTGTTTGTGGTTTAATTTTCCATAATCTCTCTACAACTTTTTAAAACAATATCTTTTTTCAATGTATAAATATCTTTTCCTAGTAAAATAGTATTTTACTACTATTACTAACTATGTCCCTACCCACTTTTTTTATAAGACTCTCTCTACCCTCTTAGTGCCCATAATTCATCATGAAAATATAAATTGGTTCGATTTTGCATTTTTAAACTTTGCATTCTTACCAAAATTATATGGGTGTTGAAGGAGGGTGGTTTGGCCCGACCTCGTAGTACGGGTACATGTGGGCGTGACCTTGTTCAAGCAATGACTCAGCATGACAGTACAGCAAGCGCAACTGCAACTCGGAGGGAAGAGCCCACCGAGTTCGGCCTGGAAACTCGGCGGGATAGGCTACCCGCCGAGTGCCGCCTGACCTGCACCTCCTCCCCGAGGCGAAGGCGTTCCGAGCTACCTCAGTCCGGACACCTCGGTGTAGCTTGCAACGGGCAGCTCGCCACTTGCGGGATAGCTCGGCATAGGGTAACTCGCGAAAGAGCAGTTCGGCATATCGTAGGGAGATCTCCTACCCGACCACCGTACCCAACAAATCTGGGGGCAGCAGCCATGTCCCTTGTCAGACAATGTCGTGCCTGCCACCTTTAGAGGGTGCCTTACATTTGACAAGCACGTACCCTGCAATAATGGCCCCGCGCATGCCACCTCAGCCCTGCCAGTAACGGCTGCAACAGGATGACAGTGGCAACTATACCTGCCCTGTCAGAGGCTAGTGGGCCTGATGCAGCAGAATTCTGTTATAAGGAGCCCAATCTCAAGGAATAAAGGTAACTTCCACATACTTGCGTTATTTGCACTCTTAACCTTCACCTTCTCTTTGCATCTTTCATAGAATTCTAACTTAAGCGTCAGAGTGTTCTCGTTGGGCAAGCCCCCGGGGATTCTTCATCTTCTCCATCTCCGGTACCTTTCAGGAGCCACACAAGTGCAAGCTAGGAGTATCGAATTGCGCACCATCTTTTGGCACCGTCTGTGGGAATCGCTTCTAAAAGCCTTCCTCTAAACCTTCACAGTTCTTTCTTCTTTGAAAACTCAGCATTCATGGCTTCTTCAAACAATGCCGGACGTAGCATGGAGATGGATAACACCAGGGAACAACCCCAGGTTCCCATGATCTGCATCGGGCGATTCACCATTCCCCTCTCGGTGAACGGAGTCCCTAATCTGAACGTGTCACGAGCAGCGGCGCCTGTGGGTGTTTCCCTTCCCCCCTCTGTTGAAACAACCTTTGCCAAACCAACTGTTGTCCCTCTAGCGCCCAGCCAGAACCAGCTCGACGATTTGATGCAGTGCATGCAGGCCATGCAAGCCCAAGTGTAGCAGCTCTAGCAACACCAGCTTTACTAGTAGCAAGTGTTGCACCATGTCTCCCAGTACCACTATCAGCAGCAATTCCCTCAACTGGCTCAGCCTCAGCTTCAACGTTAGCTCCCTCCTCGGCACCCAACCTCATAGCGTGCTAGGTCTCGCTGCCAGGATGAATGCCCTTCTTGCCAAGGAGAAGCTTCCCAAAACCTCCCCAAGTGAAAGGATAGGATATCCATCACATGGACGCTCAAAGATTGCAAAATAAGGGGGCAAATTTCAAAAATTTTTCTCTCCCTTCAACTAGGAATTGAATTCCCTATTTAGAAAATCATATTTCCAATGATCATTCTTGAACCATAAACTGAACCAGATCTGAACCAAAAGGAGTAGGGAGGGATTATACCTAATACAGAGAAACAATATCTTCCAATGGAGGGTGGAGTGCAGATGGCATAGTGCAGGGTGGAGCAGAATCAGCAGTGTTCTTCCAAAAGAACTTGACCATTCGGAAGAATCAACTGGATGGCTTGTGAATACAGCTCCAACCAATCTTTTCTCCAAAAGATTGGTATCAAAATCGAATCTTGATTACTCCTATAGAGAGGAGGAGATCAAACTGCTAGAGGTGGCGGCTGCAAGAAGGAGGCGGCAAGGGAGTATTCGTAGGGAGCAAAATTCTCTCTTCTTGTGATTTCAGCTCTAAAAACAGGAGTTGTGTATTGCATGTCTAAAGGTTGTCGCCCCCTCCTCCTTTTATAATCTTAAAGGGATCAGCTCCTAATCCCATTAGGAGTTGGTGATCCAAATCATATTTGGATTAGATGTCCCTTTAAGTGATAAGGGATAACCCTTATCTTATCTGCAGATCAGATCAACCATCTCCTAATCTAATTAGGAGGCTTCTAGTTCTAAATCTCATTTAGATCTTGGACTCTCTAAGTGGATAGGGTCTGGGCCCAATCCTATCAGCTGATCCATCTCAGAATTCGCCCCTTTAAGTGACTAATCAAATCAGCCCAGTTCGAAATGGGTTTAAGGCACATTTAAGGTTATAAATTCACTTAGCCTTCCAAACTATTACCCAGTTGGGCTTCCTTGTATGGCGTAGGACCAAAACATTGATCTACACATCAGCCACTTGGGTTCAGCCCAGCCTTTGTTACAAGGCCTGGCCGAATACACTGTTATGGAAAGTGCACCCCCTGAAACCCATCAGATGGGCTCTATGGGCCCAACACTTACCCCAAGTGGTCCCTAGGCCAAACCACCTTGTAACACCCAAGGACTATGAGCAGATGCAAGATTAGCCCATTAGGTATTATCTTAAATGGTCTTACACTTAACCTCTCAGCCCATAATGATCATACACTGCCTGACAAGAGAGACATCTCCCTCTCAGCAAGATCCCGGAATTAAAACCTTTTGCAAATCATTTTGAAACCATAATATATATACTTTTATATCTCATATAAAATATATTTTGCAAAACAAATCTCAAAGATTGAAATTGACTGCCGACAGTCTTGGTTTCCATCAGTGAAAGTGCATCCCCGATCATTACCTTTGTCTGACAAAGGGGCTGATCCTATCACTATGATCACCCACTCAGATGAATTCTCAGACTGTCCCAGCATACCCAGGTTTTGACCCCTGCTAAGGATCTCACTAATTAGTATATCAAAGACAACCCAATCCAACACCTAGTGCAGTATCATAATCGAGTCTAGGGGTCGGGTGTAACTTTCCAGTTTTGCCCATCAATCTCCAAGGTCCAAGGCAATACTGGAAATCTGGTCTAGTTCAAAGATTCAATTAATCCTACACTGTATGTGCTTAGGGTCTCACCCCGGTAGCTGAGACAAGCCACCCCAATCGACTTGGTGGCACCATAGTGTCAGCCTTGTCAGGATAGGTCTCCCTAGACCGATCCGCCGGCTGTGAACATTCTAAACTAACACGAGTCTCATTAACTGTCTAGTTTAAGGGTATTACATAGAAACATACCAAGGGAACATGAATCAAATATGCAATTTTATTCATTTACAATAAACTCATAAAGTACATCATCTTGATTGAAGCTAAGGGCATACAAAACTATCTAACAGCTTCCACTTGCACTTAGGTCCAATCAGGTACAAGCCGGAGTCCCATGCTTTCCACGTGTTTCTCAAACACTTTCTGTGATAGTGGCTTCGTCAATGGGTTTGCTACATTTTCCGTTGACGTTGAATCAGGATGTCCCCTCTACCAACAATCTCCCGCAGTACGTGGTACTTCCTCTCGGTGTGCTTTGACTTCGAGTGGCCTCGTGGCTCCTTTGCCTGAGCAATTGCTCCATTGTTGTCACACCACAATGGGATGGGTGATGTGCTGAATGGAACTACTCCCAACTCCTGAACGAACTTCTTCATCCACACGGCTTCTTTGGTAGCCTCATTTGCGGAAATGTACTCGGCCTCGGTCGTGGAGTCTACAGTGGACCCCTATTTGCTTCTTTTCCAGCAAACAGCACACGATCCTATTGTGAAAACGTATTTAGATGTAGACTTTCTATCATCTGGATCCGACTGGAAATCGGCATCTATATACCCTTGGATCTGTAGTGAGCTACCATGGAATACTAGACAAAACTCTTTTATCCTTCGAAGGTACTTAAGTATGTTTTTCACAACAGTCCAGTGCTCCTGCCCTGGGTTGGCCTGAAATCTGCTTACTATACTCACTGCCTGAGCAATGTCAGGACGAGTGCACAGCATGGCATACATGATGCTCCCTATGGCAGAGGCATAGGGAACGTCTTTCATGCCATCAATCTCCTCAGAAGTCTTGGGAGACATCTTCTTGGAGAGAGTGACTCCGTGCCTGAAAGGAGCATTTCCTTTCTTGGAGTTTACCATGTTGTATATTTTGACTATTTTGTCAATGTAGGCAGATTGTGATAATCCTATTATCTGCTTCGATATATCTCTATAGAGTTGAAGACCCAGTATATAGGAAGCTTCTCCAAGATCTTTCATGGAGAATTGCTGTGAAAGCCATACTTTCACCGTATTTAACATTCCTACACCATTCCTAATGAGTAGAATGTCATCTACATACAGAACCAAAAAGGTAACCTTATCTCCACTGTACTTCCTGTAGACACAGGGTTCATCCGGATTCTGCTAGAAGTCAAACGATTTGACAGTAGAGTCAAAACGGATGTTCCAACTTCTAGAAGCTTGCTTAAGTCCATAAATGGATCTATTAAGTTTACATACTATGTTTTCCTGACTTGCAGCAATTAAGCCTTGTGGTTGCTGCATATAGATATCTTCAATAAGATCTCCATTCAGCAATGCAGTTTTGACATCCATCTGCCAAATCTCATAATCATGGTATGTTGCTACAACTAGTAGGATCCTAATGGATTTAAGCATGGCCACAGGCAAAAAGGTTTCCTCATAATCGATGCCTTCTTTCTGAGTGTACCCTTTCGCCACCAGATGATCTTTGAATGTCTCAACCCTACCATCAGGGCCCTTCTTTCTCTTGTAAATCCATTTGCAACCGATTGCTTTTACCCTAGAGGGTGAATCTATTAGAGTCCAGACTCCATTGGTCTCCATTGAGTCCATCTCTACTCTCATGGCTTCCGCGTAAGTCCAACATAGCTTCCGCGTAAGTCACGAGATCCTCCTCACTAGTCAAGGTTTCCACCAGGTAACTATCCTAGTCATAACCATAACAGACTGGTGGCTTGGATACCTGAGTGGATCTTCTAGGTTGGTCACTACCTGGAACTTGTGGGATATCTCCCATTGCTCCTGAGCTCTCCTCATCAAGAACAACTTCCAGACGATGGGTGTCTAAGATGTAATCGATTTCCAATAATTGTGCATTTCGACTGCAAAACACTTTCTGCTCACTTGGGTCATAGAATAGGTAACCTACAGAGCCTTTTGGGTAGCCTACAAATAGGCAAGGGCTGGTCTTGGATTCCAACTTGTCCGCACTCGTTCTTTTAACGTGTGCTGGACAACCCCAAATCTTCAAGTGTCTTACACTTGGTTTCTTTCCGGTCCAAAGTTCATATGGAGTATTCAGAACCGGTTTGATTGGAACCCGATTCAGCACATAAATCACAGTCTCTAATGTGTAACTCCAAAAGGATGTGGGTAACTCTGAGTGTATGAGAAGTGACCGGACCATATCCAATAAGGTCCTATTCCTCCTCTCTGAAACACCGTTAAGTTGTGGTGTAGTAGGAGGAGTTAATTGTGATATTATCCCATTGTCCATTAAGTAGTCCCTTAATTCGTCAAAGAGATACTCACCACCTCAATCTGATCGAAGGGCTTTAATTTCTCTCCCTAACTGTTTCTCGACCTCTTGTCTAAATTCTTTGAACTTTTAAAAGGATTCAGACTTGTGTCTCATTAGGTACACGTAACCATATCGTGAGAAATCATGTGTGAAGGTGATGAAATACACGTGTTGATTTCATGTCCTAACACTCAGGGGACCACATACATTAGTATGTATTGGGTCAATTGTGCATGTACATCTTTCAGGCTTACCGTTAAATGGTCGTTTTGTCATCTTGCCTTGTAGACAAGGCTCACAGGTGGGAAGATCTTCGACAGTTAGAAAATCCAAAGGACCATCCTTTACCAACCTTGTGATTCAGTCAGCACCGATGTGGCCAAATCGGTAATGCCACAGACATGTGGGATTAACTGTATCACAGGCTCTCTTCTTGGGGATTTCAGCCGATGTAGTTTCAGTTATGTTAGTTTCTAGAGAAGGATATAGAACATAGAGACCATTCTCCAGTTCCCCGTATGCGATGAATCTATTATTTCTTTTAATAGTAATCGTATTACTAAAGAAGGCAGAATAATCATCTGCACATAGTTTTGAGACAGAAATCAAATTTCTCCTTAAATTTTGTACATAAAGACAATCTTTCAGTACAATTGTTCATTCTCTAAAAAGTAATTCCACGGTTCCTATGGCCGCGGCTGCAACAGTTGTAGTAGTCCCCAAGTAGAGTGTGACTTCTTCTTCACTCAGCCTTTTGCTTACCTTGAACCCCTACAGTGAGTTACACGCATGAGTTGAAGCCCCAGAGTCAATACACCAGGACGCAGAATCTACCAATAAATTGGTTTCTATAACACAAGTTTTGAAATTACCTTTCTTGGATTCCAGGTAGGCACGGAGGTGAGCAGAACCAATGTGGAACCAGCCAAGAAGTAGAGACGCCGCCGCCGAGTTCGCCGATCGACCACCCACAATCTGCCCGAGCTCGGAGGCAAGGAAGAGGTAAGCTCGGGTGAAGTTAAAGCTCCCCTTCTCTCTGTTCCTTCCCCTGTCTCCCGAGCTCCTGGCTGTTCCAATGCCTAAGGACTTCAAGCTCCCTCTCTCGACAAGTATGACGGGTTGTTCGACCCAAATGACCATGTAGACGCCTTCCAGTCACAGATGCACCTAGCGAGGGCCAGTGAGTCTTGCATGTGTGTGGTCTTCTCCACCACTTTCAAAGGAGTAGCCCACACATGGTACCGAAACCTGGCACCCGGATCGATAAGAAGTTGGGTGCAGTTCGCGCAAGCCTTCACGTCCCACTTTGTCACCAGCAAACGTTGC
Organism: Nelumbo lutea; assembly: GCF_056320005.1. Lineage (NCBI taxonomy): Eukaryota > Viridiplantae > Streptophyta > Magnoliopsida > Proteales > Nelumbonaceae > Nelumbo > Nelumbo lutea. The sequence continues at coordinate 118,949,631 of NC_142684.1, forward strand.
TTGCGAATTGAGGAAAGCCTTCTCAACATAGTCCAGAGAGAGGAAGAGTCCATCCGGGGCTACATCAAGCGGTTCAATGATGCATGCATGCACATACCTCGCCTGGACCCCGTAGTGCGCTTTGCAGCGGCCAAGAAGGGCGTGATGCACAAAGAATTCAAGTGGCACATGGTTGTCAACCAGCTGGTGACCATAACTGAATTTCTCAAGCTTGCGGACAGGTTCATAGCCACGGAAGAAGAGATCAACCAGAAGGGCGAGAGCGCACCCGAGAAAAGAAAGAGAGAAGGAGAACCTTCCAACCAAGGAGATAGCCAAAAGAAGAAGGACGTACCTCGGGGGGCAAAGCAGGGTCAGCCATTCCGAGCTCCTGTAGCGGACCGAACTGATTACACCCCACTGAACGCGAAGCGGACCGAAATCCTGATGGCAATCAAGGATGCCCCGTATGTGAAGTGACCACCCCGCCGGCGGGGGAATCCCAGTGAAAGAAATAAGAATTTGTATCGTAGTTTTCACAGAGACCACGGTCATAGTACCGAGAACTGTAAGAACCTCCGCAACGAGATAGAGGAGCTCATCTATCGAGGATATTTAAGGAACTTCGTACAAAATAATAATAATAATAATAATAATAAGGTAGGTCAGCAAGGAGAGCATGGTAAGGATGTTCCCGAGTCCAGTAGCAGGTCGGCCGAACAGTCATAGAGGCAGCCTCCAGAAGAGAGGTCGGTTCGGGGCACCATCCACATGATAGTGGGAGGCTCGATCGTTGCAGGATGTACCTCAGCAACAGCTCGAACGTCAGTTCACGAAGCTGCCAGGGAAGAACAAAATCCTCCGAAGTGGCCGAAGACAGAAGAACCGATCTTCTTCACGGAGGATGATGCGCGAGGGGTCCACTACCCCCACGATGATGTGCTTGTCATAAAACTAAGGATTAATGATTTCGAGGTCAGGCACGTCCTCGTTGACTCAAGTAGCTTGGCAGATATCCTCTTCAAAGCCGCTTTCGACCAACTTCAGTTGCAGGGAAGTGACTTGCGGCCCACGAACACTCCCTTGGTGGGCTTCAGTAGAGAAGAATCAGGCCCCTTGGGAAAGTAATAGTACTTGTGGGAGTTGGCACATGGCCCTGCGTAGTCAGACTCAACCATGACTTCCTGGTGGTCGCGACCCCCTCCCCATACAACGTCATAATAGGCTGGCTGATCACCCATGTCCTACGGGCGGTGGTCTCCACTTATCATTTGGCAATGAAGTTCCCTACAGACTTCAATGTGTGGGTAGCGCAGGGCCCAGCTCGAGTCCCACAAGTGCTATGTCGCCGCCCTAAAGGGGAAGACCAAGGTGGCCGACGACCTCGAACTGGAGCGGCCTGTGGAGCAACCGAGGAACGAGCTGCACAGTCATTGTTCCGACTTCAGCAGCAGACCCAGCTCAGACACTTCAGATCGGTGCTTCTGTCCAGGAACCCCTACGATTCGAACTGGTAAGTTTCTTACTTCAAAACTTAGATGTTTTTGCATGGTTCGCGAAAGAGATGCCCGGTATAGATACTAATCTTATAACTCACAAGCTCAATATTGATCCTGTAGTTAGGCCCATTAGACAGAAGAAACGCAACTTAGCCTCGGAGCGATGGAAAGCAATCGACGAGGAGGTCGCGAAGCTCCTCGCAGCCGACTTCATAAGAGAAGTCCATTACCCGAGCTGGGTAGACAACCCCATGCTGGTAAAAAGGCTAACGGCAGGTGGCGCATGTGCGTCGACTACACCGACCTAAACCGAGCCTACCCAAAAGATTGCTTCCCACTCCCCAGAATTGACTGCCTGGTGGACGCGACCTCAGGGCACAAGTTGCTGAGTTTCTTAGATACCTATTCGAGCTATAACCAAATCAGGATGGACCCGACGGACGAAGAAAAGACTGCCTTCATCACAGATTTCGGTCTATATTGTTACAAGGTTATGCCCTTTGAGTTGAAAAACGTTGGGGCAACCTTTCAAAAGCTTGTAAATAAATTATTTGAGCCATTAATTGGCAGAAAACTAGAGTGTTATGTAGACGACATGGTTGTCAAAACTAAATTCTCTAATGAATTAATACAAGACTTACATTCTGTCTTCCAAATTCTAAGATGATTTAACATGAAATTGAATCCAAACAAGTGTGTCTTCGGTGTTACCTCGGGTAAATTCCTAGGATACATCGTTAACCGGTGCGGCATTGAGGCCAACCCGGATAAGATTAAAGCCATCTTAGATATGAGACCACTCCGGAAGTTGAAGGAGGTTCAGAGGTTGAATGGCCGCATAGCCGCTCTGAGTCGCTTCATGTCCAAATCGGCGAACCACTATCTACCATTCTTTAAGGCAATTCAAGGCAAAGGGTTTGAGTGGACCCAAGACTACCAGCTCACGTTTGACGAGCTCAAGAAATACCTCGCTAGTGTGCCAATCTTAACCCGGCCCAAGGAGGGCAATATTTTAGAGTTGTACCTCTCGGTAAGTGACGAGGTGGTCAGCTCGGTACTAATAAAAGAAGTAGATCGGGTCCAATGACCCATCTATTATGTTAGTAAAGTATTGCAGGGAGCAGAGATGAGATATCCAAAGATAGAGAAGCTAGCCTACGCATTGGTCATCGCAGCTCGGAAGATCCGCCCGTACTTCCAAGCTCATACTATTGTCGTCCTCACCGACAAACCTCTAAGGCAAGTCTTACTTAAGCCCGAGGTCTCTGGTCGACTGATGAAATTGGCCATTGAGCTCAGTGAGTACGACCTTCAATACAAGTCATGAACTGCTATTAAGGCCCAAGCCTTAGCAGATTTCATTGCCGAGTGCACTTTCAGCTCCGAAGTCCCCAGGCCAGTTGAGCACGAGGCCCCCAGTTCGGGAGAGCCCGGAGCTCCCAGGCCAGTTGAGTCCAGGCCCCGTGAAGTAGCAACCAGTGTGGCATCTCTCCTAGTTAGGCCAAAAGCGAACTGGGACGAGGAGCCCTGAATCCTTCACATAGATGGCTCCTCAAACTAGTAGGGCAGCGGAGCCGGAATAGTCCTGCACGGCCCAAGCGACATGAAGTTGGAGTACGCACTACGTTTCGAGTTCACGGCATCCAACAATGAAGTGGAATACGAATCGTTGATAGCTGGACTAGCCTTAGCCAGGGAAGTAAAAGCCAAGCACATCGTCATTTGCAGTGACTCCCAGCTCGTAGTCAACCAAGTCACAGGAGATTACGAATCTTGCGAACCAACCATTGTTGCATACTTAGCCAAAGTAAGAGAGGCCCTGCTCAACTTCCAATCACACTTCATCAAGCAAATCCCGAGGTCGGAGAATGCTGAGGCCAACGCCCTATCCCGGATAGCTAGCACCAGCGATATCACTATGAGAACAGTGTACATAGAGGACCTGCCTCGACCTAGCATTCTCGGGGGGCAGAGGAGGTCGCTCCCATTGTCCAAGCAGAGTCGAGCTAGATTGACCCGCTCGCAAGCTTCTTGCTACATGGGACCCTCCCTACAGATCGCAATGCGGCCAAAAGGGTAAAGCGCCAGGCAGCCAAATACGTCATAATAGATGAGCTCATACCGAAGTTGAGCTCGTACTCCGTGACACTCATGAGGGTATGTGCGGCGGACACTTGGGGGGTAGGCCCTCACCCAAAAAGCACTACAAAAGGGGTATTATTGGCCAACAATGAAGGCAGATGCCATCGAGCTCGTCAGAAAATGTGACAAATGACAGAAGCATGCCAATATCCACCACCAACCTACTGTTGACCTCAAGTATCTCACCAGCCCATGGCCTTTCGCACAATGGGGCATCGACATACTTGGACCATTCCCGCCAGCGGCAGGCTAGAGGAAATTCTTAGTAGTAGCAGTGGATTACTTCACCAAGTGGGTAGAAGCTGAACCTCTTGTAACGATTACAGCCCGGAACGTCCAAAACTTCTTTTGGAAGAACATTGTGTGCCGCTTCAGGTTACCTCAGGTACTGATTTCTGACAACGAAAAATAGTTCGAGGACATCAATTTCTAGAATTGGTGCCAAGACACGAGAATCTGACAGAATTTCACTTCAGTCGCACACCCTCAAGCAAACGGTCAGGCAGAAGTCACAAACAGAGTCATCCTCTGCGGAATGAAAGCAGCGAGGTAAAGGGATGTGGGTAGAAAAGCTACCCAGTGTTCTATGGGCTTACCAAATGACGAAGAAAACTGCCACAGGAGAGAATCCATTCAACCTCACCTACGACTCCGAAGCAGTTATCCCAGCAAAAATTGAAGTACCTACGCTGCGACTGGAAGCATACAATGATAAGACGAAAGAGGATGAGCTGTGTACCAACCTTGATCTACTCGACGAAGTAAGGGACCTTGCGTACATCAGGACTGCAGCTTACCAGCAAAGAGTAACTCGGTACTATAACACCAAGGTCAAGAAGCGAAACCTTCGCGTCGGTGACCTAGTCCTTCGTAAAGTTATGGTACTTGAGCCCGAAGCTGGCAAGCTCGGGTCCAACTGGGAAGGACCTTACTGAGTGAAACAAGTGCTCGGAGAAGGAACATATGAGCTCAAAACCCTCGAAGGGAGACAGGTACCTCGGGCATGGAATATTGTCAACTTAAGATAGTATTACCTATAACAACTGAGTGGATTACGAGTCACTCCTAGAGCCTAAGGGCAAAAAATGTCGAGTTAACATAACCTCGGCGCTATAAGACCCTGTCACCTCTTCGACACAAGTGAACTCTAGGAGAGAGGACTATAAGCTGCCCCCCCCCCCCAGCCTAAGGGCTAAAACACCAAGCTAACGAAAGACCACGGCACCACATAAGACCTAACCGCCTCATCGGCATAGGCTAAGTACTTGTAATGCCTAAGGCAGAGGCAACTCGGGTATAAACCTTGTGATGCATAGCCTGCCTCGGCATGCAATAGGTAGAGCCTGTTAAGAACAACCGATGTCAACTCAAACCGGGTGCAGACAGGTCAGGCATATACCCTACTATGTTACTCGCCTCGGTGTACATAAGGTTACCCCTACTAAGTGTTGGAAGACAGTTCAGGGTAACGACGGTTGAGAAACCCTCACTTTGGGTGCTTAGTTTAATAGCTTAACGGTCCAGGATAAAATAATCACTTCAGCAAGTAAAGAGAGTAAACTGCATGGCATGTAGCAAAGTGTATTTTCATTACAAATATTTCATTACAAGAAATTTGTTACAAAAAGAAAGATCAAGCTCGCAAATACAAGGATTGAGCTACTTTGGAGGCTCGTTGCCTTCATTAAGGACCTCCTCAGGGGCAATAACCAGACCAGTGGCCTTTGCTTCATCATCGACGCCTCCATCCTCAAAGTCCGGATCATCCGTTGACTAGCGCATTATGTCATCAGTGATCTGTGAAGTAGTGATGGCGCTTGTATCAAGATCGGGGTAGAGATGTCTAATCAACCACTGACTGAGCTTTAAGCCCTTGTGGTAGGCCTCGATCATCACATCATCAAATCTTGAAGACTGGATGTAGTCAATAACTGCTTGAACCTTAGTCTCCTTGAGGGCATCCTCGAAGCACTCGGTCTTCTCTTCGAGGTCGGCTCGGAGGTACTCCACCTCGTGCTCCAACTTCCCTTTTGCTTCCTTGAGGCCCTTCACCTCGAGCTTCAGGGCATCCCGATTTGCCTTGAAACCGTCCTGGTCTACCTTGAGACTGTTCCGGTCTGCCTTGAGACTGTCAACCTCAAGCCTCAAGGCTTCTTAGCCGACCTTAAACCCGTTCGCTTCGACCCTCAGTCTGTCCTTGTCTCGGGCCAGCTCACTCTTCTCCGCCAACAACACCTCAATAAAGCTCTTCTGAGCCGAGGCATCGTTCTACAGGCGGTGGATCTGACCGTGAGCTGCCCTCAGTTCAGTATGGGCTGCGCAGGATGACTTCTCAGCTTCCAAAGCCCATTTCAAATGCCGATCAGATTGAAAGGTCAAGGCACGCACGACTGATTTCACCTACAAGAAGGAGACTAGTCAAAAAAAAAAAGAAAAAGAAAAAGAAAGAGAATCTTTCATAGGGAACTCACCACCATGGTATGAAAAGCAACTCGAGCACCGAGCTGACCAAGAGTGAGATCCGCCCATTCTGAGACCTCCTCCAGGTACGCAGCCTCCTTACTCTTCTGAAGGCTGCACTGGGGGTTCAAAATGCTCTGGCCCTCCTGGCTCCCCGAGCTGGATTCCGACATCTCGACCGCATGGGTGGACTCCTTAGAAGCTTCGGCGATGACTTCAGCAGAGCAGGTGTAGCCTCTGCAGGGCGTGCCTCAGGGGCAGCTTCTGTAGCACCCCTGGCAGTAGTCTCGGCAAGCTCAGTGGTGGGCTCTGCCACTGTCTTAGGCCCCTAAGGCGCCATGTCCCCCTCCAGATCGATGACGGGCTGAACGCCAGGGAGCTCGGGCTCCGAAACCTGGGCCTATGAAGGCTGAGCCTCGACGGAAGCCTGCGGAGACTCAATGCGCGCCTTCTTGGCTATGCGCTTCTCTCTCTTCATCTAGCGGAAGAGCCTCTGACCATCTATCTTGTCCGCCTCCATAGGACCTGTAGTGAAGCTCGGCATTAGTAACTCCGAAGTAAGCATGCAAACAAAAAGTCGGAGTAAAGAAAAACCTACTCGGGCTCAAGCCAGCCTGGATGAGCTTCTCCTCGGCTGTGAAGTCCTTGTAATTCAACCAGAGCTGAGTCCATGACTGAAGTGACTTCTTGGTCTTCCCATCGAGGATAACACCAGGGTCTTGAATGACCACCCTCCAGTCAATTGGGAAGGGCCACCCCGTGCTGCTCCGAACTACGAAGTAGTCCTACTTCCAGGCTAGGACTTTGCTCGGGAGCTTATGCATTAATTTCAAACCCGGGTGGGGAGACAGATAATAAGCCCGCCTGTACCCGGGGAGAGTGCCCGAAGCACTCTTCTTTATTGCCAAGATGGTACTAAGGATATCTAGGTCAAGGGGGAGGGAGCAGTCGAAGCAAAGGGAAATGGTCCCAACCACATTCTGTATGGAGTTTGGGTGAAGCTGGTCCAAGGTAATGTTAAAGTGCACCAGCACCTCAACAATCAAAGGGTGAAGAGGAAGTTGGAGCCCGGCGACCAGTTGCTCCCTGAAGACCATGATCTCATCGGGACCGTGCTCTCATGGAAAGCTGCCGGTGGGGAGACTGTAAGAGTACTCCCCAGGAAGGTTGAACCTCTGTATGAGGTCCTTGAGTCTCTCCAGAGTAATGGTGGAAGGGCCGAACTGACCCGGCACCCGACCTCGGCGGGAGGTGGATGCCAGATGACCCGAAGCCACTTGTACATTGGATGGTTGGGCAGTAGAAGAGCCACCCTGAGCCGAGGTACCCACCTCGGGCTCGTCGATGAGGCTATCTACACTAGACGACATCACAACGCGGAAAGGAAAGAATATTCGGAAAAGGAAAGGAAGCTCAGAGACTCACCGCAAGAAATACGAACTAAACTAAGGGGAATAACCGAGCTAGAAGACCCGAGCTGGGAACCTCAAACGCAAGCTCAACACTAACGTTGAAGACTTGGTGGCGAAGAAATGACCGAGGGTCCCCCACTATTTATAGTCGTTGCACCCGGGCATTAACGGTCAAGATGGAGACGATCCAACGGCTCTCAAAAAAATCGACTACGGGTTCCTCGAGGTGAAATTAGTTTAGCGCATTTTTTGGCATCCGCGAAGTCCGAATTGCGTGATGTCCGCGCGTGAACCGAACGCGACCCGGGTTCCTTTTGACTAAGCCGGGAACTAGACCAGTCCAACTAGGCGAGCCACGTGACAAAGCAAAATGAGTACCGAAGCCAAATCCACCCGGCACGACATGAACTCCCAGCGTTGGGTCAACATCGCCAGCACAGGGAGTGGGGGCAATTGATGGAGGGTGATTTGGCCCGACCTCGTAGCACGGGTACACGCGGGCGTGACCTTGCTTAAGCGATGACTCAGCATGACAGCACAGCAAGCGCAACTGCAACTCAGAGGGAAGGGCCCACCGAGTTCGGCCTGGAAACTCAGCGGGATAGGCTACCCGTCGAGTGCCGCCTGACCTGCACCTCCTCTCCGAGGCTAAGGCGTTCAGAGCTACCTCCAAGTTCGGGGCCCCCTGACTTTTCCCAATGCCTGAGCTCCTCCTAGTGGATTTTAGGCCACTCCCAAACAGGAACACCCCAATCCGCCTCTAGATACCCCGAGGTAAAGACACCTCAGGCCAGACACCTTGGTGTAGCTTGCCACAGGCAGCTCGCCACTTGCGGGATAGCTCGGCACAGGGTAACTCGCAAAAAAGCAATTTGGAATATCACAAGGAGATCTCCTGCCCGACCACCGTATCCAAAAAATTTGGGGGCAGCCATGTCCCTCGTCAAACAATGCCGTGCCTGCCACCTTTAGAGTGTGCCTTACACTTGACAGGCACGTACCCTGCAATGACGGCCCCGCGCGTGCCACCTCAACCCTGCCAGTAACGGCTGTGGCAGGATGACAGTGGCGGTTATACCTGCCCTGTCAAAGGCTAGTGGGCCTAATGCAGTAGAATTCTGTTATAAGGAGCCCAATCTCAAGGAATAGAGGTAACTTTCACATACTCGCGTTATCTGCACTCTTCGCCTTCACATTCTCTTTGCATCTTTCACAGAATTCTAACTTAAGCATTGGAGTGTTCCCGTCGGGCAAGCCCCCGGGGATTCTTCATCTTCTCCATCTCAGGTACCTTTCAGGAGCCATGCAAATGCCAGCTAGGAGTGATCGGATTGCACACCATTAGGTGTGATGGGTTAAACCCTAACTCCAAGACTGAAATCTACTTTGATTAATTTTGAGTACAAAAGTTTGATTAAAAAAAATCTATCAAACTAAATACAGCATTAAAAGCAAATTTTACTGTCATTTTAAATGCAAAAATGTCAAACAATAAAAACAAACAAACAAATTTACTGTATCATTTTCAATCTAGAAAGCTTTCATTCCAAATGCTTGCAAAAGTACTGAACTGCAAATACGTTTTTACGCGAAGTTTTGTGTTTCCATATGAAGTTGTGAAGACTTTTCAAAAGTGCAATTCTGATGAGAAAAAATAAAAAGAAGGAAATGCTTAGGGAGCGTTCTTTTTTTGGATTTTGAAAGGGGGGAAAGTTGGTCAATGGGATTTTGGTTCCCATTGATCAAGAATCTCATGTTCATTTTTCAGATTGATGTAGGGACCAGAGAAAGTTTATTTTTTTTTGGATATCACTTACACACGTGGTAAATAATTTTCTCACCTAAGAGGAAATTTGATAATACTTGAATGGAACAAAAATACCCCTTTTAATAATAAATTTTTATGACTAAAATAGTCATTATATTATTTACCTAAGAAATAAAAAAAACATGGATAAATACAGATACCCAAATAAGTATTTTCCACCAAAAATTTACCTAATTACATTTACGGATAAATAAAACCACGAAATCCTTTTATCTCTCATCTACAAGCATTGTAATTAATAATCGTCAGGGCTGCATTTGTCTGTATGACGTCTTGGGAGGAGAGATGGTGGTAGTTGGACCACCAACTTCACACACGTTTTCTAGCCACTAAGAATCCATATCTTCCAATGATCATCAAGCCTGCATTTGTCGTGACGGGATCTGCTCCTCACAAATGGGCGTCTCACACGCACATCCACCGAGTATTGGGGCGCTAGTGAGGCGCCAATTGTGAGGAGCAGATCTGATCTCGCATTTATCTGGTATGACATCTTGGGAGGAGAGATGGGGGTAGTTGGACCACTAACTTCACACGCGTTTTCTAGCCAGTAAGAATCCATATCTTCTAATCTTCTATCTTATCTTATGGTCCACGTGGAATATTTAACAAGAACAAAGGTATTATATTTTGGGATTTTATTGTTCAGTCCATCCATAAATTATAAATTTTATGGAGAATGGCCAATCAGCCCAGATCAGAATTTTATAGCTTCATTCATAGTATAGGGGGAATGCATCCTGACCATGAATTGATGTTAAATTCACGGGCAGGATGTGATTTATTGGGGGGAAACGGTTAATAGTAGGGGGGCTGGAATTCAGAATTCTGCATCGCATGTATCTGTACTTTTCCGTAAATTTTAGAAGCTATAAATTTCAATTGAAAATCATTCTTTTGGCCGAACGACATCGAATTTGGGCATCATGTGTGATCTTCGGGGACAGCCTACTAAGTATTGTTTAGTGAAAAATCTAAAAAGCCTAGAAGTCCTTCAGCCTAAAAGAAACAGCTTTCATTGAGACTTGCTTTAATATATAGCTTCTCAAAGGAGTTCAACCAAAACTTCAGCCCTCCCAAAAAGAATAATTTTACCAACTCAACTAGTAAAACTCAGATGCAAATTTTGTATCTGGTTCAGTTTTAATTTGCATCCTACCTAATACAAAATTTATATTCTCAGTGTCATTTTCACATTTGGCAATGCAAATTTTGCATTCCAAAAAGTGATGTTAATATAAGGTGGAGACCACATCATTTTGCTTCCTACTCATTCACTGGCCCATTATTGCTTAGCTGATTCGGAATCTAACAACTCATTTATTGCAACCAACCACCTGAATTATTAATTCCTTCTCTGTGACCGAGATTTTGATTGATAAAAATTAGCCTTTGGGCTTGTTATAAAAAATAAATCGGCCTTTGGTGGTCTGAATGATTTCGAAGTTACCTCATCAATTTCTTCAATTTGAAGAAACTAAGCAACATATGGTTTTTGGCTCCATGAGTTTGTCAATGAAAAGGATCCACATGGAATCAGTTGCGAAGAGTGGCAGACGTACGTAGGATTTGGCTAACAGCCTAGCAAGCACACTGTACTACTGTATATGCCTGAAACTGAAACAACTTACCCTTCTTTGTGCTTTCGTTTTCAATGGAAAAGTAGGTGAAGCCAATTCACATGTTTAATTAGCCAGACTAATACATCCCAGCTGCACCTAGCGTACGTCTAACTCATCCAAATATGCATCATCAATTGTGGTATAGTGCGGAGACAGGTTCTGAAACAATAATGGTCCGTTCTGACTTATGTGGACCAACTCTTCGTTAATTGAAATTGTTAATATTTCTGTAATATAAGTGTTGCCACAAAAATCTCACCAGACAGACCACTGGTTCAATCGAGGAAATTGAAATTTGGTTGTCCTGGATCAATAGCCTTGGACTGTCAATGGGGCTCTCCTAGGGTTCAGGGAGGGTTTGGTAAATTTCAAATCCTATCAGCCTCCCTAAATCTCCTGACCTGTATCTATTTTTAAATCCGTAGCAGGTTGCATTTTAAGAATTCAAACTCTCCATACATAAAAATGTAAAACCTTTCCTAATCCCACCTGTACTCAAAGGTGGCCGGGTTTGGTTTAGAAAATTTCAATTAGTTGATTAAGAAATATAAAAATATATAATTCACATAAAATTCAAAATATTATTAAATTCAATATTTAACACATAAAATTTATATGTTTATCAGCAATATGCGGGTTGGGGATGGTCAAGTTTAACCTAATACTGTATCATATACATACTCTATGGCATGGACCAGATGGACAGACCAGAAAAACCGGGGATAGGTCAGGTGATCAGTTTTGTTTTATCCCACCATTATTTTGCCAAAAATCGTTGATTTGGTCACCAAGCCACTGACCTGAGTGGACAAACCATTTGAATCGTCCAACGGTTTTAGCTATTTTTTATGTTTTAATTTTTTATTTTTTTGTTAGAACGGGCCATCCATTCTGTTTAAATGGTTAGACCGTTCAACCCGGAAACCAGACCACTGACCAGTTTATTTTCCAATTCGACTTTAAAAACCTTGCTCTATGGGTTGTAAAATCGCAAAATCAATCCTTCAAGGAGAAAGACACGCCGCATAGGAGCGTGAATGAATAAGTACCCAACGGATAGGATAGAAATTGTCATCCCTAGGCTCTCCCCGCATGAGGTACAGACTTCTTGTGACTCGTACAAGCAAAGACATGTTGACAAGCTGTTGGATCTAGGGGGATTTCAAATTGGCACCCCACATGCACATCTCACTATGCATTGGGAATGGAGAGTTTGGTAACATTTGAGATCTTTCGGGGATTGTCTGTAATCTCCCCCTGTACGGTGGGGCTAAAGAATTCTGAGTTGGGCCGATCAATCATTCTCCCAAAAAACATTTAAATAAAAATAAAAACATAACCAAAAGACCAAAGTTGTGTCCCACTTGTCTACCTATTTGTGTATTGATGGTGCACGATTTGGAGCTCCTAGTTTGAAGGCAACTCGGATGTCGATTGGTCGGTTGGAGAGTCGAGCTGCAAGAAGAGAAGGCTTTAAAGAGCCCAGGGTGGATAATCCGGCAGGGTCACTCCGATACTTAAGTCAATAGCTAGTTGTGTAGCAAGCTAATACTGTGAATGCAAGAGAACTAGTAAGCACAAAATCGTGCATACTTGGATCTTAGGGGTTGATACCCTTATATAGATAGATTGTCGTGGGTCTTATAAAACACCTCCAAAATCCTCGGCCTACACCGTTAAGAGTCCGTTCTGCTCTGGGAGGTGGATAACGTGCTAGCTGATAAGGCCTATCACATCCATCCGATCCGAGCGGAGTGAGGATAAGTCATACATTCGTGCAGCCTGATCCCGAAGAGCTCGACAATTGGCATACTTCTAGAAGTCTGATACGTGTCACCTCGATAAGTTAGGCAATCTCAAGATACTCAGACCTTGGTCATTGTCGAGGTGCCCAAGACACCTGAAGTGGCTTAGCCCACCGAGATAAGAGGTGGCGCTGAGATGACAAGACGTATTGTGTCACAGTCAAACTGGCCGGTCACATCTACATATCCTATGCCTACTAGGTTGGGCCAAATCACCCCAGCATTTACCATGAAACCATCTTATCTGTCAATTACTCTCCGTTCTTCCTTTACATTTCTCCCTCCATCTTCTTTCTTTCTACATAGGGAAGTAATTTGTGGACATTCATATCTGTTTATTTTAGCAAGGCCAGGCTAAACCATTAACATTTGTTAATGGCATCAAAAACATGATTTGACCGTTTGAGGGATAGGTTGAGTGTAATATAGAATACGGAAGTGGATAATTTGAGGAAGGTTTGGCTGAACGACGATGGTTGTTCAGTTGGTGTGGAACCAGTGAACTTCCACGCTAATAATAAAATACATAGGGGCTGCACCTATTATAGTGGGGCCCATGAATTTACCTATTGTAAGACTTGTTTGATTTGGTGGATACCCTAGCTACTGCATTATTAATTGCCTTAAAAATCGTATCCACAAAAGCTAATTGAATGACCAATTTATTGGTTCGGCCGTCAAATTCAGTACATTGCTTTAAAATTGTGCCCAAACTACATGCATTATTGTTATGCAAAAAAACATTTATTTACTTTGATACCCTTATAATTTTATGTATTTAGTTTATGTATTTACTAAAATACCTTCTTATATTTTGCAACTGGTTTACTTAATTGACTTTTTATAAAGTTACATTTGTTTGGAGTGGAAAATTGAATTTGGGTAAATTTTACACTCCAATTTGATTTTACTAGCATTTGGTAAACATGTAATTTTATATCGAGAATCGATGTAAATTACATTTTAATTTAAATTTGCATCAAGAATCGATGTAATAAATACATTGATATTATCGATGTATTTATTACATTGGTCGCTCGCTCTATATCTCGCGCGCTCTCTCTCTTCTCCTCTCTCTCTCTTCTCCTTCTCTCTTCTTCTTCTCCTCTCTCTCTCTCTCTCGCTCACTCTCTCTCTCTCTCCTCTCTTCTTCTCTGGTTCTCCCCCCCCCCTTTTTTTCTCTTTCCACCATTGCCACTTGCCTCGATGTTTTCTTCGGTCTCCACTATACCCTGACGCCCTCCTCACTGAACTCTTCAATCTTCACTCACCCTTGAGAGGAGACCCTCACTCATTCCCACCTGTTCCTCCTCTTCTTCCCTCCCTGAGGCAGAGCGTTTAATAGAATAAAACCACCCACAAGAAAGTTTTAGCTTTTCTTCTTCATTCATGCTTTGTCTCTCACAAAACCAAGGCATAAAACGTTTCACGGTTCCTTTCTTCCTATTAATCATCTCCATTGTTTCTTTTGCAAGTAAAAAAGGCTACCAAAACGTGTGCAAATGCAGGTGTTAGACAGTGTATGCCCTTAGCTCCAATTAGAATGATGTACCTTATGACATTTATTGTAAATGAATAAAGTACATATTTGTTTCATGTTACTGTGGTGTGTTTCTGTGTAATACCCTTAAACTGGACACATATGAGACTCGTGTTAGTTTAGAATGTTCATAGCCGTTGGATAAGTCTGAGGAGATTCATCCTGCCAATGCTGACACTAATGTGCTGCCAAGTTGATTGGGGTAGCCTATCTCAGCTGCTAGGGTGAGATCCGAGGTACATGCAGTGTAGGTTTACTTGAAACCATGAACCGGACTAGATTTCTAGTATTTCCCTGGACCTTGGAAATTGATGGGCAAAACTAGAAAGTTACACCTGACCCATATACTCGATTATGATACCGCACTAGGTGTCAGATTGGGTTGTCTGATATGCCAATCAGTGAGATCCTTAGAGGGGATCAAAACCTAGGTATGTTGGAACAGTTTGAGAATTCATCTGAATGGGTGATCATAGTGACAGGATCAGCCCCTTTGTTGGACAAAGGTAATGATCGGAGATGCACTCTCTCTGATGGAAACCAAGACTGCCGGCAGCCGATTTTAATCATTGAAATTTATTTTGCAAAATATATTTATATACGGATATACATACATACACATATATATATATATGGCTATAAAAGGAGCTCTCCTAATGAGATTAGGAGCTCTCTTTATGGCTATAAAAGGAGGAGAAGGGCGAACCTTCAGACACATCATCAAATCATCAGATCTTAGATCACAGAGAGAGAAGATAGCAACAGTGTGACTGCGCCATCTTCTCCCTACGTCCTCCTCTTATTGCCACCATTGCCAGTTCGATCTTCACCGTAGGAGCGATCAAGAAAGGTTCTTGATATCAGTCTTTGGAGAAAGCCTAATCTGAAGTCGTGCTCACAGCCTCCATCGAATTCTTGCTGAAGGATTCGATTCTTGGGAAGAACACTTCTGATTCTACTCCACCCTACACTGTGTCATCTTCAGTGGGAGCAGTCTTTGGAGATTTCTTTGGGCGTGAATGTTATGGTCTCGCATGTAGGATCCCGTCACGGGTCGGTCCACAGTGCGAAAGCCCTACTTTTCCTGGCGCCTTCCCTTGCGTGTTAGACCCTATTGTGGCAATCGCGTGGGTGATTTGTCCAAGAGATCACCCGAAATCTCCTTACTCTCTTTCTTGACTGCGAAAAACTGAATGTTTTATTTCAATTCATAGCTCCTTAAATAGGAGATTACAGAAGAGAAATCCTTGTTGGATTCGGCTAGGCTAGGGTAATCCAACTCAAACTAAAACTCCAAATTTCATACTCAAACTAAAACTCATAACTCTTACTTAAGAAGATAAAATAAGATAAGGATAAGATAAGATAAGGGATAAGGGATAAGGGATAAGATAAGCTGGCAGTGAGTTGGCTTGACGTGTCCAGATAAGGGTGGACCCACCCCTATGAGCGGTTGTGTGGGCCCTGCTCTGCTGCTGCTACCGGGTGCATGCGCGCGGTGCTGCTGCCTTGCAGTGCGTGTGCACGGCTCATGGTGCCGCTGCCGTGCGGTGCTGGGCGTGTGCGCAGTGCGTGCTGCCGTGCGAGGCGCACTGCTGCCTCTACTGCTGCAGTGTGGTGCGGTGCGCACTGTCAGGTGGTGCGTGCTGTGAGCTGTCAGGCGGTGCGTGCTGCGTGCTGCCAGGCAGTGTGCGCTACGCGCTGCCGGGCGGTGCGTGCTGCTAGGCGGCCCGCTGTGCATGCTGCTGCCTATGATTGCGGCGCAGTGTGCTGCCAGGTGGTGTGTCCATAACATCACACCCCTCCCGGACTATGAGCTTGTCCTCAAGCTCGAATTCCGGATACATGGCTTGGAACTCCGCCAATGGATCAAACGGCTACACACTATCTCTCAGTCCACCAACAACATGAACAACTAGGACTGCCCCGTAGCTCAGTGCATAAAGCTGGATTATTTGATGCAGACCCCAGTCACCTTCTTTAGTTTCCAGCTCCCAGGCGTAACCATGGCTTACAGTGACTACACGCTCTGCTGCACTCAGGCCAGCCACAAGGACATTGAAGTGTTCCCCACCTCCTGGGTCATATAGTTTGAAGTAGTTTTGTGGAAGATCCACATAACAGAAATCACGTACTAGACCACGACCCCGGTGTGCTATGTTGTGGATCACAAGAATGCACTGGCTATGCTTACAGTAGAGAACCTCAAGAGCAGCCTTACCGAAGAGAACCATGCATTTTAAAATATCCTCTCGGCCTCCCCCATATATATTTTCCGCCATATTGCAAAACATAGGGCTGTCCGTGAACACAAAATCCATGCCATCAATATAAGCTTGAGAGAAAGTTACCTCTATGTCTTGCCCCTCCACCTTACATCTCTTGCACACTCATGTTTCTTGGATTTCTGCATAGTTACCATACTGTGGTGCCGCAACCATAACTCTATGTCCACGCCGAGCCAAGGCCTTCGGTAAAGCCCCAACAACATCGCCAAGCCCACCTGTCTTCGTCAAAAGGAGCGCATTCTACAGGTTCTACAATAAATCTCGTGACATTGTCCCCAGCCAAAAGAGGAGACTTTACAGTTTCATCCTCCGTGCGCTGATCCTTGGAAATAATTGCGGCTGTAGGGGCAGCGATCTGTTGTTCGTTGGATGCCTCTGCCCAGTCCGAACGGCATTTGTTGGTGTTGGCGATCCCCTCAAAACTTATTTCTTTGTTGGAGAGGAATGCTTCCAGCAGGCGTCGCATCTCCCGGACGTCTTCCCTGACTTCACGAACCTCCATGCTGGTTTCTGCTAGCCTATGTTCCAGTTCGTTGACCTTAACCGATAGCTGCTCCATATCGCCCGTGATGTTTGGCTCTGATACCAAATTGTTATGGTCCCGCGCGTAGGATCTCGTCACGAGTTGGTCCATGGTGCGAAAGCCCTGCTTTTCCTAGCGCCTTCCCTTGCGTGCAGACCCTATTGCGGCAATCGCGTGGGTGATTTGTCCAAGAGGTCACCTGAACTCTCCTAATGGGTTATTTGTCCAAGAGATCACCCAAACTCTCCTTACTCTCTTTCTTGACTGCGAAAAACTGAATGCTTTATTTCAATTCGTAGCTCCTTAAATAGGAGATTACAGAAGAGAATTCCTTGTTGGATTCGACTAGGCTAGGGTAATCCAACTCAAACTAAAACTCCTAATTTCCTACTCAAACTAAAACTCATAACTCTTACTTAAGAAGATAAAATAAGATAAGGATAAGATAAGATAAGGGATAAGGGATAAGATAGGGATAAGGGATAAGGGATAAGATAAACTGGCAGTGAGTTGGCTTGACATGTCCAGATAAGGGTGGGCCCACCCCTATGAGCTATCATGTGGGCCCCGCTCTGCTGCTGTTGTCGGGTGCATGTGTGCGGCTCATGGTGTCGCTGCCGCGCGGTTCGTGCGTGCGGTGCCGCTACCGCGTAGTGGGTGCGCGCGGCTCATGGTGCCACTGCCGTGCGGTGCCGGGCGTGTGCGCGGTGCGTGCTGTTGTGCGGTGTGCGTCGCTGCCTCTGCTGCTGCCGTGTGGTGCGGTGCGCGCTTTTAGGCGGTGCGTGCTGTGCGCTTCCAGGCGGTGTGTGCTGCGTGCTGCCAGGCGATGCGCGTCGTCGGGCGGTGCGTGCTGTTGCCTATGACTGCGGCACAGTGTGCTGCTGGGTGGTGTGCCCATAATAGTGAACACCTTCATTGGGAGTTACTGCTACTCTGTATTAGGTATATCCCTCTCCTACCTTTTGGTTTCAGATTTGGTTTGGTTCTTGGTTCAAGATTGATCCTTGAAAATGTAGATTTTCTAAAACAATGAATGTTATTCCCAAATGGAGAGAGAGAAATTTTTGAAATTTCGCCCAACCTACCTGTAGGGTTTGGCCATCCATATGATGGATCTCTCATCCCTTCAACAGGGTCTCAAGTCTCAGGTAAAAAAGGCTAACGACCTTCCTTCGGCAATGAATGTGGTTCAGCTTCTCAAGCAACGAACTGTTACCTATTATATTGGTTGCCTCACCGTCTCCAATGACCTACTCTATGCTGCCTCGGGTTCAGTTAAGTCTCGCTTTTTCAGAAATGAAGGTCTTCACCACTCACCAGGACTCTAAGATCCGAGTCTGGTAGCTAACCCTAGCCAAACGATTAGGGTTGTTCACGGGTCGGGTTGGATCGGTTTACTAGCATTTTTTCAACCGACCCAACCTAGTCGGTTTACCTAGAAATGAAACCGAAACTGACCCAGTACTAAGTAAAACTGACTTGGTCGGTTTGAATCGGTTTGGGTCGATTTTGTGAATGATTCTCTTGGTGTGAATGGTAAAGGATTCAAGACTAAGAAAGCAAAGGCTGGATGCCTGGAAATTAAAAATGATTTGATGGATTAAAACTGATTTTTTATATATCAAAAAATTTATATATAATATGTATATTTCTGAAATAAAGCTGAAATATATATATATATATATATATATATATATATATATATATATATATATATATATATCTGAAATAGATATTAAAACTGAAATATATCAGATATATATATATAATATATCTAAAATATTATATATATATATATATATATAATATATCTAAGTTAGTTTGGGTCGATTCGGTTTTAGCTTTCACACATGAAAACCGAAACCGAACCGAACCATTGGTTTATGTTTTTTTGTAACCCGAAACAAACCAGTGCTGAAGGAAAACCGCCAACTCGGGTTGGATAGGATCGGTTTGGTCGTTTGAAACGACATCAACTCATGGCGATGACATCTACCGAAGAACTGCGTCCACGTCAAACGTCACAAGAAACGAGTATGGATTGAACACACAGACGTTGTCTCTGGCCTCGCCATCAGAAATGGTTTAATCTACTCCGTTTCCTTGGGCAAGTGCTTGAAGGTATGGCGGGCATCGGATCTCTGTTGCTTGGAGTCCGTGAAACCCAAGGCAGATCTTCGTTGCAACCAGCCGGAGAGGATCAGTTGTTCGTTCTCTCTTCTCCTCCTCCTTTTTCTTCTTCTTCTTCCCCTGCTCCCTACTCCTCTATAGATTGTCTTCTCCTCCTCTGCACTATCTCTCACTGCAACAAACCAGAAAACGTAAACTCCATTTACGTTGATGTAACCAAACAGGACGAGTGTAAATCGACACAATGGCCGGTCTATATTTTGCACTCTTGCCGAACCGTCGTGTCTTAACTCCATCGATGTAAAAGAGCATTTACACATGAAACATATGCAGCCTAAGGATTTGTTTGTATTTTTCTTTTGGGAATAGTCAAATCTCTTGGGTGTATTTTTTATTCCAAAAATACCCCGAATAACTCAAATATTTAAGGGTGTAATCAAATTGAACATTAATTGAATGTTGAGTTCAAATTTGATTAGGCTCATTTTGAGTTGGATGTCGATTTAAATCTGAGAATATGTTTAAGGCTGCATTTGGTATTCCTTATTTTAAGGACTTATATCTTTTTGCATTTAAAAACTCAGTCTTTATAGAAGCATCTTAACTATTAAAAGGGTAAGGAATGTCAAATGCAGTCTAAATAGTGTTTTTACTTGAATTCAACTAATAAAATATTCGACTCGAGTGCTTGCAATTCTGGATTGATTGACTTAATGTGCACTTGAAGACAAAGATTGATATTATACATGTTTTATGTTTAAAGTTATCGTTATTTTTTATTTATTTTTAATAAAAATTATTGGAGAATTTGGTGTTTAGTTCTAATTCAATTTATGCAAGTTTAATTGATAATTATTGTTTATTTGAAATATGAAAAAGCAAGGTTGATATGTCAAATTTAGGCTCAAACCTAAACCTGCATGCTTGATTAGTTTTTTGTACTTTCAAGCCAAACTCAAACTTATTGAATATTTAGTCGGACTGAATTCAAAGAAGAAACTAGAATGTGATTAATTGAACTCTAATTCAAATTCAAATATAAAAATATTTTAATCGAACCAAGTCAAGACATGTTGAAGTTGAACCCAACTTGAATAATTGCACCCATACGGCCATACAGACTATATCTAGGGGGTTCAACTTGGCTATGCACCAATTGCACCCTTACTCAAATCAACCTTTTTGAAGCAAAACATTGGACGAGATCAAAATGTTATTTTATTTTGATTAATTTGGCTAAACAGATGTTAGGATCAAGACAACTATAGTAAAACCGGTATGAAACTATAGGGGTGTCTGAGCAATATGCAAAGTTGCAAATTATGATGTTGAATAAAACATGTGAAATCATAAGGGGTGTTTAATGTAAATGACTCAGAAAAAACTATGCATCGGCTTGGCACATCAATCATTTCGACTTTGAACCTGGACAGGTACATGATCTACCTAAAATCACGACCACATACATTTCGTGAATAAATAAATAGTTTTTTGCTATTAAAATATCATAAATAATAAGTAGGGTAGAGAGTAGAGACAAAATAAAAGTTTATGATCTAATTGGCGGGTTAACGCATCCTGTAGACCCACGGGTTCAGATAACGCGTTCTATTTACGGGGGGCCTCTATGATGTTGAAAGGATATGATATTTTGAAAGAATTTTGGCCTATTCTATTAAAATAAAGCGGAAAGGTGTTTTGGAAAAAAAAAAAAAGACTTAAAAAAAGGTCTTTTTTGGAAAAAAAAAGTGGCTGGCCTCTATCTTCCTCATTATTTAGGTTGAAAATAATATACGATTAAATGGCCCACGATTAGGGGTGGCAATTTTTCCCGTCCCCAACCGACCTAATGGGGTTGGGGATGGAAGGTACCTTGGCGAGTCGGGGTCGGGATCAGGGTCAGGGATGGGGTTACCCATGAATCCTCGATCAGGAATGGGGACGGGGATGGGGAATGCAATCCCCACCCTGACCCATCCCCAATTAATATTATATAATATATTATATTATATTATATATTATACAAGTATAATAATTATTAATTTATTTATAAAATAGTAAAAACTAAAAGTCTAAAACATAATTCAAAGAAATCAAGAAAAGTTGAAAAGTTGAAAAACCCTTAACCCTCGACTAAACCAGTTACCGGTCTTCATTCTTTTGTCTTCGATAGAGAAGACTCAAGAGAGGCGACTAAACCACAAAACCAGTAAACCCTAGCTTCGTCGTCGAGTAGCTGACCGCCAACCACCGTCGCTGATTGTTGCCACTGCCCACTTGCCCGCCAGACATCGAACAAAAGAGAGGCCAGGGAACTGAGGAAGAGACTTCATCTTCGTCGTCGATTCACAGACCGCCGACCGTCGTCGCCGTCGTTATCACCCTTCGGATTCTCTCTCATCGATCATCATCGACATAAACTCTCCCAAGTCCCAATGGTCCTCCCTCTCTCTCTTAATTTCAGGGATTCGGGTCTCCGATAGGAAATTCATCCCCGTCGAAATTGGGGATAGAGGAGGAATTCCTTTCCCATTGGAGATCGGGGACGGGGATGGGGGTGATTAGGGGGTCGGGGTCGGGCTAGGGGATGGGGAATGTATTCCCAGCCCCGAACCCGCCCCGTTGCCATTCCTACCCACGATCCATTAAAATATCTTAATTTGGCTTTCACGGTTGGCTTGGTTATCCCAATAGGGCGTCGTGAACTCATTTTGGTTGACCGGTAAATGGCAAGTGAAAAGACAGAGAGGGGGTCGTCTTGACGTGAGGCCAAAGCGAGGAGCTCCAAAGCGAGACGTTGTTATAAATAGTGGACTCGCGCCCGCAACCAAAATTCAGAAGTCAGGTCTCACCGTCTCAGGTCTCTCTCTCTGACTGAGCTTCTGATCCGACGGCCCCGTTTTTCTGTTACCAGAACAACTTCGAAAGTTGTTTTCCGGTGAGTTCGAAATGGCGGAGAAAAGCAAGATTTTGATCATTGGAGGAACCGGTTATATCGGAAAACACATTGTCGAAGCAAGTGCCAAGTCTGGACATCCAACTTTCGTTTTGGTCCGACAAAGCACAGTTTCTGATCCTGTCAAGGGGAAACTCATCGAGGGTTTCCAGAACTCCGGCGTCACTCTCATCCATGTAAGCAACACTCCCCCCTCCCCCAACCCTAAAAAATAGCTTCTATATAATATTTTTTTCGCTTTTCTGGAGGGGCTTGAATGTTTATACGATTGAATTGTGGTATCTACGTGTCAGAGAGTCGATTGACGGAGATCTCTGTTTTCCTTGTTATGTATCAGGGTGACCTTTACGATCATGAAAGTTTAGTGAAGGCGATCAAGCAGGTCGATGTAGTAATCTCAACTGTAGGTCACGTACAGTTACCAGATCAGGTGAAGATCGTTGCTGCCATCAAGGAAGCTGGAAATGTTAAGGTAATCAATTGTTTCATTTATTCTTATTCTCTTTTTTTTTGTTTATTTATTTATTTTTCCAGATTCTATTTTCATTCTCTCTGCATCTCTGTGGGTTTTTAAACTTCTATTTCTGTGAAAATGCTTCAATACCACCTTTATTTATGGAAGGAGAGAGGTGTTCTTGCAGTAAAACAAAGTAAGGAAATAAAGTAAAAATGTTTTTCCGTGTGTTCTGGATCTGTGAAAAGAAGGTCGTACAGAGCCCTGTCATCTTCTTCTTCTTACGATCAACGCTGATTGCTATCCGAGAAATCCTTCGATCTGTGGGGGAAAAAGGGTTGTGGTTCAGCTCTTTGGAGTTTTGGATTAAAAATGCGCGTGAAATCATATTCAATATTTTCTAATAAATCTTACAAATGCGTGCATTAATGAATGATATCGTTTTCTTTCTTACATTTACATTTAGCACTACTTGATATTTAGTTACCCGAATGTGAAAATGACCCGTGCCCTGTCTTTAAAGTTTAAACGCTCTCCTTTTTTCCTCTTGTTCCCATTTCTCTTTTTGGTGCCTCAAACCACTTTTTCGGAGGAAAAAAAAGAAAGGAAAAAGTTATTTAGGAGAGAGGATGACGACGAAAGTATATAATAATATCGTGCCTATCATTTGCAATTTTGCACACATTCCAACTAATCCAACCCGATTTATAATCTGAGTTGCGTGTAAACAGAACAACGGTCAAACATTGGGTTGGGTTAGAGTAAGGGTTGAAGTTGAACCATAGACCGAGTAATCGCCTTTCTGGGCAAATGGTAAATACGCCTGCCGTACGTGAATTCCTGAGCATTACTTGATGGGTTGTATTTTTGAACGACTGAACCTTCAGGTAGAAGAGAAAAAAAGGTTGTTTTCTTTTTAATTTTTCTGGTGTGAACAACTCTAATGTTTTTCATCCCAATTGTACAAATGATCAACTGGATAATGTAATGATGTTTTTGTAATTATTGTGGTGCATTACTCAGAGATTCTTCCCGTCGGAATTTGGCAATGACGTGGATCGTGTTCACGCTGTTGAGCCAGCCAAGACTGCATTTGCAACCAAGGCTCAGATACGCCGTGCTACTGAGGCTGCAGGGATCCCCTACACTTATGTTTCCTCCAATTTCTTTGCTGGCTTTTTCCTCCCGACCTTGTCACAGCCAGGAGCCACTGCTCCTCCAAGGGACAAAGTCATCATATTAGGAGATGGAAACCCAAAAGGTAAGTGGATGGACATCTTTGACTCTTTTTCTATCTAAAACAGTGCAAGCCCAATTTACATGGCATTATTTTGTTCCCATGACCCGGTGGAAATGTGGAATTAGGGGTATCTATTAGAAAATAAAAACTTATTTAGGGAATTCACCTAACAGCTTTAGATTTTAGGTTAGAACAATTTTTTGAAATGGTATCAGTCTGTCAAATGGTCTATCTCGTAGGCCCTATTATAATTAATTAAATTTTAAAACAAGGTATGGATGGGCCTATGCTTGTTTAGGTTTGATGAAGGAATATGTTAGAAAATGAAAACTTATTCAAAGGTCTCTCACCTAAGGTTTAGGTGAGCTCAAGATTTTAGGTTGAACAGCCACTTGAGAGTATATTGAGTATTTCTTTGTGTACTAGGATTGGAGATCCAAACAAATTTAAGCGTTGCATTTGAATTCGTGAGACATCTAATTCGTAGTAGAATTTTTATATGCATCTCTATTTTTAACTTGTTCATATTTTCATATGGCAGCTGTTTTCAACAAGGAAGAAGACATTGGCACCTATACGATCAGAGCTGTAGATGACCCTCGAACCTTGAACAAGATCCTGTACCTGAGACCCGCGGGCAACATTTACTCATTCAATGACATTGTATCCCTGTGGGAAAAGAAGATCGGCAAGACCCTTGAAAGGATTTACGTCCCAGAGGAGAAACTTCTCAAGGACATCCAAGGTCAGTAAGACCCAACTTAATTTGATCGTGTTAGCAGTTGAGAAGCTTTTTACTGTAGTCTAGTCTGTAAGTAGTTAGCTAGGAAGCCAAGGTTGCCGAATCAGTCAATTTCAGTAATTAAATCAAAATGGGTTAAATTGATTTTTGTTGGTAGGAAAATGGGCTCGACAACGGGCATAGATGTAAAAACTGGATTTGGAATTGGAATAATCCAAGTTTTCTCTGTTTTTACAACTAAATAATGCTAGCTCGTTCACCCTGCTCTCTGTTGATTTTCACGTGTCCCTGTTTCCCTGTTGATGCAGAGTCCCCAATTCCAATCAACGTTGTACTGTCCATTGCCCACTCAGTCTTTGTAAAGGGAGATCACACCAACTTCGAGATCGAGCCTTCGTTTGGTGTGGAGGCTTCTGAGCTCTATCCTGATGTGAAATACACCAGCGTGGACGAGTACCTCAATCAGTTTGTCTAAGATCCTAACTCTTATCCAAAATGTTTGGTTCAGTTGCAGTAGATTAAAGTAAATAAAATGGTACCACATACGATTGCAGTCTTGTCTTTTAGAAGTTGTGTGATGAAGAAAAGAGGTGGGTTGCTTTGCTTGTGTCTGAGAGAATTGCTGTGTGTAAACTTTTCTGATCAGAAACCAATGAAAATTTGTCGGGTGTTGTCGACTGGAACGGGCATCGCCCTTCACTTGGAAAATCAACATCCAGACAACAAAATTGCTTTATATCTAAGTAAACAGGAGATAGCCATTATGACAAGAAAGGTAGCAAGATTATATATCCTTTCATGATTTTCCCCGCTTAACAAATGGCAAAGTATCTAAGCAACATCGATAATGCCACGAGTGCTCCTCGAATTGAAGCTCAGGTCCTCCACAAAAAAAGTAGTCTTGCTTAATTAAAGCAAGTCTAGTCGGGCCCAGGCTATGGCCCGAATCGTAGATGCTAAGCCCGGCCCATGATCATCCTTACCCGGTACTTGGTAGATGAGATGGCGTAAGTACTTCGGATTTTTTTATTCACTTTTTCTATCAATTCTCCACCCGTAAATTGGAGTCACACATCTCTATTGTAAATTAAGAGTGAATAGGAAATCTGGGCTCTGGGCTCTGGTGTGAGGGCACGCTTTGCCGGCTTTGGGAACGTTGAGCCATATAATATTTGTTTCGAAAAAGAAAATAAGAAATTCTTTATATTTTTTAAATTAAGATAGTTCGGTTTAATTACGTTAAAATCATTGCTCGGTCAAACCCGAGAGAGCCCAACAATCCCCATCGTTGCTATCCCTATCCACTAACCTCCGAGAAACAACAAGCAGTCCTATCTCAACTCTGAATGGGAAATCTGTACACTCCAATTGCTTGTTTGATCGTGCTAGAACGGTTTTGAAGTTGAACCAATGCAAGAAGAAACTAGAAAGAGTAAAGTCTTAGAATGAAATCTTAAGAAGAGTACTATAACTATTCCTCTAAGCTAATCGTGGTGGAAATAGGTTCTTGCATGCATAGAACCAACACCAGAAGGAAGAATAAGATCTCAATTGAAAGGCAAAGTGGAAAATGCACTAATGATGTTGATGATAAGGACATTGCATATTGTATGCCAGTATATGATGAATATACTGATGTAGTGGTCGTAATTAATAAGGCTGTATTTGGAACTGATACAAATTGAGTGTAAATTTTTATTCTATTTCACTTTTGCCAACTTTATGCATTGATAAATGAAAAATCAATGTATATTTATATTTATAATAAGATGTAAAACTACATCAATAAAAAAGAAGTAAATTTGCATTCAAGTGGTTTTTTGATTAAAAAAAAGGACATATGTTTTATTAGAATTCGTGTTTGCATCTATTAGAACTAAAAGTCTATTTGGTAATAAAATAAATTTATTAGTGTAAAACTAACCTAATTTTGCAATTTATATAGACCGTTTTATATTCTACATATTTACATTTACACTTATTTGCATCGTTTCCAAACACATCCTAAGGAAAAAGATATAGGCATGATCAATGCACACCAAGTGTTTGATGTAGAGAATGGGTCTACTATTGGTCAAGTTGTGGAATTGAAATTGTCCTATGATTTGTTTAACAATAGTTAATTAGAATATGAGCATAAAATAAAAAATTAAATGCAACCAATTAGAGACGGATTAGTGAGCCCTATAGAGTTTGCGGAAAATGCCTTGCCACATTGCAGTAAAACTTCCTAAGGTAGCAGCTTGTGGAAAACAAATTGGAAACCAACAAGGTATGAACAAATTTACCAAAAATAAAATAAAATAAAGAGATGAACAAAGCATTGGATAATAGTGGAGAGACAGGAAAAAAAATGCACAAATCAAATGTTTACAAGAGACTTTGCCTCTGCAGTATAAATAAAAAAGGCAACATTAAAACAACAGAAACACTTGGATTTATGTGCATGTAGGGGAAATTTCAAATTGTAGTTTCTCCCAACGCCACAATGATTATTGAAATGAATGCTTACTTGGAACATTGTAAGTCGAGGTGAAATATAGCTATATGGGGTGTAACTTGAAATGCCCAACCAAACATCAAAACTAATAAACATTTAAAATAACGTTTTTCAATTAAACGTTTGTTTAAGAAACACCCCATCAATAAATGCCCATGGAACCAAAAGGACATTGTTTTCATCACAAGTTTTATTTGTTCTAATTTATTCTTCAATGGGTCTGGTCATAATTGGATTTTTGAAAAAGAAAATTATTGAACATAAAAAACAATTACTCGAAAATAAGGTCGTTAATGAAAGAGTAACTAAAATTATTCTGTAAATAATAATTTTAAGAAATTAATAATTAATAATTATCTGAATTAAAATGGGTAATTTCAACAAATAATTTTATGTAATTAAATTTTTCTATTAACATTTTTTAATAATAATCAGTATTATTAATAGATTAATAATATTAATAAGTGAAATCAATAATAATAATAAAGTATATTATTATTATTAGTAGTAGTAGTAGTAGTAGTCGTACTACTACTACTACTACTAATATTTTATTTTTATTTTATCAAGTAATTAATTTGTTATAATTATAATTTTTAGTTAATTCATAAAATAATATTTTCTTTTATAATTCTTTAAATTTAAAAATATTGAATAATTGAAAGTTTTATAATTTAACATTCACAAAATGAAATATTTATTGGAGAATAATAATAATATTAATTATAATTACTGGTAATAATAATAATGTAAATAAGTAACACTAACTATATATTTATAAATAAATTAATATGAATTAATATTAATATAAAATGATTATATCCCAATTATTAGTTAACATTATTAAAATACTTATTAATTATCATTAATTAATTAACATTCTGAAGTAATAATTATCATTAAATAATTATTTTCAAAATAATTAATATGAGTTAATATAAATATAAAATGATTATATCCAAATTATTAATTACCATTATGAAAATATTTATTATTAATTATAACTACTTATAATAATATATTTAATTATTTCATATAAATGTATGAATTATAATTTCTAATAATGATTATAATATAAATAATTACCATTGAATATTTATTTTTAAAATAATTAATATGAGTTAATATAAGTATAAAATGATTATTTCTGAATTATTAATTACCATTATGAAAATATTTATTAATTATCATTTCAAATTAATAATGAGCAATATGTAATTAATAAATTATCAGCAATTAAGTATTAGCAGTAATTATTATAAGAATTTATTTTTCTGAATTAATAATGAGCAATATTATCACTAATTAATTATTATCAACAATTAAGTAATAGCAGTAATTATTATAAGAAATTGTTTTCAATAATTAATTATTATCGGTGAGTAATTATTATTAGTAATTAATAGCTGGAATTAATTAATTAGAAGTAGTTAGCAGTAATTAATAGTTGTAATTAATTCATTAAAAGTAGTTAACAGTAATTATTATTAGTAATTAGTAGTTGGAATTAATTAATTAGTTTAGTAGTTAACGGTAATTAATAACACAACTTCCTTTTTTTTAGGAAATGATTGAAAGTGGGAGCTTCCCACTTCTCACAACTATGCATGGTGGTGGGCTCCACTCTGCATGTTAGTGGGTTGTTTTCTTGAACTATCACTAATAAGAATTTGATACATTTCTTGTGGGCTCTATTCTTAAACTACCACTATTCAGATTTTGGCATGTGTACATTTTGTTTAAATCTTTGAAATGACAGATGTATTGGGGGAGACTTTGGCCTGATTTCATTACATTTATATATATATATATATATATATATATATATATATATATATATATATATATATATATATATATGTAGAGTGCCAAACTTTATATGTTGTATTATTTTGTATGGGTTTTAATTGTACATATTTGTATTTATTATATTCCTTCCAAACTAAGGCTCAGTTTGGAAGGAGTACAAATACAAAAATGTACATTACAAACATATTCAAAATAATACAAAATAAAAAATTTTGCACTCTACATATTTGTATTTGTACTCTTTCCAAACTAAGCCTAAAGAGTGAATGCCAATTCTTTCAGGCCTCCCACTCCCAATGTGAACCTGATTCATTGGAAGCTGCCCCCTATTGGCAAGAGTGTCAATGGACTACTTTTGGGTTTGGGCCGACTACTTTTGGGTTTGGACGGGTCCAAACCAAAATCAATTTAGACGGATTGGACAGACAAGCAAGACATATTGAATTAGACCAGTCCAAAGTATTTATTGGATTGGATTAGACCTGGTCCATCCATAACGAATTTATATTGGACTGGGTTAGATTAAACCAATATCTGATCCATTGATATAAGATAAGAATATACTTGTCGATGGATCGGGTTTGGGTTGGAACCAAACTAAATTAAAACGAATTTAAACAGATTGAATGGTCCAAGCATTGAATTAGACTGATCCAAAATGGTTCAAAATATTAATTGGATTGAATTAGACTTGGCCCATTTGTAATGAAATCACATTGGACTATATCAGATTTGACTAAATCCAGTCCAATTGACACCCCTACCAACTGGTTGGTGGAAGTTAAGCGTTGATGCATCTATGACCCGATGGGGCTGTCTTTGGAGTGGTTATTAAATACCATGGTGTCACGAGGGTAGATTTACAATGGAAGAAACTCGTGCGGCATCCAGGACAAGGGAGGCCAAGACAAGCCATAAGTATGCTTGGGGCTAGGAGTTGTCCAATGTGATGGCTCCACCAAGTTCAGTAGCACTGGATTATGACCTCAATTCGCATAGTCGGGGCTCTCTGTTGGCTCTAGCTAGTCCATGGGAGGCGCCTCTTACGTGCTAAAGGGCGACGGCCATGATGAGAGGCAACTGGGCACCGATGAGAGGGACTCCTATATGCCAATGATGTAGGCACCTGATGTGCCGATGATGATAGGAAACCGCTGGGCCGGAACACACCCATGCACTATGGGCAACAGGGTATCTCATTCAATTTAGGCAAGGGGCCGGTGAGGTGTAGGGACATGCTTAAGCCAAACCCACATGCCAAGCCTCCCTTCAGTGAGCGGATGCATAGTGCCAGTCCATGCACTGTCCCCATGAGCATGCACTATCCGCATGCCAACCCCGCAAGGGATGTTAGTCTAGGAATGCCAAGGTTAGGCACCCAAGGAGGTCGACCACCCCTGCTCAAAAAGTACGTTAAGCTTTTTAGAGGTCAGCCTGAAGATGACATCAATTCTCCCAAAAATCTTACAGGCAAAAATGATGATGGTGTCCCTTAACGTAAGCCCGCCAAGCATAGGAAAGGCTAAGCCTGTGTCAAACCGTGACAAGCTCCCCCACTCAATCCATTGTCGTCCTCGACAATGGCTCCTCTTGTGAATGGGCGTTTGTGTCCCGTGCCATCCACTTGTGTGCCAATTTTGGCCTCGCCTAGTCAACCCGAGTCTCGCCTATGTTGGTGTCCATTGATGGGGACGAAACCATTTCATCATGTCGGTCTGCCTAGACTTCACCGCCAGTGTTGACGTTACTCAAACTACGCAATGGCTATGCCGTTGAATTGCGTGAAAGAAGGGCCCTCGAAGAAATTGAATGTGTGTGCTTCGCAGAGGTCCTCCCCATATATCATCTTTACCTCAAGGCCCGACCGTCTTCGTGGTAGCTTTTCGGTGGTGCTACTGAACACAATGTGATAGATCTACTCCTACTGTTGGTGATGTGTCCTGGGTACCCTTTCACCATGCTGGCCTGCAAACTTCACCTTGTCGTGTTCAGGTTACTCAAACCTGGCCATGGATTATGCTCTCTTGGCCCTCGAAACTACACTTCACCTCGCCGACTCGGGCTACCTCTTCACTCCGAGGGGGCCCCAATGTGTTGCTGCCTCAAGGAGATCTGACCACAATGTGTGTAAGTGGTGGCAACTTTTACCCATGATGTTTTCGAACATGCACTCGCCTTTGTGATGTGTATTGTTGCTGCACATGTTCCACCTTGTTGAATGCTGAGCATGTCTTCCAATGCATTGCTAGTGTAGGGCCGCCATGCTCCAACAACCAGTGTACCCACATCCCTATCATTCCAATATTGTGGTTTCAACCGAGGACCCATTTTGTGCTAGACTTCCACTTCAGTGATATTCCTTGACCAACTGTCGACACCAACAAATTTCGGACTGTTGTCCCTGCCTTAGTAGTGCCTCAGACAAAGTTACAAAACTATGGCTCATCGTCATGAAACCAAGATGTAGGTGCACCGCCCACAACTCACCAAAATGAGCAGCAACTAATGTCTGTGAGGAAGCATGGCACTCCCCCACTCAAACCACCACAATATGCCTTCCATGAAATGGCCCATGCGTCTGCCCCCCCCCCCCCCCCCATGAGTGCTGCTTTGGAGTCATTGGAATGGGGACACGATGAATGGCCTCTTGCCAGGCCTGATGAGAGTTGCTTGCTTAAACCCGAATGGAAGTGCCTAGGGACCGCACCCCACAAAGTGTTTCTTGTCGTGATCACCACTTCAACTGGCTTTGTATGCATTTTCTCTGATACCAACTGCTGTAGCAGTTGGGTAGCTCACTCTGATACCAACTGTCACGGGGGTAGATCTATAGTGGAAGAAACCCGTGCAGTGTCCAGGCCAAGGGAGGCCAGGACAAGCCTTATGTATGTTTGGGGCTAGGAGTTGCCCGATGTGATGGCTCCACTAAGTTCAGTAGCATTGGATCATGACCTTAGTTCGCATGGTCGGGGCTCTCTACTGGCTCTGGCCGGTCCATGGGAGGCGCCTCTTACGTGCTAAAGGGCGACGGCCATGATGAATGGCGACTGGGTGCCAATGAGAGGGACTCTTGTATGCCAATGATGTAGGCACCTGATGTGTCAATGATGATAGGCAACCGTTGGGCAGGAATACACCCGTGCGCTATGGGCAACAGGGTAGTTCATTCAGTTTAGGCAAGGGGTTAGCGAGGTGTAGGGACATGCTTAAGCCAAACCTGCATGCCAAGCCTCCCTTCAATGAGCGGAGGCACAGTGTCGGTCCATGACTATCCCCATGAGCATGTGTGCACCCATGAGGAACCCTGATAGCCATGCTAGCCATTAACCAGGGTCGTCCCGCAAGGGAAGTTGGTATAGGAATGCCAATGTTAGGCATCCAAGGAGGTCAACCACCCCTCCTCAAAGAGTACGTTAAGTTTTTAAAGGTCTGCCTAAAGATGACATCAATTCTCTCAAAAATTTTAGAGGCGAACGTAAGCCCGCCAATCTTATACAAAGCTAAACCTGTATAAGACCGTCACAATGGAGGCCATCACTTATATAACCTGAGAAAGCCCATTTCGGTTTGCACCTCTGAAGAAGAAGAAGCAGAAGTTAAGGACGTTGTCCACTTTCTTATTATTGACGCATCCACTCAGTGGTAGCCTTGTGCAGGAGTCAAGTCAACCTGTTCTATGTCGCCTCGGTACGCCGGAATGCTAATTAGTAAAGTCTCTCATATTCTAGAGCACGTCACTCTCTTGATCTTGATAAGCCAACAACCCTTCTCATTTGGTGTACAAATCCTCCAGGTTGTCATGCCCTTGAGACTATTGATTGATGAAAAATGGATTTTGGCTTTTTTGACTTTTAAAAAGAAAGAAATCGACTTCATTAATGTTGATCTTGATTTAAACTGACTCGGCCATGTAAATGGAATAGCGCAAGAAAGAAATATATGGAACTAGAACATAATTAATTACCAAATTAATGATTGTAACCAGACCAGACTACCCCAACTCTTCATGGTCTTGCTTCACCTAACCGACCTTAACGCAATAAGCAGGGCTATGGGAGGGATGTACATGGAAAACTATTATTTAGCCATGTGGCAAAGGGCCATTGAGCTGAGCTGTGAAGATTGTCACTTGGAAGTTGGAATTGAAGAGGCTAGGGCACACTGCACTGCATGCAGCTGTACATTGTGAAACACATGGACCCATCTTTTGACTTGCATCCTAATTGTTCGTTACATCATTATTATCATCTAAACCTAAACCTAGCTTGTTGGGGTCCGCCACATGAATCCTGCAGTTCTACCATTTCATGAATGCCATGACACAAAAATTTTAATGTCATATGCATCCCAACCCGACGCAACCCTCTTCCATTATTCGGGCTTGGGGCTTGAGACAGATACATGAATCCAAACTGCCCCATGGAAACCATTACATGAATGAGATCCTCTGATGATGATGCAGAAAAGCAAGACGTCGGTCTCCGTTGCACAACATCTTTAATTTATGGGAACCAGGCCCTGACGACTGATCAACTCATCACTTTCAGTTTATGGGAAGCTATGTTGATGCTCATGCAAGAGTCATAAACAGATCTCACTAATCCAATTCCCATCAAAGATTGTAAGTTTTGAACAGATTTTTCAAATTTCATTTATATACAAGAGAACACATACACTTACACACACACAGCCCTTCATTGACTGCATTGCCTATACTCCTTCACATCGTTTTTCGATGCCGAAACTTTGTCAAAATAACTACTCCATGTCCTAAAGCGGTTTCCGGGGCTGGTGTGGGCGCTGGTGCTGGAGCTGACAATACTCTTACCATATCTTCTCCCTCTAAAAAGCCCATCATTCTTCTCAAGCTCATTTCATCGCTTTCTTCGCCTGCCATATATACCATAGAATTATTAGTTTCAGGTTATCAAACAGAGCCCTCTGCTACTGGATGATCTACATAGAGTGTAAGAAAAAAGAGTACTCAAATGAAGAACAAGAAGAAGAAGAAGAATCTCTGGCTGGCTATCTTACTCACCATTGGAGTCCGAATTGGATTTTGCAGATGCAGACAAGATAATAAGAGTTGGGGTAACTATGGTGAAAACTGCCCAGAAGAAAAATATCAGAACGAAGACTCTCCCATTCATTTCCGACGACAGAACCATGCGACAGATGAAAAGCTGGCTCAAGGTTTGCTTATGAATTATGATAGTGGAGAAAGAGGAGAGGACGACTCTTAGTAGATGAACTGGCCATTAGTGGACAACAATGATTTAAACGTTAAACAACTCTGGCTCTTAATATAATTTTTTTATTGAGCAGTTAAACCACTCTGCTTCTTAATATGATTTTTTATTGAACAAAGTCAGATTTATTACGATAAGCATTAGGTTTGATACCAAGTAGTTGGAAGGTTGTATCGTGAATGTGAAATTCACATTCTGTATCCTTTTCTATAGTCCACAAATTTTATATTGATAGCAACTCCCTAATCCTCACATCTCGACCTATCAAATTATGAGTACTTTAATCATCGTTACTGACAAAACCAAAGCCATGTCAATCATGTGGCTCATTAAAAATTATCCAAAATATGAACTTATTTCTTTAGAGCTAAACCGCCTGGCTCAAACTATGATATCCAATTAAACCAGAGTCACTCACCAGCTCTATCTCGTTTTATCTTCCAAGTATTAACTTTACTTCCTACAGTGCCAAGGATTCAACCAGGCCCAATTCAACTTGGTCTAAGAAGGAGATGGTCTATGGGTGATGTTCGGTATCATGTGCCAACCATCTAATTGTGAATTAAAGGGTTCACCGGTTCAGTTCCATGTGCCAACCATCTAATTGTGCTTGTCTTGTCAGGATAGACTTCAAATCTTCTCAACCATTAACCAGCATATGCTCATGGCCAGTGGTCTAGGGCTGTCAATGGCTTGGGTCTGGGTCCTATGGGGATGCACCCATAGCCAACACCAACATGAATACAAGAGTTCCATTTCCATGTCTAAGTAGGGTGGTGCATGTTGTGAACGACTCTGGTCTGCATCAAAGCATGTAAAAATGGGTTTGGTAGCCCAACTTACAATTTTCATTCTTTCTAATTTGAAGATTAGGTCTTCTCAAGCTTTTTGTTAATTTTATTTTTTGTACAAAGTTATTTGCAAGCCAATCATTTATGATGACAACAATAATAAAATGGTGGATGAATGTCATTTCCTTCTTAATGATGGAATACTTTTAGAAGAAGTTGCCCACTTGAGCAAAGGAAAAAGTAGCAAATATTAGCTAGAATGTCGCTGTAAGTGGTGGGAAATAGCTGTGTCTGAGAGAGAGAGTTTGAGAATTTGAGAGAGATTCTCGCACCACAAATGAAACGAAGGGCTGTTTTGAACTTCAAAAAAGGGCTACAATGTCCATGCTTATGTTACGATCCCTTTGTCCCACATTGGTAGTATAGAATATTAATGTGAGATATCTCACATCGGTAGTATGGAATACTATTGTGTGGTACATATGTGCTTGGGTTCCCTCCCTCTAACTGCTAATGTTTAGGGGGGAATTCTCTTAAGACACGTATCAAATTTGTTGCAATCTCAAATTAACAATCCAGCTAACATCACCCCAAATAATATAAACCCACTAATGGGCATGTGACAGTTTAATTGGAATCGGGTGGTCGAAACTCACAAGAGAGTTTTGCAACCCTGGCGTGTCTATGTTTAATTGGATCGCTCGCAAGGAAGCACTACAATCCCTCAATTTTATTTTTCTTTTTTGGGTTAAATACTTAAACTACCCTTATGATTTAGCAAATGGATACAAAGTTTCCCTACGATTTAAGAAATTGCTTAAAGTACCCTAGACATGGACAACCGTTAGTTACCCATAAAAGAAAGATCGAAAAGACTATTTTACTCTCGATTTTTCTTTAAATTTTCAAAATGTAACATTCCCAGATATGAGGGAAGTGATTGGCGACTATCCTGCTAAGTTGTTCCACACAACCATTCTTATAGCTCCTAAATCAGTAACCAGAGGAAAAAATAAAAAAATAAATAAAAAAGACAGATACGAAAAGGGGTGAGATTAGAAAGATGGATCTTTGAGGCTGTAACAGAGAAAGTAAAATCTAATAAGAGTATGAAAGAGAAATGACGAGCGTGGAAAAGTTTAAGACTGTGTTTGGAAACGATGCAAATTAGTGTGAATGCAGATATGAAATATGTAGTGTAAAACAGTCTATATAAATTATAAAGTTGGGTTAATTTTGTACTGATAAATTTACCTTTTTACAAAACAGACTTTTAGATGTAATGAATGCAAATACGAATTTCAATAAAATATATGTTTTTTTATCAAAAGTTCACTTGAATGCAAATTTATTTAATGATGTACTTTTACATCTTATTATGAATGTAAATATGCATTGATCTGTTATTTGCCAATGCATAAATGTAATGTTGCCAAATACAAGCAAAAGTAAATTAGAATACAAATTTACCCTAAACCGACATTTACACTCTAATTGCATCATTTCCAAACACAGCCTAACAGAAATATATTGTTGGGTAAACAATGATACCTTTTACAGGTATAACAGGTAAACACAGCCTATATTTTTTTCTGATAGTCATCAGAAGTAACAGGCCATTAGACGTTCTCGTGTTGCATGAATAGTGGGAACCTTGACCCTCACGAGGTTCCTGATGTGGTAAGATTCCTTGGGGTAGAAAGGTATACCAGCAACATTATTATCACTCCTTAAATGATATAGGCACTGCCCAGCAGCAAAGCTACCAAGAAGTTGATATGACTGCTTTGAGCCATCCATTGTGTGATGCAAAAATTATCAGCACAGGCTGCTAATTCTAACTGAGTCTGGTATATAAAATCCAGAACTGCAGAAATCTCGAACTGATTAAAAAGGCCCACTTGTAAAGTTCATCTTCCGAAGCTTACACAAACCCTCTCCTAGTTCCATCATCGCCCCTATAATATGATTCTGGTTGAAGAGGTGATGAAACACCACAACACATTGTAGAATCCCATGGATCAGGATTCATCTCGGATCCTCTACCTTGTCCCATAGAGCTTTGAGAAAGTCATGGCACTTTTTTTTTAGGGCTTTACCCAGAAAGGGAGCCCTTCCAGACATTCTCAACGGCCAAGGCCAAACACAGGCCGAAGGGGGGTTTGGAAATAGTTTTCAACCAGCAATTGATGCGCCTCGGTTAATACCTCAGATCAATTTGATTTTCGGGTAGATGAAAATTCAAACAACAAAAAAAAGGCAAGATCGATTGCAAAAGATTAATTTTGAAATTAAGAGGAATTATATTTATCACATGACATTACATGCCAACGGATTATTAGGGCATATTAATGGTAGGGGAGGATTTTATCCATTATCAAAAATGTATAAGATATCTTAAATAATTTCTTAAATAATAGGGTAGGTTTGTATCCACTTGCTAAACCACAATGATAGATTTAATATTTAACCCTACTCCCTTCCTCTATTCTCTCCCTCACTCGTTTTTTCCTGCCCCCAAGCCTGAGCCTAATAGTGCTGCTTTACTTTTCAGAGAAGAGAAACTGGATTATTGGCATCACGCCTAGAGGTTACAGACTTACATGGAGCGAATTCCATTCTTTGAGTTCGTTACAGATGACGGAATCCTTGTCCTTGACCTAAAGGTATATCGTCTATCGACATCCAACTACATTATTACGGAAACCCTAGCTTTATATCGACTCTATATCCGAGCTTCTTCTCTCTCTCTTGGTGCATGAAATCTGTCACTTCTCCTCCCATCATCCCTGCTGAATCCTAGGCTGAACTGCTGAGACTTCACTTTCCCATTTTTTTCAAATGATGCTTGCGATGGTGAAACCATCCAGGAACAGCAAAGCCTCTCAGTCTCACTCTTCCTGCCCCAGACAGAGGCTAAGTGGGTACGATCCTTCCGATACAGAAGCCGAAGGACAGGGTAGCCCGAGCCGGAGAAACTTTGGCTGTTGGGGGCCAACAGCCTAATACGTTTTTGCTTGCCCTCCTGGAATGAAATTTCTAAATCCTAATGGCATAGGGTCAGGTCAAAATATATTATAGATCAGAAGAATATAAAGGTACAGCTAAAGAAATGACATCCATTATTGTGGAATTCGAACACTGAACTAGCCTGATAAAATTCTTTTACTATTTGCGAAAAAGTAGATTTGAGATGTTAGATGTAGTGTGTATTTGGAATCCTGGGCGTTTATTGAATAGGCATTATTTCAGTATTTCCTTCATTACGTGAATCCATAGGGATTTGCAAAAATAGATTTTGGTTTATGTACACGCCTATCATTGGGAGAAACTTCATTTTAGTACTCCCCCCAATAAATAGGCATTTATTCACTATTTTGTAAAAGTGGCATCTAATGTCACAGCACCTAAGTGCCAATAAACAGGTTTACCAATGCTTTTCTCAGCTTTCCAAATAAATCAAGTATAAAATATTTAATTAATAAACACGAAACGTCCACAGTTCTAAACACATGCAGCAACACGACTGATGATATTTTATGTGTACTCAATGAGAATAAACCTATGCAACTACGTTTGATGATTTTATAAGCGACAAAATCCACTAGGCTGGGAAAAAGGTCCGGGTGAAACTTACTGTACACGTCCTAGGCTCCCAGCCAACCCATAATCCAATGGCAATGGGTTGGAACTTGGCACCTTGAGTGAATGTAGAATTGGGATCTGCTCTTCACATAGGGCATCTCACACCAGCCTCACATGCACATTTCATCATACATTGGAAATATCTCTCGAGAATATTAACATATAAATACGAAAGATATTCCCAATGCATGGTGGTATGTGCCTCTAAGATCAGCGGGGTGCCTTGTATGAATAGAAGTTCCGGTCTCATAAATATAGTGGTAGAGGTAGGAACGTTCCCCGATTAAACATGGTTTAATTTAAAGCACCTAAACAGAGCTTTAAGGTGCGTCTGAAGACACTGTCTTTAGAACGTTATTTGCCCTCACTCAGTTTTATTGAGTTTACTGTTGGGTTACAGGCAAATTTGTTCTCAGGATACAATAGAGCCTTGGGCGAGAATCTGCAACCAGCAAAGTTGAAGAGTCTCCAAAGAAACCTTCTGTGAGACTATAGCAGACTGGATTGGAGAGAGAGAGAGAGAGAGAGAGAGAGAGAGATAGTGAATTTCGAAATTGTGTGTTTTGGAGTCTCATTCATGCTTCTTAAATAATTTTTGAAGAGGTAAGAGGAAAATGTAGGTGTTGGTTTAGGGAAGGCACCTTGAACAGTCACAATTTCAACCATTGTGACTGCTTAAAAAGTTGTTAACAGTTGGTGACTGTTAACTTTGAATTGTGCTTCTTGATCACACATGATCGAATCGTGACCGTTGATCTCATCAACGGTGATCAACAGTCATCAATGCACCAAAACCAAAGCCGCCCATCGTGAGCCACGCGGGTGCGAGCAAAGTGCGCCTCATTGCGCCGCACACGCATGCGCGCGCGTTGCGCGGTATCGAATCCCCATACTCTCCTCTACCAATTTTAAGGAGTGTAAATCAGCTCCTATTGAAATACTGAAAACAAACATTGTAATTATCCAATGTGCGACAAGTTCAAAACTGGTTTTTTTTTTTTTGTAAGAGAAAAACTGATTTTTCAACCAAGTGTGCAAGTGCAATTTCTCATATAATTGACCAATCAAACCCATTGGATTTAATCTCTTATGAGATTAAAATCCAACAACTCTGTCATGACCGATGATATTTTATGTGTACTCAATGAGAATAAACCTATGAAGCTACGTTTGATGATTTTATAAACGACAAAATCCACTAGGCTGGGAAAAAGGTCCAGGTGAAACTTACTGTACACGTCCCAGGCTCCCAGCCAACCCATAATCCAATAGCAATGGGTTGGAAACTTGGCACCTTGAGTAAATGTAGAATTGGGATCTGCTCTTCACATAGGGCACCTCACACCAACCTCACATGCACATTTCATCATACATTGGAAATATCTCTCAAGAATATTAACATATAAATACGAAAGATATTCCCAATGCATGGTGGTATGTGCCTCTAAGATCGGTGGGGCGCCTTGTATGAACAGAAGTTCCGGTCTCATAAATATAGTGGTAGAGGTAGGAACGTTCCCCGATTAAACATGGTTTAATTTAAAGCACCTAAACCTTTAATTTGCCTTCACTCCTAACCTTAACCAACACAATGAACCAAACCTGATTTAGTGATAAAATTGCTGCAGTTACTTTTAATGCATGATGGAACCTCCACCTTGATCAAAAGAATATACTATGTTTGAGAGTAAGCTGA
The DNA here is from genome assembly GCF_056320005.1 of Nelumbo lutea. NCBI lineage: Eukaryota > Viridiplantae > Streptophyta > Magnoliopsida > Proteales > Nelumbonaceae > Nelumbo > Nelumbo lutea. The sequence continues at coordinate 118,989,941 of NC_142684.1, forward strand.
CTCCATGGCCCAATGGATAAGGCGCTAGTCTACGGAACCAGAGATTCTGGGTTCGACTCCCAGTGGAGTTGTCCGTCATTCCATCTTGAAAATATTTTATGAAAAAAAAGGAACGTACAATTTTTCTTGCCACTATTGCATTTACCATGCTGACCAAATATTGTTGTCAATACCGACGACTGGAGCGATTTTAACCTTTATATCCTGCACCCAAACCAACCAAGTCAAGTATCCTCTTTGCTTTGTACAAGTATTAACATATTTGATATTTGGTACTCGGGACTGAGACTCAAAAAAGTCTTGATTTGCTTTGTTTCGGCTTTCACAGAGTGCTAAAATAGACCAAGAAAATGCAAACAATGCACCTTTCGATCTTTCAAGTTGCCAAAATAAAATAGTTTGGGATGCAAATTTGAGCCCCTTTTGCTGCGTTTGGAGACGGTGTAAATACCAGTTAGGTGCATTATTGTACCTCAGTCCTGATTTACATGTATTTGGGAACAATGTTAAAATACCCTCAAGATCGAAGTAAATTTGCAACCTTGTCAGAGTTTACTTCAACCTTGAGGCGAAAAGCTCTTCGGTTTTAACGAAGTAAATACTCATGCCCTTTCCACCGATTTGATATCTGATAAGTAATATTTCATCAACCGATTTGAGCATCTAAGATCTAGGTGATTGAGATTTGAGAGAACGACGGACCTCCAGTGCTGTTGAGGTTCCCTACTTTGTTTGCAGAGCTTCTTTTTTCTTTAGTTCTGCTGCAATGTATACTGCTTTTAGTGCATTGCAGTTCTCTGTAATCTTTTCCATTTTATCTAACATGGGAACTCTGGCTCGTTGCAGCTGCAACCTTCCATGTATGGTTCGGTCCTAGCCCTACACCTTGCCTCAGTAACTAATCTTGACCTTATTTGAGAAACCAGCACCCTGAGATCAGAATTCTACGAGAAAAACGATTCCCACCAACTCGTCAAGGAGCTTGAAGGCGAAGGATTATTAACTCTGAAAGGCCAAAAATGGGCTCACCACAGAAAGATCTTCTCACCAAGCTTCCACAGAGAACCTGAAAGTAAGTCCAGAAGGAATTCAGAAACAACAAATGAAATGACTAACCCATTTTCCATCAACACCCATTTTCTCAGAGCGCTTTATTTTTTCCTTAAATGCCATTAATCTCTGTTTGTCTTATTCTAATAAGCTTTTGATACCAGTGATGGGAAAGAGTGGTGGAGATGCAAGAGAAGTGGTCAGAAATGTCTAATTCCAACAAAGCGGAGATTGAAGTTTCTGATTGGTTCCACACCTTGACCGAAGACATCTTCACCCAAATGACCTTTGATATAAACTACAAAGACGGTTTACAGCTATATTGTTTAAGTTTCAAAATACCAACAAAAATGCACTGGTGTTTTACATCGTTACTGCCAAATGAGACGAGAGGAAATCAAACATACACAAGCGAACCGGATTGTATTTTTTGAAACCGGTATAATGTCAATTCCTACAAATTTGCATTTGTGTTGTTTCCAAACACAGCCTTTTGAAAGAAAATCTACAGATACTCCTTTCACTGGCACCAAAAGAATAGCAGCATAGTGCATAAGAATGTTGGAAATATTAATCCACTAAGCTGGAAGTTACATTGGAAGAATTAAACTACGTTAAATGAGAAAATGTATGAACTTAATCATGCGTATTACATCATCTGCAATTTAAAGGAACATAAAAGAATCCTTATCATCATATATGTATGCACAAGTTTCATTTCCACTGTCTGCGGGCTTAAAAGAAAGCCCAAGTGAATTTGAGTCCGTACGCATGCATAACGATTAACGAGATAAAACATATGTTCGTTCCATCAGGAAACATCTTAAAACATGAAACTTCACGGGGATTTTGTATTACTTCTCCATTCTTCTGTTGTACGCTCCCCAGTATGAATCCAAAATACTAATCCCTAGACATGGCACTGCCACTTGGAGAAGACTTCTTCCCGGTGTACCTCTGTCATTAAAGTTGTAAGAATATGAAACAAAATAATAAGTTGAGAAATACAGTACAACGATGATATCATGACGATGCCACCTACTGTGGTGATTACCAAGTAATAACTAGTTGAAGGTCATGTATGCGTTGTTTACAATGAATCTGGATCCTTTTCAGGTTGTATATTTCTGATATCCTGAGGCGGCCTTCTCTTTTCTCAGAATCTTTTGCTGTCTTTTTGGGTTTGAAGTTAATGGCTAAGCAATTGTTCAGAAAGGTGATCTTGGAGTCTGATTATGCCGTTGCTGGTGAACATTTTAGGAAATCTGTCCTTTTGGCTCTAGTATAGGCTATAGTGGAAGCCATTTGGAAGGAGGGTGGATGGTATGAACCTTCTTAATGAATGAAGTTGCTTTTAATAAAAAAAATAATGATAATAATAAAATGAAATAAATAAATAAATTAAGTTTCAAGCTCACCTGTTTTCCAATGCTAATCGGTACATACTTGTATTTGATCATGTGTAGGATTTGACGCTTCATCGTAAGCACAAAAAGAACAATCCAATAGCATAGCAATATGGGCCAGAATACAGGCACATCAAACATGGAGAAAAAAGTCATAGCAAAAGCTATGCAGAAAGCCTTTGTAATTGAATACCTGAAATAATAACACAAGAAATGTTGCTCAGTGTCAAGATTTTACTGCATGCATTAAAAAATATACTCTTGATTTCACTGGTTCAGGTGAAAAAAGAAACATGCAAGAGCAGAATCTCTTCCAATGACATGAACTAAAGTATAAAACAAGCAACCTAAAAACAAACTAACATTAAGTTGTCAATGAAATGAAGATCAACACAGAAAAAACCAACTTTCTAAAAACAAATCATTTGTGCACGCTGGGAGTAATGAAGTCACAATATTGACAAGTATTAATCACCAATAAACCAAATAACATATATCAATCCATGATGGTGGTTAAAAGAAACAGGTAGGAAATACATTTTCATCATTGGATTGTAGAGCAAAGCATTTCAAAACATGCTTGGCATCATGTCAACCGTAAGTCTAAAATTAAATTAATAGAAATAGGAGACAACCAGCTCATCAAAAAGAAATAAGAGACGACCTTTAAGAAGGTTGCTACAAAAGTACCAGACCACTTCAAGCATCGCATCAGTGTTTTAAATCTAAACCAGAGCTGACCCATTTCCCTCCAGGTCATGGGTAAATTCAACCATCCACTTGAACAGGTCAACCTGTGATATCATTATATATTCTGCATATATAATTATATAATTAATACATATATATTCGGAATAAATTATTATATTCTGCATCATATATATATATATATATATGTATATATAGTTTGAGTTCAAATCTTTATATAAATTATAAGAAAGCTAAAAATTGAGATTTTAGGCCAAAAAGGCACTTTGTTCGCAAAATCAGTGGGCTAAGGCGCCTTCAGTGTCTTACATCCATCACATATATTGCAAAAAGTTACCCAAATTTAAGGGAGAAAAAGCAATCCAACCACTGAGCACAAAGTTATAGCCTCCAGAAGTTTTCACACATCTTGCCCAATGGCTAACCCAGTTTCCAGTTTATAAAGGCAATTCAGGGCAAAGTGAGCATAGATCGATGTTACCAGCTGGCAAGTAACCGGCCGGCCACCTAATTTCATGGCAAGAAGATTCTAGAAATTATTTCATTTAATAAATTCTCTCTCTCTCTCTCTCTCTCTCTCTCTCTCTCTCTCTCTCTCTCTCTCTCTCAGACCATTCTCGCTCCTTCAAATCTTCAGAGGCTTGACCACCACCAACTCTGTGGAGGCAACCCTCTTATACCCTACATAGATAAATGTGCGTATATATATAGGTATACTAAAAAGAATAAAACTGAAGTATATGTAATTTATAACCTGTAACCTGTTGTCCCAGTCAAGCAGCTTGACAGTTCAACCATGAGTTTGGATCAGGTCCCAACAACCAGTCATAACAGCCTTTGCAGCCGTGCATTGGGAACATCTTCCTTGTCCTCATGGCAAGATGTTCCCATGTACAGCTGCAATTGCTGTTGGGACCCTTAGTGGGACTAGATCCAGTCTCTTCAGCCATCCAGGTCAATAGGTCTCTGACCAAGTCAACAATTTTTGGCCAACTATTGGGTTTGGGGTTAACCCAAAACAGAATTGCAACCGGGTCACAGTTCAAAGGGCTTAACCGTTCAGGTCAACAACCAGTTGAAAACACTGCATCACATTTCAACTTTCAGCAATTAAAATTCTCTCATTTGACCTCTGGCAAGTATAATACAACAAAATCAAGCTACATGGGGGTGGCAATTTCTGACCCAGTCCCATGTAACCCCCCACCCCCCATATGAGAGGTCAACTCATAGCAACCAAATTGCCAGTTCGTCACACCTAATTTGATACAAAAATATATGAACTCTACTTGATGGAGATAATACAAGCCGAAGTGTTGGCAAACTTCGCACAATGATATGGTAGCACTTGTGTGACCTCTGACTTAGGCCCTGTTTGAGAACACACTTCAAAGTACTTCTTTTAAGACATGGGACCACACATTAAGTGGTTTTTAAGTATTTATGGGTGTTTGGTAAAAAAGTGGGGAAGTACTTTTTTTAAAGTACTTCTTTGAAAAAGTGACTTCAAATTGGCTTTTTTTAAGTACTTCTTCAAGAAGTGCTTCTCCAAAAAATAAGAAACCAGTCCCTGATCATTTTTTATAATGCCTAAAATACCCCCACGAGTGTTATACCTCCTCCATTCATTCGAACCAGTCCCTGATAATTGTTCCATCTCTTCGAGAAGCCTTAAACCATCACCCAAGCAACCCTTCTTACATTAAGCATCAATCCTAATATTTGTTCCATCTCTATTATAGAGAAAAACCCGGTGGTAGTGACGAGACTGACAGTGCTAATCGCTTTGTCTGTCATGCCAAATCGCATGAACTTCATACCAAAACTACAAGAATTCCAGCTGGAACCAACAATGATGTTCCCACCGCTGTGTTCTAGAATCATAGACTCCGGCAATGCTCTCGTTTGAATTAGATTCAGGGGTTCCAATGACCAAAATCTTGTACGAATTGGTGATCCCATCGGCGACCATGCCGACGATATCGATGTATTGAATTTGAAGCATATTGGGCAAGACCCTATGGGTGCTAGTGACAGGATTGCAGACGATCAAGGTAGGGTAATCGGAATTGTGGTTACGAAAGCATAGGAGACCACCGAAGGACGCTAAGAGGAGGACCTGAGAGGAGTCAAGAGAACACCGATCGTACAGAGGGAGATTGTTCCAGAGACCGGAACGAGGGTTGTAAGCAGCGACAATGTGGCGCGTGTGGTAGACCGGAACGAGGGTTGTCTCTAGGGGAGAACTAACCCCATAGGTCCAGGAAGGAATTGGATGTTAGCAAGGAGTTCCATTGCTTGCATACGCAGCAGCAACGGAACACGACAGAGATGGGGAGGCGGGCCAGGATCCTCTCCGTTAGTTCCTCCAGCAACCGACTGAAGAAGGATTGCCTCTCCACCATATCTGATTTCTTCCTCTGTTCTTCTGAGAAAAGTAGAGAAAGAAGAATGAAACCCTAGAAAGATTGGGATCTACAGTAGAAAGGTGGGGGAAATCTGAGATGGTTTTTGATTGATTTCGGTTGCTTGCTTGTTGTTCTCTCTTGGGTTAGTCGGTTTGGAAATTCTCTCTCTCTCTCTCTCTCTTCGGTGCCCGTTCTCCAGCGGGTGATCGCTATGGTTAATCTTCAGCCTGTTCTCCCTGGTCTCTCTCTCTGTTCTTCATTTTGGATATGAATGTCTACGCCGGTGAACCGACTCTGGTTGTAATAAAGCTTCACCGTCATTGCAGTGGAGGCCGGATAACAGTAATTGAGCAGATGAAGGCAAAGTAAAGCAATAAAAGAAGTAAAGGAAAGTGGAGAGGTGGAGATCTGAGAGGTTAAAGAATAGACAAGACTCAAAGAAGTGAGGGCTAAAGTTGTCATTTGTGTCAATATAAGCACTTATGGGGAAGGTAGCTTACCAAACATTCCCACCCCAATAAGTCCTTAAAAACATAATAAGTGATTTGAAAAGTGGATTACCAAACAAGAAACAACCTTAAGTGGTTGTTAAAATAAGTACTTCTAATTAATTATCAAACAAGGCCTTAGATTAGTTCCATTATCAGTCAACTGCACAAAGAAATTAAGTCTTCGATTCTTGATAGGTGGACAAAAAATTCTATAGATCTCTTTCACACTAAGGAGATCATTGTGAAAGTTAAGTACCAATTAGAGAGGTCTGTAGCACAGCAGCTTCTGCCTTTCCAAGGTAGGCCCCACAAACAGCCATCAAGCTATGTTTGGTGAAAAATCCAAACCAATGTTCAAAGCATCAACACAATGCGCACGATACGGGACGCACTGTATCATATCTTTGAGTGCCAATACCCTGTTTACAGGTGTTTTCAGGAACTCTTTTTTATTATGAAATATATATAATTATAGTTAAAACTGAAATTTGAACAAAAAAACTAAAAAAAAATAAAAGGCACATCAGTTAAAGTACCGATACGTCTCTGTTGATACACAGGTGTATCAATACTTTGAAGTTTGAACCATGATCCAGAGAGCCCAAATCGGTTGTCAGTTAATCATTTGAAGGGCTGTTTGCTTCACGGCTTCAGTCTCTTTGAATAGCTTATATGGAGCGCTTCAAAGCAGCTGAACCAGCTTAGCTGAATCTTAAGCTCAGCCCTTCCAAACAGGCCCTAATTTTGTTTCCACTTCAACCCACCCCCCCCCCCCGCAGCAGCCCCTGTGCATCATATGCATTTTCTTCCAGATGGTGATTGCATAGATTTCTTTCAATCAATTGGGAGAACATTTCAAGGACCTCAATTTCTAAAATACATGAAAGACCATATATAGACATCAAGAGCACCCAAAAAAAATAAAACAAACAGCAGAACATGTAATTTTCCCATCAATCCAAATTTCAGCAGAGTTCCCATCATAGGTTATTTAAATTGATCACAAAGAAAACAACATAATGGATGCAAGCCTGCGGAATTAAGCAAAATTCATTCAGCAAACACAATTCACCAAGCAAGGTATAAGATTGCACATTGTAGGAAAAGGGTAATATAAATTGAAATAAATAGAATCATTAGGAACATACATTAAATTACATGACTACATGAATGCAAAACACTTTTTTGGATAGGGGAGTGTGGTTCACTCCAACAATATTAAGGGTTTCAAAGTCCAAAAAAATAAAAGTAAAAAAAAAAAGCCAAAAACTCAGCATATAGCTACCAAAAATTAAAGGATATGAATATATGCTATTCCAAATAAATTTTTAAGCATTTTTATGCACATACATATATACATATGTTTGTATACATGTATATATAAGGATTATTGCTTGGTGCAACCACTTTGTGCAGGTTTCAATCTGATAGCAACCACTTTGTGCCAAAAAAGAAAAGGGTCAAAAAGGTTGAACAGACAAGAGACAAAATTTCATGAATAAGAAAAATCCAAACAGGTGATTGTTGTTCTCCTGCACAGAGTTTTTACTCTTAGTGACTTGGCTAGACTCATGTTCAGAACAAATTTTGAGTAAAAAATGTTTTTAGTTCAAATGAAAGAGAATGGATCCCGCAATACTCCTCCCTTTCCAAATTAACAAAGGGCCATTATCAAATGAAGGTCCAGTTATCCAGGGTCTTGATAGGAGTGAACTGGACACAGACCTAGCCTTCAGTATGTTTTGCACAAAGTGTCTGCTCTCAGACCTGAACTCCATTCTCATGCTTATCAGCTATAGATGGGGATTAATACTCATCCCTTTTCAAATTAAGAAAGGGCCACTAACAAATGAAGGTCCCAGTTATCCAGGGTCTTGAGAGGGGTGGACTAGACACAGACCTAACCTTTAGTATCTTTTGCACAAAGTAGCTGCTCTTTGAACCCCATCCTCACGCTCGTCAGCTAGAGATGGGTATTCAAGTTTGAGAGCAGCCACATTGGACAATCTTGTAATGGACCCATTTCAAAAATGGGACATGTTAAAATCAGCAACCTTCTTAAATTCACATATTTTAGCTAATACATAACTACATATACAAGTTACAATAGATGTTGGGAATGTGTATATACACCTTACACATATTTCTAGCATTTAATATATTGTACATAAATTAACAAAGAAAATATGTCAAAGTGCATATCATAATTTTTTAGAATATCTTTAACCAATCTTCTGATATATCACATTTACTTGACCATGCTTTTGTCATTGGAGAAACGCTAAGGCTGCATTTGTTTGCGATTCAAGCACAGAACCAGTGCATTTATGCAACCCGGTTCGGTTTTGCAAGCATTTGGTTACAGGGAATATCTATAACGTTGGCCAGCAGGAATTTACAATTTTTTACAACTTTACATTGTAAATGAGTGCTTTGCACTCATCAAGCCAGAGGAGAGGAGTCTTAGCTGCCATTGGTAAACCATCAAAACAGTAAGTTTACATCTTCCACATTGGAACACAGCAATATCAGGTTTCCATGGATCCAACCAGTATAAATCTCCTACACACGTTTTGACTTTTGAGTGTTTTGTGATTCCTCAATACAAAAGGTAAGGGTAAGCTGGGTTCCATGAGTATGTAGATGCTTACTGGTGGGAGGAAGACAAGGTTCAGTGACATGAGTAATGGCTCCCAAATACAGAGGTTCGCAGATGAGGAGGAGCAACAAAGAAACAATAAAGGGAAGGGGAGAGGTGGCCAATCAAGCAGAGCTCATTCTCTACCGTGTTAAGTCTGAAATCTTCCCTGTTCTGTGGCACTATACAAGGAGGGATAGGTGCAGAAAGAGAGAAGAGGAGGAGGATGAGAGAGGGGAGGGAATCGGCAATTGGCTGATTCTGTCTCCTCTTTGTGTGGTTGCACCATTAGGAAAAAAAAATAAAGTAGGCACAATCATATGTGCAAACATAAATCGATTTTGCATTCTCACAAACCAGTGTACATCACTTTTGCATTGTACATTATCATTTCGAAACGTGGCCTAAGGAGTTCTAGACATGCACAAGTTGAACCAGGGCAGAATGATTAGCTGTTTTACACAGACTAAGTTAATTACAGTACAGGAACATTGTGATATAAGGAGATTCAAAGGTGATCATAGGCTGGCTCCAACATAATGCACTTGGAACTTAGCAGCATAGAAAGTAAATGAAAGTTGGATGTTACCAATTCAATTATCAGCCAATAGTCTATCTAATTCTTTAGCTAGGCAGGATGCAAATCGTAGTCAATTGTACTGGGAACCAAGATACAGGAGATATAATGGAAATATGCACATGAAACATGTATATATGGGTAGGTAGCTTTGAATCATTTGGGGTGCTCAGCACAACCTTCTTGTAACATATTATTCTTTTAGTCAAATTCAATAAAGTTGGATGTTACCAATCCCAAAAAATAAAGAAATATCAAGCAGCATTCACCAACAAAGAAAGTGTACTTCAATATAAGGATGACTGGAACAGCAATGTTCAAAACCTCAAGCCACAACTCAACAGAAAGGAAACAACAAAGAATTACTATTTGCAAAACAATCAAAAGATGCTCGGATGAGAAAATTATTTTCCATTGTATTTACAGAAACCAGACAAACCTTGCTTAAAGCCATAATGGGATGGAACAACATGGAAGAAAAACTATGTTAAAGATTTAATTACCAGAACTTGAATTCAGGGAGGCGGCGAATAAAAGGCTTGAATTCATCGGAGCCCTTTGTCGGCAGTGAAGCCCCATCTAAACCTTCTAGCTCTGGATCAACTTTTGGCGACAAAAACCCGATTAATAAATTCAAGACATAGATCCCCAAACCGTAGGACACTATGTAAAAACCTTGGACATAATAAACACGCAAAACATAAACGGCTGCAACAGCAAGTGTTCCCAGCCACCTCTGGACTGGATGAGGAGTAGATCTATCCAGATAGTACTGAAACGCCCTGGAGAAATCATTTCTCCATTTGGCGATAGGCGCCACGGCAGAGGCGGCATCGCCTCCAGGTCCCTCCATGAAATTCAAGTTGTATACGTCCCGCGTGCCTAACAAAATGAAACTCTAATAAATTCAAGCAGAAATAGATAAGGAGCAATACATATAAGAAAGTTAGCCTTTCCGGTATCATGTCTTTCCTACATCATAGATTTTACCAATTAAATATTGATACTGATAAGGGTGATAAAAATTTATATCTAAATTAGGATTGTAATATCGTAGACAACGAATTGAAGAAGTCGTACCTGCTCTTAGTCCGACAATCTTGTGTTGCAGATCTCTAGCAAGGAGAAATCCTTAATACTCGAATAAACCCTAATATCGAAGAGCCAATCCAACCAGCTCTGCTTACCCAGAACGTAGATCTAGACAAAACAGATGTACGTCGAAGAGATCCCCAAATAAACCCTAGATTTCCAAAGAAAAATGTTGGGATTAATGAAATAGTTAGGGCTTTTTCCAATAGATGATTCTGAAGTGCAGACGAAAGATAGTGAGTATAACAAATCAGGAAAACCAGGCAACGAAGAACATAGGCTAGCTAACTAGGGTAATGGGAGCAGTACCAAATCCGTAAGAACAATTAGGGAAATGAACTCCACAATAAACAAACAGTTCTCACCTTCAAGAAACGAAAAGTTACAGTTTCAGACTTTCACCAGTCGGTTGAACTGGAAAGATGCTGACTTTTCTCTGTGTCTAAGTTTTATACCTCTTCCCTCTCCTACTCTTTTCCTCCTATTGGCTTCTGAGTTATGCACACCTGCAGGTGGAAATGATGTGGTTGAAATCGTGAAGACCGAAATCTTGTGCGGCAAGGATTAAAATATTAATACGTATCCGTATCGGTGGACCCGAAAAGCATGCATACATCGATATATCATTTTAAAACATTTTAAACTCTTGGGAAGATAGATCTCATCCGCATGAGTGATTTATGAAAATTTGAAAAACTGAACCCAACCGATGAAATGGAAAAAAACGGTTAGTTGAACCGATTGATTCAATTTCATTAACCTAAAAACCAAAGAAACAATTCCATTTTCAACTAATCTAAAAGAAACCGATCAGTTTTCAATTGGGCTTTTTTATTTCAATAGAACATATTCAGGCCTGAGCCCAAGCCCAGTCCAACTATTGAGCTTAGATCTCGAGCTTGAATTCGGCCAAAAAATTTAAAAAAAAATACTCAACAACAAAACTGATTTATTTATATCTAATGACCTCAAAACCTAAAAATATTGGAATATGTCATTATGGCTTAAAAAAAAGATGAACAAAAATATAGCATATATATTTATCATATAAAATATATTTTTTATATAAAACATATTTTTATTATGTAAACCATTGTCAGGTCAAGTTCAGGCTCAGACTCAGGGTGAGCTATTTTTGAGAAAGCCAAAATTTGGCCTTAGAAAAGTTAGGCCTGGTGTTTTAGGCCCAAACTCAAATCTACATGCCTAAATTCATGTCCAAGCCTGATTAAGAGCAAGCCCACCGGTTGGGCTACTCAAGTCATGAACAAGTTTACTAGTCATGGAACTGGTTTGGTTATCACCTAACTTGCTATTTTATAAGAACCCGTTGACTAATCAATAACCAGTCCTGTTGATTCATCTAACACATTCAATGGGTTACTAGGTTCATTTTTTATTAATATGTTAATGGAATCACAATTTAACCTATTGACCTAGAGGGAGAACAATTTGAGCTCCATATTGGATTTCAAACACTATAAAAAGAATGGGGTAATCTATTCATATTCATCAACTTTTGTTGCCAATTGCCAAATGTCCAATTGTTATTCATGCCAAAGGCGAGTCAAGATAACACCTTATCTACACTATGGCTTCCTTGCACGATCAGATTGTCCTTTTAAAGCAAGCTAGGAAGGTGCCATGACCATAGTCTCCCTTGTAGGAGCTATTTTCTTCCTTCCACAAACAATGTGTAAAATTTTTCAATCTCAGTTATTTTTAAGGCTGCAACTTGGGTCGGGTTGGCCCGAACAACCCTAACTCAATCCGAAAAAGTTAAATTGGGTTGGGTTGAAGTTCGGGTTAGGGTTAGGGTTGAAATTCATGAACCCAATTTTACTTCAGGTTGATTTAGGGTTGACCCCTTAGCCAACCCAAACCCGACTCTATAGTACATGTCATATATAAATATATGTTATATGTAATATATAACATACATTGATTTGTTTATATGCATGATATTTGTATAGCTCCCCACCATATAGTATCATGTATTTCTTTTAAGATAATCACTTCACTTAATTCTAATAAGAAAAACTAAACCTTAATAACATTATTTTATGCTTTTTGAAAATTTTATTCTTCATCTCCTCTATGTTGTTTGCCGCCTAAGAAAGATCTATCGTAAGTCATAACCCATAATAAACTATAGTCATTTCTGATACTTGTTTTTCTGAACTTTGTACCAAAAGAACAAAAAAAAAAAAAGTCAACAAACAAATACTAATGAAACATAGGATTAATATATGTAGTGAGAGTTGAGTTAAGATCTAAAATCAAGAAATTCTATGAGGTTTTAAGGGATGGGAAGAAGGTTGGGTTGGGCCCAACCTAACCCAAAATTGACTTCAGGTTGGGTTGTGTTGGGTTAGGGTTGAAGGAATTTAGTTAGGGTTAGGGTTGGGTTGGTCGGGTTGAAGGTCGGATTGGGTTAGGGTTAGGGATGGGCTAAGGTTGGCCTCAACCCGACCTAACCCGGCCTGACTTGCAGTGAGGTGTGAGTAGGAGATCTGAACACATTTTTCTCCAAGGATTTCAAGCCAACGATATTGGTTTTTTCTTATTTGATAGTTCCGCTTCATTATTTCCATCTACAATTTTAATAGACCAAGGTCTAGGTTTTCTATTCCGTTGATGTATGTACTGGTATTGATTTATTATTTATGATCAATTTTTACATATAACAATTTTTGTTCATAGATAAATGAATCATTCAAATTTTCTCATCCCATCCCTTTTTATACCTATCATACATAAGAATTTACATTAACTCCCTACATAGTGCACTTTAGAAATGCCCTACAGCACATCCCAACATTGCATTGGGAACAATACATCTCCTCACGACAAGTACAAGAGATGTTTCCAATGCACATTGAAATGTGTTGTAAGATGTGTTTTGTGAAGAGCCAATTCAAATTCCATATGTATGGACCCCAAACTACATTTTTGCTTTTCTTCTTATTCTTCTTTTGTTTTTCTTTTTCTGTTTTTTTTTGGTAAAATGATTTTCAACTGCCTTTTGGTTTGGTAGAAAATATGAAAGAAAACAAAGTGAAAATTATTTCGGATTTTCGTGTTTCTACCCATCCTTGCATAAAATTAGTTATATATGTAATATAAGATGTATTTCTGAATGGTACAAGCATGAGATGCACATGGTGATAAGTAGGAAAAAGATGGATAATAGTGGTGGAACATGCATAGTGAAAACAAGGAGATCACCTTCCTCCTTGTGTAAAATGAATAAAAAAGAAAAAAAAAAGCAAAAATAGTTATAGATTAAATGTTCGACACTTTGAATATAATTTTTTGTAAAATAAAGAAATTTAGCATGGTGCATTCTATAGAAATTGCTGAAAGATATTTCAAATGTATAGTGACAATTTAATGTTGTTAAAGTCTTTAATTGTAAGTAGATATTGTGAAATATGGAATTACATCTTGTATAACCAATGAAATGTCAAGAGACTGAGTGATATCTCCATTTTGATTAATTGAAATTTTAATTTAACGTGCAACAGATACTCAAAATGCACCTTAATTTGGCGCTGCAACGTGGATGCTAAGATTGTAGTTGATAGAACCAAATCCAGATTGGAGAATTGAAAAGAATGTTTTCTTTCACATGTTGGTCGTTTAGTTGTCATTCACAACACTATTAAGGGGGTGTTATGTAGTGTGGATGAGAAATTGGTGGGTGTGGCCCTATGGTAGAGACCAATTCACACCACACCATAGTCCATAACTGTTCTGAATTGTAGATAGATTGTGTGGACCGGATCAATCCATACCCACAGTGGCGTTATGTAGGTGTGGTGTGGATTGGTCCCTATCCATGCTATTTTGTGGACGGGGATCGTCCACACATAGCAGAACGCCATATCTTACCAAGGACAGGACCAAAACGGCCCCGTCCGTAATTTATACACACTACCGAACACCACCTAATTCTCTTCCAATTTATGTTTTATCTACTAAACTGCTTCCTAAATCATTTTGTGACTAGTTGACCTCTCTTACTAGGAAATTTTGGTGGGGCTATAAGGATGATAAACACCACTTGTATGTTAAAAGATGGACCTCCTTTTGTGAGCCTAAATTGCACGGTGGCCTGGGTTTCAAAGATTTCAGAATGTTTGATGTGGCTCTTCTTATGAAGTTATGTTGGCATTTCTTAACTGATACCCATCAATTACGGGTTAAAGTTTTATGCTCAAAATATTTACATCGTGATCAGAATTTCTGGACGGTTCCAATCAGATATGGCTCTTCTCATACGTGGAATAGTATGCTTAAATGCCAACAAGCATTAAGACAGGGTTGCAAATGGCAGGTAGGTAATGGATGGGCTATTGATTGTGCTAATGATCCTTGGTTACCTATGGGTGAATTCCCAAAATTTCATAATTCAGCTCCAAGTTCTACTAATTCTTGTCTTCGAGTGGCTAACTTCATTCATTCAATTTCTCACTCTTGGCTATTAAGGATATATTTGGTTCAACTCTCATTTTTTCCCAAAATGAAATTTTAAATTGGACAAAAAAGGGTAAATTTGGGTAAAATGAGAAAATGTTGCTATGAACCAAGTGCTTTTTTCTTGAAAAATGAAGTCTTTGCAAACTAACAAGTGCCTTACAGTGCTCCTTTTCATTCTTAAAAAAAATTGTGTTAGCAATCATAAATCACCGCCCTAGGTCTTCAAAATCATTAGCATAGATGTTTACCGGTAGGGTTGTCAATTGGTTTAGATTTGATCCAATCCAATATTGGTCCATTTACAAATAAATTGAACCAAATCCATAGAAATCAAGTCTAATTTAGTCCAAATAAAATGCAAAGTGGACCAAATTTGGTCCAATCTAATCCAAATTGAATCAAACACCAAAATAAAATGAAAATTCCAAACAAAATATATAAAAAAAAACTACAAACACCTACTACAATCCAATCCAGTCTAATTAAAATGCAAATCGACCAAATTGGGTCCAATTCAGTGCAAAGTGAATGAATAAAAGCACTTTTGTAAAAGTACTTCGGTAAAAGTGGTTTTATGAAAGTAGTTTTGTAAAAGTGCTTTCATAAAAGTATTGACAAAATACTTTCACAAAAGTGCTTTTTTAAAAGTACTATTTTAAAAATACTTTTGTATAAGTTCTTTCGAGAAAATGTTTTCATAAAAAATGTTTTTATGCTGGTGGTTTCTAACCACTGGCATAGAGTTTCTTTAAAGAATGAAAATGGGCAAGATGGGGCATGATTACTTTTCATGCTATAGGCTACCCCAATTTTTGTGTTATGAGTTGATTTTCATTTTGAAAAGAATGAGGTCATTCTAAAAAGAATGAGACCAATGGCAAGAATTTTGTAAACAAACACTCTAATGTTACTCATTCTTGCTCACCAAAAGGAGCAAGAATTAAAAAAAACAAGTCCCTGAGTAGCAAGCCAAACATGGCCTAAACTGCTTGCATAACTTCTTTACTGAACCAGTGGTTAATTTAATTCTTTCAATCCAATTCCCTATGAGCTCCGGGAAGCTTATGGCCAGCTCAAAGAGTTGGAGTCGCCACCCATTTTTTAGAGGAAATGGGCCCTCATTTTTATATTTAAAAACTCAATTTAGGTCTTTAATAGTGACTCTGTCCTCCGTGGGAAAGGCACACAACCAAGAGATTTCGGGTTCTAAGGATTGGGAAAGGGAAGGTATTAGGCACCCCTATCTCCAAGCTACTTTAGCAGCCCAATATGGGAGTTGTTCAGGCTTAGCTTTTTTCGGTGAAAAATAGAAATGGTTGCAAGAATTTCTCAAATCCGAATGAACATGCTTTCAATTCCTCTTAAGACTGATTTTGAGGTGATGTTATCGGGTCTTAGGTACAGATTTCCCTAAGACCCTCACCTCTCTGCCTCTACCCTCAGTCAAGAAGAAATTGAAAATGATGGTTCTCCAACATTTCAGAACCTCAAGCAACTTAGAAAAATTAAAGAAGACTTACCTTTCATATGTTTCTTGACGAGAGTTTTTGAACAACTAGGGATGCAACATAACGAAGTTTAGATGGATTCTAGAGCTAGGGAGTGTTTCTAGTTGCAACAACCTCTACCTGAAGGTAGAGGAGATGAGTTTCGAATCCGATTTTCAAAGCACCTCCGGATTTTGGGTGAACAAGAGGCAACATATGGTCTGAGAGAAAGCTCTCTTTTCTCTCTCTTTCTCTTTAGGAGCCCCTCTTGGTTTTCCTTCCTCTTTTTTTTCTCTTTTTTTTTCCCTAGTCCCCTTGGGCTTTCCTCCCCTCTTTGAGCTCGAATTATGTCAATATTTATAGAGAATTGAGGGAGATGGGTCTGAAACTTGTCCAACTACAGTGTCTGAGACTCAGCAGACTTCTTTCATTGAAATAGGCAAAGATTCTTCAAAGAAATAGGTGCCTAGTCAAGCTTTCCTATTTGGTGAAACTCTTTTTTCAATTTGGGGGTGGCTTTCATGGGTTTTGTGTGTCCAATGGGAGCTTGGGGCGTGCAAAACACTACAGCCCCGTATTTTGGGTTGACAGTGGCAAAAAATATAAATTTGATAAACTTTTTAAAGCTATTTTGTCTTTTCTTGTTCTTAAGTAGGGGTTTGTTTGATATTTTGAGTTTTTTAAGCCTATTAGGCATTGTTTCATTGGTTCAAGTGTTTTAATGAGTCAAGAATGGGTTTGACATCAGCAATCACACTTTTAAGGCTTCAAGTTAGGACAAATGATGTGGCAATTTAATCTAGTGTGTTGAAATAGTATCTTTTTAGTTTAACGGTCAAACAGATGATTGAGATCTAAGGCTGACAAGTTCGAATCAATGAAATTTGCTAAAATATAATATTTGTTTGATGAAGGGACAAATGGGGGAATTTTGGGATGAAATTTGGTGGGTTGGCACTTTTGATCATCCTGAATCTAATGGAAGTTATGGATCTTTTATAAGGTGTACATTGATTGATTTAGTTCAGATCATGGTCTTAGCTTATGGTTTTCTAATCAATGAGAGGGTTCAAAATGGAATCTTACTTTTTCAATGGTCGAACGGAGGTGTTTGGTCGTGAGATTTGACATGCTAGGGTTTTTTGGGTCTCCAAACACAGTGGTAAGGTCTGATTTGTCATGTGAAATTGAGATGATGGATGATGGCCTCTAATTAATGAGATTTTGGAATAGGATCTAGGCTTGATGGAGGGTTAAACGAGGGCGTTTTGAACTACAATTTGGTAGGTAGGCATGGATTAGGGTGAGGAATCAAGTGGATAGTTATAATCTAGGAAATATATGATCGATCTTGGTAATCATTCAAGGCCATCCAAATGGAATCTTAATGTTTTTGTAGTTGGTTGTTGAAGATTCATGGTGGAAGTCGCTAGTTGATTACTTCCTAGTAATCTTGGGGTGATGGATATGTTGGATTTGATTTTGGAGGAGTTGGAATTTGGATATCACGTAGATTGGGGCTGTTAGAAAGGATGTTGGCGTGATGAATGATGGATCTTTAGAGTTTAGTCATAAAAATTGATGTGTGACTAAGTTATAGTTTTTAAAATTTAGGGATGATGTCTGATCAAGATTTTTGTTTATCCAGTGGATTGTGTCAAATGAAGGTTTTTTCGAATTTGGAAAGTCTCAAATTGATATAGTTGTGTTTCAAGTTTTTGGAGTGCAAAGGGGGAATGCAAAAGGGGAGGGTGAAAGGGTTAAGCAAAAATTGGGTGCTAACACTTCCATCACTTGATCATAACTTGGAGGATACATTAGTTTGGATGTGTACACCCCATGGCCGTTTAACATTATCTTCTGCATATAGGTTGCTTTTGGAAGATGAGTAGATAATGCTCACTCATCATCTTTCATTTATGCTTTTGGTGAAGTTACATGGAAACTTTTTTGTTTATCCAAAAATCTACCTCCTAAAGTTCTTATTTTCATTTGGTGTTGCCTTGTTGGCACCTTACCGGTTGTATCCTCTCTTGCCAGACATTCTCATAAGATAAACCCACTATAAGAAAATCGGTCTAGGCCTTAAGACCGATGGCTTTGATCTAAGGTGGTGGTCTTCAATCCGCCCCCTAAACCTTTGTCGACTTAGGGCAAGACCATCGACTTAGATGTAAAAGACCGCCGCCTTAGGTGGTCGGTTCAAATTGCTTTGAAGCAGCGGTCACACCGAGCCGCCAACTTAGCATTAATCAAGCAACGGTTTAGACCACCGACTTAAATATCAAAAGACTGCCGCCTTAGGTTTCTGTCAAACTCCCTCGTGTTTTTAGGTGGTGGCCTGAACCGCCGGCTTATATGCTAAATGACCGCAGCCTTATGTGTTGTTTGTGGCTAAAATGGTGGTTTATTGACTGCCAACTTAGTTTTTTTTTCTAGCATTTTTGTGGTACCTGAATTTTTTATTGATTTAGCATTTTCATACTTGCTTAATACAACAAAACCATTTGATAAAAATTAATTTAAAATGAAATCTATTAATTCAAAGATTATATATTAAAATATCCAAAAGACATTGTTCAAATACAATATCCATTTGACATATAAATAGCACAAGAACTTAAAAAAATAATCAAAGTCTCTAATAATGTATCACATCTTCTTTGAACTTGCAAATCAAAACATATAAATATTAGAATTATATTCAAGTATTTGAACTATAAATATAGGAATAGTGACTAAAATCTACATGGGCTGAATTCTAAGCAATTAATTGGAATATCAATAGTAGTTAAAAATATTCTATAGCATCCATATGGGCATACTAGCATTGCATCACTTATAATTGGGATTCGAGCAGGAACCGTAACACATGGTTTTAAATTTGAGTAGTTCAAAACATGGTTTGGTATAGGAATTGTAAAAGATTTTTTTAAAGAAAAAGAAAAAGACAGAATTCTAGTAAAACAGCATGAGAAGGTTATGATTTTACTTATTTTTTATATGCACACTTCGAGAACCCTTGAAGCTAATAAAGACATCAAATCATTCAATTGAACTGAAGGGCCTTCTTACAAAGCAACCTTCCTTCCTCTACAACTTGTAAAGAAAAGCAACACAAAAAGAAAAGAAAATTAAACTAAATAAGTGCAATCTTTTAAACCTGATATTTTCTTGGCTATCTAACTAATGACATGAAACTACACATGTCAAGTAAAACTTCACCATGAATGAGATTATTGTTCCAATAGTAGTAGACATTCCCAGCAAGAAAGGGAATGAGGAGAGAAAGTTAGATAGGATGTATACAGCATTGCCATAGTGACCATTTAGTCTCTCACGATAAAAGACCTGTTTGAGTGAAAGTTAGATAGGATGTATACAACATTGCCATAGTGACCATTTAGCCTCTCACGATAAAAGACATGTTTGAGTAAGAAAATGAGACATTGAACAAGCTTAATAGAACCAACTTCATGTTTTTTTTCTCTTTTTCAACAATTTGATCTTGATGGAACTAAGATTCATAATTACTTGCCCTTATTTCTTCAAGGAAGGATGGGAAGCCTCCTATGGACATGAATGTCATGAAGCCTATTAATAGTTTGACTTCCAATTCTATTAGCATTACAGGCTTAAATCGGATTAGAAAGACATTCCTGTAGTTTTTCTCAAGTTGCTTTTAATTTCAAGATGGTTTGACTTTTGTCTCATTTTTATAAGGGTAATTTTCTGAAACCTCTCCTGAAGTTTATGTATTTGCAATCACCTCCTTTGAACTTTCTGAACCAATTGCAACTTGCAAGTAGAACCCCTTTGTTAGAATTCTTTAACAAGAAGTACAAAAATGTCCAAAATCCATGCAATTACTATTGAGCTGGTTTCTATGGAAAAACAATACAAACTTTATGAACAACAACACATACATAGAGGAGAGGGGGAGAGAGAGAGAGAGAGAGAGAAAGAGAGTTTAAAGTTGTAGCTTTACCTTTGAGTGACTGATATGAAGGACAAATTTGAAAAATAAATCAATTTCAAAAAAGAGATTGGAAGGGTTTGGCGTAACAATTGTCAATTGATATGAAGATACAATTTAGAAAATAAACATTTTGGTCAAAAGTAACTGCATGGGTATTTTGGACATTTTCATGCCTCTTGTTAGAAGATTTTAATAGAGGGTCTACTTGCAATTATAGTAGGAAATTCAGGAGAGTGATTGCAATTACCAAATTCTAAGGAGGTTTCAGCAATGGTCAGAAACTTCAGAGGCGGTTTCAACAATTTACCCTTATAAAAATGAGACAAAAAAACCTGTGTGTTTAAGCAATTTACCCTTGATAATAATACTTCTATATGTGTATGCTGATAGGGGATCAAAAAAACCACAAGTTAACGATACCATGATCTTAGGCAAAAGCTAAGGTAAAAGAATATATACTGTAGAGCCTGTTTACATTGAATCTAAAATTTTAATAATCCTTGTTATACGCTTTGTGTGTGTGACATATCTTGCTAAGCCATCGGAGCAACCTCATGACTCTTTTAGACTTGAGTTCACTTTGGCTCATATACCTTTTTCCTCATACTGACTAATGAGATTATCCCAAATACCTCAAAGGGTGATCCATATTAGATTAAGAAGAAAACATAACCAAAACAAAGTCTCGCCAAAATCAAACTCCAATCTAATAACCTAGATATTGTCTCTAGATTGATGGAAATAACCAACATAAGAAAAAAATCTAACACTAAGGGTGAAAGATGTATCTAACTTGATAGAAATAACCAACAAGGGTTGTCAATGTTGGTGGGCAAGTTTGTAAAAATACTGATATAAACATATGAACCAAGGTGAACTCCTGTGAAGTTTAGAGTTTGGTACTGAAGTCTCATTCCAACAAAACTAGAAAGAAAATTAGAAGTTGGGTAGTAGAGAGTGAACTTACCTGCCAATGAGTCAAGCAATGTTGATTTTCCTAATCCTGAAGGACCCATAATAGCCATGATTCGACCAGGTTTAGCAAAGCCACTGAGCCCTTTGAGCAACCTCCTTGTTGAGCCCTTCCCAAAGTTAGATAGCACCACAGATAGATCCTCCCACACCAAGCATGTCCCATTTCTGTTTTTTCTACTGTGATGATCAACCTCTAATGGATTATTTGCTTTATTCATGGCATCTATCTCCATGCTTGATATTTCCCAACCACTGAGGATATATCATGCTTGAGAACATGTACGCATATATAGTATGAGCAGCTGATGGGTCCACAGATGACAGTCGTTCTTACAACGTTTGAATTTCTAATATTTTAGCCAGAACATGTCATGTGGAGTGGCCAATGTTAATTATGATGAACAGAGGAGGAAGAGAAAGAGTTGTACATGTTCGCTTCACCTTGAAACCAATAAATATATATAGAGATTAGGCCTGAGCTCACTTACCTACAAGTAAACAATTAAGCTTCCCATCCCGGAGAAGAATGTTAAGGATCTAACATACAAACAGATTTCTGTGATATGACAAGACATGTTGTTTGTTCATTTTCAAAATAAGAAAAAACCAAATGGTACCCAATCCCCTCTTGGACTTATTTCTGTAAAGTTTCAAACACATATAAAAAGGAGGAAAACCACACCATCATAGTATCATCAATCAATCAACATTACTTGAATTTGTGAATAACCTTATCCTACAAAATGAAAACTTTTCAAAAACAAATAAATAAGCTGTAAACCATACCATAATGTACATCCTAAGCAAAAATGAACTTGCACTCTAATTTAAGAAAAACATAATCACAATACTGACATCAAGTTACTTGAGACAAAATAATTGAATGATTTGGAAACTTGTAGCAGAGCATATACATCATTTGCGACCTTCTCAAGACGGAGAGGACTGTTTAATCCCTCTTCTGGTATATCATCATAAGCAATAGTGATTGAAGAATCCTGTTTAATGTGGCAACAAGTTAACATCCAAGTGAGGAACAGGTATAGAGATAAATGGGAATAGCATGAATGTGTTAATCACACCCTATTTGGCTTTAAAATCACACCACATCATGATAAATCAATAGTGATTGATAAACCACACCCTGTCAAAGGGAAGGAGATCCTAAATCAGCTTTGTTTGACTTTAAAATAACTACATCATGAGTCCCGAACTGAACCATAAAAAGAGAAACCCTAATATTTAGAACATGTCTATAAGAAAAACATGAGGAAATGTGTTAATCAATTAATAAATTTGGAATGGAAACATCAACGGAATGTGGAACCATGCTAACTTTTTCATCTAAAGCTTTATTGAATATTAATTTTTGTATCATTATCTAGCTTCGTCAATGGAAACATTGGGAGGATTCAATTGAAAATGATAAATATCTAAATTCTTTCTTTACTTACTACATACAGCCTAGTGGGGGCACTACCCATTAGACCACTAAAAACCCACCAAATTTTGATATCCCTCCTCTTGAACACACCACCAATCCTTGCTGAACTGGGGTTTCCTATGGCACTACCATCAAAATTTTCTTTCAACTCCAACGCCTCTGGAATAGGACAACTTCTGCTAATAAATAATTAGGGTTAAATTTCCCTCAACTCCATTTCTTGGGGATAGCATGAAAACAAAATTTCTTTCAGATAAGGAACTCAAGGGTATTTTCAGATAAGGAGAGAAGCAAAGAACCTCTCATTCAGGTTGGCTTTTAACAGAGCAGTGCACTAGTTGAAGTCAATGGAACGTTTTAAAGATGTTCCAATGGAAGCTTTTTCAAGTTACTAGAAGTAAATTGCTTCCTTAGCTCCAATTAAGGAGGCCTTAACTCAAGCTACCAGTTCTTAGTTGAAATGGATAAAGAGTTAGTGATTAATAGATGCTAGTAGAAGAAAATGAAACTCAGATCTTAGTACAAATTGTATTGATTATGTACCATATACATTAAAGTTGTGAAACTTCCTAGGAACTTTCCCTCAACTTATTTGCTATCAAAGTATCAAACCAAACATAGCCTTAGTTAAAACTTGCTTTAGCTTTTTTTTTTTTTTTAGCCAAAACAAATGGCAAACCATTAAATTCGCTCAGAGAACATATCATAATGAATAACATATTCAAGGAATACAGGGCATGAGTATGGATGCCATCTACGCAGAATTTGGTCTGAAGCAAATTCAAGAATAAAAGCCTAGGGTTGATATGGAATGACTAGGGGAAATTTCACACCAATCAAGAGGTAAGTGCACCATTCTACTATTTGGGATAGACGACGCAGTGATACTTGAAAGAAATTTAAAAATATTAGAATGATTACAAGACTTGCAAGCAACCTGCTGTGAAGTTCAAGTATAAGAGTTTTAATAAGAAGGTGAAACTTGCAAATAAAATATTTATTAGATTGGATTGGACCTGGTCCATCTGAATATCAAGAAAATCTATATATAATTATAAATATACACACACACACACACACACACACACACACATACATACATATTCTTATGATGAGATTCATACTTGAAACAAATATTAACCCAACTGAGTGTCTCTTTGGGAGAACTTTCCGGCAGCCCCTTGAAATAAGTCCACATAAAAAAATAAAAAATAAAAAAAAAACATCCCCCACATGCACATCTCACCGTGCATTAGGAACATCTTCCATATTATCATTGAAAGATGTTCCCACTACACAGTTGTGATGTGTAGCGTCGGCCGATGTGAACCTCTTATGTTTGGTGAAAATTTGGAAATCCCACATCAATGTTGTAAACACCCATTGAAAAAAATCCCATGAATCCTGCAAGCAAGCATAGATTAAAACATCCCCATGAAAAACAAAAACAAAATACAAATTTCTCAAACAAATAGCTGAAAACAAAGGCTCTTAAATGTTGGAGGATCATACCTGCAAATTCCACAGCCATTGGAATGATACTGGTACCAGAGGAATAAGGAACTTTTAAGGTTTAGCAACTTACATTATCATCATACAATTTACAAGTCTCACAGAAATACTTCCCCATGCACACACCACAGTTTGTACAAACTTGCCAGACCTGTCAATCAAGTAAAAAAGTCCACAGAAATGTAAGATACTGACACATATATAAACTCCATTGCCTAAGATCCTGAACACAGATACAACTATAGGTACCCCATTTGTGTGCCAATATCATGCTTCTATATCTAATTTTAGAAGTGAAGTTTTATTTTTAGTTATTTTATCAATATCGAAGTTTTATTTCTCAATATGTATTTGTCACTGAAGTTAATTAGACTTCTAACATATATAAATTTTCTATGGTATAATTTGTTTAAACAAAGCATTTTACATGCTTTAGTGTTAATTCTATAAAGCATACTACTGTGTGTCACATTAGGTATGTCTTGTGTCTGATACCACTAGCTAGGCAATTTAAGGTTTCAGGGTAATAGTGGGTATATAACACTATAGAGAAGCTGCACAACAAAGCTAGGGAAAAAGGAGCCCTTGGGCTGTGTTTGCATTGCATGGTACTAGTGGAAAAGCAGCATGGATTCCAAGCTACAATTGATAAAACAACAAACCCCCTGGGTCATTGATTCAATGAAAAATACATATAAAAATCACCCCCTGCTCCCTCTTTCCTTTGACTCATTTTTTCAAAACTAAACGGTTGGAGCATATATCATGAATTCTTTTCCACTACTCATTTCCACTTCCACCCTAATCTAAACACATCCTTAACAAAATATTGTTACACAAAGAAAGTAAATAAGGAAAAAAATCATAGATGTTTAGTTACTTAAATACCATAACACTTACCTCTTGCTCTATGCCACATAGTAGGCATATCACCTGAAAAAGAGAGGTAAGTAATTAAATTCAAGAATTTCACATAGGTTGAAAACTCAGACTGCTAGCAGGAGGGAAAGGGAACGTGAAATTCTTGAATTTAATTACACTTTAATTACTGTTGCACTTCATGGTGTGGAAGGTCATGCCTCAGCTTCCTAATTTCAACATCAATATTGTTCTGTGAAAAATACACATTGACAACAGAACATCTGGTAGAAAATGTTAGTGGCTCTAGTGACACAGCAGAATAGTTGTTTTCAGCGTTTAGTCAACAAATTAAAGGGTTCCCAATAATTCTAAAGAAGGATATAAATAGATAACGCTAAAAATCAAACATAACTCCAAAAATGGAAAAATCAAGAGAATGAAAAAAAGAAAATCATACTTGAAAGTTCTAACGGATATTTTTGGCGAGGAACCACTTAGATTGTTATAGGAAAGGTCCCTACAGTCAGAGTTCACTTAAACCAATGAATTTACAGGTTTATGAATAAATATAAAAACAATTAATTGTTAACTTAGAGAAAACAAGAACAAGTGAGACGAAACCCTACAAAAAACAGCATGTTGTTCCGCCAGATGTTGAAGCTTGTTCAGCACGAATCCAATAAACCCTAATAGGGTGAGCCAGAGGAAACCCTAAACTTCAAATATAGAAGCCACACGGAAGCTCTAAACCCTAAAATTAAAGGGAAGGGTATTCAGATTCAGGGTGAAGAGAGTGTGAGGAGAGGAAGAAGTGAGAGAGAGAGAGAGAGAGCGGTTTCACACTCAAAAATATAGTTATGCCTGAACAACGCTTGAATGGAGCTCTAAACCAATGATGAAGATCAAGCGACATGAACTTCTTCTTCTTATAGGCTTCACTCAGAGCCGCTTGATGAAGGGTGATTTGGCCCGACCTAGGTAAAAAGGGGACGCATGGACACAACTTGACTAAGAGATGACAGCTCAGCGTGACACGCTTAGTTCGCAATAGTTGAGCTCGGATATTCAACCACCTCAGCACAGGGTCACCCTAGCCTCAAGGCACTTCGGCATTCAATCCAGTTTGGAAACTAAAAAGTATCAGCTCGAGGATATCGACCTGAACCACTACGTGACGATCATGAAAATCTCTCCAACAGAAACCGAACCTTGCGGGATCACGTCGCATAATGACAAGCCTTATCTCCTTCCCGCCTGGTTCGGGCGAAATTGATAAGCTTTATTAGTTGATAGCGTTATCCCCCAATTAAAGTAGAAACGGATCCCATCATGACAAAGATCACGGAACCGATCTACAAGACTCGCGAGAACTCGACTATATAAAGGCTCCAACCCCGAGGGCACAAGGTACGCGTGATTTTTCTGCTCTCTAGCTCTCTAGCTCTCTAACCTCTCAAAGATATTAAGCTCGCATCAGATTACTAACTTAAGCATCGGAGTGACCTCGCCGGGTTAGCCACCTTGGGTTCTTTGATCTTGTCTTGTAGATTCACCTAGCTCATCGTCCGATAGGAAGCCAGATCATCCTCCAGCATGGAGTAGTCAGATCACGTTACATCAATTGGCGCCGCCTGTGGGAAATTTGACCAAAAAGCCTTCTTCATGATCAACAGCTTCACACTGAAATCAATGGCCTCTTCTAGTCATGCCGGATAGAGCTGTGAGGTGAAGGTCTTTGGGGGGCAACCTCAGCTTCCTTCGATGTGGGGTCCCAACCTCAACTTCACGATCAACAGCTTACTGCGGTTGGGGTCCCAACACTAACTATGCCACAAAATACTACACAGGTGAACACCCCACTCCCTCCAATGGTAGGCGTAACCTTCACTGAGCCGTCTGTGATTCCCCCCGGAGTTGGACAATCCCAGTTCGACGACCTGGTGCACTATGTGCAGGCCATCCAGGTCCAAATGCAGTAGGTCCAGTAGTTCCAGCAATACCAGCAGTATATGCTCTACCTGCACTACCAGCAACAGTTCCCTCCACTGTCACAAAGCCAGCAACTGGTTCCACCCCGACACCCAACAACTCATCAAAATTGACCTCGCGTGCAGGCATCACTCGATCTTCACATCGAAGTGAGGAGACTTCCCAGGTCCCAGTTCCTCTCAGGAGCCAAGTCTCACCTCACAGGAGGAAAGATGGACAGATCACTCTGCCTGCTTCACAAGGCAACATCAAAAACAGGTCCGATGACACTCAGTCCAATAGGGTCATTCTTCCTCGGCGTTCGCATCAAGAAGGTGGATCGCTTGCAGGTAACCGGTTCGGGGTTCTGGCCGCGAACTCAAGGCAAGGTCCTTCCATCCATGACAACCAGCCCCAAAATCCCACAAGGAAACAGGAGAGCTACCTTGCGGCAGAACAGTACCAGAGCATACCGAGGTTAGCAGCACCAATGCAGAGCCCATAAAGAAGCAGCAGTGAAGGCGTCGCAAGGCACACCGAACTTCAGTCCAGAACAGCCAGCTCGCGAGACTGAACCAACAAGAACAGGTGAAAGGTAAAGAGAAGGCGGGTTCGGTAGGTACAAAAACCGCTCCTCTGCTCTCCGGGTCATCCCCTCTGTCTCCCGAGCTCTTAGCGACCCCGATGCCCAAGGACTTCAAGATGCCTCCCCTAGATAAATATGACAGATCTTTTGATCCTAACGATCACGTGGAATCCTTCCAGTCCTAGATGCACCTAGCTGGGGCTGACAAGTCCTGCATGTGCATAGCTTTCTCCACCAAATTCAAAGGAGTAGCTCGCACATGGTATCGGAACCTTGCACCAGGATCAATCAATAGTTGGGCGCAGTTCGTGGAGTTATTCACCTCGCACTTTATCACCAGCAAGAAGTGCCCGAGGTCACAAGAGAGCCTGCTTAATATGGTACAAAGAGAAGGGGAGTCCATTAGAAGCTACATCAAGCGCTTCAATGACACCTGCCTGCAGATCCCCGACCTAGACCCAGCGGTGAGATTCATGGCAGCGAAAAAGGGCATAACTCACAGGGAATTTAAATGGCATGTAGTGGCCAATAAATCGAAAGACAACACAAAATTCCTCAAACTCGCCGACCAGTTTATCGGAACTGAGGAAGAGATGAATTAGAAGACCGACAATCCAGTAGAGAAAAGAAAAAGAGATGGTGACAACACTGGTAATTATGGGAATAAAAGAAGAAATAGTAAATCCCTGACCAGGGGCGAAAACAAGTATGGGAGCCGATCTCCTTCGCGATCTCGCAAGTCAGGTCAACGCTTCAGGACCCCACCTGTTGAAAGGATGAACTACACACCCCTCAACGCTAAGCGAGGAGAAATCCTGATGGCTATCAAAGACTCCTCCTTTGTCAAATGGCCTCCTAGGTTGAGGGGAGATCCCACCACCAGAAACAGGAATGTCTACTGTTACTTCTATAGAGACCACGAGCATAGTACGGAGAACTGTAGGAACCTCCGCGACAAGATCGAGGAGCTCATCCGTTGCGGGTATCTGAAAATTTTCATATAGAGAGAAGAAATAAGTCAAGTAGATCGGCAAACAGACCGACAGGAGACCCAAAGAAGGAATGCTCCCGATTCCAATAGCAGGCAGAAAGAGCAGCCACCACAGCGGTTGCCGAGGAGAGAACGATCCGCGAGGTAATCAATATGATTATTGGTGGATCCATCATCGCGGGATGTACTTCGGTAGTGGGACGAACTTCAGTCCGCGAACTAGAAAAAGAGGAGTAGAACCCGCTGAAAATACCTCGACTTGAAGACCCTATTTACTTCATGGAGGATGATGCGTGCGAGATCCAGTATCCTCACAATGACGCCTTGGTGATAAAGCTAAGGCTAAACGACTTCGAAGTCAAATGCATCCTGGTGGACTCGGGCAACTCGGCAGACATACTATTCAAAGACACATTCAAAAAGTTGTAGCTCCAGGAAGGCGACCTAAATTCGAAAGATACCCCCTGGTAGGCTTCAGCGGCAAGGAGGTCAGACCTCTAGGGCGAGTCTCAGTACCCATAGAGGTCGGCACGTGGCTGAATATTGTAAGGTTCGAGCACATGTTCCTGGTGGTCGCAACTCCCTCTCCTTACAATGCCATAGTAGGTCGGCCTATTACGCATACCCTACGTGCAGCAGTATCCACCTACTACCTAGCAATGAAGTTCTCTACGGACTACGGAGTAGGGGTTGTGCGAGGCGACCAACTCAAATCTCGCAAGTGCTACGTCGCCGCCCTCAAGAGAAAAGCCAAACTAGCGGCTGACATCGAGCTCGAGCGACCTACGAAGTATGCCAAAGAGCAAGCTACACCAACAAAGCAAGTGCTACATCGCCGCCCCTAGTCAGGCCAGTTAGACAGAAAAAGCGCAACCTCACCCTGGAACACTAGAGGATAGTCAATGAAGAGGTCGGGAAGCTCTTAGCGACAGACTTCATCAGGGAGGTTCATTACCCGAGCTGGGTAGCTAACCCGGTTTTGGTAAAAAAGGCCAACGGTAAATGGCACATGTGCGTCGATTATACCGACTTGAATAGGGCCTACCCAAAAGACTGTTTCCCGCTACCCAAGATCGACCGCCTAGTGGATGCGACCTCAGGGCATGAGTTGCTGAGCTTTTTGGATGCATACTCTGGTTACAACTAGATCAGGATGGACCCCTGCTGATGAAGAAAAGATAGCCTTTATAACTGAGCTCGGGTTGTATTGCTACAAGGCCATGCCCTTCGGATTAAAAAATGTTGGGGCAACCTTTCAAAGACTTGTAAACAAGATTTTTGAGTCATTAATTGGCGATAAAGTTGAGTGCTATGTAGATGACATGGTTGTTAAGACCCAATTTTCAAATTTTTTATTAAACGATTTGCAAAGTGATTTTGAAATTTTATGAAAGTATAATTTGAAATTAAATCCCAACAAGTGTGTCTTCGGGGTCACCTCAGGTAAAATCTTGGGCTACATAGTCAACCGACGTGGCATCGAAGCCAACTTGGAAAAAATAAAGGCCATCTTAGATATGAGACCACCCTGTAAATTAAAAGAGGTTTAGAGGCTGAATTGCCGGATAGCCGCTCTGAGCCATTTTATGTCTAAGTCGGCAGATCGTTGCCTACCTTTCTTTAAGGCTATAAAAAAGAGTAAAGACTTCGAGTGGACTACGGAGTGTTAGCTCGCCTTCGATGAGCTAAAAAGATACTTAGCTAGTACCCCGGTTCTGACCCGATCCAAGGAAGGGGATATTTTAAACTATACCTCTCTGCAAGTGATGAGGTGGTCAGCTCGGTACTGATCAAAGAGGTAGATCGGGTCTAACGACCCATCTACTATGTTAACAAAGTTTTGCAAGATGTTGAAACAAGGTATCTGGAGATCGAGAAACTGGCGTACGTTCTAGTCATAGCAACACGCAAGCTTCGTCCGTACTTCCAAGCCCACACCATCGTCGTCCTCACTAATAAGCCTCTAAGACAGATCCTGCTCAAGACCGAGGTGTCTGGCAGATTGACGAAGTGGGCTATCGAACTCAGCGAGTATGACATCCAGTACAAACCTCGGACGGCAATTAAAGCCCAAGCCTTGGCCGATTTTGTGGTAGATTGTACGTTCAGTACCGCAACTCCCGATCTGGTCGAGCCCGAGCACATGGTGGAAGCTTCAACCAGTGCGACACCAATCCCAGTTAGAGCAGGTTCGACCTGGGACGAGGAGCCTTGGATCCTCCACGTTGACGACTCGTCCAACCAACAAGGAAGCGGTGCGGGAATAATTCTATATGGTCCATGCAAGGGCAAAGTTGGAATACGCACCCTGGTTCGGGTTCCCAGCATTGAACAACGAAGCAAAGTACGAAACATTGGTTCCCGGGCTCACTCTAGCAAAGGAACTGAAGGCTAAGCACCTTGTCATATGCAATGACTTCCAGCTCGTGGTCAACCAAGTCAGCGGCGAATATGAAGCCTGCGATCCCATCATGGCAGCTTATTTGGCCCAAGTCAGGGAGATACTGCGCGACTTCATTAGGCAGATTCCAAGATCCAAGAACACTGAGACTGACGCCTTGTCCTGGTTAGCTAGCACAAGCAGCAACACCATGCAGACCGTGTATATAGAAGACTTACCTCGGCCTAGCATTCTTGAGGGGGGGGCAGGAGAGGTTGCTCCTGTAGCACAAGCAGAGCCGAGTTGGATTGACCCGCTCGTGAGTTATCTGCTTCACGAGACCCTCCCTACAGAATGCAGTGCGGCCCGATGGGTAGAACGCTAGTCGGCTAAGTACGTCATTATAGATGGACAACTATACAGGAGATCTTTCACGCTCCCCTACTTGCGTTGCTTGCGACCCTCAGAGACCGAACTCGTTCTCCGCGACACCTATGAAGGCTTGTGCGGCAAACACTTGGAGGGCAGGGCTCTCGCCCAGAAGGCATTACGACAAGGTTACTACTGGCCCATGATGAAGGTAGACGCACTCGAGCTCATCAAGAAGTGCGACAAGTGTTAGAGGCACGCCAACATCCACCATCGACCTGCTGCCGACCTCAAATACCTCACCAGCCCATGACCCTTCGCATAGTGGGGAATCAACATACTTGGCCCATTCCCGCCAGCAACAGGACAAAGGAGGTTCTTGGTCGTAGTAGTAGACTATTTTACGAAGTTGGTGGAAGCGGAACCTCTAACAACAATCATAACCCACAACATACAAAACTTTTTCTAGAGGAACATAGTGTGTCGCTTCGGGCTACCTTGGGTACTCATTTCCGACAACGGAAAGCAATTCGATGATATCAAGTTTCAGAATTGGTGTGCTGAGATGGGAATTCAGCAAAATTTCACCTCGGTGGCATACCCCCAAGCGAACGGGCAAGTGGAAGTCACCAACAGAGCCATACTCCGTGGATTGAAAGCTCGGTTAGCTCGAGCCAAAGGATTGTGGGTAGACGAACTGCCCAGTGTACTCTGGGCCTACCGAACCACCATCAAGACTGTCACGGGTGAGACTCCTTTTAACCTCACTTACGGCATGGAAGCGATAATCCCAGCAGAAATCGAGGTGCCTACACTACGCTTGGAGGCCTACGACGATGAGATAAATGATAACGAGCTCCATACCAACCTAGACCTGGTGGAAGAAGTACGAGACCTAGCATACATCCGGACTGCAACCTACCAACAGAGAGTAGCTCGATACTATAATGCCCAGGTCAAAAAGTGACACTTCCATGTTGGTGAGCTGGTTCTTCAGAAGGTTATGGTACTTGAGCCCGGTGTTGGTAAGCTTGAACCAAATTGGGAAGGTCCATACCGAGTAAGACGGGTATTCGGGAAAGGTACGTATGAGCTCGAGACCTTGGAAGGGAAACAAGTACCTCGAGCGTGGAACGTCGACAACCTGAGAAGATACTACTTATGATCGTCGAACTAGAGAGAGGACTGCGAGTCACTCCCATAAGCCTAAGGGCCATGATGCCGAGCGCATATAAGACCTCGGTACTATGATAAGTCCTAGTCACCTCTTCAGCATGGGTGGAAAAATCCCAATTGCCTCTTCGGCATGGGTGGATAAGTCCTAGTCGCCTCTTTGGCATAGGCAAACAAGTCCTAGTCGCCTCTCTGGCATAGGCAAATCTGCTCTCACACCTAAGGCATAGACAGTTCGGGTATAAACCCTACAACGTCTAACCCACCTCGGTGTACAATAATGATAAGTTACCCTACTCGAAGTCCAACTCGTTAGCTCGACAGTTCGAGGTAACCTACACTTGGAAAAATTTTATTTCAGTTATCCCTACTCGTAGTTTAGCTCGTTAGCTTGACAGTTCGGTGTAACTTACACATTTTTACTCCTACTTGGTTTAGTTCGCCAGTTCGGGAGTTATTAACACTTTGAATTTTTTTGCACGAAGATAGTCAAAATGTTTCCATTTCATTGATATAAAATTTTGAGTACAAAAGGAAGAAAAATGAGAAACTTTCACTATAAACCGAGTTCGGAGGCCCGGGGTGTACATCATAAGGGTCCAAGGAAAGAGGCAAGAGTGATGTATTCGGAC
Organism: Nelumbo lutea; assembly: GCF_056320005.1. NCBI lineage: Eukaryota > Viridiplantae > Streptophyta > Magnoliopsida > Proteales > Nelumbonaceae > Nelumbo > Nelumbo lutea. The sequence continues at coordinate 119,023,150 of NC_142684.1, forward strand.
TACCAGGCAGGTCGGTCTCCATATGATCCTCCTCCGCGTCCTCTCGGCCTGACGGGCCTGCCTCGGGAATCTCATCATCGCTTTCCTTTTCGGAGGAACCAAATTCTTTGTTGGCCGCCTTCGCCATCTCGAGAGTGAGGTCGGACATAGAAACAACTCCGATGTCCAGATCGGGAAACTTCTGCCGCATCAGATATTTACATAGCTTGAAGCCATACCGGTAAGAGTTCGATCCGTACTCGACTTGGAGATTGTGGAACTCCAAAGACCCCTTGAAGCTTTCGAAGGCACACTCCCTCTCTTCAGCTTGCGCCTCTTGAATGGCGGTCTCGAAGATCTCAGTACGCTCTTTGATCATCGCTTCAAGGTTCTCATTCTTGCACTGAAGCTTCTCCTTCCCCTTAGTCAGTGCCAAGATCAGCTCCTATTGACTCCGAGCTCCCTTCTTAGCCTGAAGAATCTCACCCCGAGCTAAGTCCAGTTCGCGGTAAAGCTTCCGTGCATTCTCCTCGGCCTCTCGAACTTGCTTCAGGCAGACCTCAGACTAGTAGACCAACGAGTGAATGGCAGAGTTCACCTATCAAACAAAGCAGATGTAAGTACACTTAAAAAAGCAAACAAGGAAATGAAGTATAAAGTTAGAATATTCACCACCATGCAATAGTTGGCAGCCCCGCCTCCGAGTTGGCTTGTAGGCATGTCGGCCCACTCTGCGACCTCGGTAGGAAAAATGGCATCCTTACTCTTTAGGAGCCCGAGCCGAGGGGTCATTATACTTTCCTTCGGGGGCTGAGGTTCGAGCGTGGAAGTGCTCTCCAGTTCGCAAGGCGGAATGCCTTCGTCCTGGTCTTTGCCCAGTCCACAATGGGAGGCTGGGGACGAACCCCCTCCTCTGGAAGCTCGACATAGATCTGCTCCGGCGTAGCGACCTCGGGCGGAACGAGGGCAGAAGGACCGGCCTCCCGGCGAGCCTTCTTTGAGGCCTTCCTCTTCTTCCCTCTCTGAAAGCTCTTCAGAAGGTTCTTTGCATCGACCTCCGTCATGGCTACTGCAAGAGAAAAAGAAAATGTTAGTCACAAACTAAAGAAAATTCAAAGTAAATAAGTACCGAGGTGGAGGCCTACCAGGAGGGCTCAGCCCAACTCGCACAAGCTTCTCCTCAACCAAGAAATCTCTCATCTCCAGGCCGAAGTCCCTCTAGGAGTTAACGACCACCCTAGTCTTTGCATCTAACCTTACCCCGGGATCTTTGATAGCCACCCTCTAATGAGTCGAGAAGGGCCATCCCTCAGGGTTTCGAACAGAAAAGTATCTTCTCTTTTTGGCTGGTACTTTGTTCAAGCTGTCGAATACGATTTTGAACCCGGGCAGAGGAGAGATGTAGTAACTTTGTCGAATGTCACCGCGCAGACAAGCGAAGTTCTTTTTGATTGAACAAATCGAACTAAAAACGTCTAAGAACAGAGGTCGGTTGTACTCGTGGAACATGGAGATGGTACCTACTATAGTTTGGATGGAGTTTGGGTGTAGTTGGCCAATGATGATGTTAAAAAACTAGATAATTTCTATAATAAATGGGTGGAGCGGGAAGCGCAGCCCGACTACGAGCTGCTCTTCGAAAACCGCGAGCTCGTGGTGACCATGAACCCAAGGATACTGACTCAAGGGAAGACTAAAAACTAAGTTATTAGGAAGACGATAATGGGCTACCAAGGATAGTAGCCTGTCCGAGGTCATAGTAGAAGGCCCGAACTCATCCGGATCCCAACCCCGAGAAGAAGATGGGACCCCCTCTCTGGAGCTCGGTCCCTCCGCTCGAGATACGGGCTCCTCAGGCCGAGATGACCCAACTTTAGGTAAAGAGGTTTCCTCTAAGCGGCGAAGGGGGGAACTACCTAGCGAGGAGCTGACATTGCCAGCGGGAGCTGAGGACTGCACCTCGACACCCTTGAGCCCACTAGAGTCACCAAGGAGCCTATCTATGCTAGCACTAGACATGTTGAAACAGGAACAAGAAATGAGAACAAACTAAGAAAAGATGAACTCACCTAAAAGAAAACGACATTGGAATACAAAGGAGGAAGTAGCGAGTTGAAGGACTTTGACGCGACCTCGGGAGAGCTCAATCACAGGATTTTTGGCGAAGAAGAGGGGTCCCTCGGCCAACTATTTATAGTTCACCGCGAGGTGATCAACGATTGAGACCTGCTCGATCCAACGACTCTCATGAAAATTGATTGCACGACACCCGAGGTTGAAATCGGTTGAACCCGCTTTTAACGTTTGCAGAGTCCATAAACAGCGTGACGTCCGCGCGTACACCTGACGCGACTTGGGTTATTACTGGTTGAGCCGAAAGTCCGAACAGGTTCGACCAAATGATTCGCCCAGCAAACCACCTAGACCTCGTGCCAAATCCACTTGGACTCGTCGTGAACTCTTCTTACCGGGTTGAGACCCTTGGCCCGGAGAGTGGGGGGCAATTGATGAAGGGTGATTTGGCCTGACCTAGTAAAAAGGGGACGCGTGAAACGACCTGACTAAGAGATGACAGCTCAGCCTGACACGCCTAATTCGCAATCGTTGAGCTCAGATATTCAACCACCTCGGCACAGGGTCACTCCGGCCCCAAGGCACTTCGGCATTCAATCCAGTTCGGAAACAAAAAAGTATCAACTCGGGGATACCGACCTGGACCACTACGTGATGATCCCGAAAATCTCTCAAACAGACCCCGAACCTTGCAGGATCACGCTGCGTAACAACAAGCCTTATCTCCTTCCTGTCCGGTTTCGGGTGGAATTGATAAGCTTTATTAGTTGGTTGCGTTATCCCCTAATTAAAGCGGAAACGGATCTCATCATGATGAAGATCATGGAACCGATCTGCAAGACCCGCGATGACTCAACTATATAAAGGCTCCAACCCCGAGGGCATAAGGTACGCATGATTTTTTTGCTCTCTAGCTCTCTAGCTCTCTAAGCTCTCAAAGATATTCAGCTCGCATCAGATTACTAACTTAAGCAACGGAACGACCTCGCTGGGTTAGCCACCCCGGGTTCTTTGATCTTGTCTTGCATATTCACCTAGCTCGCCGTCCGACTGGAAACGAGCAGTCAGATCGCATTACATCAAAGTTCACTTAAACCAATGAATTTACAAGTTTGTGAATAAATATAAAAACAATTAATTGTTAACAACATGCTGTCCCGCCAGATGCTGAAGCTTGTTCTGCACGAATCCAATAAACCCTAATAGGGTGAGACAGAGGAAACCCTAAACTTCAAATATAGAAGCCACACGGAAGCTCTAAACCCTAAAATAAAAGGGAAGGGTATTCTGATTCAGGGTGAAGAAAGTGAGGAGAGGAAGAAGTGTGAGAGAAAGAGAGAGAGCCGTTTCACACTAAAAAATACAGTTATTCCTGAACAACACTTGAATGGAGCTCTAAACCAATGACGAAGATCAAGCGACACGAACTTCTTATTCTTATAGGCTTATCTCAGAGCCGCATTTTGTTTATGAGAAATCACCGTCAAAACCCGTGCAATTGACAACCTTACCACCTTTATCTTGGATAGCTTGTTCGGTGCTCCTCCAGTGACCTTAACTACTCGAAGCAGTGCTATCTCTGCATTCAGATCGTTTAACTGGTTCAAGAGCTCGGCCTTGGACTTTCCTCTGAGCTCATGAACCTTGATCCTCGCCATGGCTGTGAGAGCTGCCTACTATCTTCCCTCCTCCGTAGGTCTTCTTAAACCCTAAAAACGATATAAAATAATTGGTTTTAGACCGGATCAAATCTGGTTCAAAATAATAAAGTCTCGTGCCAGGTGCCAAAGACCACCGCCCAGTTATAGTTTTTCTTTAATTTAGTTTTGCAAGCGGCGGTGTTTTTGAGAACACCACCTTAGCTCTCTCTAAGGCGGTGGGCTTAAAGAGCACCGGCTCTAAACCGCCGACTTAGACTGTTTTTGTTGTTATGTGGGTTGGAGGAGGAAGATTTGAATCATTTATTTATTTTTAAGTGCTTTGTAATTCATAGAGTATGGTTCACCTCACGGTTATATAGTAGAGTGGACCAACACTCGTTATATTGGACAGTTTCTAATTGGTTACTCCATTGGTTTAAGCTAGATAACCCTTTGCAATCCAGTCAGGCTTCAATTTTTGCTCAGGGAGCAGTTATCATGTGGCATATCCGGAAGGCACATTGCAAACTTCAGATTGTTTACAATGTTTTCTAGCCTTTATCAATTGTTTTTGCTGCTAATGCTCAATTAGATGCGATCTCATTTCATATTTCTCCATAGCTTGACAGTAATTCTTTTCAAATCCCAATTCCAAGGTCCATTAAGTGGGTTAAACCTCCTGCTAATACCCTCAAATTCAATTTCGATGGAGCTTTGAATAATGTCTTTGGTGAAATAGGTTTCTAGCTGCATGACTCAGAAGCTAGTATATGTTTTGGGAGAGCTTTGAAATCTTCTTTGGGCACTCCATTGGAAGTTGAAGCAGGGACAGCCCTGGAGGATCTCAAATTTGCTATGGATATTGGAGTTTCTTCTCTTATTCTAGAGGGGGATTCTTACACTATCATTAAGAGTTTGTTGGACTTTGATTCTATCGCTCCTTGGCGGATTAGAACAATTATTGCTGATTGCAAACTCATAATCTCACAGATTCCTCACAGTACTATGGGTCTCTCGTATAATTGTAACAAAGATGCACACCAGTTGGCCAAACATGCTCTCAGTATTGCTCATTTGTACACATGGTCGACTCCTCCTGATTTTCTACTTGAGACCTTGTTATCTGATTGTAATTTTGAGCAGATTCGTTAATGAATTGCCTCCAGTACCTTGTTGGATGGCCTTTTGCCTTAAAAAAAAAGAAAAAAAAAAAAACTAAAGGGAAAAGAGGTTTTGGAATTAACAGAATAATACTATGAATTCTAGTTGGAAATATAAGATCTCTTAAAAGGCAATGACAACAATTACATCAATAATATAAATAGATCCTCATTAAGCTGAGAGCACTGATTAAGGTCGTTTTCTAGCATCACTTGCCTTCATGTATTGTTAGTCAAGCTTCATCTAACAGCAAACCCTGATCACAAAGTGATACTACAGTATGAATGACTGTTTATGGATGGTTGAAGCCTTCGGCCATCATAATATCAGCCTCCCTTGGGCCTAATTAATTGGGCCAGGCCTGTGTGATTATAACAATAAGAAATAGAAATGAACTTCTAATTGAATATCAAACAGATTTTAATGAGAGATAAATCATAATCAAGCCAATGAGATATTTTATAGATAGCATGTGTGCAGCCCTGAATAGACTCCTCCTTTTCTGCCTGTCATTATGTTATGTCAACATATCTGATAACACACATAACACATTGAATGAACATGCGAGGAAAATCGCATCTTTTGGATGGTGTTGGTCCAACCTGATAATATCATATTATCATTTAACTTGATTCATCCACATTTATATATGAGATTAATCACTCTCACTAATGTGTCAAAACAATTAAACATAACTTGAAAATATAATACTGAATTGGCTTAAATTGACTTGGATCAAATAGAAATGTCAAGGTTTTTTCTACTTCAATTTTGCATAACAAGGCTCGTACATCACACAGGTCCCCACTGGTGTTTATATATTTCTTTTATGAGCCCTCAAACCACCCTAGCCCTAGTGGCAATGGGATTTGATTTCAAATCTCTACTACAAGAAGCCAAGGCCTACGAATTGGTCGCCACAATCATCTGGTTAGTTCAATACAAGTCTTGCAGGTCACCAGTTTCATTGAACCAATCAAATCACTTAAGGGGGTGCTTTAGTTTTCATTTGTTTTTGAATTTGCTACATCAGGAAAAAAACATGTTTTAGAACTCTGTTTTCAGTTTTAGAAGTAAAAAACGAGTTGGCTTTGTCTTGAAAAATAATACATATTTTTTGAAACAAAAAAAAAAATGAAACATGATATTAAATAACCAGATGAAAACATATTTTTGAAAACAAAAATTTAAGAGCACGTTTTTGGTTTCAGATTTGGGAAAAAAAAAGGTAAACAAATGTTTAAAGTATCGTTATATATTGGACGATACGTATCGTTCCAGTACCCTTCTGATACGCCCCTACAGTGGGTGTATCGGGGGTCTGACCGGTTCAGGGGATGGAGGGGTCCTAGACCGGCTCCCCTGAACCAGTTTTGAAAAAAATTAAAAAAGCAATTATCAAAATGCCAGATATGCCCCTATCGGCGTATCGATATTTTGAACCATAACACAACCAATAACATGTTTGTTGTGTTCTTGTTTTGAGAAACAATCTGTTCTCAAACCACATGTTTTGATTTGTTTTTGGAACCAGAAATAAGAAAAGCAAATCACTTTTTAGAGCACTCCCTAAATTTCTGTTAGTTTTTTTTGGTACTTAACACGACACACACTAACTTTTCAACGTAGGTGATTAATGTGGGATTCAAATCTGCATCTCTGCTAGGCCTACCCAGATAACATACCAAATTACCATAACCTAATTCCTAAAATACTCCAAATATTCATGTCAATAAGATGTATTTTTAGATGGTTACATCAAGGCAGAAGATTTCCCAATACCCCACCCCACCACTGGGGACAAGGTAGAGTATTTTGGCCACAGGGCGGGGACGGGGATGGGTGCCCCACTTCAAACCAGCCCCGTTGCCATTCCTACCTAACATGCTTGATTTCAATTTTGAACCAACCAAAATCCACAAAAGAAATTTGTAATATCCAAAGTTTAATTTTGCAAATGCCATTCATGGCTACATGCTATCAATGGTTTGGTTGTGGCATAAGTAAAATTCACAATGTCACATTCATGGTAACTCTCATGTGGAATGTGGGTCGTGGGCTGAGCTAACTTTCCATGTGATCATTATTATTATGCTATACGGAAAGAAATCACTTGCTACAGAAGATCCACAATAATGTGTAGTAAATGTAATGGATCACCTATGATATTATACCAAACTTCTTTCTTGAATACTAAAATTTCTAGGGGTCAGTAAATATTGACCTTTTTTATTATTATTTTTGGTTTGGAATAATGGAAGTAATTGTATTACAACTTTGCAAATATTATGGTTCTCATGGTTTAAAGTATTTATACAAAACGAGTGGTATCTTTTGAAAAAGATGTAGTTCGAAATACCTGTTTCCAGATGTTTTGGAACCCTAATTTTTTTAATAATAAAAAATATATTTTTAATTTTCCAAAAAGCCAAAATTTGAGAAAAAACTAAAAAAAAGTGTTTCAACTGTTTCTAAATATCGATATAATACAGCCAATATAAGTATCGTATCAATACTTTGAACCTTTACTCTTAACAAAATAAATACACAAGTGGATTCATGTTACTACCAAGAAAAAAGGTTTAAGGTTACATATTCTTAAACTAGTAAAAATCATGCAGCTGAAGCAAAGAGCAAGGGTAACTTACAATCAAGTACGTAGGGAGGGCAATCAAGCGACGAATTTGCTAACTAACAAAGGTCATGAAGGAGAACCGTAGGGATAGTTGGTGGATTATCCGAACCTATATGGCAATACCAAATATCAACTCGGATCTGGAGGATGGATATGACAACACCCAAATTTGACCCAATTAGTGAAATCAGATTTCAATCTGAACCGGATCGGGTATAGGGAAATGATTTCTATCTGAATCGGATCGGGTATAGGAAAATGATTTCAATCTGAATTGGATCGGGTATAGGGAAATTGGATTGGATAGAATTATGCTGAAACTAGTCCGACTTGTAAAATGGATTACCCCAATTCAAGACAATTGGATCGGAATCTGAACTCTCGGAGTCCATAGACAGCTTTGGTCATGAATGGCAAGAAACCTTACGTTTCCTTATCTCCAAACTGGAACGCACCAAACAATCAAACATGTGGTAAAGGTAGTCCTTCGATCTGAGCATTTTTTTTTTTTTTGTAATTTTTTCAAACACAAATCGGATAAACCGAATTCCTGCAGCTTCAATCTTCAGAGGTAAAATGATTTTCTGTTCAATTAAACCTCTTCGCTCTTGATTGAGTCTGCGTATTTTACCTTTGTTCTACTTCCATGGCTAGTCACCTGGAAATATCATAGTTGAACTTGAACCGGTTTTATTTACAGAGTTTAAACAGTTATTCCTCGTTGTGACATGTTCAGGTCGGATGCTGACATGCTGTCCATTTGCTGCGATCCGGAAACCAAGTTATCCCACATGGCTTATTGGGTGAACCGTCAGATGATCATCCTGTTTCCATCTAACGTACCCTTTTAGAGGAGACCGACCGGTAGACAGTGCCCGTGAAGTTAGGATTACTTTTTGTCCTTCAGCGACTCAGCGTGCTTTAAGAACCGGGAAGAAAGAAATAGAATATTCTATTCCTATTCGGTATTCATCTCCTCCATCGATCTGAAGAAATATTCTTTTCTTCTCTGTAAGTATCTGAGGCTTTCTCTGTAAGTTCACTTTGCCTGCTTGATAACTTCAAGAACATTTTAATGGCCATCGTCGATTTTCTTTTTTGAGGAGCATTTTCTATTAATACTTATTTACTCCAATAATACGTTTAAAACTGCAAACTCGACGAATATAAAGTACAGTTTTGCTGTTACTTGGGATCCTTAGTCAGTGTTTAGTTTACTTCAGATCTCATAGTTTTACTGGATTCCTTAGCTTATTGGTCCCATTTTGTCTTTGTTTTTTATGCATGGTACTTGATGATTGCTTTTTGCTCTTCTCTTGTAGGTGAAACTGCAGTTGTTTATGTTCTGCAACTGCTGCTCTTGTTTTTATCAGCTTTAAGCTTATCCTATATTGCCTTTTTATTGTTGTTATTGTTATGTTATTATTGGTTATTCTATTTTTCTATTTAACAGGCGGGTCATTGTAGTGTTTTGGCCAACTGATTGAGAAAAATTTCCCTATTTCCGTTGCGTGTTACTATCAGATGTGGTTCGTTTTTTTTTATCTTGTTTATGTTTTTACATGCTGTTTATTTGTTATTTCTTTTTAGATGGAAATTTCTCCGTTTGTTCTTTGGTGGTTTCTGTGTTAGCTGAGTTTGGCAGGAGATTTATTATTTGCTTAAGACTTATATTTATGTCTTACTGTTATTTCAAAGCTAAAGATGGCTAACAACGATAGAGAAGGGAGTGGGAAATTTGCATATTCTTCTCCTGTTGTTCTCAATGAGAGAATCCTTTCTTCCATGTCTCGAAGATCTTTTGCTGCTCATCCATGGCATGACTTAGAGATTGGTACTCTGCTAGTCCAACATTGCAGTTATTTTGTTCCTTTAAATAGATTATTATGAATTGATAGACTTCCTTCAAAGTATACATGAGATTTCCTGTGCTTGAGGGTTGCAGGAATCTTAGCTCCACATCTGGGAGGTGGGATGCAGTGTCCACAGTCCTGGTGCATCAGATGTGCAGCTTAGATTTGATTCTCTTGTGCAGACTATGAGCATAGGTGTCCTTATAATTTTCCTTTTATAAAATCATGCATCAGATCTCTTAATACTTCAATTTATTTTGGTTACTTTCTATTCCCATACGTCTTATGTTCTTGATTAGCAATTTTAGACCTCTCTCACCATTCACAAGAAAAGAAACATTTTTAGACCTATCTAACTAGGAATCTTTTCAGCTTAAAGGTTCTTTTATTTTATTTTTTTTGAACCCTATTTCTTTGGGTATTCATGTTTGTTTTTTAATTTATGCAGGACCAGGAGCACCAGCAGTTTTCAACTGTGTAAGTTAACTCTTCTTCTTCTACTTTTAATGTGTAGTTAAGAGGTTAACAGAGCAGGCTGCCCTATTACCTGACCTAAGCCTTTTAAAAGAATGCCTGGAAAGCGAAACACCGCTTACTGTTGACATATGCTTCTAAGAGGTACCCACCACGATGAATCCAGGTTCATCACACTCCCATGCACATGTGCCTATGCTAATGTTTCTAGTATTATGACCTCTACATGAAAAAACGATTTCTTCATTGGCAAAAGCTTTGGTTATGCGTGTTTTAGCTTGGAGGTCATGTGTGGGTGAATGCCTGAGGCAGCAAGGTTATTATTGAACCAGGCCTGAAGCATTTTGGCTGATGTTAAGTTGCATCTTGTTACTGGTAGTTATTTATGTCTCATGAATTCTGCTTCCAATCAAATCTTATTCTGAAGTTCCTCTACAGGTGGTTGAAATTAGCAAGGGTAGCAAGGTCAAGTACGAGCTTGACAAGACTAGTGGCCTTATAAAAGTATGAATTCCTTCTTAAAGTCTTCCCTTGTTGCTCTTAGTGTTCTGTTTTTAGGTCATGCTCAACGTTTGGAATGCCTTTTGATTATTTGCATGTTAGCAAAAATATGTTGGTCATAGTATGGGGGGTGGGGACCTACTTCTCATTTTAACTAGTGCTAATTGATAGATTATCAAATGCAAACACTTGTAACTTTGTTTTTGGTCACCCACTATTTCCAACCATGAATTTCATTGGAGATTTCATGTGGCTGTATACTTTTTTATGTGAACCGAACTAAGAACAAGAGAGAGAACAGATTTAGGGGTGTCAAGAATAGTCGACCCCCACCCTAAAGAGTCCCTTTTATATTAAAAGATATGAAAGATATGTACAGTTACAAGAATCCCCTTATAGGGCTGAAAGGTAAAAGAAACAAATAAAATAATGAGAATAATGTTACTGTACAACAAGGGCTATACTAATAATGTACATCAAGATATATCTTCACACTCCCCCTCAAAGTAATGAAACTGATGCAGTTTTCCCATAAGAACAAGGTGTCAACTGTCGACTCTTAGTCATGGCCTTGGTGAAGATGTCAACAATCTGCATGTGAGAGGCTACATGAGGAAGAGATATAGAGCCAACAATGAGAAGGTCTCTAATAAAGTGACAATCCACCTCGATATGTTTAGTCCTCTCATGGAAGACAGGATTAGATGCAATATTGATAGCACTTATATTATCGGCATGTAGGGGAATAGGAGTAGGAAGTTGAGTACCAAAATCCATGAAAAGAGACTTCAACCAAACAATCTCACTACAGGCAAAAGACATGGCTCTATACTCAGCTTCAGTAGAAGACTTGGAGACAATTTGTTGTTTCTTATACTTCCAGGAGATGAAAGAGTCATCCATGAAGATGCACCACCTAGTAGTGGATCGATGAGTGTCAGGACAACCAACTCAGTTTGCATCAGCATAAACTCTCAACTGTATGGGTGATGAGGAAGAGAAAAACAGTCCCTGAGAAGTTGTATCTCTAACATAATAGATCATGTGGCGAACATCAGTCATATGAGGTTGTCGAGGGACATAAACAAATTGACTAACGACCTGAACAACATGTGAAATATCAGGCCGAGTCATAGTGAGATAGATCAGAGAGCCAACAAGCTGACGGTACAAAGTAGCATCAGGAAGAATTAGCCTTCAGATTTAGACTACTTGACATTCTACTCCAAAGGGGTATCAACATGTTTCTCATCAGTAATTCCAACTAGTTTGACGAGATCAGAGGCATATTTTTGCTGACAAATGAAGTACCCTTGACTGCTACGATGGACTTCCAAACCCAAAAAATAGTAAAGGGGCCCAAGTCCTTCATGTGAAAAGAGTTATGAAGTAAGGATTTCAACTCACAAATGCCATCATGATCATCCCCAGTTAAAAGCATGTCATCAACATACAACAGTAGAATAGTGATACCCTAGGGCCTTCTCTTAACAAAGAGAGAGTAATCAGAGGAACTCTGATTATACCCAGCTGCAATATCTCGAAAGTGCTCAAACCAAACCCTGGGTGCCTGCTTTAGACCATATAAGGATTTCTTTAGGCGACAGACACATGAAGAATCACTGCAATATCCAGGTGGAGGCTTCATGTAGACTGTCTCCTTTAGTTGACCATGAAGAAAATCATTCTTAACATCTAGTTGGTAGATAGTCCAAGAATGAATAGCAAATATGGCTAGAAGAGATTGATAAAAAAAATATATGGCTAGAAGAGTCCGAATTGTGGTGATCTTAGCAACCGCGACAAAGTTTCTTCATAATCAATTCCATATTCCTAACTGTATCCTTGGGCAACTAACCAAGCCTTATATCGATCAAGGGAACCATCTGACTTCAGTTTGATTGTATAGACCCAACACCTTCCAACAATAGAAGCATTTGGAGGAGCAGGCAGAAGATCCCAAGTATCATTCTCATGAAGGGCTTGAATTTTGGCATCCATGGCTTCTTTCCACTAAGGACTTCTAATGGCTTGCTGATAAGATCTAGGAATATCTGTGGAATAAAGTACAACAGAAAAGAAACTATGGTTTGAAAGAAAACCATAGCGGCTAGGAGGTCGAGAAATACGAGTAGAATGACGAAGTGGAATAGCAGAACTACCATCTGACATAGGAGGATCTTGGGGTGAAGTGTCACTTACAGGAGGTGCAGAAGGAGGATGCTCTGGACCAGGTGGAAGGGGGGTTATAGGTGCAAGAACTGGGACACATAGCAGTCCTGCAAAACAGAGATAGAAGGAGAAGAAAATCTAGCAATTCCAACAAAGAAGGAAATATGTTCAAGAAACACAACATTCCGTGAAATCCGAATACAACGAATAGCAGGTTCATAACACAAGAATCCTTTGTGGTCAGGATTATATCCCACAAAGGCACACATAGCAGACTGAGCAGTTAATTTAGAATGTTCACGAACAAGAAGATGTACAAAACAAAGGCAACCAAAAACATGAAGACTGGAGAAATCTGGGGGATAACCAAAAAGTTTTTGGAAGGGAGAAGTGTTGCCGAGAACAGAGGAAGGAAGATAGTTGTTCAAATACACAGTTGTATTGGTTGCTTCTACCCAAAACAAAGTTGGAGTGTGGGATTCCTATAGTAATGTCCACACTGAGGATATGTCCATTCTTCCGTTCAACTACACCATTTTGTTGTGGAGTGTCTGGGCAGCTGCGCTAAGATTGAATTCCATAACTCCTCAAGTAGGCCTGAAAGTCTCCGTCACTATATTCTCCCCCTGAATCTGAACGGAGGATACTCAAATTACACTTGAAGCGAGTTTGCACCATAGTATGGAATAATTTAAATGTGGCAAAGACTTTTGATTTGTGCCATAAAAAATAAATCCAAGTGTATTTGGTACAATCATCTATAAACAATACAAAGTATTTGTATCCCAACCGTGAAGTAATAGAAGCAGACCAAACATCACTATGTATTATCTGAAAATGTTTAGTGGCATGTTCAAAAGTGTGAAGAAAAGGTAAAACATGACTTTTACTCAAACAACAAGCAGTGCAAGAAACATCAAAAGTATGAACAAGAGGAATTTTATTCTTAATTAAATCGGAGTCAAACAAAATTTTCAATTTTTGAGAATATGGATGACCCAGTCGTTTATGCCATAAATCCCAAACATTATTTCTATAACTCAACAGAGAATTAGACATAGAAGAACTAAGAAAAGCCGAGGATGCTCCTGATTGAGACTTCTCAAACTCCAGCGCAAATAGACGGCCTAACCTACGCCCATTCCCTTTCACCTTCCTAGTGTATAGGTCTTGTATCAAGCAACCATCATGAGAAAATGTGAGAACATTTCCTTCATCAACAAGTTGACCAACATAAATCAGATTAGTAGTAAGGTTGGGTACTAAGAAGGTTTTGGAGAGAGGGAAGGATCTAGTGGGTGACAGTTTAAGGGATAAGTCATTACTACCAATAATGTCTAATTTTTCACCATTGGCAATAATAATGTGTTTGTGGTGAGTCTCAGTAGATGGATTTGGGTGATTGAGGTAGGCCTGGTGGCACCTGAATCTATAATCCAAGCATGTGAAGGGGAAGAACAATATGCAGAGGACTTACCATACAACTCAATAGCAGAGAAAGCAGAGGATACCAATTGCCGAACCTTTTCTTCATCCATAGCACTACTTGAATCACTTTTAATCGAAGAATTACCCTTGGTGGACACAGTGTTAGTTGCCTGTCCATCTATTACCTGATAGGCCTGCGGTTGAGTCTTTTTTTGAGAACCCTTAGCTGGTTGGATTGGACAATCTGGAATGATGTGACCATATTGCTTGCAATAGGTGCACACATTCTTCTTTTTACAGTGAGAGACAATGTGTCCAAAACCCTTACACTCATAACATTGGGTTTTGGAGAAGTCCTTGGAGGTTGACTTCTTACCTCCATGAGCAACAAAAGCTGTTTCAACCCCTACTTCAGTCATCTTTCCATCAAATCTGACTAGTGAGAAACCTAGTCTCTTCCTTCAGTGGCTCCCCAAAACAGAGTTCATATCTGGAAGTGTTCCCCTACTCAAAATATTGGACCTGATTATCTCATATTTAGGTCTAACCTCATAAAAAACTGAGTTACCTTCCTCTTTTCAAAGTGTTTCTAGAGATATTTCACACATTCCGCTGAGTTCGAGGGATCAATATGGACGATTTCGTATTCACCCCACAGATCAAGAAAACTTGAATAATATTCTTGTATCATTCTATCTCCTTGATTGTAGGCAAATATCTCTGATTCTTTTTTATACTACTTAGGTACATTGGGCTGTTGATAAACTTTCTCTAGATACGAATACATTTCATAGCTTGTTTTCATTCTTCTCATAGGTACAGAAATATGATAATCAATAGAACTAAGAATCCAAGAAACAAGCTTGTCGTTATCCAGTTTCCATTGTTGTAAGGCTTTGACCTCAGTCTCAGTTGGTTTGGTGACAGTCCCATTCAGGTATCCTTCCAAACCTTTCCCTTCAACATAAAAATCAAAATGGACTTCCACATCCCATAATTCTGTCCATTCATCTTCACAAGAATAATATCCCCTCTATCTGAAGTCATTACAGCATAAAACAACAAAAATAGGGTTCGGCAATAGTCCTAAAGAACTAGACTGAAGTAAAAACTGATCAAAGAAAGCAAGATAAACAGTAATTGAATCCAAGAGAGTCAAAAATTGAGAAAAGAAGCCCCATACTGTCACCAGAGATTGTCCAAGATCCAACAATAGAAGAAAACTGGATACACCGTCCAAAAAAGGAAAGTCTGGACACAGCTGCCCAGAAGAGATGTACAGATCTCTCTCAAAACTTCACGGATCTCAATGAAAACTTCAGAATATGTTGAGGGCTAGGCGACAATTCCTTTCAAATCTTACTACAAACTGATGTCAAACGAGAGAGATCCAATGAAATCTCTCTTGCTAGGTGTGCAAAGTACAGAAAAATGGTTCCTAGAAAGATCAAGACAGTCCAGGACCAATCGGCAGTGATAAAAGTTCTCAGCTGATTAAAAAAAAGGCGAAATGGATCAAAGAGTAACCTGCTCTGATACCATGTGAACCGAACTGAGAACAAGAGAGAACAGATTTAGGGGTGTCAAGAATAGTCGACCCCCACCCCAAAGAGTCCCTTTTATATTAAAAGATATGAAAGATACGTACAGTTACAAGAATGCCCTTATAGGGCTGAAAGATAAAAGAAACAAATAAAATAATGAGAATACTGTTACTGTACAACAAGGGCTATACTAATAATGTACATCAAGATATTTCTTCACATTTTTTTCCTTTCCTGATCTTCAAGGGAAACCTAAAGTAATAGTCTGAAAATTTGATATTTTTCTTGCTTTTTGGATTGACAGAATTTGAAAAATATCCTAAGGTTGTTTCAACTTTTTTTTTTTTGATAAGTAAGAGTAATTTTATTAAATCAAATAACAAAAATACATGTTACCCCCCTAGGATTGAACCATATACACCAAAACTGCCCAAGCCTGAGACACAATTACAAAGTAACACAAAATAGATCTCCCCTTGACACCATCTGCTTGGCCAGAGAATCAGCCATTGCATTTGCTGATCTTCTAACCCACTGAAACCTGACAGTCATATTCCTTGTCATCCATTTAGCTTTCTTTAACAGATTCCTGTAGCCCCAACAAGCTGTTTCTGGTACAAAGTAACCCAAAATAGATCTCCCCTTGACACCATCTGCTTGGCCAGAGAATCAGCCATTGCATTTGCTGATCTTCTAACCCATTGAAACCTGACAGTCATATTCCTTGTCATCCATTTAACTTTCTTTAACAAATTCTTGTAGCCCCAACAAGCTGTTTCTGGCCTAATTAGCCAGCCTACCACCTTGGAATCCCCTTCTACTAGCAGATTTGTCACACCACTTTGACTAGCCATCTGTATACCTTGTACTGCTGCTAGTAGCTCTGCCCTTATTGAATCACCTTCACCCACTGGTCCTGAAAATAGAGAGAACATATTGCTGTCTTTGTCTCTCAGAATCTCACCAATTCCCGATGTTTCAACTTTAAATATGAAACATTATATGTATTAGGGAATGTAGGAGCCAAACCACCATTCAACAGGTTCCTCTCAAGTAAATCAACACAGCATTTATTCCAGGAGCTCTTAGATTCACATCTATCATTGCAACCACTTATGCAAGAAAGATCTAAAATAATAGGACAAAGTAGGGGCAGGATTAAGGAGATTTATCTCTATTCAAGAGCTTCTGTTCCTTATCTTTTTTTCAAAAGTCAATGACTTGACCCTTTTTAAAAGCAACTGGGAATATTTTTTGTAGCTTTGGACTTGCAACCGGCCATCATGTTAATGCCTATAAATAGTTCAGAGCCAACAAAATGACATACACTTCAAGGTTTGAAGTTTCAACCGTCCCTCTCCTCATGGACACAAAAAAAAACCATTACTGCAAAAATTGCAAGAGAAAACAATGGCAAGGTACTTAAAAATCATCCATGTTGTCAAGATCATATCAGCTTCAGCAAAAACACACAAAAAAAATTATAATAAAAGCTGACAGCCAACATTATTTTGACTTGATGAAAAGAAATAGAACCAGCTATTGCAGCTTCTCTTCCCTTTCCTTCTTTCCTTCCTTCCTTCTGTATGAGGCGTTGATGCCTTAGAGATGCCTCGGGGCATTTTGAGTACACCTTGTAGGTGTACACCTCACACGGCTTTAAAAACATTGGCTTTCTATTTGAAACTAGTGTTGCGCAATCCAGCTGCTCCCTGTAGGAGATGATCTGGCTACCAACAACGACGGGCTCGATGAACCTACAAGAGATGAACTAGAGTACCTGGGGTTGTTTACCTGGCGGGGTTTCTCCGACGCTTAAGTTAGCACTTAGTTGTGAGCTGAAAACGATATTGAATTGTGAGAGAGCTAGAGAACAGAGATTACGCCTCACCTCTCTTTGCCCCTGGGGGTTGAGGCCTTTATATACTGGAGTCCTCGCGGGTTTGGTGGAGTAGTTCCTGGATCCCCGTTGTGATGGGATCTGTTTCCGTGTTAGTTGGCATAATGCCACCAACCGGTAAGGTTGCCCATTTCCGCCTGAATCGGGGAGTGGGTGAGATAATACTAGCCGTTACAAGGCATGATCCCGTAAGACGCGGGGTATGGTAGTGAGATCCTTGGAATTACAATGCGGTGGCGAGCTACTTGTGAGGTGCCGGGCTGCTTGGTGGCGAGCTGCCTAGTGGCGAGGTGCCTGTGAAGTGCCGAGCTGCTTGGTGGCAAGCTGCCTAGTTGTCATGAGGTGCCATATGTCATAATGTCATTGGAGGGCCAAATCCACCCTCATCATTTGCCCCCCACTCCCGAGCTGAAAGTAACTCGGCGAAGGGAGTAGGTTTCTCCTTTTGGCCCGAAATTCGATGAGTTCGTAAGCGTTGAATCAATTCCTTATGCTCTGGAAGCGATTCGCGGTCCACTCCTGGATTTTGTCCATGCCGAAGAGGCGACTGGGTCTTATGTGGTGCCGAGGTCTTTGCTAGTTCGGTACTTTAGCCCTTCGGCGCTGGGAGTGACTTGTAGTCCACTCTCCTTGATCTTGCCCATGCTTAAGAAGTGGTTAGGTCTTATATGGTATTTTAGCCCTTAGGCTCTGGGAGCGACTCGTAGTCCACTCTCCTTGATTTTGCCCATGCCAAAGAGGCGACTGGGTCTTATGTGGTGCCGAGGTCTTCGCCAGTTCGGTACTTTAGCCCTTCGGCGCTGGGAACGGCTTGTAGTCCACTCTCCTTGATCTTGCCCATGCCTAAGAAGCGGCTGGGTCTTATGTGGTATTTTAGCCCTTAGGCTCTGGGAGCGACTCGTAGTCTACTCTCCTTGATTTTGCCCATGCCGAAGAGGCGACTGGGTCTTATGTGGTGCCGAGTTCTTCGCCAGTTCGTTAGTTTGTGCCTGGGCAAGGATGCCAGGTCGGCGCATGTGCCAGGCTGCCAGACTGCCGGGTGGGCGCCTTAGAGCTATGATTGCGTTGCATCAGCCTCGTGATGCCGGTCACCTACTCCTACAAGAAGCTACTAGGAACTCTACCTTCGGGGGTAGTACCTCTAACTTTAGGTCGCTCGCTCGCACGGGAGCCTTGGAAGGCTCGACCAGCAAGGGCGCCCATGTAGTTTGTTGGTCGCCAACTCCCGCAGAAGCCACGAAGATCTCATCTTTGTAGAGGGGACCTTGCGAAGAGGACTGGTGAGGTTTTATTTGAATTGAAAGTAAAGTTGGTAGAACTGCTTAGTCTGTTAGCTTTCTGCATAGTTTTTGAGTTCATAAAAAATGGAAACTATAAAGCGAGAGCTTTAGTTTCTAAAAAGTGAGGACTTAGCTTTTTGGGAGAAGAGGACTTAGCTTTTTGTAGGATGAGAGCTTAGCTTTTTGTAGCGTTTCCCACAGAACCATAGAGGGTTCAGTGAATGTCGCGCCGACTACAGGAGGGAGTGGTGCGTTCACTTGTGCAGTCGCTTGGGGCATCGTCAGCGCTAGGACCTCAGCCGCAGTAAGCGGTATGGTGAACTGACCTATGCAGACAGACGGGAACTGAGGTTGCCCCCTAGAGACGTGCACTTCATTGTTTTGTCCGGCGTTGCTAGAGGAAGCCATGGATTTGATTCTGAGCTTGAGATTTTTGAATGGAGACAAGGCTTTTAGTAGCAGTTCCCACAGAAGGCGTCAAATGATGTGGCACAATCCGACTGCTCCCTGTAGGAGATGATCTGTCTACCAGCAACGACGGGCTCGATGGACCTGCAAGAATAGAATCAGAGAACCCGGGGTTGTTTACCCGGTGGGGTTTCTCCGATGCTTAAGTTAGCACTTAGTTGTGAGCTGAAAACGATATTGGATTGTGAGAGAGCTAGAGAGCAGGAATTATGCCTCGCCTCTCTTCGCCCCTGGGGGGTGAGGCCTTTATATACTGGAGTCCTCGTGGGTTTGGTGGAGTAGTTCCTGGATCCCTGTTGTGATGGGATTTGTTTTCGTGTTAGTTGGGCATAATGCCACCAACCGGTAAGGTTGCCCATTTCCACCTGAATCGGGGAGTGGGTGAGATAATACTAGCCGTTACAAGGCATGATCCCATAAGACGCAGGGTACGGTGGTGAGATCCTTGGAATTACCATGCGGTGGCGAGGTGCCGGGCTGCTTGGTGGCGAGCTGCCTAGTGGCGAGCTACCTGTGAGGTGCCGGACTGCTCGGTGGTGAGCTGCCTAGTGGCGAGCTACCTGTGAGGTGCTGGGCTGCTTGGTGGCAAGCTACCTTGTGGCGAGCTACCTGTGAGGTGCCGGGCTTGGTGGCGAGCTGCCTGTGAAGTGTCGGGCTGCTTGGTGGCGAGTT
Source organism: Nelumbo lutea (assembly GCF_056320005.1). NCBI lineage: Eukaryota > Viridiplantae > Streptophyta > Magnoliopsida > Proteales > Nelumbonaceae > Nelumbo > Nelumbo lutea. The sequence goes on from NC_142684.1 coordinate 119,042,930, forward strand.
GCCTAGTTGTCATGAGGTTCCATGTGTCATAATGTCATTGGAGTGCCAAATCCGCCCTCATTAGGAACCAATACTATTTTTTAGGGATTTTTTTACAAGGTATTGGTTCTATAAATATGTGTTATTGGTTATATTACATATACATATTATATATATGTACATTCATTATATATATACATTATATATACATATATTATATATATACATTATATATATATATATATACATATGCATATATACATATAAACTTTGGTTTATTCATTTTTAGAGAGCAAAGTTTTTTGAGAGGAAAGATAACAAATTCCATTAAACAAAGAAGAGTACATGAGAATATGTACAAAAAGCACACACACAAATTACAAAGGCATAACTTGAAGGGATGAGAGATCCATCGTATGGATGCCCAAATCTTGCGGAATAAAGGGGCGAATTTCAAAATTTTCTCTGTCCCTTTCAACTGGGAATCACATTCCCTATTTAGAAAATCATATTTTCAATGATCAATCTTGAACCATAAACTGAACCAGATCTGAACCAAAAGGAGTAGGAGAAGATTATACCTGATACGAAGAAAAATGTATCTCCCAACGAAGGTGTTTACGCCCAAGGAAGGATCTAAAGACTGTTCCCACTGAAGATGGCGCAATGCAGGATGGAGCAGAATCAATAGTATTCTTCTCCAAGAATTCTGTCATTCGCAAGAAACATCAGGATGGCACGTGAGCACAGCTTCCTATCAATTCTTTCTCAAAGAATTGATGTCAAGATCGAATCTTGACTTCTCTCACAGTTGGAGATCGAACTGGATGTCTGGCGGTTGTAGGAAGGAGGCGACAAGAAAGATCTTTGTAGGGATTGTAGAAATCTTTCTTCTCTGATTTCCAGCTCTGAAGAGGATCTGATTATGTGTGTCTTCTAAAGGCTGCCGCCCCCTCCTTTTGTAACCCTAAAAGATCAGCTCCTAATCCAATTAGGAGTTGCTGATACAAATTTTATTTGGATCAAAACATCTCTTTAGGTGATAAGGATAAACTCTTATCTTATCCGCAGATTGGATCAACCTTCTTCTAATCTTATTAGGAGGTTTCCAGATCCAAATCACATTTAGATTTGGACTCTCTGAGTGGATAGGGTTAAGGGCCTATCATATCTACTAATCCATCTCAGAATTCACCCATATTTAACTTATTAAATAAGTCCAGTTCGAAATGGGCTTTAGGCCCATTAAGCTTATGTGCTCACTTAATCTTCCTAACTGTTGCCCAGTTGGGCTTCCTTGTATGGCGTGGGACCCAAGCATTGATCTACACATCAGCCACATGGGTTCGGCCCAATTTTTGTTACAAGGCCTGGCTGATACACTGTTATGGACAGTGCACCCCTTGAAACCCATCAAATGGGCTCTATGAGCCCAACACTTACCCTAAGTGGTCCTTGGGCCAAGCCACTTTGTAACACCCAGGGACTGTGGGCAGATGCAAGATTAGCCCATCTGGTATTATCCTCAATGGTCTTACACTTAACCTCTCAGTCCATAATGATCATATACTGCCCGACAAAAGAGGACCTCTCCCTCTACTGCAAGGAACAGTGTTGCACTCTCTACTTATATGGATCCTGGGAATTAAAACCTTTTGCAAACCTTTTTAGAAACCATTATATATATATATATATACATATATATATATATATGTATATACATACTTTTATATCTCATATAAAATATACTTTGCAAAACAAATCTCAACGGTTGAGGTCGGCTGCCGGCAGTCTTGGTTTCCATCAGTGAGAGTGCATCCTCGATCATTACCTTTGTCCGACAAAGGGGCTGATCTTGTCACTATGATCACCCACTCAGATGAATTCTCAGACTGTCCCAACATACCCAGGTTTTGACCCCCGCTAAGGATCTCACTGATTGGTACATCAAAGACAGCCCAATCCGACACCTAGTGCAGTATCATAATTGAGTCTTAAGGGTCGGGTGTAACTTTCCAGTTTTGCCCATCAATCTCCAAGGTCCAGGGCAATACTGGAAATCTGGTTCAGTTCAAAGATTCAATTAATCATACACGGTATGTGCCTAGGGTCTCACCCTAGCAGTTGAGACAGGCCACCCCAACCGATTTGGTGGTACAATAGTGTCAGCCTTATCAGGATAGGTCTCCCCAGACCGACCCACTGGTTGTGAACATTCTAAACTAACACGAGTCTCATTAAGTGTCCAATTTAAGGGTATTACACAGAAACATACCAAGGGAACATGAATCAAATATGCACTTTTATTCATTTACAATAAACTCATAAAGTACATCATTCTGATTGAAGCTAAGGGCATACAAAACTGTCCAATATAACTCTCTTTCACTATGTAAAAAATCCTTGTGAGCTCCCGATTTTGCCAAACAATTTACTACAAGGTTTAACTCTATGGGAATCCAAAACATATTTACATTCAAAGAGTTCAGAAGATCCCAAGCCTCATCCAGATAATGAAATAGCCTCAATGGCCCTCCATTCTTCTCCCCAAGCCATCTAATGGTATTGCTCGAATCGCCTTTCATGACTAGGGAAGACAAGCCATGATCTCTTGCAATCCGGTTTCTAGTTAGCATGGCTAAAACTTCAGCCTTTGTAGAGTCTTCTATCTCGATTGGACCACCATAAGTCCACAATAAATTTCCATCCTCTCCCTTAAACACACCATCAATCGATTCAATCCCTGCTAGACCAAGGTTCCCAAGGGCATTTCATCAAAGTTCAGGGTCGCCTCTTCTATTCTTGAGTGAAGGATGTTTATTGCTTTTAGAGAGGATGGAGAAGAAAATAGGATCTCCATAGTACTTTTTTGGAGATCATTCAAAGAAACACCTTTAAACTCCTCTGAGTTTAGCACCTATATGTTGCACAAGTAGAACATGTAGGACAACAATTTGCCCATAGATATAGCTTTATTATTGAAGATTTGGTTTCTCCTCCCACACCCTCCACAAAAATGCTTGAACCATAGTGCGCCAATAAACTTTTCCTCTTTTTCCAAGGCCTCATCCTTGTAGGGCTGTCAACGGGTCAGGTTTGGGTCGGAACCAGTTGGAGCCGAAACCGACCCAACATGAAATGTTCAGGACTCGGACAAGGACTCAATAGGCTCTGTAATTTTTGGACCCAGAATCGAGCATATCGGTTCTCGGGACAATCGGGTCTGACCTGACAAACCTGATTATAAAAAAATAAATATTTATGTTTAATATATATTAAATATTCTATATATATTATGTATTATATGTATAGTATATATAATTTATTTAATATATTACATACTCACATATATATCGGGTCTGGTCTCAATCGGTTCAGGACTAGGTGGAACCGGTTCTGAACTGATAGTAATCGGGACCCTATATCAGGACTCGTAACCGACCCATTAGTTCCAGTTCCCAGAACCAGAACCGACCCAGTTAGTTCGGGCCCGTCAGGTCAGACCCGACCCATTGATAGCCCTACTTCTTTGTCATTGCCAAAGGAAGTCCTCAATGTGTTCAACAAAGTTTCAGTGTATAGCAACATTTTTAGGGATGCTACTCAACATCAGTCAACTTGAAACCTAGGGGTGTACAATTGGTCGGTTCGGTTCGGTTCAAACCGAGGACCTAACTGACTATTTGGTTTTACTATTTCCTCTAATCGAACCGAATTGAACTATATTTTAGAACAGAGTCGACCTTAACTGAATTCGGTTCGATTGGGCCCTGGTTCCATATAAATGATAAGAGTAGAAGTTCAAGACTGCTATCAGCCTTGAACCCTAATAGATTTCAGGTTCGAAAATAGAAGGAAAATGTAGAGAAGAGAAGAGAAGAGAAAGAGAAGAGAGAACTGTAGAACACAAAGGGTTGAAAGGAGGGACAAAATCTGAATGTTCTGTGGCAGCCACTTCTATTTAGTATTTATAGGTTATGCTCATTACATGGAAAGGACAGATCTGCCCTTAGTATTTACATAACAAATTAAACAAAATAAAACTGAAATAAATAACAATTGAAATAACAGACTGACCACCAGCTAACCCTACGAACACAGTGGGACCATAGCTGTGGGGCCCACATCAGTGTTCTCTACACTCCCCCTCAAGTTGGGAATAAATGTTTATCATTCCCAACTTGGATATATCCGCCTCTAGCTTCTTCCTCGGTACAACTTTGGTGAGGCTATCTGCTAGCCGCATGTTGGATGTGATGTATGGGAGACACACTTCTTGTGATGATACTCTCTCTCATACAAAATGTCGATCAACTTCAATATGTTTAGTTCTGTCATGCTGCACTGGATTGTGTGCTATATTAATAGCCGCTTGATTAGCACAATACAACATCAGGGGCTTCTCATACTCAATACCCAACTCCTCAAGTAGTGATCTTAGCCACTCCGTTAGCCATTGACCTGTATTCAGCTTCAGCACTAGATCGGGAGACAACACTCTGTTTTTTACTCCTCCAAGAACAAGGTTACCTCCCACAAGGGCACAATATCCAGAGGTAGACCTTCTGTCATCAACACTCCCAGCCCAATCAGCATCTGTATAGACCTCCACCTTCATGTGGTCATTGTTCTTGAACAGTATACCTCTACCCGGGCATCTCTTTAAGTATGCTAATATTCTTTCTGCTGCAAGATGCGTAGTTCTAGGAGAATGCATGTACTAGCTGACAACACTAACTGCATAATTGATATCTGGCCGAGGCAGAGATATAGGAGCTTTCCCACTAATCGCTGGAACATAACTTTATCTTCAAGAGGCTTCCCACTCTCTGCACTAATCCTGTGGTTCTGTTCAATGGGTGTATCCGTAGGCTTGACACCTAACTTTCCAGTTTTCGCCAACAGATCTAGAACATATTTCCTCTGGGAGACAAAGATCCCCTATTTAGATCTAGCTACCTCAATACCCAAAAAATACCATAGTGCACCAAGATCTTTCACCTCAAACTCTTGATGAAGGAGCTGTTTGAGGAACTCAATCTCATGGCTATCATTTCCTGTCACCACAATATCATCAACATATACTACAAGTAGTGTCAGAGAGGACTCCACCCTCTTGATGAACAGTATATGATCTGACTGGGCCTGTACATAACCGAACTTCCCAAGGGCTAGTCTGAATCTATCAAACCAAGCTCTAGGTGACTGCTTCAAACCATACAATGCCTTATTGAGCCGGTAGACCTTCTTACTTGTCTCTGTATCATAGAATCCAGGAGGCAACTGCATGTAAACCTCTTCTTGTAGGTCTCCATTCAAAAAAGCATTTTTAACGTCCATTTGGTACAAAGGCCAAGTGTGGCTTGCTGCAAGAGATAATAGAACTCGAATGGTGGTCATTTTGGCTACCGGGGCAAAGGTCTCCAAGTAATCTATACCATAAGTTTGGGTGAACCCTTTTGCAACTAGCTAAGCTTTGTACCTCTTAATGGAGCCATCCGCATTGTGCTTCATAGTAAATACCCATCTGCACCCAACTGGTTTCTTTCCTTTGGGCAAATCAACTAGCTCCCAGGTATTATTTATCAACAGGGCATCAATTTCAACTTGCTTTGCACCTTTCCACTCCGGGACTGATAGGGCTTCTTGCACTGTTCTTGGAATAGGGACATTGGCAACGGAAGTAAGATAGGACCTGTAGGAGGGAGATAGGCAATCATAGGATAAAAACTAGGAAATGCAGTGGGCTGTAGACGTGGTGCAATGCCGTTTCCCTTTACGGACGACAATGGGAAGGTCAAGGTCGTCTGCAGGAGGTGAAGTGGCAACAGTGGAAGGAGTCTCTGTGGGCCTTGGAATTGTAATACCTGGACTTGGAGCCACATAAGAGGTTGGAACTGGCCTGGACTGTTGATGACCGGGATCAACCTGCCTGCATCGCCTGTGATAGACTCTCAACTCCTGATCCCTCTGACCACCCTCACTATTGCAGCCCTCATCACCCAATGGAATAGGTAAGGTAACAGCCCCAAAAGTATTAACCCTACCCTCACTGCGCTCCCCCTGAAGAAAAGGACCCAAATCCCCACTCTCACTGCTCCCCCCCTGAGGAGAAACCCAAAAATAATGGGGTGTCTCCTCAAAGAAAGTGACATCCATGGAGACAAACTTCTTCCCTGAGATAGGATCATAGCAACAATAACCCTTTTGAGTTTGTGCATAACTAAGAAAGATGCATTTGGAGGCCCTTGGTTCGAACTTGGAGTGATGGGGTCCAAGAAGCTAAACAAAACAGGTACAACCAAATGTTTTAAGGGGAACAATAAACAAACTCTCGTTTGGGTATAGAAGGGAAAAAGGAGATTTCATATCAAGAACCCGGGAAGGAACCCTATTAATAAGATATACCGCCGTGAGGATAGCATCACCCCAGAAGCGAATATGGACATTGGAGGTAAACATAATACTTCTAGCCACCTCCAAGATGTACTTATTCTTCCTTTCTGCAATCCCGTTCTGCTGAGGTGTATGAAGGCAAGTGCTCTGGTGGATAACCCCATGATTAAGAAGGTAAGGTGCCAATGGCTTAGCAAAGTATTCCTTTACATTATCATATCTAAGAACTTTGATCTTGGCATCAAATTGGGTTAGGATCATTTGGTGGAAGTTTTGGGTCAGGGCGGGAACCTCATCTTGTGAACGCATAAGATAAACCCAAGAAAACCGAGTATGGTCATCAACAAATAACAAAAAATATCTGTACCCACCCATAGAAGTGATGTGATATGGCCCCCAAACATCAGTATGCACAATATCAAAAGAACTATTACTCCTTTTATTACTCAATGAATAAGATTTTCTACAATGCTTAGTAAACTCACAACTTTCACATTTCAACTGGGACAACTCAACAGACTCAAACAAAGTAGGAAACAAACTCTTTAAGGACCGGAAAGACAAATGACCCAATCGGTTATGCCAAAGCATAACCAGACTCACAATCTGAGAAACAAGTGACTTCTTATCCACTTACTCTTCCTGACGAGAACTCTCCCCGAGCAGATAGATTCCATTCGTCTCACAGCCAGTCCCAATCACCTTCTTTGTCTCAAAGTCCTGAAAAACACATCGGTCAGGGAAGAAAGTTACTGAGCAGTTCATATTTTTGGTAATACTACTGACTGAAAGAAAGTTAGTATCAAGCTTAGGAACATGCAAGACAGAGGACAAGGAGATAGTATTCGATAGCTTGATGTCACCCTTGCCAGAAATGGGGACAAGAGAACCATCAACCATAGATACTTTATCCCTATCAGAAGACAAATGATAAGTGATAAACAATGAAGGCAAGCTAGTCATATGGTCGAATGCACCTGAATCTATTACCCAACAGGGTTCAGTAGTACCTGGAGCTGAGGCGTGGTAGGCTGAGGCTCGAGTACTTGAATGTGTGAAAGCAAATGTGGCAGGGGCTGGTGGTGACTGTGGTGGCTGAGCTGAGTTCCCAACTTCCTTTTCCAACTGTATTAAAGCAGCCCGAACTGCAATGAAGGTCTCTAAAGGTGTGCCTCTTGTGCCAGACGAGGATGCTGAATCAGTGTTCACGGCCACATGAGCATTACCTTTCTTGCTTCTCAACTTTGTCGGGAACAAATGAGGGTGCAGTTTCCAACATGTTTCTTTCGTGTGTTTGGGTTTCTTACAATGCTCACATACCACATCTCTTTTATCTTCCTTCTTCCTGTCCCTTTCTGAATCACCTTCTGATTTGGGTTTAACAGCTACACGGGCTGGTGTAAGAGGCTGAGGTTGCATCATGACTTTCCTCCTGGTCTCTTCACTATGCACTAAGGAGTATGCCTGGGAGAGAGTCACACTATCTCTGGTCAATATCTGTTGCCGCACAATATCATACTCTGAATTCAGACCTGCCAGAAACTCAAACACCCTGTTTGTCTTGACTTGCTTTCTATGGGTCTGTGCATCTTTGGGACTCTCCCACTCAAGAGTCTCTAAGTGATCAATCTCATGCCACAGGGACTTCAAGGTAGAGAAGTAGACCGAAACTAGTTTATCTTGTTTAAGAGTGTTTACTTCACATTTGAATTCATAAGCTCTGGCAACATTAAGGGGTTGGGAATAAATTTCTTTCATAACATCCCATATCTCCTTGGCTGTCTTTGCCCACAGGTAATTTCGGTTGATATGAGGCTGCATAGAATTACACAGCCATGCCATAACCAAGTAGTTTTCTTGGACCCACTTGGTATATATGGGGTCTCCCTTGGAAGGTTCTTTCACATCTCCCAAGAGATACCCTAATTTACCCCTTCCCCCAATAGCCATCATGGCTGATTGGTCCCATTCCAAATAGTTTGATCCAACAAATCTTACGGTTGTAATCTGAAAACCTGTCTCAGAAATACTACCAGAACTGTTGTTCCCAAAACTGCCTTCTGCCTGATTTTTAAACTCCATTTCGTTCAAGAACCAGTAGTCTAAAAATTAGGGTTACTACAATCGAAGAACATTACTTGGACTATCTATCACAATCAAATATCAATATAGAACTAATTTGTATTCACGGTATATGTGCATGAAACCAGTATAAGTCTGATCTGAAACCAATTGCCAAAGGAAGTCCTCAATGTGTTCAGCAAAGTTTCAGTACATAGCAACATTTTTAGGGATGCTACTCAATATCAGTCAACTTGAAACCTAGGGGTGTACAATTGGTCAGTTCGGTTCGGTTCAAACCGAGGACGTAACCGACTATTTGGTTTTACTATTTCCTCTAATCGAACCGAACTGAACTATATTTTAGAACCGGACCGACCTTAACTGAATTCGGTTCGATTGGGCCCTGGTTCCACATAAATGAAAAGAGTAGAAGTTCAAGACCGCTATCAGCCTTGAACCCTAATAGATTTCAGGTTCGAAAATAGAAGGAAAATGTAGAGAAGAGAAGAGAAAGAGGAGAGAACTGTAGAACACAAAGGGTTGAAAGGAGGGACAGAATCTGAATGTTCTGCCGCTGCCACTTCTATTTAGTATTTATAGGTTATGCTCATTACATGGTAAGGACAGATCTGCCCTTAGTATTTACATAACAAATAGAACAAAATAAAACTGAAATAAATAACAACTGAAATAACCGATTGACCACCAGCTAACCCTAGGATGACTAGAACACATTCTACCCTACGAACAGTGGGACCATGGCTGTGGGCCCCACATCAGTGTTCTCTACAATAAGCATTTAATAAGTGTTATTAATTAAAAAGTTAAAATGGCCCCAAAACCCAATGATTGTAATTAATTAACTATTATTAATTAAAAGTTAGAATGACCCCAAAGCCCAATGGTTTTAATTAATTAGCTATTATTAATTAAAAGCTAGAATAGGCTAAAAGCCCTATGCCAATGGGGAATTGGCAAATTGGCCATTTTCAAAAATAATTAATGATTAATAAACAAATAATGACTAATGAACAATTGATAATGAGTCTAGTTTTAATTAACTATTATTAATTAAAAGTTAGAATGGTCCTAAAGCCCAATGGGGAATTGACAAATTGTTCATTGGGAATATAATAATTAATTAGCATAAAGTGTTAAATAAATCATTAATGTTTAATATACTTGATTAAATAAAAACATTAATTGGGTTTTTGGTTTGGTTCGGTTGAAAATATCAATCAAACCGAACCAAAACTGAAAACCGATTTAAAAAAAATAAAAACTGAGTCGAACTAATACCGGAATTAACCGAACCGAATTAGCTTATTCGGTTTGGTTCGGTTCAGTTTTCAATTTATCAACCAAATTTGAACACCGCTACTGAAACCTGACTGACCCAGCCTGATTTTGACTTTTGAGCTTGGCTGGATTGGGTATTTAGAAATCAGGTTGGCAAAAATTGAATTCAATCCAATTTTGAATAGGTTGGGCTCATCTGGTTGAGGATCATCTTAGAGGATTGAGGTACCCTTGCGTTGTGTTGACATCAGCCTGACCCAATCCAGCCCAAGTTGCACCTGCAAAACATTTTGTACAAGTAGGGGCTGCAACTAGATGGTTTGAACACATGGGATCTCCAAACATGAATCTCTGTCTGTGTTTGGATGTCATTAACCATCTTATCTATTAATTGCTGTCCTAAGAAGTTTATGTAGCAATTACTTAATTGGAAAGGAAAAACCAATATAAGCAAATGATTACTGCTTAAAGTCATTGATTAAAAAGAGCATTTTTTAACTTAGCCATTTATTGGACACAGAAAAATGGTTTTTGCATGAATTATGATCACCTCTTACGAGCACAACCAAGTACTAAAATTCTTATTGCAAATTGAGTCTGTACTTGTGATTGTCCTCTGCATGGTTATTAATTTCTTAATTTATGTTACATTCTTAGTTAGATTATCTATTCTTTCTTCATTTTGCACAATAACCATTTGTGAAGAAAACTAATGAAATGCAATGCTGACATAGATTGATCGTGTTCTTTACTCATCAGTTGTGTACCCACACAACTATGGCTTCATCCCACGAACCATTTGTGAAGATAGTGATCCCATGGATGTCCTGGTGTTGATGCAGGTAACTTCTTCATAGTTCGATGATCTTGGTGACTGTATAATTAATAATTCTTTTCCCTGGGACAGTTATATGAACTTGCATATTTAAGTTAAGCTTCTAAATCTATTTTGTGACCTTTTTCCTCTTTGATAGGAGCCTGTTCTCCCTGGCTGCTACCTTCGAGCACGGGCTATTGGGTTGATGCCAATGATTGATCAGGTATATGCATCTTTCCCCTTCCACTGGTCTTTCAAAATTTGGTATTTTAGATAGATCTTGACTAAATTCTGAGATTTGTTGGTCATGGTGTATTATCCTTATTTTGTTCCTGCTTATGGGCCATTGGTTATCACCATTTGGAAGGGCATGTTGACAATTAATCACATGATGTACACCACAGGGTGAGAAGGATGATAAGATAATTGCTGTATGTGCTGATGACCCTGAGTATCGTCATTATAAAGATATCAAGGAGCTGCCTCCACACCGCCTTGCTGAGATCCGGCGCTTCTTTGAGGACTGTATCCTCTCTGAAAATAAGAGTTGTTACTTTCTTGTGACTGGTTTGTCATGAATAGGTGGGTTTTGTACTTTTGTCAGCATTGTTGGAGATATTGCAGCTCTACTACTAAGCTGACCGGATAATCTCAACCATGTGAAAACTGCCTTCTTTTGAGTAGCAATCTTTAGAAGATTATAATAATTATCAGATGGTTTTGATTGTCAGTTCAAGTAGGGGTGATCATGGGCTGGGCCGGGTTTAGCACCAATGATAAGGGTTTTAACCTAGGCCCAGGGTGCCCAGCCCGCACCCTAGGCATAGATTGCAAGCCCAAGCCCAAGCCCGGCCCTATATGGGCCCAGGCTGGGCTTACAAGCCTTTCGGGCCTAATGAGAAATGAGTTTGGGCCTATGTCATTCAGTAATAAAAAAATTAATTATTTAAAATTTTTAATTAAATAACATGTAATACATGCAAAAAAATATGGCACAAGCCCAATTTTAATAGGGCTTGACCAAGCTTTGGGCCAATGCACAAGAAGAAGGCATTGGCCTCATTTAATTCTAGAGTTGGTTTAGCTTGGCTTACCTATCCTTTTATAGATGAAGTCTTCATTCCCATTCTTGAGCAATGTGGGACTTGGAGTGGCACTAAATTGTGAATGCTATCATTGAATGTTTTTGTAAGTCCCACATTGCTTAAGCAATGAGGATGAAGGCCTTGCCTAGGAGGGCAATTCACATACTTGAGTTGGTTCAAGTGTTAACACATGTATCGACATGTGTCAAATTTATTAGTATTAATATTTATTTATGATTTATTATTTATATTTATATTTATATGTTAAAATCTAAAACTTTTATATTTTATATAAAATAATATATATTATATTGTATATAATATGTATATTATATAATGTATATCTAAAATATATATGTTATATTGCGGGCCGGGCCGGGCTTGAAGTGCTGGGCCCAATCCTGGCCTGGAATTTTCCGGGCTTGATGCAAGCCCGGGTTGGGCTGGGCTTGCATTGAATGTTTTTCTAAGTCCCACATTGCTTAAGCAATGAGAATGAAGGCCTTGCCTAGGAGGGCAATTCACATACTTGAGTTGGTTCAAGTGTTATTAACACATGTATTGTGTTAGGAACTACCTAACTCGGGGACTCTTTTGAGGGAGCCTGCCTCCTGGAGAGAGAGAAAGAGAGAGAGAGAGAGAGAGAGAGAGAGATTGTATTCCCAAATCGATAATCCCCTCCTAGCTTCCTTTCCTTATTTATATACTGCTGTTACAATTCTGTTATACCCGCCTCTCCACTTGTCTAGTTTGTTAGTTAGTTTGTTCTAGTGGTTGGCTGTTAGTTACATTCTTTAAAGGCTGGAATGGCCTTTTCTTGTACACTTGTATTCCCTTTATTTGTGTTTCAACAGTCCCTCCTCCTTCAAAGCCACCTTGCCCTCAAGGTCAAGATGTGGAAATCTATTCTGTAAATCAAAGTAAGGTTCCCAAGTTGCATCCTCAATTGGGAGACCTGATCATACCACTAATGCCTCTGGTTCGATGTGATTCCCTTTGCGTATCCACCTGAAATCTGTTCCTTAGGTTCTTGGAAGATCACTAAGAACTTCTGAAGTAGCAAGGGGTGGTCGACCTCCTTGGGTGCCTAACCTTGGCACTCCTAGACCATCATCCCCTTGCGGGGCGGCCCTGGTTAACGGCTAGCATGGCTACCAGGGTTCCTCATGGGCGCACACTTGCTCATGGGGACAGTGTTGGACCGGCACTGCGCTACAGATACTCAAGGGAGGCTTGGCATGCGGGCTTGGCTCAAGCACGTCCCTTCACCACGCCAGTCCCTTGCCCAAGCTGAGTGAGCTACCCCGTTGCCCTTGGCGCACGGGTGTGTTCCGTCCCAAGCGGTTGCCTATCATCATGGCACACAGGTGCCTGTCATCATCGGCTTACAGGAGACCCATCACATCGGTGCCAAGTCACCTCATCGGTGCATGGTCGCCTTCCATTATGGTTGTCCCCCTTTAGCACGTAAGCGGCGCCTCCCATGGACCGGTCTGAGCCAGGAGAGTGCCCCGACCATTGGACTTGAGGTCATGATCCAGTGCTACTGGCTTTGGTGGAGCCATCCCATCGGGCAACTCCTAGCCTCTATGCGTTACAAAGGCTTGTTCTGGCCTGCCTTGGCCCGGACGCCGCACGGGTTCTTCTGCTGTAGAACTACCCCCGTGACTGCTGTAGTTGTGTGCGGCCTTCTTTGGATCTACTTCCTTTGGCTAGAATGGAGCCGTTCTCGTGGGAGTCTATTTGCATTAATATGATGTGGGCTGGGTCTGCTGCCTGTTTCCTTAGGGAGGCGAGACTAATGGGTCTTGGACCCTTGGACAGCTGCTCACTTGAAAATCCATGGTGAGGCGGGCCCAATCACATATCACCGACCCTAGTTGCCTTAACCATTGGACTCCGAGAACTACATCTGCTCCACTGATTTCCAGGGGGTGTAGATCTACCTCGAACTCCTGTCCTTGTATCTTCATCTTTAATTCTATGCACGTACTGTCGCACACCAGGTTGCTCCCATTAGCTATGTGCACACAGAAGGTTGGACATGGTTGGACCAGAATCCCTAGTTGTCTGACCAATGTTTGGGTAATGAAATTGAGAGTTCTGCCATTGCCTATCAAAACTGACACATGGCGCCCTTGTACCAGTCCGGTTACTCTCATAGTTTGAGAAGAAGCAAGACCGGTCAAGGCTTGCAGGGATACTTCCGGGTATTCCTTTGTCCATTGCCCCCATTATTGGTTGTCCATTGGCTCTTCAATGTCTGTTGATTGCTCGACATATTTGGTTTTAGGTTGAAGGAAGAAAACTTGAGGGATCTTACAGCGATGGCTTGGCCCGAATTTGTCTCCACATGCATAACAAAGGCCCTTTTCCCGTCGGGCTTGCATCTCAGTCCAGGTTAACCTCTTGGCTGAGTCGGGGCCTGAACCAGAGTTGGTGTCCTTGCCTGTGATTCCTACTCCTGATCTGGGCTCCAGTTTACCCAAGATACTTGGTTTTGGGTTTGGTATACCTGGTATGATCGCAGCTCCCAGAGGTTGATTAATCCTTCTTGCCCGATTCAGTTTGTCTTCATGTAGTCGAGCTAATGCTGCTGCTTCAAGAACGGTGGTGGGCTGCATGGCTTTTACCTCCAGCCGTAATTCTTCCCCGAGTCCAACAAAACTGTCGACAAGCGTGTTTTCTGGCCAGCCTTGCACGCGCACAACTAATCTTTCGAACGCCATCTGATAATCTTGGACGGAGCCGGTCTGTCGTAGCTTAGCGAGGCTTTCATCATAGTTCTCAAAGGCCGAGACTCCAAATCGCATGGTTAAGGCATCGGTGAAGTCTGCCCATGTGGCTCTTGGGTGCTGTCGCCAGTACCATTGGTACCAGACGATCGCTTCTCCTTCCAGGTGTGCAGAAGCTAATGGGACATGATCAGGTCCCTGTGTGTCGTGGTAATCGAAGTATCTTTCTGTTCGCAGAAGCCAAGATGTTGGATCTCCCCCTGCGAAGATGGGAAACTCGATTCTTGTTGTTCTTGATCCGCTTCGATGACTGGTGTCATTGCGCTCTTCCTGATTCGGCGCATGTGGTGCCTGTACCAGTCGTTCAAGCAAGGATGCAAAGCTTTCTTTGATTTCTTTGACGTCAGCCGATATTCTTTGCATTTCTCCTTCCATGTTGTCGACTCTGTTCTCCATTGCGGATGACTTTGTGCTTGGCATCTTGGCTCTGATACCAACTTGTTAGGAACTGCCTAACTTAGGGACTCTTTCGAGGGAGCCTGCCTCCTGAATGAGAGAGAGAGAGAGAGAGAGAGAGAGAGAGAGAGAGAGAGAGAGATTGTATTCCCAAATCGATAATCACCTCCTAGTTTCCTTTCCTTATTTATATACTGCTGTTACAATTCTGTTATACCTACCTCTCCACTTGTCCAGTTTGTTAGTTTGTTTGTTCTAGTGGTTGGCTGTTAGTTGCATTCTTTAAAGGCTGGCGTGGCCTTTTCTTGTACACTTGCATTCCCTTTATTTGTGTCTCAACATATTGACATGTGTCAATTTATTAATATTAATATTTATTTATTGTTTATATTTATATGCTAAAACCTAAAACTTTTATATTTTATATTGTGGGCTGGTCCTGGCTTGAAGTGCTGGGCCCAATCCTGGCCTGTAATTTTCCTGGCTTGATGCAGGCCCGGGCTGGGCTGGGCTTGCACACAAAAACCTGGGCCCAAGCCTGGAAATTTGTGGGCTGGGCCGGGCCAAGAATGATCACCCCTAGGTTCAAGTTATCTGCTTGATTGTTCTTTCCTTCACTCATCTGTATGACAGACAAAAAGAATGAGAACAAAGAAGTTGCAGTGAATGAATTTTTGCCTGCTGAAGAAGCCATCAAGGCAATCAAATACTCCATGTGAGTTTTCTAAACATTTTACAATTATGCAAAAAATGCATTGCCGGTTAGAAAGATTTTGAACATGGATGGCATACCATTATCTTTTGCTTGACTTTTTCCTTTTTCTCCCCTGCACATCTGTTGCAGATGTAACACCAATGAGAAGGGTGTTAGATCTATTAGCCAACTTATAGATGATTGTCTAATACTTGATATTTCTCTTATGGATATTTCCTTGGTGCAGGGATCTTTATGCTTCCTACATTGTGGAAAGTTTGAGGCAGTGATAATATATTTCTCTTGAAGACTTGTCACGTTGTCAAAGGCAGGTGGATTTTCTATCAACATGCCTCTACGAGTCTATGTACAAATTCCAGTGCGTTAGAATCTGGTTATCTCTATTTAATAATGCTTATATTGTTGTTCTTCGGAAAAAAGAAACTCCTTTTTACTAGTCCCAGAGTGAACTGGAAATGCTGAAAGTATGCAAAAAACAAATCAACCTAGTCATATAATTACAAGTCTGTAGTTTTTGAATATAATTTAGAAGTTTCATCTGGACGGTCAAAAAAGTACACGGTGGATGGTTCAGATGATGCAACTATAAGTGGATGGATATTGTCTAATTATCATCTGGTAATGGCTTAGTGGTACTTTTCAATCCCATTTTGTGTATGTATCTGTGGTTAAAGGCATACCGCACGGCAACAATGATGCCATTCTGTTGATGATTGTGATTTATTATATGTAGAGCGGTAACTAGATGCACTAGAACAAATTTTTACACTAAATTGTACCAGAAACCAAGAAAATAAGAATGAAAACGCAGAACTGAAAATAGACAATAAGTAACTTGGTTTGGTAATTTATAGGAGAATGCAGGGAAGGTTTCTGTGGAAATAATTATTGGTAACTGATCGTTCTTAAATTATGAACTCGTACAAACCATTGATTATTTATCAAAAAAAAAAAAAATTGTACAAACCATTGAATTGCCAACATGAGTATGTTTTCATCACGAACATTCGTCAAGCCATTAAGGTCTGATTTCTATTTATTTTACATCAAATCAAGGTCCGAATCTCGGTCTCTCATCTTCTGTTCTGAAGTCTCAAAACAGACCCAAAGCATTCTCTTTATTTAATCGGCATATATGCTATCTTGGTGTTGGGGTGGGAGGTGGGAGAGACCAATTGGGGCGTTAGTGATCACATTCCTTAGAAGCAGATAAATATGAGAATGGGATTTTGTGGTAGCTTCAAAAACATAGAGTTTCGACCCCGAGCATGCTAGATCTAGTGCATAATAACTACACCCCGTAATAAACAACCATCTGCAGAATTCTTGTCTTGTCTCCGCCAAAATAATATATAATCTCACCTCAAAATTTGGCAGAGCATCCGGATGAAAATGCAATTCAGAACCAAACCATATAAGCTCAGTTTGGAAAGAGTATAAATACAAATATGTACAGTATAAATGCATACAAAATAATATAAAATGCAAGGTTTTGTACTCTACAAATTTGTATTTGTACTCATTCCAAATTGAGCTATAGGGAGTAGTTAGTGTAGGGCATTGAAAAAGAAGATGGAGTAATGTTTCTTCATGAACACCACAGAGAGGAAATGAGGTATCCAATGGCATAAAATGTTTCAGCCGTGCTCTAGTGGGAAGAATATTTAATACACTTCCAAATGAACAATTTTAGTGAGGGAGGCAAGAATTTCATGCACCACAAGTGTTTCCATTGCATATCCTCATGCAAAAAGGAACTAGTAGATCCACTAGGCAAGTCAGCCATGAGGAGTGGACGGGCTGAAGAGGTATTGAACTGACCATGTGTGGTGTAGCACCAAACCAAGCGATCATCCGGTTGGGTTTGAGGATGTGGCAAAAGTTACTTTATTAATCAATTGCAATTGTTCTATAGGCACGAGGTTCTGTAAATGGTTGAGTGGTCAAGAAAATGTGCAACTTTCCCATATTGTAAACGAGCATTAGTAGAAGAATGTAGAAACATACCCGTCCGCACCAAGGATCATGTCGGAAGTCCACATTCCAGCCATTGCCTATCAACCATATGATCCCTTTTTTAAGAACACCCCTACATTTCACTAGTATATTGCCATACAGATGCACCTTTCAAGTTAAGTCATCTTCTAGCCATGTAACTTATTCTGCACTCTCTCCACTAAATCAGCCCAAGTTGCACATTTGGGCCGACCCATAAAAAGAGGCCCACCTAGATATTTTTCATCCAACCCCCATAACCCGTACTCCAAGACTATTTGACATCATATTTTTAACCCTACGGTGGGTATTGTTACTAAAGAAAATGGAAGATTTTTGGTAATTTACAACTTGTCCAGACCAAGCACTAAACTAAGCAACAATGTCCTTAATGCACCCAACTTCACGAGAAGTACATTTGCCAAATATGAGCATATCATCAGCAAAAAACATAACGAACACCACCCAGAGAGCCATTCTTCAAATGCATAGTGAGCATTCTAGATAACACTTGTATGCACATTATATAAGATATGGGGATAAGGGACAACCTTGACGTAAACCCCTGGATAGATGGACGAAAGACTTCACCAGGCACACCATTAAGTAACACAGCCATACTAGCAGTGGACATACAATGATTGATAAAAGAGAGCAAAAATGCTTATTAAAGCCAGCAATGAACGTAGGACCGTCATGAGGAAAGGCCATTCAATCCGATCATAAGCCTTGGAGAAATCCAATTAAAAAAAAAAGTAAGAAGTCTTACCTCGTTGCTTCTTCAACATATGAACCACCTCTTGTGCTATCACTATATTATCCTTGATATAGTGGCCAGGGGTAAAAGCATTTTGGTAAGGACCAATTATCTCTTGCAAGTAAGGTTTCAAGCGGTTCACAATAATCTGGTAAAGAACATTGCAAAGTCCAATTGGTCGTAAATCTGTAGCCTCTTGCACCATCAAACATAAGTGAGTTTGATTAAAATCAACAATATGTTCTGAAGAAGGAACACACTTTCTTTTCTGGGCATTAGAAATTGCCGTAATACCATCCGAGGATGTGTGTGAAGTGCTGCTAGTCATATATAGCATGCTGCACCTCAGTTTCAGCCGAAAATTGAGCTTCAGGCAAATAGATAAGAGAAGTGATGAATGGTGATTTGGCCTGACCTATCGAAAATGGGACACGTGGACATGACCTGATCAAGAGATGACAGTTCAGCCTGGAAAGATTAGTTTACAATGATTGAGTTCGAGTATTCAGTCACCTCGGCACAAGGGCCACCTTGGCACAAGGCTCACCTCGGCACAGAGTCACCTTGGTGTAGATTACCTTGACACTCAATATAGTTCAAACTAAAAGGCTGAAGTATTAGCTCGAGGCTACCGATCTGGACCATCACGTAACGATCTCGGAAGTCTTTCCAACAAACTCCGAACCTCACGGGATCACGCCGCGTAACAGCAAGCCTTATCTTCTCTCTGCCTAATTCGGTCGGGATTGATAATCTTTATTAGTTGATAACGTTGCTCCCCAACTAAAGCGGAAATGGATCCCATCAGGACAAAAATCCCGGAACTGATCCGCAAAACCCGCGAGGGCTCAACTATATAAAGGCACCAACCCCAATGACACAAGGTATGCGTGATTTTTCTACTCTCTAGCTCTCTAGCTCTCTAAGCCCTCAAAGCTTTTCAGCTCACATCAGTTTACTAACTTAAGCATCCGAGCAACCTCGCCGGGTTAGCCACCCTGGGTTATCTGATCCTTTCTTGCAGATTCACCTAATTCGCTGCCCGATTGGAAGCCAGATCATCCTCCAATAGGGAGTAGTCATATCGCACTACATTAATTGGCGTCGTCTGTGGGAATCGATCAAAAAGTCATCCCTCTTACAAGCTATCAACCTTATGAATCAATGGCATCTTCCAGTCATTTCGGACATAGCAACGAGATAAACGTCTCCGGGGGCAACCTCAACTTCCTTCAGTGTGCATTGGCTAGTTCACTATCCTGCTTACTGTGGTTGGGGTTCCAACACTGACCATGCCACCAAACACTACACAGGTGAACGCCCCACTTCCCCTAGTGGTAGGCGCAACCTTTTCTGAGTCGTCTGTGGTTCCCCCAGGAGTTGAACAGTCACAGTTTGATGACTTGGTGTAGTGTATGCCGGCCATCCAGGTCCAAATGCAATAGGTTCAGCAATTCCAGTAGTACCAGTAGTACATGTTCTACCAGCAGTACCGACAGCAGTTCCCCCCACTATCGTAGAGCCAGCAGTCGGTTCCACCTTGGCACCCAGGGGCCTAGCAGAATCAGAACAGACCACCTCATGTGAACCAGAACATTCGATCTCCCCACCGAGGCGAAGAGACCTCCCAAGTCCCAGTTCCTCCCGGGAGTCAGGTCTCACCCCATGGGAGGGGAGACGATCAAGTCACTTCACCTGCTTTGCAAGGGAACCTCAGAAACAGATCCGGGGATACTTGCCCAACAGGGCCAATCTTCCTAGGCATTCGCAGCAAGAAGGTGGGTCCCTCGTAGGTAACCAGTTCGGGGTTCTAGGTGTGAACTCAAGGCAAGGCCTCTCCGTCCATGACAGCCAGCCCCAGAATCCCACGAGGAATTAGGAGTTACCTCGCAGTAGAACAATACTGGAGCATACCGAGATTAGCAACACCAATGCCGAGCCGATAAAGAAGCAGCAACGGAGGTGTCGCAAGGCACACCATACTTCAGCTCAAAACAGTTAGCCAGTGAGACCAAACCAACAACAAGAATAGGCTAAAGGTAAGGAGGAGGCGAGCTCGATAGCTACAAAGGTCACTCCTCCCCTACTTTCTGGGTCGTCTCCCCTGTCCCCCGAACTCTTGCTGACCTCGATGCCCAAAGATTTAAAAATGCCTCCCCTAGACAAATATGACGAGTCTTTTGATCCTAATGATCATGTGGACTCCTTCTAGTCCCAGATACACCTAGCTGGGTCTAACGAGTCTTGCATGTGCATGGCTTTCTCCATCACTTTCAAGGGGGTAGTTCGGACGTGGTACCGGAATCTCACGTTGGAATCGATCAAGAGTTGGGCGCAGTTCGTAGAGTTATTTACCTCACACTTCATCACCAGCAAGAAGTGCTCGAGGTTGTAGGAGAGTCTCCTCAACGTAGTTCAAAGAGAAGAGGAGTCAATTAGAAGCTACATCAAACGCTTCAATGATACCTATTTTCAGATCCCCGACTTAGACCCGGCGGTAAGACTCACAACACCCAATAAAAGCATAACTCACAGAGAGTTTAAATGGCATGTGGTGGCCAATAAACCTAAAGACATCATAGAATTCCTCAAGCTATCTGACTAGTTCATCGGAATCGAAGAAGAGATGAACCAGAAGACTGACAACCTGGCAGAAAAAAGAAAAAGAGATAGTGACAATGCAAGTAACGACGGGCACAAAAGAAGAAAGAGTAAGTCCCCGAGCAGGGGAGGAAATAAGTATGGGAGCTGATCTCCTTCGTGATCTCACAAGTCAGGTCGGCGCTCCAGGACCCCACCTGTTGAAAGGGTGAACTACACACCTCTCAATGCTAAGCGAGAATAAATCCTAATGGCCATCAAGGACTCCTTTGTCAAGTAGCCTCCTAGGTTGAGGGGAGATCCAGCGATAAGAAATCGGAACGTCTATTGTCACATCCATAGAGACCATGGGCACAGTACGGAGAACTATAGAAACCTCCGCGATGAGATAGAGGAGCTCATCTGCCGCGGGTACCTAAAAAACTTTGTACAGCAAGAAGAAAGAAGCCAGGAAGATCGGTAGGGGGACCAGAGAAGGAATGCCCCCGAGTCCAGCAACAGGCAAAACAAGCAGCCACCACGGCGGTTGCCCGAGGAGAGACTGATCTGTGGGGTAATCAATATGATTACTGGCCAATCCATCATCACGGGATGTACTTCAACAGCTGGACGAACTTCAGTCCATGAACTAGAAAGAGAGGATCAGAACCCGTCGAAACGACATCGACTTGAAGACCCTATTTACTTCACAGAGGATGATGTGCACGGGATCCAATATCCTCACGATGATGCCCTGGTGATAAAGCTGAGGCTAAACGACTTCGAAGTCAAATGTATCCTGGTGGACTTGGGCATCTCGACGGACATACTATTCAAAGACACGTTTGACAAGTTGCAGCTCCAGGAAGGTGACCTAAAGCTGACAGATACCCCCCTGGTAGGCTTCAGCGGCGAGGAGATCAGACCTCTAGGGCGATTCTCAGTACCCATAGAGGTCGGCAAATGGTCGTATATTGTAAGGTTTGAGCACGCGTCACTGGTGGTCGCAACTCCCTCCCCTTACAATGCCATAGTAGGTTGGCCTATTACGCATGCCCTACGTGCGGTAGTATCCACCTACTACCTGGCAATGAAGTTCCCTACAGACTACAGAGTAGGGGTTATGCGAGGTGACCAGCTCGAATCTCGCAAGTGGTACGTCGCTGCCTTTAAGGGGAAAGCGAAACTAGCGGTTGATATCGAGCTCGAGCGACCTACGGAGTATGCTGAAGAGCGAGCTACACCAACAGAAGAGACGGTTCACATCCCGGTCTCGACCGATGACCCAGCTAAGACCCTCCAGATCGGCACTTCGATCGAGGAGCCACTTCGCTCTTAGCTGGTAAGCTTTTTACTTCAAAATTTAGATATACTTGCTTGGTGCGTGGCAGAAATGACCGGAATAGACTCTAAAGTTTTGACTCACAAGTTAAATATCGATCCCTTAGTCAGGCCAGTTAGACAGAAAAAGTGCAACCTCACCCCGGAATGCTGGAGGATAGTTGATGAAGAGATCGGGAAGCTCTTAGCAGAAGACTTCATTAGGGAAGTCCATTACCCGAGCTGGGTAGCTAACCCTGTTCTAGTAAAAAAGGCTAATGCCAAGTAGCGCATGTGCGTCGATTACACCGACCTGAATAGAGCATGCCCGAAAGATGGCTTCCCACTGCCTAAGATCGACCGCCTAGTGGACGTGACCTCAGGGTATGAGTTGCTGAGCTTCCTCGACGCCTATTCTGGTTACAACCAGATTAAGATGGACCCCATTGATGAAGAAGAGACTGCCTTTGTAATTGAGCTCGGGCTATATTGCTATAAGGTCATGCCCTTCGAACTAAAAAATGTCGGGGCAACCTTTCAAAGACTTGTAAACAAAATTTTTGAGCTGTTAATCGGCAATAATGTCAAATGCTATGTTGATGACATGGTCGTGAAGATCCAATATTCAAATTTTTTATTAGATGATTTGCAAAGCGTTTTCCAAATTTTACAAAAATATAATATGAAATTAAATCCCAACAAGTGTGTCTTCGGGGGTCACGTCGGGTAAATTTTTGGGTTATATAGTCAACCGACGTGGCATCAAAGCAAACCTAGAAAAAATAAAGGTCATCTTAGATATGAGACCATCCCGCAAACTAAAAGAGGTTCAGAGGCTGAATGGCCGGATTGCCACCCTAAGCCGTTTTATGTCCAAGTCGGAAGATCACTACCTACCCTTTTTTAAAGCCATAAAAAAGAGTAAAGACTTCGAGTGGACTGCAGAGTGTCAGCTCACCTTCGACGAGCTAAAAAGATACTTAGATAGCACCCCAGTTCTGACCTAACCCGAGGAAGGGGATGTATTAAAGTTATACCTCTCCGTGAGTAACGAGGTGGTTAGTTCAGTACTGATTAAAGAGGTAGATCGGGTCCAACGACCCATCTACTATGTTAGCAAAGTTTTGCAGGATGCTGAAACGAGGTACTCGGAGATCGAGAAACTGGCATACACGCTAGTCATAGCAGCTCGCAAGTTTCGTTCGTACTTCCAATCCCACACCATCGTCGTCCTTACCAACAAGCCTCTGAGACAAATCTTGCTCAAGCTCGAGGTGTCTAGCAGTCTGATGAAGTGGGCTATCGAACTAAGTGAGTACAACATCCGGTATGAACCTCGGACGACTATCAAAGCTCAAGCCTTGGCCGACTTTGTGATAGAATGTACATTCAATACCATAACTCCTGAGCTGACCGAGCTCAAACAGACAATGGAAGCATCAACCAGTGCGGTGTCAGTCATGGTTAGAGTAGGTCCAATCTGGGACGAGGAGCCCTAGATTCTCCACGTTGACGGCTTGTTCAACCAACAAGGAAGCAATGCAGGAATAATTTTGTATGGCCCAAGCGAGGTGAAGCTGGAATACACACTCTAATTTGGGTTCACGACATCGAACAACGAAGTAGAGTACAAAGCAATGGTCGTCGAACTCTCCCTAGCAAGAGAAATGAAGGCAAAGCTCCTCGTCATATGCAGTGACTCTCAGCTCATAGTCAACCAAGTCAGCAGTGAGTATGAAGCCCGTGACCCCACCATGGTTGTTTACTTGGCCAAAGTTAGGGAGATCCTGCGTGGCTTCATTTCTTACTTCATCAGACAGATTCTGAGGTTCAAGAACGTTGAGGCTGATGCCGTGTCCCGATTAGCCAGCACAAGCTGCAACACCATGCAGACCATGTATATAGAGGACTTACCTTGGCCTAACATTCTCGGGGGGGGGGGGGGGGGGGGGGAGAGGTCGCTCCTATAGAACAAGCAGAACCGAGTTGGATCGACCCACTCATGAGTTACCTGCTTCACAGGACCCTCCCTACAGAACGCAATGCAGCCCAAAGGGTAGAGCGCCAGTCGGCTAAGTACGTCATTATAGACGGACAGCTGTATAGAAGGTCCTTTACACTTCCCTACTTGTGCTGCTTGCAACCCTCAGAGGACGAGTACGTACTCCACGACACCCATGAAGGCTTTTGCAGTGGACACTTGGGGGGCAGGGCTCTCGCACAGGAGGTATTACGGCAGGGCTACTACTAGCCCACGATGAAGGCAAATGCACTCGAGCTTGTCAAGAAATGTGATAAGTGTCAGAGGCACGCTAACATCCACCACCGACCTACTGCCGATCTGAAATACCTCACTATACCGTGGCCCTTCGCGCAATGGGGAATTGACATACTTGGCCCATTCCCGCCAGCGACAGGACAGAGGAAGTTTCTGGTCATAGCAGTAGACTATTTTAAGAAGTGGGTGGAAGTTGAACCTTTAGCAACAATCACAACCCGCAACATACAAAACTTCTTTTGGAAGAACATAGTGTGCCACTTTGGGTTACCTCGGGTACTCATCTCTAACAATGGGAAGCAATTCGAGGATATCAAGTTTCAGAATTGGTGTGCCAAAATGGAAATTTAGCAAAATTTCACCTTGGTGGCACACCCCTAGGCAAACGAGCAATCGGAAGTCACCAATAGAGCTATATTTTGCGAACTGAAAGCTCGCTTAGCTCGAGCCAAAGGATTGTGGATAGACGAACTGCCCAGTGTACTCTAAGTCTACCAGACTACCATTAAGACTGCCATAGGTGAGACTCCTTTTAACTTCACTTACGGCAGAAAAGTGGTGATCCCAGTAGAGATCGAGGTGCCTACACTACGCTTGGAGGCCTACAACAAAGAGATAAACGATAGCGAGCTCCGTACCAACCTAGACCTAGTAGAAGAAGTATGAGACTTAGCATACATCTGGACTGCGGCTTACCAACAAAGAGTAGCTCGGTACTATAACGCCCGGATCAAGAAGCGACACTTCCGCGTCGGCGACCTGGTTCTTCGAAAGATTATGGTACCTGAACCCGGTGTCGGTAAGCTCGGACCAAATTGGGAAGGTCCGTTCTGAGTAAGATGGGTATATGGAGAATGTACATACAAGCTCGAGACTCTGGAATGGATGCAAGTACCTTGAATGTGGAACATTGGCAACCTAAGAAGATATTACTTGTGATCACCGAACTGGAGAGAGGAATATGAGTCACTCCCAGAAGCCCAAGGGCCATGATGCCGAGCTGACATAAGACCTCGGCACTATGACAAGTCCTAGTCGCCTCTTTGGCATGGGCAGACAAGTTCTAGTCGCCTCTTTGGCATAGGCAGACAAGTCCTTGTTGCCTCTTCGGCATAGGCAGACAAGTCCTAGTCGCCTCTTCGGCATAGGCAAAATCAATTCTCATGCCTAAGGCATAGATAGTTCAGGTACAAACCCTACTATGTCTAGCCCACCTCGGCATATAACGATAGGTTAATCCCATTTGAAGTCAGGCCTGATGGCTTGACACTGAGGTATAATCGACACCTAAGCAAGTAGCCCGTGCGAAGACAGGTCGGGCATATACCCTATAATGTCCACCCACCTCGGCGTACAGTAATGCAAAGTTATCCCTACTCAAAGTCCAGCTCGTTAGCTCGATATTTTGGGGTAACCAACACTTAGAAAAAAATCTCCTATTTGGTCTAGTTCGCCAATTTGGGAGTTATTTACACTTAGAAAGTTTTTTGCACAGAGATGGCCAAAATACTTGTATTTCATTGATGTAAAGTTGTGTAAAAAAAAGAAGAAAAAAAAAGTTCCACTATGAACCGAGCTCAGAGGCTCGGGGTATACATCATAAAGGATCAAGAAGAGGCTTCTGGTCAACTTGGTTTTCCTCACCCTTGTCGGAAGCTTCGGTAGGAGGATCTGTCTCCATGCGGCTCTTGCCAGCACCGGTCTCCTCATCATCATTGAACAGGTCGCTGTCGCTTCCTGCTTTGGAGTCTGGATCTTCAACAGCTTTGGCAGCCATTTCCTTCGTGATCCTCAAGGTAGTTATGGGACAAAGATCGAGATAGGGGAACTCATATCGGGTCAGCCACCTACTAAGCTTGAAGCCTTTGTGGTAGCTCGCCGTCCCCACCTCGACCATCTCCCTCCGGTACTCTGCCGAAGTCTTGTACTCCTTGACGACCTTAACCTTGGCCTCCTCCATTGTTTGAGAAGTATCTCAATCCGCTCCTTCACATGAGCCTCGAGGTTCTCCACCTCCCTCTTCAGCGCTGCCTCTCGCTCCACTAGCTCCTTCTTCTCAAACATTAACAATGTGATCAGCTCTTTCTTAGCCCGCACGTCCATCTTCAGTTGGTTATTATCGTTGCGGGCTAAGTTCAACTCGGTGTGGGCCTTGCAGGAAGACTCCTCGGCTACAAGGGCCCGCTTCAAGTTCACCTCGGACTGATAAGTCAAGGCGTGGATGGCGGAATTCACCTGCCAAGAGAAGAAAACAAGCATCAATATATAAAAAGCGAAGAACAAGACAGATTGAAGAAGACAAGCCTGAAAACTTACCACCATGTAGTGATTAGCCACTCGGGCTTGGAGCTGGGCAACCGGCAGTTCGGCCCAGCTAGCAACCTCCTCGGCATACACTGCACCTTTGCTCTTGAGGAGGTCATTTTCGGAGTCAGAGTGCTCCGAGCTGCATCATCGTTCCTTGAAGAAGTGGCGGATGCCGGGGCGGGCTCCAAAACATAACCTCCTTGGGCGTGTGGGGCGGGGAGAGCTTGCCTGATTCCTCCTCGACCAGGTCTATCACAAGAGGTTGCTTGGCAGTTGATGGCTATTCGGGCTCTGAACGGCAGTTGATGGAGACTCAGCGTGAACTCTTTTTGAAGCTCACTTCTTCTTACCCTTCTTCATACTCCCGAAGAGTTTGGTCGTGGGGATGTCCATGATAGCAGCAACAAGAATGAACTGTCAGAAATAGTACTAAAATAAAACAAAGGAAATACAATAAACAGTGACCTACCAAGACTCAGACTGGCCTACACAAGCTTCTCCTCTATCACGAAGTCTACGAACTTCAAGCCAAGCTCCGCCCAAGATCAGAGCGCCTCCCTTGTCTTTAGGTCCAGCTAGACACCGGGGTCCTGGATGGCCGCCCTCCAATGGGTTGGAAAAGGCCACCTCTCAGTGTTGTGGACCACGAAGTAACGCCTCTTCCAGGCTGGGACCTTGTTCGGGAGCTCGTGCAAGAGTTTGAAGCCAGGACGAGGTGACGGGTAATAAGTTTGCCTGTGCTCGGGCAGAACACAGGACGAGTTCTTCATGGAGGAAAAGATGTCAAGGTCGAGAGGAAGGTTGTAGTCGTGGAAAAGGGAAATGGTTCCTACTACGTTACGAATGGAGTTCGGGTGCAACTAGTCTATGGTGATGTTGAATAACTTTATGACTTTGACTCTTAAAGGGTAAAGCAAAAGACGAAGACTAGCTACGAGTTGTTCCTCGAAGATCATGATCTCGTCGCGATCATGCTCCCAAGGGAAATTACCTAAAGGGATATTGTACACGAGGTCATTGGGAAGTCTGTACCGGGCTACTAGGGATAGGAACCTATCCGTTGTCATTGTTGACGGGCCAAAGTTATTTGGCTGCCGACCTTGATGCGAGGTGGAAGCCAGGTCAACAGAGGCCTCTCGCTCCCCCCAGGGTGAGTCCACCTCGGGAGGACCGCGGACTGCATCCTGACCCGAAGTATCCTCCTTGGTAGGTCAGAGATCTACGGCCTGAGCCGAGGTACCCACCTTGGCTCTAACAGATTCACCGCTCCCATCTAAAAGGCTATCGAAACTAAAGCTAGACATAATGGAAAGACGCGAAATCAAAAAGGAGAGTTAGGGAAGACTCACCAAAAGAAAGATCGGAGAAAGGAAGATGACCTCGAAACAACACCGAACTGAAAGGATTCAAGCGCAACCTCAGATTGAAGATTAGCAGACTTGTAGCGAAGAAAATGAGTCCCTTACCCCCCATTTATAGCTGATGTGTTCGGGAATCAACGGTCAAGATCGTCATGATCCAACAACACCTAGGAAAACCAGTTGCACGACCCCCGAGGTTGAAATCGGTTTAGTGCGTGTTTTGACGTCCATGGAGTGTATAAAATGGATTGACATCCGCGCATACACCTGACGCGACCAGGGTTATTTCTTGGTTGAGCTGAGCAATTGAGCTGGTCCGACCAATGATTCGCCCATTAAACCGCCTAGACCTCGTGCCAAATCCACCTGGACTTGTCATGAATTCCTCGCACTGGGTTGAGACCCCTGGCTCGGGGAGTCGGGGGCAATTGATGAAGAGTGATTTGGCCCGACCTAGCGAAAAGGGGACACGTGGAAACGTCCTGACCAAGAGATGACAACTCAGCCAGGCAAGATTAGTTCGCAACAATTGAGGTTGGGTATTCAGTCACCTTGGCACAAGGCTCACCTCGGCACAGGATCACCATGGCACTTAATCCAGTTCGAAACTAAAAGACTAAAGTATTAGCTTGAGGCTACCGATCTGGACCATCATGTAACGATCTCGGAAGTCTCTCCAACAAACTCCAAACCTTACGGGTTCACGCCGTGTAATGGCATGCCTTATCTTCACCCTGCCCAGTTTGGCTGGGATTGATAATCTTTATTAGTTTATAACGTTTCTCCTCAAGTAAAGCGAAAACGGATCCCATCAGGACGAAGATCCTGGAACCGATCCGCAAAACCCGTGAGGGCTCAACTATATAAAGGCACCAACCCCGAGTTCTCTGATCCTTTCTTGCAGATTCACCTAGTTCATTGACCGACTAGAAGTCAGATCATCCTCCAACAGGGAGTAGTTAGATCGCATTACATCAAGGAGTAGTTAAAAGTGCTATCAATTGTGGTGGACAGTAGAAATCGGAATGTTCTTGCCTTATTTCCTTCAATAGTTGGAAAGCATTGTTGTAAATTTCCATTTGGGTCCACAGTTTCACAAGCATCTGGCTTGAATGAAGTGATTACATACATCGGTCACAGGTGCATGCCCATCCTCCACGTGTATGCTATTCGAGTGAGTATGAGAATTTCAAGCCACACGAGTATTAGCGAGCGGATTGGGGCAGCTACATCAAGATCCATATCCGACCCGATCTCGCACGGCACATGCATAGTGCATTGGCTGATGAGAACGGTTAGAGCCATTTGAATTTTGAAGTTGAGGTAGATGGGCAGTTATTAAACTGAAAGGGAGGAGACATTGTACCTGATTTGATGGGAGTATGCCCGAAAATATCGGAGGTAATCTCGTCGTCCGCTGAACTACACCAGAAAGAGTTAGACGGTCTCGAAGATGACTCCGATAATCGAACAAGAGCACAATCACTATCATCTTCATCAGTAGTGTTTATATCATGAGGTGACGAACTGATATTTCCTCGAGAATTATGGGGATGTGGATGAACACGGATATCTATCGTAATTCTATTAAAAAGAAGAGATTGTAGCTTCTCACACCCCTTTGAAGTTTTGCAATTTTGAATGGCCTGTTGAAGAAGAGCATGTTTCTTCTTGCAAATAATTTTTATAATTCTTTTGTCTAAAAAATAAAAAAATAATTTTATACATATAATTTTTATTTAAAAAAAGAGGCTTATAGTCGAGCTTGATCCTGATACTATTCTTGCGAGCTGAGCTTAAATAGCCAAGTATTTGGCTCGGATTGGGTCGAATCCACCCCTAAGGAACAAAGAGAAAAAAACATCATAGTAAGAGGAGAGAGACCAAAAAAGGAAGCAAGAGGATGGCTTGCACAAAGGCAAGAGGAATTGTGAATTAATGAAAAGTAAGTTTTTTTTAACATGATTAATTGGGGCAGTATTTGGCATTGATGTTTTTGCCCCAAAAAACGACCTATGTTTGGTATTGTTTTTTCCAGAAAAATGTTGCCCCAGACCATGCCTTGAAAATCGGGAAGGCATGGTATGAGGAAATGTCAAATTCAATGTTTTTTGAGGTTCCAGACCATTGTTGCCAATGGTACAATGACATGGCACCAATGTGGCATCATCTGAAGCATTGGATAATGTAGACCATTGCTGAAAATGGTTATACAACACTTTTACCAAACAAAACTAGTTCTATTTCAACAGAAAACATCTTATGTGGCAGAATCAATGCCAAAAATGAGTCATTTTTTTGAGAAAACGGTGCAATAGACCCTCATCCATACAACACCATTTTCACAGAAAATGGCTTTGAAGCAATGACATCGATGCCAAACACCTACTAAGATTTAGGTTTAATGTGTAGTTAATACTAATGAATGCATTGTAGTGAAAAATATGATGAATCATGAAATTAATGTATATAAAAGTAAAAAGATGTTCCCTAGTCAAGTTAGTTTCAAATAGTTAGATGGTCACAACTATGTACGCTTTGTGGTAGAATCATGGGGATACTCCGATATTCAAACCGTCCATTGGGTGATGGGCCCCTTTTTTTTGTTTGTTTGTTTGTTTGTTTTTTTTTGGTAAATTGAGAGGTGTTACACAAGATAGGGGTAGACATCACAAAAACAAATAAAGTTTAGAGATGTTGGGTGTGGGTCTAGCCCATTTGAGGGGCCCACCCACTTTTATTTGCTCCCAAAAGGAGCCGCATAGTGGAAGCCAAAAAAAAAAACAGAAAAAGGCTTCCACCTCTTTTTTAATTTGGGCATCATCTATTCGTAACCACTAGTTGTAAGATGCGAAGGAGAATAAAACAAAGGATATCGAAGGGTTTTTTGGTTTTTTGAGTTTTGTGAAGAAGATAAGAAAAGTTGGTTCTTATTCCATTCAAGACCAAGTTCGGAGGTGCCTTTCAAGCCCGTTATTAATGAGGTTAAGTGCTGGTGTTAAGAATCCTTCTCCAATTCAAATTTCTTGATTCTTGATTCTTTATTCTTCTTCTTCTCAGTTCAGATTTACAGCAACTTGGTGAGATCTAAACCTCTGTTTGTATTGTATCCACCTTGCATTTGGTGATGTTAATGTTGTTCTTATGAGCTAAGGATTATTTCCTTGATGTTTGTAAGTCTCTAGTTGCAACTAGAGAAAACTATTGTACCCATTAATTTCTGAATCAGTGGAAGACTTTTATGGACCATAGGTCTCATGGTTTTCCCCGATTTTGGGGTTTTCCACATAAAAATTCTGGTGTGTTATTGTGTGGTGATTGTTATCAGTTTTTCTGTTACTTGGTTGAATTGTTTACTTGTTATCATTGTTGTTGGCGTACCCATTTTCACACACAAACTTAGGGGGGAAAATTCTTGCTGTCATAGGATTGGTTTTAGACTCATTTCTGCTACTATAGTGTAATTTCCCCAACAGTGGTATCAGAACCAGGTTGGCTGAAATTAATTGTTTGTGTTCATACAAATGGAGGAATCCTCTAGTGTTATGATAAAATTGACTTCATCGAATTATGCCATTTGGAAACCCAGAATGGAGGACATTCTTTATTACAAAGATTTGTACCTACCCATAAGAGGTGATGAAGCAAAGCCAAGTGACAAGTCAAGTGATGAATGAGGAATACTGCATAGGAAAATTATAGGCCAAATCCGATAGTGGATTGACCACAGTATTTTTCACCATGTTGCACAACAAACTAGGGCTGGTGTTTTATGAAAAAAATTAGAGTCTATGTATAAAAGGAAAATGGGTTTAAACAAGGCTGCCTTGATTAGAAAGCTAACACACTTGAGATATAAAAATGGGACTAATATGTTTGAACATTTGAGTGATTTTTAAGCTTTGATAAATCAATTGACTACTATGAAATTGAATCTGGATGATGAAGTGTAGGCCTTGTTGTTACTTAGTTCCTTGCTTGACAGTTGGGAAACCTTGGTGGTTTCATTTAGTAATTCAGCCCCTAATGGTATAGTAACCATTGACACAGTCAAAGATGCTTTGTTGAATGAAGAGTACAGGAGAAAAGAACAAGGGACTTACTCAGAATCTCAAGCTCTTGTGACAAAAAAGAAAGAAAAATAGGAAATAAGTAAGAGCAGAGGTCCCCGTAACAAATATGATAAATCAAGAGGAAGGTCAAGATTTAAGAAAAACATCATTTGTCATCACTATAATAAACCGGGATATTAAAAATGAATGCAGGATCTGGAAAAGAGAACAAGCCAAAGGGAAAACTGAAGGCAAGAAAGAAGAAAAAGATACTACAACTGTTGCAGCCGAGGGTGATGTTGTTATTGTTTGTGATGATAATTATGTCAACTTTGCATGTCCAGACAGTGATTGGGTCATAGATTCGGGTGCTTCTTTCCATGTTACTCCCCATAGTGAATTTTTCACAAATTACATTATAGGTAATTTTGGACATGTTCGTATGGGGAATGTTGGTGCATTCAAGATAATTGGCATGTGAGACATTTGTCTAGAAGCAATACTGGTTGCAAATTAATTTTAAAGAATGTTAGACATGTTCTTGATATCTGCTTAAATCTGATATCCACTGGCAGGTTAGATGATGAAGGTTATGCAAACACCTTCAATGATGGAAAATGGAAGCTTAGTTGGGGTTCACTCATTGTGACAAAGAGAAAGAAGCACAATACCCTTTATGTGATGCAAGCAAGGTTGGGCAAAGGAGATGTGAATGTAGTTCATGATTCATCCATTGAGCTTTGGCACCGGAGGTTTGGACATTTGAGTGAAAAAAGGCTTTAGATACTTTATAGATAAAATCTTTTTCCTGATGTGAAAGGTATGTCTCTTGAAATATGTGTACATTACTTAGCTGAAAAACATAGAGTTGCATTTCATAAATTTCCTCCATATATAATACCTTATATTTTAGATTTAGTTCACATTGATGTTTATTACATGAAAGATAGATCTCTTGGTGGTGCATTATATTTTGTGACATTTATTGATGACCACTCTAGAAAAGTGTGGACATTTGCCTTGAAATCTAAGAATCAAGTGTTGGATGTTTTCAAGTATTGTCATGCCAAGGTTGAGAGAGAAATAGGGAATAAGTTGAAGTGCATCCGAACTGATAATGGTGGTGAATATAGGGGTTTTTTTGAAGAATATTGTAGGATCCATGGTATCAGACTTGAGAAAAGTGTTCCTAAGACTCATCAACATAATGGAGTAGCAGAGAGAATGAACAGAAAAATTACTGACAGAATCAGATGCATGCTCTCTCATGCTAAGTTACCTAAATCCTTTTGGGGTGAGGCTATGAGAACTGCAATTGACCTCATCAACCTTTGTCCTTCATTTCCTTTGAATGGAGATACTCCTAAAAGAGTTTGGACAGGGAAAACCATATCATATAGTCATTTGAAAGTGTTTGGCTGCAGGACAATTGTTCATATTCTTAGAGATGAAAGATCTAAGCTTGATGACAAGGCTAAACAGTGCATCTTCTTATGCTATGGGCACAAAGAGTTTGAGTACAGGTTATGAGATCCAATGGACAAGGTGATCAGAAGCAGAGATGTTGTATTTTTCTTGAGGATCAAACAATTGAAGATATAGAAAAAATTGAGAAGCCAAAATTCTCTGTTGATATTCCGATTAACTTGGATCCGGTTTTCCCACCTACAGTTGATGGTGATCATGGGGGAGCTGTACCAAATGAACATGATGATATAGTTAGTGATGAAACTCTTGTAAATGGGGGAGTTGTATCACAAGTTCAGCTTAGAAGATCAACTAGAGAGATAAGACCTTCCACTAGGTATCATCCACAGGAGTATGTGATGCTGACAGATGGGGGAGAGCCAGAGACTTATCAAGAGGCTATGTCACATGACAAGAAAGATGAGTGGCTGAAAGCAATGCAAGAGGAATTAAAATCCTTGCATGAGAATCACACCTATGATTTGGTGAAATTATCAAAGGGGAAAATGGCACTAAAAAACAAATGGGTTTATAAATTGAAATCTGATGAGAGTGGCTCACAACTAAAATACAAGGCAAGAATGGTTGTGAAGGGTTTCAGCCAGAAAAAGAGTATCGATTTTGAAGAAATATTCTCTCTTATGGTGAAAATGTCTTCTATTCGAGTTGTGCTTAGACCAGCTGTAAGTCTAAGTTTGAAAGTTGAATAGTTTGATGTGAAGGCTACCTTCCTTTATGGTGATTTGGAAGAAGAAATCTATATGGAGCAACCTGAGGGATTCAAAGAAAAAGGAAAAGAACATTTGGTGTACAGATTAAAGAAAAGCTTGTATGGATTGAAACAAGCACCAAGACAATGGTACAACAAATTTGACTCTTTCATGGTTGATCATGGGTATACTAGGACCACTTCAGATCATTGTGTATTTGTAAAGAAATTTTCTGATGGTAATTTCATTATTCTCTTGCTTTATGTTAATGATATGTTGATAGTTGGGCATGCTTCTAACAAGATTGACATGTTAAAAATGGAGCTTAGCAAGTCTTTTTCAATGAAGAACTTGGGACCGGCTAAACAGATTATTGGTATGAAGATCTCTCGAGATAGACAGAATGGAAAGTTATGGTTATCTCAAGAAAAATATATTAAGAAGGTTCTTGAGAGGTTCAACTTGAACAATGCAAAACCAGTGACTACTCCACTTGCAGGTCATTTCAAGATCAACTCTAAACAATGTCCCACAAGTGAGAAAGACAAAACAGAAATGAAGAAAGTGCCTTATGCTTCAGTAGTTGGCAGTTTAATGTATGCTATGGTGTGCATGAGGCCAGACATTGTTCATGTTGTTGGTATAGTTAGTTGATTTCTCTCTAACTCCGACAAAGAACATTGGACAATGGTAAAATAGATATTCAGGTATCTCAGAGATACTTCTCAGATATGCTTATGCTTCGGGAATGGTAAAATCATGTTGGATGGATACACTGATGTAGGCATGGCTAGTGATGTTGATTCCCGAAAGTCCACTTTGAGATACTTAATGACTTTTGCAGGGGGAGCAATTTCATGGAAATCCAAACTTCAAAAGTGTGTTGCATTGTCCACTACAGAGGATAAATACATTGTAGTTATAAAATCTTGTAAGGAGATCCTATGGTTGAAGAAGTTCTTACAAGAATTAGGCATAAAGCAAGAAAGATATGCTCTCTATTGTGACAGTCAGAGTGCTATACATCTCTCTAAAAATTCAATTTTCCACTCAAGATCCAAACACATTGATGTAAGGTACCACTGGATTTGGGATGTATTGGATATGAAGTTATTGAACATTGGGAAGATTCATACTGATGAGAATGGTGCAAACATGTTAACAAAGTCCTTGCCTAGAGACAAATTTGAATTCTACAAAGAAGTTGCGGGCTTGGTGAAGCCCCCCATATGAGCTAGAGGGGGAGGATTGTTGGGTGTGGGTCCAACCATATGTGGGGCCCACCCATTTTTATTTGCTCCCAAAAGGAGTCGCATAGTGGAAGCAAAAAAAAAAAAAGGTTTCCACCTCTTTTTTTATTTGGGCATCATCTATTCGTAACCAACGGTTGTAAGATGTGAAGGAGAAGAAAGCAGAGGATATCTGAGGGTTTTCTGGTTTTTTGAGTTTTGTAAAGAAGAGAAGAAAAATTGGTTCTTATTCCATTCAAGACCAAGTTATCTTTCAAGCCCGTTCTTGATGAGGTTAAGTGCTGGAGTTGAGAATCCTTCTCCAATTCAAATTTCTTGATTCTTGATTCTTCTTCTTCTCACTTCAGATTTACAGCAACTTTGTGAGATCTAAACCTCTGTTTGTGTTATATCCACCTTGCATTTGGTGATGTTAATGCTGTTCTTGTGAGCCAAGGATTATTTCCTTGATGTTTATAAGCCTCTAGTTGTAACTAGAGAAGAATATTTTACCCATTAATTTTAGAATTAGTGGAAGACTTTTATGGACCATAGGTCACATGGTTTTTCCCCGATTTTGGGTTTTTTCATGTAAAAATTCCGGTGTGTTATTGTGTGGTGATTGTTATCTGTTTTTCTATTACTTGGCTGAATTGTTTACTTATTATTGTTGTTGGCATACCCATTTTCATACACAAACTTAGGGGGAAAAGTTCTTGTTGTCTTGGGATTGGTTTTACACTCATTTCTGCTACTATAGTGTAACTTCCCCAACAAGAGACCATAGTAAACAATTTGAACTAAATGGGTCACCCTATGTAGAATTACAAGCTAGTAAGCCAGAAACTTAGCTAGCTTCATGATATCCATGACGAAAAGTGATATCTGAATTTAAGCTAGTGCAAAATTGGTGATACTCCTAAATGATATTCTTCAATCTCCAAGGCAGTGATCTTCCTTAAGCAATCAATGACGAGTTTCGAGTCACCTTCAAGGACAATATGGGAGTTGTTGAAGTTGATGGCGATGTTGATAGCTTCCCATGTGGCCTAAGCTTCAGCTAGATTAATCGTGGAGAAACCAATGTTATACGCTTTAAAGTCAAGGACTCTACCAAGATGGTCCCTAGCAATACGCGTAGTGGATCACCATCCCTCTTAATTGTGGGAAGCGTCAAAATTGATCTTGTTGGATCCTACACTCGCACTAGACCAAAAGATAGGCATCCAATCTTTGCGAGTCTTCATTGGGTCATCACTTTTGCCATCAACTTAATTGGTCACATGGTTCCCCCAATCCACATTAGCATTATAACTCATTTTGTATTGAGATTTAGTAATTAGGTGTTCGCTTGTGAAGGCTTTCATGCAGTCATGGTTTAAAGTATTGATACACCTGATATGTATGAAGAGGTGTATCAGTTGTTTTCATGTTTAATAATTTTTTCCCTAGTTTTTTTTTCAAAATTACTTTAGGGGGTTGGTTTTATACATGTCTAACATGTGGATTTTCATACTTAATTAGCTTTTTTTTTAGTTTTTTTTTCAAAATTGCTTTAGGGAGTTGGTTTTAGGCATGTCTACCCCCTAAAACACCCAAAAATCCAAAACACCCCTTATTTGGGGTATCAAATACCTATCGATACCATACGATATGCTTGGTATGGGGCATATTATGTTAGTACTTTAAATTTTGCACACGGTGTCTTTTGACTTTGCAAGGTAGACCCCACATGGAATGCCTATAAGTTTTATTTGGTAAAACCTTGGAAAGCCTAGATATGCTTTAATTTAGCTAAAAATTTGTTTTTTTTTTGCTAAAGCCAATTTTAGTGCCCATTTGGAAAATTTTCGCGCAACAACTTCTAGCTTTGAAAGGTGAACCTCATGTCAACACCCAATTTTTGCTCGGTCCCTTATTTGAACCATCTCCTACATTCCGGGTGCCTGATCGGATCAACCAATCTCTTTAAAACATGCCAAAACCCTAAGAAACCAAATTTTAACTCAAATGCCCACAAATCCATCATTAAATCTACATGATTCCTTTTTGAGGGTCTTGATTGTGCCAAATCACCGTACTTGATCATCGATCAAAGTCCACCATGTGAAACAAAACCCTTAAATAACCAATCACACAAAATTTCAGCCTTAAATTCCTAGATTTAGCTTATTATCCATTAGAGGTTCCATTTTAATGTATCTGACATTACAACGCTTATTGAGCCTAAAACCTATGATCTATACATAGATGACATGATCAAAACCTCCTGATAGACTAATAATCCCAATCCATACCTATCCACCAAATTTCACCTCAAAATTCCATCGTTTGACCCATCATTAAACCTTGATTCCATTTTAACAAGCCTTATTGATCAAAAGCTTACTTGTCATGGATCTCCATCATTGAAGCATTATTGGAACAATCAGACCCCACCAACATGTTCAGAGACCCAAAAAACCCCAACACATCAAATTTCACATCTTAATTAACTCGTTTGACCGTTAAACTAGGAAGACGCCATTTTGATGCACTAGATTGAATTGCCACATCACCTGGGTGAGGACTGATGTCAGCTCCTTACTTAATTAAATGACCCCATTAAAATACTTGGACCAATGAATTTGAGCCTAATAGGCTTAAAAATATCAAAATACCAAATATACCCCTACTTGAAACTAAGAAATGACAAAACCACATTCAAAAGTTCATCAAATTTATGTTTTTTGCCACTACCAGCCCCAAATACGGGGCTGCAACGTCTGACACTCCTCAATCCCTCATTGGATGCATGAAATCCATAAAAAAACTTTCCAACTTGAGAAAATTTGTTGTACAAAGAAGGAAGGGTTAATTAAAGGCCCTTTCTTATAAAAAACCTTGTCTATTTCAGTAAAAGAACTTTATTGAATCTCAAACACATCTAGACAAATTTCAGATCCATTTCCCTCTCTTTTCCTCTATAAATAGAGGCCTAGCTCAAGCTTGGGAGAGGAGAGAAGAGAAGAGCATTGTCCCAGCCTTTATAATGTATCCATTTTACTTGAAATCCCAAAGTCCTTAAAGTTCAAGCCCCAAATCTGCCTCCCCTATTTTCCAGACCGGAGATTTAAAGTCAAAAACTCTCATCCCATCTAGATAGTTTGCCCAAACTTCATTTGAAGTTTTCTAGCTACTACAAAACCTTTATCAAGGTTGCACACGAGAGGTAAGTCTTTCATTCCACCGTTTTTTTTAAGTTTAAATTCGTAAATCTCTGTTTTCAGTGTTCTGGGTTGCTTGAGGTCCCAAAATTATAAGAAACTTACATTCCCAATTTTATCCAGATTGAGAAAAAGAGGTAGAGAGATGAGGGTCTTAGGAAAATCAGTACCCAAGACCCAATAACATCACCTCAAATCAATTATGGGTAAAGTTGTGAGCGTTTTCACCTAATTTTTAGAGTTTTGAGCAACACCTTTAATTAGGAGTTAGCATTATTTGGTTAAAATCGAAAAGCCAAACCACAAATTTCGGTTTCAGTTTTTAGGTTTAGAAATTTGATTAACAAAAAAAACCAAATTTATTATCTAAA
Source organism: Nelumbo lutea (assembly GCF_056320005.1). Taxonomy (NCBI): domain Eukaryota; kingdom Viridiplantae; phylum Streptophyta; class Magnoliopsida; order Proteales; family Nelumbonaceae; genus Nelumbo; species Nelumbo lutea. The sequence goes on from NC_142684.1 coordinate 119,082,109, forward strand.
TATATATATATATATATATATATATATATATATATATTAACACATAATACATATATAATATGTTTAAAATACATTATATTGTATTATATTATGTATTAAAATATATAATTTATTATATACATTGTATAATATATATATATATATATTTTAATATATAATATATATTAAATATATAGTGTTGAAATTCGGTTTTAACCGAAATAACCAAAAACTAAATCAAAAATTTTGGCTTTGGTTATTTCAATTTTTCAATAGTTTGATTTTGGTTTTTCATTTAAAATTAACCAAATAAACCGTTTACTCACCCCCTACTTTTCATGGGTGTTTTGTTAGAATTTGAGCCTAAATTGCTCCTATTTTAAGGCTGCTATAACAACTTGGAGAGAGGGGTGCCTAACACCTTCCCTCTCCCAATCGTTCCAATTTATAATCTCTTGGTTCTGTGTTTTTTCCAAGGAGAACGGAGTTACTATCAAAGCTAGTAAATTGAATTTTCAAAACTAAAATGAGAGCCCATTTCTTTTAAAAATGAGTGGCGACTCCATTTCATTGAGCTAGCCAAGAATTTCTCGTAACTCACACCTCAAAAAAAAAGTTATGTTTGATGAAAAAACTGACAAATCTGACCACAATTTCATTGAACTAACAAAAGTCAAAATTCTTGTGAATCAAGGTTTAGTAGCATTTTTCAAAGGGCTTGCGTCAGCTCAAGGAGAGTGGAGCGGGTTTAGACTCTGATGCTTTACAAGTTACCCGCCAGATCAACCAGGAGATAAATGCCGCCCATGTGGCCCATGGGCCGATCATCAGTGACATCGTTCATCTGGCCAGGCGGTAGGCAGTTCGATCAGATAGGATCTTGTATAGACTGAGAGGCCTGCTGATGTGATTGTTGCTTACTCATTCAAGATGGATGTTAACATCCTAAAAAAAGTAAAAAAAAAAAAACCCATAAAGTTGCCACCTGGAAGATCCATTGGACGAGACATTCACTAATTGGCCCAAACTGTCCGATCTTTTATGTTTTTTATCTAATTTTTCCTCTAAAGTTGAGGACCAACAAGACATCATAGATCGAATGCCCTGCTAATTTGGGCCTTGCAGGGAAGGATGTGTGGGTCCAGGAAATCTGTATTTCTGGTTATCTTTCCATTAAACACGTAACCAAACACTTGCTGGCGTATCAAATACCAAAAATGTCAAGTATTGTCACCAGCAGCATCTATACAATCGATTATGTTATGGTGCTTGACCAATGACAACTACCGGAATAGGCATTGAAATTTGAAAGCGATAACGTGAAAATGATTCTATATATATAAAATCCATTCGGCAGTTTAGTATAAAAATGCCCTATTCACCCTTTCAGTACCTTATGCATATAGGCATGGTTTTCAAAACCAGACCGGACCAGACGGTCGGACCAAAAAAAACTGGGAACTGATCAGGTGATCGGTTTTGTTTTTTGTTAAACTGGATTTTGGCAAAAAAATGTTAATTTGGTCAATAAATCGCTGACTTAGGCGTTTGAACCGTTTAACGGGTTTAAATGTTTTTTATTTTTTATTTTTAATTTTTTGTTAAAACAATTTGAACGATCAAACTATTCAACCCAGGAACCGGACCCCTGACCAGTTCATTCCATAGTCGAATTTAAAAACCTTGCATACAGGTATTGGGTGATTATTTTGTGTCTGGATTTTTCTACTACCCTACTTCTACTATCTTCAGTATCAACACAATAAAACAATTCTACTTGTCCCTAGTCATGGGCGCATGGTCAATTGTTGAGAAGAAATAGAGTTCTTATCACATGATTTGGGATAGAAGTAATGTTATATTGAGTTAATAGAGAGGAGAGTAGAATTAGAATAGCAAGAATCATTATTATTTTACCCCTAATAATTCTGTCATATAGGCTCCATTACAAATACAAATACGTAGAGCGTAAAACCTTCTATTTTGATTTATTTTGTATGTTTTTGTACCGTATATATATATTTGTATTTGTACTCCTTCTAAATTAAAAAATAGATTTAGTTTGGAAGGAGTATAAATACAAATATATAGAGTACAAAACCTGGTATTTTATATTTATTTGCATTTGTACCCTTTTCAAACTGAGCCATAGGGTATAAGTGCAAATATGCAGTGTAAAATATTGCAATTACATGTATTGTAAACCTTGTATTTGCAATATATATTTATATTTGTGCTCTTCCCAAACTGACCCATACTAGTAATACTCTTTTGCTCATCTCAACTTATCAAATTAGTATTTTTTCAACTAGGGATTAGGTGCTGAAAATACTCAAGATTTGCATTTTTAGCATTCAATAACTTGTCACTTTCTTATTGTTAAATTAATGGTGCAAAAATTCCGTCTTTCTCAACCATTAAGCTGTAAGACTACACGCTTGGTAATGGCTGAACTAGGGATGGAATACTGAAAAGATTCCAATTTGAGGATTGATTTTTTAACATTTAGTCTTACTTGCCCTTACCCTCCACATTGCTCTCTACCTATACTATATGTTGCCAATACCTAAGTTTCAATGCAAATCATAAAAATTAAATTAGAGTATTATATACATAAGGTTAATTTTTATATCTTTACCTATTTTGGGATCCTATCCTGCTTCGCCAAGGTCGTGAGCCAAAGTAAAAGAAAAAAAAAATTTACTTTTAGATGCATACGTGCATGATACATGCTATTAACTATTATGAAAAAATTGTTTGATTATGATACTAGAAAGATATTATCTATACTAATAAAAATGCCAATGAAGAGGTATTGACTTTGTAATTATTTTTACTAAAATATCTCTCATCTTAAATTTACTTCATCTCCATTGAAAGGGCATAAAATGTAATTAAAATAATACCATTAAGTACATTTAATTACCCCTCATTAAGTCTCACATTTAAGTCATTAAATAGATCACATTCTCTCTCATTTAATCCAATACATCCATACACAATAAGTATTAAGAGAATAAAATTTTATATTTTTAAAATAAACATAAAAATGAAATCATATTTTTCATCTAGGTGGGGGGTAAGTAGTTCAACCCATGGTTTTCGAACCGCCATTGACCTGGATGGTCAGACTGTTCGGCCCGAGAACCGTCTAAACAACTAGTTCCGTTTTACCCCAAACCCGGCCCCTGGCAAAAAATCATTGAAAAAGTCAATGACCCATTGACCCGGGCAATCGAACCATTTACCCATTTCAACGATTTTTTGCCTTTTATTTTTTATTATTTTATTATTTTATTATTTTTAATTTTTTTGTCGAAATGGACCATCTGTTCGAACCGAACGATCAGACCGTCAACCTAGAAACTAGTGGCCATAACAGTTCTATTTCCAGGTCATTTTTTAAACCATAGTTCAACCATTGGGTCAAATGGATAATTTCATAATGTTATAAATAAGTAATACAAATTTAGAAATACAAAAAATAATTTTGTTTATCATCATTAAATTCCACTAATAAATCCATACATAATAATTATTAATATAATGGAATTTTATATTTTTAAAATAAAGCTAGAAATGAAATCATATTTTCCATATAGGTGGTGGGTAAGTATTTCAACCATTTGGGTCAAATGGATAATTTCATGATGTCATAAACAAATAATATAATTTATAAATATAAAAAATATAAAAAAAGTTTGAAAAATATTGGATACGTTTCTATTGTTATATATTTGTCATATTAAAAAATAAGTATGATAAAATAGACCTAATTTTATTAATGATGGACATCAAATATACAACTTAAAACCGATAAGAAATTAAACCATTTTTATCTAGGGGTGGGTTAGTGGTTCAACCTTTTAGGTCAAATATGTTAATCCATGATGTATAATTAAAATTAATTTTTTTAAATAGAATAGTGCAAAAAAATATGACAATTTTGGGCACATCTATAATATAAACAAAAATAAGTATGATAAACAATAATTATTTTATCAATGATATAAATGAGATGAAAAATTTAAAACCAATTTAAAAATGAAACCATTTCAATATCTAGATGGTAGGTAGGTCAATGATCTAACATTTTGGGTCAAATGGGTCAATCTATGATGTCATAACTAAATAATGAATATTAAATATACATACATACATACATAAACTCAAAGAAAAATATAAGCTTTGTATAAAGCATTTTGGTACAATTCTATTGTTATATATTCATCATATTAAACGACAATAAATGTGAAAATAAGAATTACTTTTATCAATAATAAAATGGAATATATGATTTAAAATCAACCAAAAAAAGCAAAATGGTTTTTCCATCCAAGTGGTTTTTATATGATTTGAATATATGAATCAAGGTATATTCAAATCTGATTTGATCCAAAGATTTGACTGGATCTCATAAATATTGATTCGAACCCGAATCCGATCAAAATGTCGAATATTCGAATATGATATGATCCGATTTAATTTAATTAGCTAGGTCATTGTAGGCAAGTGGTTTGGTAGGGATGCAAACAAATCAAATTGGATTTGAATAATGGTATATTCAAATTTGTTTCGATCCGAAGATCTGATCAGAACTCATAAATATTGCTTCAAATCTGAATTTGATCAAGATGTTAGATATCCAAATCTGATACAATCCGATTTAATTTAAAAAATAATAAATTATTAAAAAATATATATATAATAGTTGAAATAAAGAAAACAAAATATAAATATTATTTCAATTATTTTCATCATATAAAAAATTTAAAAAATATAATATAAATAACATATTTATAAATAAATAATAAATAATATATTATATATAAATAATGTATAATTAATTTGTCCACAATATTAAAAACCAATATTCCTTTCCGCATGCAAGTGAAACCATTTGAATGATTTCGGCCGGTTCGGATTTCACCCATCTACCAACCCAGTGGTAAGTTGCAAATGACTCCATGAGGGGGGCAGGGGGGTTCATTTTGTCAAAGAACAGAGAACAAAGGATCATTTCGTAATTTAACTCAGAAAAAAGGGCACTCCATTTTTTTGCCACAACTTCGGGTGGTTCTGCTCTTTCTCTTTCTTTCGTCTGGCTTGCTAGTTTCCAGTTACCGTTCTCTCTCCTCCCTTTTTCTCCTCCTATTCCTGTATGCTCTACACTTATAGCTAAAAAAAAATCCTATCTCCTCTCGCAATCAGGAAATAAGGACCGAGGAAATCTTCTCACTAGAAGAAGATGGGTACATTGGGAAAGGCGATCTACACCGTTGGATTCTGGATTCGAGAGACTGGTCAAGCCCTTGATCGTCTCGGCTGCCGCCTCCAGGGAAACTATTACTTCCAAGAGCAACGTAAGATCATCTTTCGGCGACCATAGATGTTATTTTGCTTACTTTATAATCCTATAATTTCTTTCATGCGCTTATCCTTTCAACTCCATAGATTTCTGATCGAAGAAATCTCACATTTTTGTAAATGGTGATTCTTTATGTTTCCAATTAGTTCATTTATTAACCGTTTTTCCCTCGTAATCAAAATAGGGGCTAGGGTACTGAAATGTTCTAGGATGTTTTGGAAGGAAATTAGGTTCGCATTTCACGTTATCCAATTGTGTTGAATGTAGATTCCTGCTGTTTAGGAGTTTGATTTAAGCCTAGGGATTTAAACACAGTCGGTTAGTTATCTACTTTTGATTGGTTATTATTTATACATGGAAAAGAAATCTTTGATCTTCTGGTGTCTGATGAGTGTGGTCTATACGGCTGGGTCTTGCCTGTTGAATAAAATTTAATTCATTTAGCTCTTAAAAGTGCTATTTTTTTCTTAAATTTTCTCAGAAAATATAAAATGCAATTAATTCATAACATGACCCATAAATAGGGTAAGTGTCCCGTGGAACCCTACTTAATTGCAAATGAGAACTATATGCTGGCTTTATTGATAAAAAAAATGCCGTATTTGGATGCACACTTGCTTCTAAGAATGTTGTTTTTAGTATTTTTATTGGACGGTTGTGGATTTCCATGACTATTGTAATTGGTTGGAAGCGTTTCAATTGAAAGCATGAAGCTAGGATAGAATATGCAAGGCATTTATATATATTTTCCCTGAACAGTAACATTAAAAGAGATTTCATTAATAAGAAAGTGGTGCAGTAGCATCTTTTTCCTGCCCAAGGCAAATGTTATAAAATTGACTCCCCCACCTCATGATCAGGTGAAGCTTAAGTTGGATGGTTGTTCTCTATGCAACCAAGTGGTATTGGCTAGAGGAAGCATGGGAAGTGCTTTTAGAGACCACGGTGTATAGGTGATAACAGCATATTCTGGTCCCATTGGAGAAACAACAGCAACAAGGGCAGAATGTCTTTCTTTTCTGCATGGTTTAAGTATAGGTCACTCTCTAGGCATGGAAGGCACAAAGGTTGAAGCAGATTCAACAGTTGTGATGGGCTGGATGGACTCCACATTAGAAGGCCTTGGGAAATGCAACATTACATAAGAGATGCAAAATTGTTGGCAGCCATGATGGACATCTATTTCAGATAGATCCCAAGATTAGCAAACTCTCTATAAGATGGTCTAGCCAGAAATGGGGTTATACTTATTAGATCTTCTTTGTATTGGGGATTGCAGACATTGTGCTTATCTGAAGATGAATGTTCAGCTCTGCAGAGCTGTTTGACATTGCAGAAAAATTTTGTTCCTGATCCTTCCATTTATTAACTTTGGAGTTGGAAGGTATTATATATTATGACTATAGCCACCAATGCCCCCTCCCAAACCCTTTACCCATCAGATGTCATTTGAAGGGTCTCCTTCCACTAGAAGGGATGATAGACTCAGGGACATGGTATCTATTGGGCCTGCAAGGATAGACATTACTTAATGCTTCAGTAGCATTGATTTCTCCTATTGTGCAACTATAAGCCCATACCACCTGCCCTTTCTTATTTGAGATATATTCATCAGTTCTGGAGCTCCAGAGGGTTCTATATGATATTCCATCGAAATGAAGTCTGATCTCCTTGGGAAAAGGGCTATTGGATTAATCTCTCCATGGTTTGGATGGTGGGAGCAGCGATAATTGGAGATCTGCAAGGAATTTCAGTTTCTGCATCTGCATCTATTATTACATCAAGTGCCTCATTGATGCCCACAATTCATCCATGTTGGGGACTCTACCTCACAAAAGCCTTGAAAGGAGAGGGTTAGATTGCCTTCCTCCCATGGTCCTAGATGACGTTGGCATGTATTTTTGTTTTATCTTTTCTGCCCCCACCCTGAGCGATTTCTTTTTAGTTGGTTCTCTCCAAGTTTCCTCTGACTAGGCAAAGCCATCATCTGAACAGCAGAAACTGCATTACTTGTTTATATTGGGTGAAGTCACTTTCCAATTATCTTTAGTTTGGTTGAAATTTTGAGATCCAATCCATATTTTCATTTCACTAAAAGAGAGTTATTTTTTTTTTCTCATTAGGAGATGTCCTACGTCTTGAGTTGTTTATTTAAGATATACACATTAAAACACACACACATGCTACTTTTATGTTTCAACATAGATATACTTTTCGTCTGTGGTTGATTATCATTATTGAATACCATATACATTAGTTCTATCCCATATGTAAACAATCATGCCATGCTTATGTTCTTCAATAATGTGATACATTGCCTAATTTAGGTTATGTGTTGTCGTGTTTGTTATAAAACTCTGTTTACCAGTGTATCTAACAATTACTGATCCTCGTGTTATTATAGTGTCTAGACATCGGACACTTATGAATATTTTTGATAAAGCTCCTGTTGTTGATAAAGATGCATTTGTGGCTCCAAGTGCATCCATCATTGGAGATGTTCAGGTGGGGCGAGGGTCCTCAATTTGGTATGGTTGTGTTTTGAGAGGTAAGTTACATAATAAACAAACATCTCATTCCATGTATGTTACTTTCTATCAATTCTATTTTTTATGTTTTCTTCCTTGATGGATTAGAATAAGTGAAGCATTGCAATCTCTCAAATTTGGAATCTTATAGTACATGCGACTGATAAAAAAATCATATAGTACATGTTAAAAGGTTTTACACTATTAGAGCTTGTCTGACCTAGAGGATGAATATGTAAATAAAAGTTTTGTATTTTATTAGAGGTGCCTTTTTACCCAATGTCATATTCCTTGTATTCATAACTAAGCATTTGCTCCATACCTCAATGGTCAAACCTGACATAAATGTTTTATGCTATTTTCAGTAGGCTTAGCAGAATTAACACCTCAGAGATGAGCTAGGTTATAGGTCAAAAGTTTGAAAATATATAGAGTTATAGGTGTGATTATTTAGTGGCCATCTCTAGTAAGGGTGAATAGAAAGGTTTATAAGTGGGTCTCCTTGCCTTAATGTTTCTTTGGCATTGATAAATAGTGGTTAGAACTGGGATGATTTAAAGGCTTTATGGTAGGAAGGATAGAGAAATAGTTATGTGATGCAATTTTGCTGTTGACTACTAAAATAAATCATTATGCACATTCAGTTTGCAGATGGCATCATATTTTGTCCAATTTAGGGAGAGTAACAAGGGGAGAACCTGAGAAATAGCATTGTCTGTTTTACACTCAAAAGAAAAAAAAGCATTGTCTGTTTTGAATGGACCTTTGGTCTTAAGGAGCTGGAGATTGTAGAGATCATGGAGACAAGTTACAGACAGTAGGGTACCCTATTAGTGCTGACATATTGCCTCTTCATTATTTTCTCAGGTTGATATTCTTTTTTGGCATTGAATGATTTGAGGTAGGGCAAGACTCCTAAGTTGTTATAGGTTTGATGCAGGATGTTTTAGGGGCCCTTGGCCACTGTGGTATCACATCAGAGAGACTAGTGCCCTGGGATCTAGAATTACTGCCTTGTCCAAATGGATCCTGAGATTTAATTCTTTTGATCTCTTCTCTTGAGCCATGTTATTGTTTCTTCATCATTGTATTAGTCTTTCTGGATTTTTGTCCAGTCTAGTGGTCATTGCGAAGGGGATGTCTGTGTTACTATTTTGCTTCATTGTAAGTTTTTCCTGTTGCTGACCCCTCCAATCCCAACAAAGGAAAAAAAGAAACAGGAGTGGTGGCTTAGTTGCATGGCTTGGTGTAAAAAAGATAAGAGCAAGCTGCCCTTTTATGTCCTCTAAATTCTTTCTTAATGCCTTCTGTACATATGACCAGGAAAATGTGAAAAATTGTAAGTGAGAAAAAAAAAAAGAAGAAAAAACTATGAACTGGTTAAACAGAAGTGGAAAAAATTACGAACTGGTTAAATGACCCATATCACATATCATTGCAATTTGAGAAATTGTGAAAATCCAAAATAACAGAATAAATGGATATAATTTACTTTATAGTTTGGACCTAGTTTCAGAGTCAAAGCGGTTCATGTCTAGTTTCACGTAGGTAAGTGATCATGTGATGCTTTAAGCATGTTTCTTATGTTCATTATCTTTGGACATTATTATATCATGATCCAAATTGATGGACCAGATTTTTTCACTACATATGGCCCAAATACCACATCAATGAATCAGGTTTTATAGTCCTGTTGATCATACCATATTCTTGAAGTAGGTTTTATACTTGTGGACATTAATTTTTAATCCTTTCTAGGAAGTAGGAACAGGACAAATATTTTCCAGGCTTTGTTAATAATGTCTGTTAGCTACTGTAAAATTTGTACGTATGGTCATTTATATGTGCTGCTTTATTTTTTCAATAATTGGCCTCAAAAATCATGTCAGTGGGATAATCTGTATTGTAATGGCTAGACCTTTATAGTGGAATCATTTACCTTGTCCTTAGTACTGGTGAAAATAATTTTTACGAGAGGATTACACCATTCAAAAATGTAATTTTTGGATTTACTATAAGGTGTATCTTACTGGAGTGCCTATAAGCCATACCCGAACCAAGAAGTGTCTAATTGACTGGAAAATATGGTCTGATTAATGTGTCCAGCATGATTATGGCAGAAGTCCCTCTGGTTTAGTGACAATGGACCTGTCACAATATTTGCTCTTGTCCAGAAACTCTTCTTGTACGCACATGTTGGCAGGCATGATTCTTCTATTTTTATGCTTTCCTTTCTATAAAATCATTCTTTTTGTTTTGATTCAATTTCTACTTGTATAGCTACTGTTCTTTACAAGTAAAAGAAAAAAGTTAATTATCCCTTAAAATAGGAAAAAAGTTAGTCATTATAATCTTGCTCATGTATGTATGTATTACATAAATCTATATATTCATGTTCTTGCTAATCTTTGTCATAAAATTGTCTCCTTGAGTAGGAGATGTGAACAGCATCAGTGTCGGGTCTGGAACTAATATACAAGACAATTCCCTTGTGCATGTTGCAAAATCTAATCTAAGTGGGAAGGTCTTACCAACTATTATTGGAGACAATGTTACCATAGGTGGGTGACACCATCAATCTTTAAATGTTATGTCAGCACGTAAATATTTCTGCTATTAATTTAATCAGATTTTTTTTTGCATTACAAATCTTATGATATAAAATCTTCACCGGGCAGGTCACAGTGCTGTCCTCCATGGCTGTACTGTTGAGGATGAGGCATTCATTGGTATGGGAGCAGTTCTGCTTGATGGTGTGGTTGTTGAGAAAAATTCCATGGTTGCTGCTGGAGCCCTTGTGAGGCAGAATACCAGGATCCCATTTGGAGAGGTTTGTTCATGAACACTTTTCTCCTAAAGGACATCCTGATGCTTTTACTTTCTGCAGATTGATAATATGATTATTTTGGACCTTTGCAGATTTTGTAGTTCTATGAATCTAAATTTTCCATATTGAATTTTTACAAATTATAACAAATTGGTGCTACTCAGTATTTGAGTTGTCCTTGTGATGTACTTCAATAATGCCTTGGCAAGACCGGCTGTTTGCTTTTCAATTCTTCTGGTCTGTGCGTGGAACTGATTTTGTAGCTTGAACCTTTTGTTGTTTGAAATTGTTGTCACATGTTGAACTCCAAATGAACAGTTTAAGAGGTTTATTAAAAGGGATATCTAAGATTCTAAAGGTTCCAAATTCTAAATCAACAGTGTATTGAGGTTGATTCAGAGGAATATTGAAGGGTGATGCTTGAAAGTGGTGAACCGGGTAAAGACTATTGCCGCTTGTGCACCTTTCTCTACTAAGGACCTAATTAGATGCTGGAATATTGTTGCAAATTCTTCTTTGTCCAAGAATCCTTTTTTTATTAGTTCTATGTCCAGGAATCTTGTGAGATCAGAATGGTCCCCAGGCCCTACTTAAGGATCAGAATGGTCCCCAGTCCCCAAACCTGGGTGGGGAGTGCCCCTCTAAAGGATCAGTTTCCTTCTCTGTATGCTCTTTCTGATTTGAAAAATGAGCCAATCTTGTCTTTCACCACCCCATCCTCTTCCACTTCTGGGATTGGGTGGAACTTGGGTCTAAGAAAGGACTTGAGGGACTCAGGCTTTGACAATATTTTTGAGCCTTTTAGCACTTCTTGATAACGTCGTCTTAGACCCCATTAGGGCGGATTCTAGAATTTGGACACCTACCCCCAACGACATCTTTTCTTGTGCTTCTTTCTTCAGAGTCTTAAGTCAGTCCACCAGTCCTACTTTCCCCCCTTTTCTTGTTGATGAGGTTTGGTGCAGAGCAATACCTCCTAGGGTTGGTAATTTTTGTTGGGAAGCCTATCTAGAAAGAATCAACACTGGTGATCTACTCCAAAAGAAGAGACCCAATACTTGTTTGTCACCTCAATGGTGTGTTCTTTGTAAAGCGGATGGGGGGACTGATTTTCACCTATTTGTGTCTTGCCATTTTGCGAGGCCAAATTGGGAATGGGCTTTGTCCCTATTTGGATGTAGTTGGAATCCCCCATCAGACTTGCAGGGCTTGTCCCTATTTGGTTGTAGCTGGAATTCCCCAAGTCAGTTATGAGTGTGGCTTGGACCCCTCCACTTGGTGGATTCGTGAAACTAAACTTTGATGGGTGTAGCAGGGGAAATCCAGGACAATCGGGGATTGGGGGTGTTTTTAGGGATGAAAATGGGGTCATTTCTGCCATGTTCTCAGGCCCAATTGGAGTGGGTGATTCCCTTAGAGCTGAGATCTTTGCAGTTATGGAAGGAGTTCAGAAAGCTAAGGAGTTGAACATCAGGAAACTCTTAATTGAAGGGGATTCAGAGGTGGTGATAGGGTGGCTGATTAAAGATCACAATGGCTTATGGAAGTACAATAATGAGAGGAGGAAATTCAAGTGGCTGGTGCGGGAGATGGAAGTTAAGATACGTTGGGTTAAAAAATCGGCTAACTCCCTAGCTGACGGTTTAGCTAAACAAGGGGCAGAAAGGGACTCACTATTTTGGGCTAAGCTATAACTATAGTGTGTTTTCTTTCTTTTTTTCCTTTTCTTGAGGTTCTTTGTTGCTCTTGGAAGATAAGTGTGTTTGTCTTCCTATTGTAAATATTTTATTGATGAGTCAGTGAAAGTGTTATTGATAAAAAAAAAATTGTTAAAGAGTATTTAGAGATCGTCTTGGCTATTTACTCCAGGTCCATGCAGCATGATGAATCAACAAGAGCTCTATTAGCAGCCTTACATGAGCTGGATTTAGTCAAATCTCTCTACTATAGGGATCTAGTGAGGGAGAGAGACTTGAAGGGTGGTAGTAGGATGAATAAAAAATAATAAAGAAGGTTCCTGGAAGTATAGGTACATCATGATAGAGGTGCAACACTTGACTAGGGTGATGAGAAGGGCATTCGATTGGATTAAAGACCATGGATTAATTGTATTGGGGATCTTGCGAAGAGACAGGTTGTAAACCAAAATATATAGGTCTTCGGAGGGTGGGTAGCTGGTCTAGCTTACAGAAGAGAGGTACTAGGTATGGTTGTATAATTACTCATTCTTTAATCATAAATCAGTGAAAACCTGGTTGTTATGGATAAAAGAAGATACATGAAGGGTGAAGTTGTACTTCCTGCAAGCAAATAATAGAAGACATGGGATGAGGGGATCAATGTTCCCCCAGGTTTTCTTGGGGTGGAAGTTGGTTGTCGAGTAGATAGACATAATATTTGGATTTTCTATATATTGATTTTTGTACTTTCTGTGTAGAAAAACATAAAGGCTGAAGCTATAGTTTGGCAATTCCTGCCACTACGTATTAGGTATGTAATGGGGAGATAGTAGGAATAATATTGAATAACTTTTGGATGTATTGAAGGGTGAAGCTGCACTTCCTGCCACTAAATAGCAGTAAGTAGACTTCTTATTGTATTTTCTGTGTACTATTAATACAAAAAATACTAGATTCGGAATTTTGCATTCATGGGAGATCTTCTCAAAGTAAATCCATCTAGTTTGTACAATTTGATCCTAAGGGTGGAACTTCCCCATCTTTCCACTGAACTTGTTATTTGTCTTTTGCAGAAATCAATCCTGGTTGGGTTTCATTAAGAAATTGTTGGGTGTTTTCGTTTTTTTTCTGAAAGAGGACCACAAATTATTGGTCCTGTACACATAAACCCTAACCTATGTCTTATTTGTAACCCACAGGTATGGGGAGGTAATCCAGCAAAGTTTTTGAGAAAGCTCACGGAGGAAGAGATAGCATTCATCTCTCAGTCGGCTATCAACTATTCAAATTTAGCCCAGGTCCATGCAGCTGAGAATGCAAAGACCTTCGACGAGATTGAGTTGGAAAAAGTGCTCCGTAAGAAATTTGCTCACCGAGACGAGGAGTATGATTCAATGCTTGGTGTTGTCCGTGAAGTCCCTCCGCAGCTTATCCTTCCCGACAATATCCTTCCAAAAGAATCACCAAAAGCCTAAGTTAGATTGTCACTGCTCAGTAAGACAAGTAATCTTCCTTTTGGTTCGTTTCTTCTCTAATAATTTTTGGAACCCATCCATGTTAAGGATCAATGATGATGTACTTCTCTGGTTTGGGGCTATACTCTCTAGTTTCATCGGAACCCTTCTTCCAGTTTCTAGAGAACATAATGCTACATTGCAACAAGTACTTCGATGTTATTTTGCCTTTTCTAAGAACAAATTGCCATTTTTTGTACCTCCTTCCAGAGCTATCATTGATCTGTTCTTTAACTATCAAAAAACGATCTGTTCTTTATCTTAGGATGGTTTGGATTATGACGGGAATAATAATTAAATCCTCCGTGAAATTTTACTTGTCATATGCTGATTCCAGCACCATCCTAGTATTTTGATGGTCCATATTCCTCAAATGCAAGTATGCTAGTCACCCTGTCTAAATCAATTAATGGTAGCTGTTAAATTGATCTCAATCTAGATTCTAGAACTCTTCAATGTATTTTATATTCTGTTACAAAATGCCTGATTTTCTGCCTGGAGATTTTGCACAGGTCAAAATACTTTTCTTTTTGGCTTAAATTTTGTTATATATTAATGATCAAGATAAGCCATATTTGTAATGTTAATTTGGTTAAAAAGGCTGTATTGACTGAATTAGAACTTAATTAGCCTAACTCGTCCTAGAATGTTGATTTCTGGGCTATGAAGCAGCAATGTGTATCCTTGGGCCTTGAATCTTGATGCTAATGGGGGCCTGTTACAGAATTTTGGCCCAAATTAGATCCAGCCCATGAAGATAGGAAGCATCTGGGCTCTGGCGTAATCAGACTAATTACCATCCAAACTCCTTTTCTGCCGTTTGCCGAAATGTGCACCAACGCGAAAGTTTGGTATGCCACCAGTTCATAGGCTGGGCGCGGCCCAGAGCCTGACACTGTAAAATCGAGCCCAAAACCCGACCCGTGAACAGGTCCTATTAATGCCTGGGGAACCAATCTACACTCTACAACCTTGTTGCCAGATGGAAGGTTCCTGAGTCGTTTAAACTACGGCCTACAGGGAAATGTCTGATGGGCCGGTGAGCCTACCCACCATTAGTCCAAAGAGCTCAAATTCAGTAGCGCAGTTTGGTATTACTTATTAGACCTAATAGATAAGAACGCACCCTCTAACTTAGCCAGTTTGGAAGGGTTTCCGCAGTGATTGAGCTGCGTTGATTGAGCCTCTTCAGAGAAGCTATCTTTTGGCTCATGGAAGCCTATTTTTTTTTTTTTTTTTTTTGGGCTTTTCAGATTTTTACCAAACAAGGCTTAATGGATTTCGGGGTTTCCTAGCTCTTGCAATGCCAGAAGCCGCTGCATGAAATTCCGATGTCGGCACATAATGCAAATGCAATATAAGGTCTGTATTTTACATGCTCGAAGTTGTATTCCTATTGGATCCATCTGAAATAGGTTAACCACCAACCAGCAGCAGCAGCAGATCCCAATGCCAAGATCTGCCGAGTTGTTCATTTCCTAAGTTTTGTGGATGCTAAGTATACTTCTTTCTAAACCATCACTGGTTCCCACGGTCGCAGAGATCATCATTTGATTTCAATTTATGGTAAGTTATTTATAACGAGAATATTATTAAAAAGGGGAAATATGTAGACATGTGGTACGTAAATAGCAAGTAATCCGCTTAGCAACTACCAAGTGAATTCATTCATCTTTCGGGAATAGGTGCGATAAATGGCCGGTAATAGTGCCTCTTTACCGAGCAATTAAAGCACCAACGGAGTCGGCGGGTGACAGTTCTGGTTAGCTATAGGTCCTACTTGAAACCTTTAATACGCTCACCCATTAGAGGGAAAGCAGTAGAAGCACAATTCAAGAAAAGGCTCGTTGATTACATGAAATTTCTAATCCAGATGTATTCCTCCTGACAAGTTGAAAATCACTAAAAATATATAACACAATTAACTTGATTACCTTAAGTAACTGTAGCATGGGCACAACACAAAATGTCTTCTATATCTGATTAAAACAGAATGTCCAATAAATTAAGTTCAAAAAAAGATGGGCAGTGGGAACCAAGAACAAGTAAGGATTCATAAAAGATCCGTTGAGAAGTTTGTCATTATCCCTAAGCCTATTTCTCAAAACGATCTCTAAGTTCCCTCATAAAACAGCCGCTTCTTCTTGTGTCATCAAATATCCATTGGGGCTGCTTCTGGGCTCCTGTCCTCCTGCATAGCTGCACCTTGGTCAACAGTCTCATCTTCCTTCAACTCTAATGATTCAATCACTTCTTGTATGGTTTTCTGATCCATAATGTGAAACGGCTCCCCTACTCCAACCACGGCAACAGTGCAAATAGAGCTGGTCAGCTTCTCACCTTGTAATGTTTCCTTGATTGCAGAGAGTGCATCTTTTATCAGATCTTCCCGGGTGGAGCTCATGAAAGTCTCAAACTTGCGCTCCAAGTAAGTCTTGGCAGCTTGCGAGCGGGATCCAATGGCAAAAGCCTGATATTCAAAGTAGTTCCCACTTGGGCAATTATAATAAAGGTGAGCGCCAGATTCATCCAAGCCAGCAACCAGTAAGCCCACACCATAAGGACGTTTCCAAGACCGTTGTGTGCAAACCTGCCACCAAGAAAACAGGAAGCATAAAGCACCATAGCCTATAGGTTTCCTCCCTCACAAGTTGCAACAAATACTCACCCAAAAAAGTCAAAACAGTAGAAATCTGCTGAATTAAAAAATATGAAAGAAAGTAGTTTCTTGAAAAGAGAAGGAAGAGAGAAGGAGAACAAGAGAAGTTGAAAGAAAAGAGAGCAATAATCTGGCTGTCCCCTTCACTTATTATTTATACTAAAATAATAGAACAGTACAAAGACAACTATGCCCTTGTAGAGCGGCAAAACATTAGACAGCATATATAACACTCAAAAAAACATAATAAAACTTGGACTCACATAACTACTGTGGTCCCCACCTCCTATCTAACAACTAACATAAAACATCTACTCAGAAAAACATAATAAAACTAATTAATCTTCAACAAAAACAAATATTATGCATCGAACCTTGATTTGCCACCTTGTTTCTTTATTTCAAAGCCTTCTTTTCATAACAAATATCTAAACCATGGTGTTTTTTTAGCGTTACTGGATCCTAAGTTCAAAATACTTTGCTCTCCAACTTTGAACTGTTTGCAAGCACATGTGATAGAGCTATCAATATATAAGTTAAAAAATATTTCACTTCAATCTAATGCTTGCAAAAATACTCTAAACAATTCAAGAGATCCTTGCAAAGTTGTAGATGCCAAAAGATTAAATATAGCTACCTTGCTTCAATAAGATGACAAGAAAATCCAGACAAATTGGTCAGGACTCGGGCGAGGAAGATAATCCTTCGCTACTATTATCAGTTCACAAGAAACTTCTAATTCAGTTCACAAGATAATCCTTTGCTACTATTAACTTTCGACTACTCGTATCCTTTGCCCCTTTTACTCCTTCCAATGCCGCCAATAGCTCAGCCCACAGAGAATCACCTCTCCAATTGGGCCTGAAAAGAATGCAATGATCTTTCCTTCCTCATCTGAAAAACTCTTTCAGTTCTTGAGGGCCCTGGATTTCCAGCACCGCTCCCATCAAAATTCATCTTAACAAACCCATTAATTGGGAGGAGGGGGTCCAAGAAGGAAAATAAGGCATCTTTGACCAGGGCCGAGGAAGCAACTCCTTTCCGGCTTTTTTTTTTTGATAGATATCCTTTCCAGCTTCTTAAAAAAACTTCCACTGGGAAACCTTTAAAAAATTCAAAGGATTTAATCCAATGTACCACTCTATTGAAAACCACCTCTACGATAGCTTCTTTGCTTCTCTCTTTGTCTGAAAAATAATCTTGAGTTCATTTTCTTCCCATACAGTTCAACTTATAGCAGCCCTCACACATCTCCACATTATCCTTCCCCTCTTCTTTGGCCAACTGAAAATTGTAGAGACAAACAAACTTTGCACATTCAGCAGGGTGACCACCTACACCCAAACAAAGAAAGAAACCATTCCCAAATAACTTTAACAAAGGATCAGGAGATTAATAAGTAATAGCAATTCTCACCATTAGTTTTACAAAGAACACACCAGTGAGGGGATAAGCAACGTTTAGGTCTCTTTCTTTAAAGCAAATCACAAGTATCGATTCTTTCTAGGAAGACTTCCCAACAAAAACTCCTAACCCTAGGGGGAATAAGCTTGCTCGAAACCTCTTTTAAAGGGAAAGGTTGTCCACCTTTAACATCAGATAAAGTTAAGGTTCTAAAGAAAGAGGGACAAGAAAACACACCAGAGGGTGAAGGGGTCTAGATTCGACTATCAGATTTAGTAGGTTCCAAGAAAATCTCATCAAGAAAATCAAGTAGCATAGAGATGCTATTAACCTCTATATCCATAATGGCTCTTCTCAATCCCAAACCCCATCCATACCTAGTTTTGGAATTGGAAGGTACCAAAAAGGTAGAGACAAGCTCATTTTTGTAATTTGAGATAGCAAACAAAGAGGAAAATTGGTCTTTCAGAGGGGGGTCTCTAACCCAGATCTGCTCCCAAATTTTAATGTGATTGTCAAAGCATAAATCACACCTGATCCAAGGCAAGAACAAAGGTGGAATAGCATGAATTGCTTTCCAAGGGGAAGCTCTTGTAACTCTAGCCAAAATTCCAGCATCCCAACCATTATCCACAAGCCCATTAATGCTTAGAATTACCTAAGCCCACAAACTGTCCTTCTCAAGGGGTAACCTCTACAGCCACTTCCCTAAAAGAGCCACATTTCTCTTTTGAAATTTTCCAATGCCCAGCCCTCCAAGTTTTTATGCTTCTAGTCACCGCATTCATTTCACCCTATGATCCTTTTTCTCCTCCCAAGAGGAAAATTGGTCTTTCAGAGGGGGGTCTCTAACCCAGATCTGCTCCCAAATTTTAATGTGATTGTCAAAGCATAAATCACACCTGATCCAAGGCAAGAACAAAGGTGGAATAGCATGAATTGCTTTCCAAGGGGAAGCTCTTGTAACTCTAGCCAAAATTCCAGCATCCCAACCATTATCCACAAGCCCATTAATGCTTAGAATTACCTAAGCCCACAAACTGTCCTTCTCAAGGGGTAACCTCTACAGCCACTTCCCTAAAAGAGCCACATTTCTCTTTTGAAATTTTCCAATGCCCAGCCCTCCAAGTTTTTATGCTTCTAGTCACCGCATTCATTTCACCCTATGATCCTTTTTCTCCTCCCTAGGCTCCCAAAGAAAGTCCCTCATCACTTTTTCCAATTTCCTAGCTATTCCTTTCGGGATTTTGAACACTGACAAATAATTCACCAAGAAGTTAGCTAGAGTGGACCTAATCAAGGTAGTTCTACCACTAAGAGAAAGGTAGTTTCTCTTCCAAGAGGTCTTTTCTCAAATCTTTCTACAATCAAATTCTAGAAACTACACTTCTTAGGGTAATCTCCCAAAGGAAAACCAAGGTATTTCAAAGGTTACTGGGAAACCGCACACCCCAAAATACTTGTGCACTATAAGGCCTCCCCCTCCTCCATGTTGACTCCCTCTATACAACTTTATCAAAATTTACTTTTAGGTTTGACATCTGCTCAAAAAGTTGTATAGCAAGTTTCAAGTTCCTAGTCCACCTCAAATCACCCCTTCACAAAAAAACATTGTATCATTTGCAAATTGTAAATGAGTAATAGGTACCCCATTCCTTCCAACTCTCCAACCCCTTACTAAGTTTCTTGAATTCACTCTAGAGACTCTCGAGAACATTTGCTACTAAGGTAAAGAGGAAAGGGGAGAGAGGGCCACCTTGTTTGATACCCCTCAAAGCAAGGAATAAATCCACCATTGTTCCATTCACCAAAATAGAGTAATGACAAGTCCTAAGGTACCCCATCAACCAATAACACCATCTCTCTCCAAACCCAAAGCTTACCATGACTTCCAATAAAAATGACCATTCCACCAAATCATACACTTTTGCAAGGTCAATCTTGCAAACCACACATTTCTTTTCAATTCTCTTCAAACACTCTACACTTTCATTTGCAATTAATATTTGATCAACTATTTGTCTCCCTTTCACAAAAGCCCCTTAATTAGGTGAATGGTGGAAAGGGCTTGCCTAATCCTAAGAAACAACACTTTTTCTATAATCTTATACAGACTATTCACCAAACTAATTGGTCTAAAATCGCTTGGATAGAAAACATCACTCTTCTTGGGTATCAAAGAAATAAAGGTGGAATTCAGCCCTGGATTAATGACTCCTCTTTTGTAAAACTCATTGAAGACTAGATAAATGTCCTCCTTCAAGATATCCCAACAATCTTGATAGAATGCCATTGTAAACCCATTCGGCCCTGGAGGTTTTGATCTATCCATAGAAAGACTGCTTCCTTTATTTCCTCCAATTCAAATTTTCTTTCTAATCACTCCTTGACCTCCACCACTAAACTTGGCCACTCCAATCCTTCTACTAACACTCTTCCACCTAGGGGCCTTCTAAATATTGACTTAAAGTGATCCACAAACACCTCGACTATCTCATCTTGTCACATGAGAGTTTCACCCCCACCTCGAACTTTGGGATAAAATTTTTCCTTCTCCCATTTGCTACTACACGAAAAACTTTGTATTCTTTGTATTCCTATTTCCCTCCTTTACCCTTTTATGCCTTGATTTTTGTCTCCAACTTATTTCCTTTTGGAATATAATGTCCTTCAACTATTTCTCCTCAGAGACCATCTTTGCTCCTTATCACTATCCTCAAAAGAACCCCGTTCTTCTTTCAAATCTATTTCCTCAACCTGCTCAATCACTATTTGCTTTCTTTCTTCGAGTCACCCAAAATCCATGATGTTACATTCTTTAATTTTAATTTTCAACATATAGAGTTTCTTCTGGAATCTCATTCCTTGCCATTTAACTTTAGGGTCACTATCCTCCCACCATTCCTTTACCCTCTTTATAAAACCTAGATGGCAAACCACACATTTTCGAATTTGAAAGGAGATGGGCCCACACTTCTCAAATCCTCCTTATAAATCAGAATTTGCCAATGGTCAAAAGTTACTCTAGGCAAAGATTTGGACACTAAACCTCCCCAATGCTCTTCCCAATCCAATGAGAAGAGGAACCTGTCCAATTTAGAGCAAATTGGGATATTTGGAGATTGGACTAGGTAAAATTATTGTGTAGCAAGGGAACTTACTTAAGCTCAAATGTACTCACAAATTGATTAAACTTCCTCATGCTTGTCGTTACTCTCTAACTCAAATTATTGGTTTCCTCTATGAATCTAATTACATTGAAATCACTTCCTATGCACTAAGGCCCTTCCCATAACCCTCTAATATCCTCTAGTTCTTTCCACATTTCATTTCTCTCCTTATAACCATTGGGACCATATAAATCTGTTAGCACCCACTCAAAACCATCCTCCACTTGTCTAGATTTAATGGACACTGAGAAATTACTAACAAGTTCTTCAATGCCTATGAGCACTTCACTTTTCAACAAAGTCACTAAGCCCCCTGAGGCTAAGGATCTCCAAGATGGTACCATTGCCTTAATCCCCTAGCCTTCCAAATATTTTTGGCCCATCCATTATCAAATTCTGCCAATTTAGATTCTTGAATTAGGACCACATCTGGGTTTGCTTTCCTAATCATCTCCTTTATGAATGATCTCTTCCTCATTCCATAGTTATCAAGGCAATGCCCAAGCAGGCACCTAGGCATTTAGGCACTTTTTGGGGCTTACCTCGCTAGCCATGACATTTATACATAAATTCTTGAAGTTTCTTATATTTTTTATATTTTGAGCTTATAATATTAAGATAATTAAGATACACAAAACCATTCTTTTTATTTCTTTCATAAAATAATATGTTTTTATTGGTTTCTTATTTCGCTAGGGTTTTGATAGCTATTCGATGATAGTTATTCGCAGACTGAAGAAACGAGGATAGTTGTTCATTCGAAGTCTTTGAAGAAACAAGGAAAATGAACAACCATAGAAGGTATGCTCCACCCCTTCTTCTTTTGGATTTTTCTTTTTTTTTTTTTTTTGAACCAAAGCAGGGATTCCACCACTTCTTTTTCTTTTCTTTTGGAACAAAAACAGGGGCTCCGCCCCTTCTTCTTCTTTTTTTTTTTTTACAAAAACAAGGGCAGAGCCCCTTCTTCTTCTTCTTCTCTTTTTGGAACAAAAATAGGGGCTCCACCCCTTCTTTTCTTTTGGAGTAAATAGTGGCTCGACTCCACCCCTGGAACAAAAGTAGGGTCTCTTCCCCTTCTTTTTAATTTTTATTTGTTGGAATAAAAATAGGGTAGAGGCTCTTCTTCTTCTTTTTCTTCTTCTTCTAGAACAAAAATAGGGGCTCCACCCTTTCTTCTCCATCCTTTCTAAGGATTTTATTCATGCTTTCTTTTTTCTATGACAAGAACAAGGACTACGCCCCTTCTTTTACTAATATTTCTACGACAGAAACAGGGGCTCAACCCCTTATTGTTCTATCCTTTTTTGAACATTAAGTGACACCCAAGCGGGTGCCTAGGCGACCAAGCATTCTCTTGTTGCCTAGGTTCACCTTGGCACCTAGAAAACTATGCCTTGCGTTCTCTATACCTCTTACATCCCAACTTGTTATTTTCATTTTTAAATAACTTCAATTTTACCCTCCTACTTATTCCCTTTTCTCCTTTCTCTTCTTTTACTAAACTTCTTGTCTCCTTCCACATCCAACTTCAACCTTTTGGCTTCACTCAATTTCCTCTTCCTCATTTTACCCTCAACCTTCTTTTTTTTATGAATGAAGATAATTTTATTACTTCAAAAGATAACGGAGAACCCATACAACAGCCTGTGGAGATGCGCGAGCTGCAGCCTCTCTCAACTGATTACAAAGAAACTGAAGGAAAAGGCAAGCATTACAGCTGAGCCTAAAACAAGACTTCCCTATTTTCCCCTTGCTTAACTAAGCCATCAACCAAAGCATTTGCTGATCTCCCCACCCATTGTGTACTAACAAACATATTCCTTGTCAGCCACTTAAATTTTTTTACTTCATTTCTGTAGCACCCCTCAAGGTTCTGCAATCACCCCACCACCACCTTGGAGTCCCCTTTGATAACAAGTTGTCTTACACCTAATTGATTTACAAGTTTCACTCCTTGTATGGCTGCTAATAGTTCTGCTCTGAGTGAATCCCAAATCCCAATGGACTTGAATAGAGAAGTACAATATCACCTGCCTCATTTCTCAAGACACCCCCCCCCCCATTCCAAAGTGCCCTAGATTGCCCTGATTGCTCCCATCAAAATTCAGTTTCATTGAACCTTCGGGCGGTGGGATCCATCTTGTAATTGCTTAGTCTTCTTAGAAGAGCACCTTGCTACTGCTAACCAATTTCTCAATAAGTTTGAAAAGGAAAAGTGATGGAAAAGTTCCAAAGTCTTTAACCAGTGGATTTCCCTATTCAACACACAATCTTTTAGATCTTGGCTGCTCCTCTTCTTGTCTTGTAAGATTCTGGCATTCCTTTCTTCCCAAATTGACCATAGCAAGACTGCTCTAGCACATCTCCACATGATTCTCCCTCTTTTTTTGGGCCAACTGAAGGTAGAAGGGTTAAAGATCATCCACACTTTTGCTGGCATGTTCCACCTGCACCCAAATAACAAGAAGAACCAATCCCATAATTATGCAAAAAAAGGACATGACATTAGTAGGCGGTGACAGTCCTCCCCATGAGTTCTACAGAGAGTACACCAATTGGGTGAAATACAAAGAAAATGCCTTCTCTTTTGTAGGTTATCTTAAGTGTTCACTTTTCCATGATACGCTACTGAACAAAAAGCCGTTATCTTTGGGGGAACCGGCTAACACCAATTTTCCTTTGAAGGGAAAACCTGTTGAGAGGAAAATTGACAAAGGGACTCAAAAAAAAGTACAAGAGAAGGTCCCTTTGGGCTAAGGAACCCAGATCCTATTGTCTGGCTTGGGCAAATCCAAATAGACTTGATTCATGAGACAGATCAAATTGGAGAGAGAATTGATTTCCTCCTTTTCTCTGTCTCTTTGTATAAAAATGAGGTCAACTCAAATTTTACTCTCAACCTTCTTCTTACTCAAGAAAGCTTTCAGGTCATTTGGATCCTTCAATTTACAGCCAAACCTTCCTACAAAATCTACCATTGAATCCTCCCTACTAGTTTCTACACTTCCTCTCTATTTTCTCCTCTGTCCTCCTCCAACTTTGTTCCTACCTCAAAAACCTTAACTCCCTCACTTTCCTTGCCCATTCTTTCCTTTTGCAATTCCTTCCATAGTTGTCAAGGCAATGCCTAGGCGAAAAGGCGCCCATAGAGGCTCACCTCGCCTAATTGCCAAGTAGTTTTGTATATTGTGTTATAAAATATTTTTATGTTCTTAATATTTTGAGATTATAATTATAAAATATACATTATTAAACTAAAATATTCATATTGTGTTTATATACTAGTTTCTTTTAATTATTTTCTTATTTGTTAGGATTTAATCAACACAAGCATTGCTAACTACTGTATTGAACCTCAAAGACTTCAAAACTTGAACCAATAAGTAAGGAAGAACTTAAAATTTTGTCTAATAAAAAATAAGGGTTGAACCATCATGAATGTGTTGGTTTTCTATAACTTTTCTTATGAAAGGGGTGTTAGGCAGTGTGATCTCCAATAACCAGAGTGCTTTTGTGCCAGGGAGGCAGATGGTAGACTCAATTCTAATTGCCAATGAGTTAATTGATTCCAAAAAAATAGAGGGAAGCCCAGGTGTGATTTGTAAACTTGATATTGAGAAAGCTTACGACTTCATCAACTAGAATTGTCTAGATCGTGTGTTGGATAGTATGAATTTTGGACAGAAATGGAGAAACTGGATCAAAGTTTGTATTAAGACCCCAAAATTTTCAATCCTAATTAACGGTCAATCGACGGGGTTTTCTGGTAGCTCTTGAGGTCTGAGGCAGAGAGATCCTCTGTCCCCTTTGTTGTTCATCTGTATCATGGAAATTTTCACACTTTTTAGCAAGAAGGCAGCAGAATCTGGTTTATGGAATGGGTTTGCAATCTCCCCTGGAAAGGAGAAAGTCAATATCCTCCAATTTGGATATGATACCCTATGTTTTGTGGATGCTTCTATGACTCAATTGGATTCAGTGCTTGGGATTCTGAGCTGGTTTGAAGTGGTGTCTGGTCTCAAAGTTAACATGAGTAAAAATAAGATCATCCCAGTGGGCCATGTTTCAAATTTAGAAGAATGTGCAAAAGTGATGACTTGTCAAACTGATTTCCTCCCGGTAAAGTATTTGGGACTGCCTCTCAGGGCCAAATACTCTTCCTCCTCAATCTGGTGCTCAATTATTGAGAGAATGAAGAAGAAACTGGCCTCTTGGAAGGCAAAATATCTATCTTTTGGAGGTAGGGTTACATTGATTTAGAGCACCCTTTCCAACCTCCCTACTTATTTCCTATCTCTTTTCCCCATCTCAAACAAAATTGCAAATAGGCTGGAGCAACTCCAAAGGAGTTTCTTATGGAGGGGTTGGGATGATGAAAAGAAGATTCACATTGTAAAGTGGGAGCAAGTGTACCTTCCCAAGGAAGTTGGTGGGCTGGGAATAAGAAAGTTGAAGGAACTTAATTCTGCCCTTCTTAGTAAATGGTTATGGCAATTTTCTTTTGAGAGGAATGTGTGGTGAAGTCTTATTGCGGCAAAATATGGAGTGGTATGAGGTGATTGTAGATCTAAGAAGCCTCATCCAAATGGGGGTAAATCTCTCTGGGCAGGTATCTTGAAGAACATTCCTTTTTTCCTGGATGGGATCAGGTTTAAGGTTGGTAAGGAGGATAGAATCAAATTTTGGAAGGATCCCTAGTGTTCAAAGGGTTCCTTGGTTGATGCTTTTCCCCTTCTGTTCCAAATTTCTATGAATCAAGATTCTTCAGTTGCTGATAACTTTAGCATTTCTGGTGACTCCACTATTTGGACTCCTCTGTGTAGGAGAAGTTTGTTTGATTGGGAGGTGGAAGAGTATGCGGTATTGTCGGGGCTGCTTCAAAATCAGAGGATTGATTTGAGTTTAGAGGATGAATGGGTTTAGAAGTGGAATGCAGATGGTAGCTTCTCAGTTAAATCCCTGTTTCTTAAGTTGTGCAGATCAGGTCAGGAGAACTTCCCTGCCAGGCAGATTTGAAATCCAACTAGTCCCTCCAAGATCAATTTCCTAGTCTGGACAATGGCTCTTGATAAAAGTCTGACCAAGACTAACCTGGAGAGACAGGGTTCTCAGATTCTGGACCTCTCCTGTGGTTTGTGTGGAAACCTTGCAGAAACTACAGAGCACTTGTGTATCCATCGTCCAGTTTCTTCTTTGGTCTGGGGGCATTTTCTAAAGGTTTTGGATATTAGCTGGACTATGCCAAAATCTGTGAAGGAGTTGCTGATGTATTGGAGAATTGAGGGTCTCAGCAAGAAAGGAAAGCTTGTTTGGAGTACCATTCCGCTAGCTGTGCTATGGTCCATTTGGACTGAAAGAAATAACAGAATATTCTGTGGTTAATTCAAAAGCCCGGATGAAGTAGTGCAGAGAGCCATGGGCAAGCTATGTTCCTAGGTGTTGGTGAATGAGGAATTTAAAAACCAGAATGCATCTCTTTTGTTTTGTTCTAAACCATGGATGGGCTTGTAATCTGTATCGGGCCCAGGTAGTATTAGTGGTTTGGGCCTTGTTGTAACTCTCTTTTATGTTCTAAATAAATTCTTTACCTTTCTCAAAAAAAAAAAATATTAGGGATAATTATTAAGGAAATATGTTTATGGAACCTAGGGAACTACCCTAGGATATATGTTTTTGACTTACAAGAATCCATCGCCTAGGTGATGTCTAGACGCCCACCTAGGCAACTAGGTGACAAGGCGCCCATTGTCACCTAGCCTCACCTTAGCACCTTGAAAATTATGATTCCTTCTTTAAGAGTACCTCAATAAGTTCCTAGATTTCTTTAAGAGTACCTTAATTACTTATAGTTCTATTATTTTAAAAATAATATTAGAAATCATAATATTTAAATATATAATAAAATATTATTTATGTGAAATGTGTCCATAAATCCTACTTTTTTTAGTTCACACTGAATTGGACTCCTCGACACGTCAGGTTCCAACTCCTATGCCCAAGTCCATGCAATACTGCTTGATGTTTGAGGCTTAAACATCATTGGCCTCAATTATCCTTATAGAAACATTAACTAAAATGGGAAGATCTATAAAAGTACACATGGCAATAAGAATTAATTCGTTATACAGGGAAAAATATTTAATTGACATAAAAATAAGATATAAAAATTGCCTCAATTAAGTTTTACCTTCTTATTTAAATAGATGAAAGCAGATGCTTAGATGCCATTTTATAATGGAAGGGCATAGAAGTCATGAATACAAAGCCAAAAAAAAAAACATAATTGAAAACAAAAGCACATGAACATAAAAAATAAAATCAAAAAGATTTTAAAATACTAAATATGATGCCAAAAAGAGGATTAGCCCAAACTAACTAAAACCCATATTGAAGCAAAATACAAGAAAAGAAAAAGAAAAATCCAATCTTTAACTGAACCCAGTGATGAGAAACCTACTTCAACGGAGGTATGCAACACTCATGTCCTTGGCATTAGGCACCTCATTGTGTGAGTGATGTAGGACTGATAGCTTTGCTACCAATTGATGTAGGACCACCTGCTTTGGTCTCAAACTGTTGTAGGATTAGAATGACCTAGGAAATAAATAATTAGCTAGAATAGGGCTTGGGGATGATTTCAATTTTCAAGAATAGAGGTAGAGAATTAGAGATCTCAGAGCTTAACTACAACAATTGCAGGTTTGTCCAAAAAGTGTGAAAAGTTTTGAATTGGGGAAAATGGGTATAGGTTTGAAATTTTGTACATAGTATATACATTTGTCCTATATAGATGTACAGGTCAACCAAGTTTGGTGTGGTTCAGATTACATATTGCACAAAAAAAGGCAAAAATTTTGGGTTGTAAAGAAAACTTAAGAAAACATAGAATCTAGAGTTTTAGGTGAATTTCTAAGATAAAACATTGTATAATTAAATAAAGGTTTATGAGGGGTATCCAAGTATGAGAAAATTCAGAAATTGTTTGGCACAAATGACAACAAATTGCTGAAACAGGAAAATTACAGGCTTTAATGTAAACTTGGAAAAATAAAAGTAAAACCTATATCAGTTTTAGACCTTTAGGGTTGTTGAATGAGCTCCTCTGATAAAGAATCGTAGGGCTTCTGATGACTGCAATGGTTGTTTACAGAATTTGAGAGAAGATGGAGACAGAAAAAAGAGGGAGAACACAAAGAATCACTCAACCGGAACCTAAAACCACTAGTTTTTATAGGAATCACTCACCATAGACATTATATGCAGAAAATTCACTTGAATATCATTTCAATATCAGTCTCCATGCTCTCCACTATCGTTACAAAAACACAATAACTCCTGAATGACTAAATCAATAACTCTGACATTTTAAACACAAACTGATTATAGCTAAAGAATTCAAACTACTAGGCTGGACTGCCCAAATTCGCCAACTTACCAGGAGATTGATTCAGGAAGGAGTGACTAAAATGTGGTTATTTTGAGGTATGTCTAACGAGTTCAAGATAATATCAT
Organism: Nelumbo lutea; assembly: GCF_056320005.1. NCBI lineage: Eukaryota > Viridiplantae > Streptophyta > Magnoliopsida > Proteales > Nelumbonaceae > Nelumbo > Nelumbo lutea. The sequence goes on from NC_142684.1 coordinate 119,110,749, forward strand.
GCCTTTTGTTTCTGTTTTTTGAGTATATCACTGAACTTTGTGGAGGATCTCTCTACCCTCTATAGGGGAACAAAAAAAATATTAAGACACCAAAAACCTTGGTGAAACAGAACGGAAATAAGCATATGGTATGGATCATAAAGTATTCAATTGCAGATAAGAAGGGGGCAAAAAACATTAACTACCTAGTTATAGCTTTCAGACGTCAAATAATACTGACACCAAAAATCAAACTCCCCCACTCGCAAAAAAGAAAAGGAAAAAAAAAAGAAAGAAATAAAAAGAACATATAAAGAAAACGAAATAAGAATTGCATACTCCATCTTATTTTCCGCTTCCAAATTTCCCTAATCCCCTCAGCTAAAGCCCTAACCTAGAGAAATCTCAACCTTGCTACTTCTTGCACTAAGCCTAAATTTTCACTTCATTGATCCAATAATGGTGTTACTGTCACCCGTCAAAAATCATACACAACCACAATGCGAACAAATTGAACAAATAAACAGAGAGAAAACAATAATTATCTTATCTAACTTCCTTTTCAATTCATCAGAACATGTTCCAACCCAAAACCCTAAAGGAAACATGCATTCATTTCCATTCCCATTCCAAAACCTAAGATTTCAATATTCCATTAATCAAATTAAACTCAACCATGAAAAGTAAATAATGGGGACAATAGAACTAGGGTTCGTTGTGCACCTGCGCCTTGTCGGCTAGCTGAACTACGAGTCTCCCAACCGGAAGAGGAGATTCGTAAGTGAAGTTGTAGTTGATGCATTCGGATCTGAGATATCTAGAAAGGACTCTACCGTCAGCAGTGAGGCCAGCAATGGCGATACCAATGTGATCGTCAATCTTGAAAATTTTCTTCTGGTGCGACGAAAGCTCTGAATTGGCCTTGTTAACGCTAGCCAAGACGACATGTGTCTTTGATCGGAGACCAATTGCGGCCGACCCTTGCTTGACGGCCTCCATTGCGTATTCGACCTGAAAGAGCCGTCCTGCTGGGCTCCATGTCGTCACGTCTGTGTCATACTGGTTTCTGAACATGTTCGAAATAATGAACAAACAGCTACTCTCCTTACTCTCTATTCACGCTATTGCTGCAGTAGTCGTAAAAGGCTCGGAGTTTTCTTTCTCTTCAAGGTACCAACGGATTGGCTGAGAAGTCGGTTTATTCGGTTAAAAACCAACCGAACCAATGAGTACAAATTTTTAAAACCGAAATTTGAAATGGAACGAAGCAGAAAATTTCAATTCGGTTTTCGTTTAAAACCGAATTTCTTTAATATATTAATTCACATCAACATGTTAATATAATATATATTATCTATCTATCTATCTATTAAAAGAAGGAAGTGAAGATTTTTTTTTCTTTTTTTAACTTTTCAATTTTTTTAATCTATGTTTTTTTTTTTTGTATATAACAAATAGAATTGATATATTTGATCCATTTTTAGCCATATCTGATTGCTTTGAAAGAACCATGTTTCATTAGGATTCGAGATTTATTATCTCCAACCTTTCCTAGATCGTGTCCGACTAAAACACTTATAATGTTTTCACGATTTTAAGAGGTTTTAGTGTTTTTCTTCCACTTTGGTTCTCCATAGTTTTTCTTCATTATGTTCCCACTTAATGTTCTCATGATTCTATGCCAACCCATCTAGATCCATTTTGTTCCTTTTTTTTTTTTTATAGGTAAAAATGCTTTTCCATCTCCTTTCTTCTTTCTCTATTCCGAACCCAATTTAACATTTGTTGGTTTTTTACTAAAAACAGGGGCGAGGAAGGCATTGTTTTTTTACTAAAAATAGGGGTGAAAGGAAACCAGGCATGATCAGTACGTTTTACTCTATTCCTACTTGTTTTCGATTTGAATCTATGCTGCAAACACTATAGAAGTGATTAGTATGAAAACATGTAAAAAAGAAAATCCAAAATATGAGAAAACCTTATGCTGTAGGAAAACCCGTTTTTTACTAATTGGGCGAAGAAGATAAAGATAAATAAGTCTACACTGACCTATTTTTTGCTAATCAATTAACGGGTCAATGTCGACCCATTTCCGACTGAGTTGATTACCATGTTATATGCGATTGTTTAAATTTATTGTGTTGGGTCGAACGATCAAACTATCAACCCAAAAATCGATAATCAGAACGGTTTCGATTCAGAATCATTTTTTAAAACATTAATATTAGCAGTTTTTTATAAGAAATACAAATCTATTCTAACCGAAAATAAGGTCACTGGACGCTGAACACACGACTACAAGGGGATTGAATTGAGAAGTGAGCCATCGAGGCCTCGTATAATCATGCACGTAAACTAGGCTAGGTGTTGTCCCCTAATAACCGGGCTTTTCCTTATGATTTAGGGTGGCCCAACCCGAATCTCAACTGCCCTAATCCAATTTGGGCCTGATTAATTTGGGGTTTTCAGATCCGGCTTGGTGTTGTCCCTTTGTAAGGCTTTCTTTGTTTCAGGCAATTTTTGTAATGGGTCAATATTAACAATTATCTTAGCCTAGCTAAGTTTGTAGCCTCATATATGATATATGGCATGCATGTTGTCGCACTGAGAGAATCAATATTAACCATTAGAGTTGGATGTGTCTTATAGTATTTAAAACTAAAACTGGTGTACATTGTTTTCAAATTTCGATTCGAATAGAATCATATTAAACCATCCAAAGCCATGGAGCTTATTAGAAAATAAGATAAAGCAATAAAACATCTCCCTGTACAAAATCATGGCTTGTCCTTTTGTGATTTAAGGATTTCGTGATTGCCAATAGAGCCTAGAACTGTTCTATGGATATGATAATAAAACAAGTAAATGTTTTCAGCCAATGGGTCTTTATGGTGGGACTCCGGCAAACCTCTGAACATGTCATATGTGATAGTTAAAGGGCTCAGTCAGCTTGGTCTTGTGAGCATTGGCCCCTGGTTTAGTCATTAGTATTGTCAAAACCGTATTAGATGTCAAAAATCTGTTACACAATTTAAGTTTGTTCTTATTCTTGTTCATTGACATAACACATATATAGCACGAGTGTATATGCGATCCACTGACCTAACTACATTAAGCCTGAGGTTACGGGTTTGATCTACATCACATTTTTTGTTAATATATCCATTATCTATATCTATACATATAAAGTGGATACTTGCCTTCGGTTATGTGCAAATCATTAAACTTAAATTGAAAATACATTATATCATATGTGGTTAATATTTATTTTGAACATGCAAGCATGTGCTCTTAAACTAATATATACATAAAATTGACCTTAATGACAACATTGTATGCTATATTGATTTTAAGAATAGAGTCTATCAAATATACTTATCCAGAGCTAAAAGAAAATAATTTAGAACACAAACCACTACTAGGGACGCAAACGGATTGGATTAGATTCAAACCAAGGTATATCTGAATCTAATCCGATAATATAAATTTTGAATCTGATCTGATCAGATCTCAAAAAGGTCAATTTGAATTTGAATCCGTTAAGGATGTTGGATATCCAAATATAATCCGATTTGATTTATTTTTTCTTTTGTATAATTTAACAAATTATTAAAAGGAAAAAATATAATAGTTTATATAAAGAAAAACAAAAAAAATACAAGCATTTTTTCAACTGTTTTTATCATATATATATATATGCCTTTTTATAAAAGATAAATAATACAAAAATTATAAAAATACAATATAAGCATATTTATAAATAAATAACTACACACACACACACACACACATATATATATATATATATATATAATTCAACTATGATATGGAAAATATATGATTTCAGAAAAACAACTGACCAATAAATTGAAATCATAAATATGATAGCAAATCAGGTGTTATTTATCAAAATTCATGGGTTGATTTTGATTAGTCAAAACTCTTTCCATAGGATAGGATAAGAGTGTTATTTATCAAAATCATAAGAGTGATCTGAATTTGATCTGATCTTTTATCGATCCTATTATCTGATGTAGAATTATCTGAAAATGCGACAAGGGGGAGGGGGTATCTGAATCCGACAAATTCAGATTGGATCATGATGAACAGATAAATTTCCTTTTTCTTATATTTAGTTCAGTTATATTTTAAACTTGTTAAAAAGCTGGCTTAATTTGAACATCTAGCAATTGGTTCTAACCTGAAGCATGTAGAATCCTATCAAATGTTCTATATAGTGACACAAAAAAATAGGTGAAACGTGTTAGAGATCTCTGTGGTTTTTAAAGCCAGACCAGACCGGCGATTGGATCGAAAAAACTGGGAACCGATCACTTGACTGGTTTCATTTTTCCCCAAAACTGTTGATTTTGATCAACAAACCGCTGAACCGGTCAGTTCAAGACTTAACAATTATATTAATGATGTTACATAGTCTATATACTTTTCTTTTATGCGCATCTCACATAATGTATTTATCAATCATGTTAAAGACTTAACAATGTTAAAAATATCATCTTTCACATTTAATTTATCAATTATTCACATTTTTGTTAGATTCTGCTTTCAAATTAAGATGGCAAAAGATTTGAGATGGTGTACTATAATCGAAAACTGGATTTGGATTATCCCAACCCAAATGCAAAATTAAACTGCAAACAAACTACAAATAATTATTTAGATTATTGGACAAATAATGCAGGTACGCTGTTATATATGCATTGGAAATGGAGTATACTACTAACAAAATTGATTTGTGAGTCAGTAAATTAGAAATTTTAATTATAACTTTCATTAGATTCTTCAAGTTGGCTGGTTGATCATTTAGGCTCAGTTTGGAAGGAGTACATATACAAATGTGTAGTGTAAAACCTTGTATATATTTATACTATACATAAAATGAATTAGGACATTAATTTGTTAATTAGACTCCATTTGAAAAGAGTACAAATACAAAATGTGGAAAGTTGGTCATACAAGGAGCTTCTACTATGGGGGCGTTCTTTATCTAAATTTTAAGTGGTGGAAAGTTGGTCATTGAGAATCAAATTCCCATTGACCAAGAAATTCATGTTTTTTTTTTTTTCAGATTTATATGGAGATTAGGGAAAATTTATTTTTCTTAATACTCATCTCCTAAGTGTGTAAATAACGAAAAATTGCCAACACTTGAATGAAACAAAAATGTCCCTTTTAATATTAGATTTTTATAGTTAAAATAGTCATTGTCTTATTTACATGGAAAATAAAAGAACATGGGTAAATGTACTTACCCAAATAAGTCTTTCCTAAAGAACACTTAGCTGGATAAATGCATTTAGCATTACAGAATTAGTACAATTTATTTTTGGTTGGGCATTATCTTGTTTGTGCTTCTAGTCGAGTGAAAGCTACGATGTATGAAGTAATTACAACGACGATGGATGAGGCTTCTACACTACAGGTTCAAAGTTGAAGGCTGATTTTTGTGCATTTGGACCGCTGATTAAGGTGCAGGTGGATAGGGTGTATTTGTTATTGCTGGTAACACTGATTTTCTTCTATATCTCCGACCATGAACCATTTAATGATTGCCGGCCGGCACTGGTGGTTGTGTGTATTTGCTACTGGTAATGGTGATCTGGTTGTAGTTGTCACGAGAAAAGGACAAGGTGTAGTTGTTGCCGATATTGGTCGAGAAGGTGTAGTTGTCACTAGCGTTGGTGGGCAGGATGTATCTGTTTATCGTAAATGGTAACGATGGACATGAAATCGTGTAGGTGAAAATTAAGGGGGATCTTCTTCTCCACGACCTCAACCTGGATGCATGTGTGGTGTTACTCTCATTCCAGTGACCTTTCCATTTCTATTAGCGGTTAATCACCTTGATGTTATTCAATTTCTACCCAAAACAAAACATAAAAAAAGTGGTCACTTGGAAGTTGGAAGGGGTGCAATTTTTGCGGCACCTTGCACCCTTTCATGTTGTGTGTCTATGTGGTTTTTAAAGGGCGTTCAGTTTGGCTATTTTAATATTGATCATCAAAAGTGACTGTTAGGTGTGTAAACTAATTGAATTCCATTAAAAAATTTAATATCCGATGGATTTTCAAACCAATGTTTGAATTTGATTAAATATTTAAATATTCGATTCAATTTTGATAGTTTCTTGTACTTTTGATATTTTTTCTTAATGCTGATGCCACTTTCAGAGAATTTCTCGAGTTGTTTGTTCTTAGTGCTCATGGTTACCGCCAGAGCCAAGTATATTGGTGGGTGGGGTGGAGGTCCCTTATTTATATGGTTATTAAATAGAAGCAGGGTAAAAAAATGTAATAAAATGGGTCACAACCCCCCCCCCCCACACACACAAAAAAAAAAACTTGAATTAAAATGCAAAGAATCACGATTTAATTCTCCTCCACTCCCAAAATAAAAAGAAAAGTTGTTTATTTTTTAGCATTTTGTAAATGAAGTTTCCCTTTTATTCTGATTATTTCATTCATGTGCAATCTAATCAAAACAAACTTTTGCTATTTAAAATTGACTCTCTCAAGTTAGGTGGTTCGCTAGTTCAATTGATTGGTGGTTCGCTAGTTCAATGGGTACTGTTGCTGGAGTGTTGGCACAATGGAATCCCACAACCACCGGGGGTTGGGGGCTTTATGGGTATGGGGGATGGCTTAAGAATGCATGCATGCTTGATTTGATTAATTTATGTCACAAGGTATAAGTATATATCTGTCATTTGATTCCATTGTCTTTCAACCTGTTTTAAGAGTGGACTTGGTTCAGAACCATCCTTGGTCTTTAGAAATTGAGCATTGGAATATCTTTATATTTGTATATTTTTATTAACGTCTCGATACACAATTGGGAAAGACAGTGAAAATGGTGTGAGGATGGTTCTGTGAGGATCGAATCTGAATTCACCTGTTTCGTGTTGAAAAGATTTACTTGAATCTTGGTGAGAAATATGTGTTTTTTATGAATGTCATCAACACATCAGTGCCACCTAAGTCAAGGGGTTAGGTTTTATTTTTCAAAATAGGGAATATCAAATTGATGTTTCTTGACGCACCCCCTAGCATGATATTTATGATATGTGTTTCATGAGGGTTGTACTCAAAATATCATGTGGCTTTGATGTTAAACATATTCAACTTTTAATATATTATATTGGGGTTCATTAAGTTGAATATAACTTTATGATTTTTTTTGGAAAAAGTACAGATAAGATTAATGCAGATTTTTAAATTTTACTATATATTTATAAATATTTAAAATATCAAAAACCCCACTCTATACATTAATAATCATCTTAATTATACTTTGGGCCTAAAGATTCTGACCTTAGGCTGAACCGTCATTTTCTTTTTTTTTTTTTTTATTTTTTGAGTCCTAGTAACATGTGGAGTACTGTTCTAATATGGTATAAGGTGAACATCATATCCTCAGCCACTAACTTTATGAGTCTCGGGTACCATTCATACCGTCACTCTATATACTGGATACGGCACCCTACAATATATCCCCTGCTGGATTGTGCACGTGGACATGCACTTTGGGAGACGATCTGACTCAGCAAGTTCATCAACTGATCGTTATTATTCCGTGTTAAGTATGGCCACTTCTACCTGACTATTAATCACCCACGTTTGCTATGGGTTGAGAGGGTGGGACCACAAAAATTAACACATAATTACGGGTTCTCATAAGTCTCTACTCTCACAGAGGACGCAGATTTTGACAGGTCTTTCGGTAGCCATTTTGGAAACCTTTTATTTGGCGATCATTTTGTATCTCGAGTATTACCACATACTAATTATTTTGGGTGATCGGAGCTCGAACCAATCATTGCATCAGCATTGGAAATGCGAACTTAGAAGACGTGATCTTTTTTTGGCCTTGTGATTTATGGGGGGTGCCATTTACGGCTAAATAAGTAGAGTTTTAACTTTTAACTTTCACGGGATCGTGTCATTGTTCAGATAAAAGACTTTTTTTCATTCCGCCTCGCCTGTTATGTGAAATAGGGCATAATTGAATATTTCAAATTCACGAGCAGCTGCGGTACTGCGGAACTCCAAATGACGCGGCCCCACTTCAGAGCTTTTTTTCTTTTTTTATTGTCAGCTGACGTAAATAGCCAAAACTTTTTCGTCAATGCATTTCCTACAATCAACGCATACAGCTGGAAAAACAATAAGAATGAAAAAATAATAAAAATAAATAGTCACTTATTTGTTGACCATGGTGGCCCTGATGTTCGTGTATTGGGAATATCTTTGTGCTTATATGCTTTGTTTTCATCGAGAGATATTTTCAATGAAAGGTGGTAAGAGATTATGTGGAGGGTGTGAGCATGGTGTGAGTATCCATGATTTTTCAAAAATGAATAAATTTTGTTATTTGGTAACATTTATGTCATGTAAGTTGATTTTTGAAAAATCCATTTTGAGTCTGCTTGGTATCAATTCTCAAGGGCCAATTACTTTTGTATTAGAGTTATTATTCAATGCCATGTTAGTTATAATGTCATTCTCAAAAAATTGGAATCATCTAGAAATCAGAAATCACAAAAAAAAAAAAAAAGTGATACTTGAAAAAGGGCTGATTTCAAAAATCTATTTTTGACCAATTTCCTGAAAATCATCAAAATCTGCCAACCAAATAGAAATTTTAACGTCAATTCCTCTAATACTAATATGGCTCCAACATAACAGTGATTTTCAAGAAATTATCATTGATGTCAAACATCACCTTAATTTGTGGCTAGGTGAATGTTTTGTGATAAACAGATATGAACTTTGTCCCTACATTTACAAAGGCCATTCTATTTTTTTTTGGGAAATTGTCTAAGACTCACCATGAGTTTTCATCATTTCTCTTAAACTCACCACAACTTTTTAAAATGTTTAAAACTCACCATGTCAGTAAGTTTTTTTTTTTTTCCAAAACCCACTAGCTTCCGTTAGTGCACCATTAATGTTTCTTAACAGAGGTGTCCACATCAGCATAAATAACAATTTTTATGGCCAAATCACCTTTGAATGGCGAGTTAGAGGAAAATGGTCTTTTTCATTTTTCAATTTTCTAATTTTTAAAATTTTTAGTGTTTTGTTATAATGTCTAATGTTTTTTATAATTTCTGCTTTTTTACATTTTTCTATTTTCTACCATCTATAAAAATTCCTGTATTTTTTTTGTTATTTATTTGCAATTTCTATGTTTTTCTATAATTTATGGTGTTTTTTCTACAATTTTTATTTTGTGATTTTGTTTTTCAATTTTTATAGTTTCTATAATTTGAAAATAATTTTTTATTTTGTGTGCAATTTCTATAATGTTTTATATTTTTTGTTGTTTCTGTGTTTTTGTATTTGAAAATATTTTTTGAACTTTTTCTTTTTTTTATATCTAAATATTAAAATATATATATTTTATATTTTTCTATGAAGATTAAAATAGTGATATATTAACAGCCATTAGTCTCTTTAACTTTAAATAAATTATAGGCATTTTGAAAAGTTGTGGTGAATTTAAGAAAAATGCTAAAAACAGTTTTTAACAATTTCCCTTATTTTTATGTTTTAATACATCACTCTTAAAATCAAATGGCGCATGTCATTGGATGATTAATTGAAAACTAAAACCATTAGTTGGTCCTAGACTCCTAGGTGACATCGTTGTTTCCTGATTTTTTTTGTTGGTTTTTTTACATAAACAAATCGGATTGGACAACTTTTTTTTTTTAATCCCATTTCTTAGATTGACTGAAACAACTTCTTCTATACTATTTCACTTTGTAGAAGCAAATTTGCTCTCTTTTCATATGAAAAAATAGTTGAAAAACAAATTTACTTTTCGTTAAAAAATTCTTATCTAACACCATTAAAACTGAGCAAGAGTATAAATTTGCTTCGATTATGCATTTACTATGGTTTTCAAAACTGGACCAGACCGGATGATCAGACCGGAAAAACTAGGAACCAATCAGGTTTTTTTCTCTTAAAAATCGGATTTCCCCTAAAATCATTAATTTTGATCAACAAACCGTTAAACCGGATAATTAACCATTCGAAGGATTTTGACCATTTTTATTTTTGTCAGAAAGTGCTTGATTGGAACGATCGGACCGCTTGACCCAATAACTGGACCCTGACCAGTTCAATCACCAAGTCGGTTTTAAAAACCATGGCATTTACACTTTTACCAAATGCCCCCTCAGCAACAAATCAAATGCTGCCGCCTTATCAGCTGAGGCACAGCCAGTTGGCATCTTTCAAACTAGATGACAAAAGCCAATCTATGATATAATAAGGGTGGACTCATCATAACTATTCCATAATGATGCCCTCTCTTCAATCACTATGCATTGGATGTATGAAACATCTGGACCCATCAAATAGGTTTTTCCCAACAAGGTGGGTGTTTGGTATTGTGATATTGTGTGTCTACTGTAATTCTATTTTAGTGACACACGGGTGAAATTTAGACAATTATGGTTGAATCCTGATGTGTTATATAAATGATTTGTATTTTTCAGAGGTTTTATTGTCCATTCCATTTAATAAATTTTAATTTTATTGTATAGTTGGATGGATGCCAACTCGAAATTAATGCCAATACAGATGGTGGTATTTGAAATTTTGAATTATTATAAGTTGCAGTAAAATTTAGAATTCATAAGTTTTATTTTTTTATTTATCTCACGTTATGTGAAACCCTCCTTTGAAACTTCATTTTAAGCTTTATTTTATTGTATTTTGCCTACCAATGCCTAATGATGCACATAAGTAATACAAAAATGAAAAATGTTACTATCACACTTCATGCCCTCAACATTTTTTTTTGCCGATTTCCAATAAATAAACGCAATGAATACATAACACACAATACCAAACATCACGGAGAACATGTTCAAATTTTCAAAAACATCACATAAGCTTCCATAATCTGATTTGTGAATTAATCTAGGGATTATTAATTATCAATTATTTGTCTATTTTTAAACAAATTGAAATTGTTCAATTGTGATGATTTTAATCTTACTGTTGTTCTTAGTGGGTCCCATCAGTAATCTTCAGTTTTCTTAGAGATGTGACAACTTAAAGGGCCCCTTAATCAACCTGTGTACTGTAACTGTATAAGTAGATTCTACATAACACCAGGCTCCCAAACTTAATCAGATCTAACCATTAACAGCTTTTGTGCAGATGTGCACACTTTCTCTTTGTAACACTGCTTTGAAAACAAAGAAAAGGAAAAAGATGGACTTCTTTAGACAAAGAAGGAAGTGGGTTCCAACTTCCAATGCTCGAGACCCAAAGCTGTTTTTGTTTATTTTACCAGAGTGGGAGAATGCATGTGAGGATCGATATAAAATAACACCAAAACAACCAAAAGAAGATATTGACATCGGGTGTGGGTCCAAGTTCAACACGGAATCCAAATCATGACCCCTTCCTTTTTTTTTTTTCCCCTTTTGCAACGAACAAAATCCAAGGGCATGAAAGGAAAAAAAAAATAGGCGCTACATGATTTAAGAGTCAAGACATCTAACTTTACAATGACTCAGATACCCTTCCATCTTTTTTTCACTGCTATTAGATGGTGATTATTTTTATTCAGTTCGACCCACTTTGCAAATTTTTGTATTTGTTTGACATCGATGTTGTATATATAGCACCATTTTTTGATAAGAAAATGGTGTTGTATATTTATGGGTAAGAAGTATTGTTTTCATTCTGAGAAAATAGTGTATTTTTTTTTTGAGAAATATTACTGTCAGTTAGGATATTTTTGGGGTTAACAACGATACTTTCTGTTTGTTACCACTGTTTCATATCTATTTTTAGTATTGATACCCATTATAGAAAGTCCATATCACTGTCACATCATGTCTTCATGGGCAACAATGAGTTTTAAATTGAAAAAACATCAAATTCAGTGTTTCATTAAACCAAACATTTTTAATTTTCAAGGTATGGTTTAAAGTACTATTTTTTCAAACATATTACCATTTTCTAAAGCACCAATTTTTCTAACATAGCCCTAATGTATCACAATTTTATGGAGAAATGGCATCAATGCCAAACACCCCTTTTGAGTTTGGAGGTAGGTTTTTGCATCTAGTCATTGTTGTTATATATGGAGATACATAATACATGATTTATACAAAATATTCAAAGTTGGTTGGGATCAGCTCATGACCAATCAACTATCGAATGCAGGGTGTGCTTGAAGTCCATTTTGGAAAAGATGTCACTTGATCATCATCTCAAGTATTGGGTCATTTGTCATCAAATGGGTTGTTCATGATAATGAAAGCATGTGCTTTTGTGGGCTCATCCTGATAGCTGTGCAAATGGGTTGGATCATGATCTGATCCAATCCGAGATTCAATTTTATTTGGTTGAATTCGGATCACTCCCTGTTTGGATCTTCGGATTGGATCAAATCAAATAATAAGATTAAAAAAAATCAGATTAAAAATATTTGTATTTTTTGTTTTTATTTAATTTAAATTGGTATATCTTTTTTAATAATTTATTAACTTTAAAAAGAAAAAACAAGTTAGATCGGATCAAATCCAAAGATCCAGCTTACCAATAGAATGCGAATACAAATCAAATCTCATCAAATCTTTGGATCAGATCGGATTTTATATACCCTGATTCAAATCCAACCCAATTCATTTGCATCCCTACATCCAGCTCTTACTTAATTTTTTTTAAACAAAACCATATATAGCCATATAGGCAAACACCCTTCTAATATTACGCACTACAGTTCAGTTGATGGCTTAAAAGGAGAGGCTGGATCTTCTATCTAAGACGACTCTACCCACACCTACCCATGATATGGCAGCCACACATTAGGGAATATATCATGCTCTTGCATATTATCATGCACCGAAAGATGTCAATGCACGAAAGTATTATTTTCTGGGAAGATGTTTTGAATGCAGGAAGTAGTATTCTCTGGATAGAATTTTTGTGGGCAAGAGATCCCGAAGGTCACAGATTGCATATTTATAACCTCATCATCTCCCAATTAGTATTTACTAGCCATGTGGCATAAAAAAAAAATGCACGTAAAATACCAAAAAAATTGCAGGATTGATCAAATAATATAGCTATATTAGTACCAAAGATAATCATCTTGTCTCAGCCAACTACTTGGGATCAATTACGCCAGTTATCAATAGCCATATTTTTCTGTTGCATTGCAAGTCATTGGATTAATCACATTACCACTTTGATGCATGTTTCTTTTTTCTTTTTCTTATTCTCTGAGGGCTTTCATAAGCAAATGGTATTATATCCGATTTAGGACAAATATATGCCATCTGCTAGGCTATGTTTGATTTGATATAAAGGAGTAGAAAACCAGAGGGCAGGTAACAAAATCCCTGATTGGAATGTGTGTTGGTGACGTGGGCTGCCTTTAATAAAGGATCATTCCCTTTAATGAGGTAAGTGAGATATGACGTGGCCCGTGTAACTCACTTGATTTCATTCGGTGTTGTCTCTCAGTTTCCTATTTGGCCACTCAAACCATCAATTTCATTCAAAAGGATGGACTGTCCCGACTCACCTTATATTATTTTCTCTTGGCAATTCGAGGCCATTGTCTAATAAACAAAACATTCCATTGAGGTCATGATCATAACTAATCAAAATCTTCAAATGGCCGGAACAATTTAATAATATCGATGTATTCTTAGGAAGCATAAGATGATACTTACTAATCACCTAATCCAAAGTTTAAAATATTGATACATATTGGCGGATATATATTGTATCGGGAGCTTCTCGATACGTTTCTATAGAAGATATATCGGGGTTTTGACCGGTTCATAGGGTGAACAGACCTTAAACTGTTCCCTCTGAATTAGATTTAAAGAAAAAATTACCAATACTGCTTGATACGCTTCTACTGACGTATAAGTTATATCGATATTTTGAACCTTGACCTAATATGATAGCATCTCCTCCAACGGAATATTAATTGACAAAACTAACTCACAATATTGATAATTGATTAAAAATTGTTATTCATTTTCAATTTATAGGATGGGACCTAGGCTATGTTTGGTGACATTGTTGCTTATATCTCAAACATTTTGGATGGATATAATACAAATTAGTGAGATATATATCAGATATGTATCGTCACAGGTCACAACACATAAGAGTTACTTCAACTAAAATAACTAAAATGATTAGATTTATTCCCCACTCACACAAGCAAGAATATTATTTTTAAGCTGTCTATTTCAATTATAAACAGCTTCAAATAACAGTTATATGCAAATTTGCATCGATCAACCCAAACACTGGTTGTTTAAACAATCCAAATCCAGAACCTTGCTGGCCGAGCATGGCTATTGGAGTCTGACTTGCAGTGAGCCCCGTACAATTGCAATTTTTAGATAATTCTATTTGAAAACTTTAGATGTGTTTGGAATGCTTTTAAATAATTGATTCCGGTGATTTTTTTGGGGTTTTTACTGTTCAGTCCACCCTCAGAATTCCTAATTCCACTGAACAGGTGGAGTAGTTGCCACCTCAGAATTGATGCCAATTCACGGGTGGGTATGGGTGTTATAGGTGGAGCTGCTTATAATTTTGAATTGTTGTAGGTCTGCAGTCCAAATTAGAATTCTGAGGTGAAGTGTAGTATAAAAATCCCTTTTTTTGGAAAAGTACAGACAGACTCAATGCATATTTCTGAATTCCACTACTGACCTATAAGCATTCAAAATGTCAAAAACCCCCACTCTATACACCATTGCCCCCCCTGTAAATTGGCATCAATTCCAAGTTGGCACCTACCCCAACTGTACTTTGGGCCTAAAAATTCTGATCCTGGGTTGAACTATCATTCTCCCTTTTTTGGATAAGGTTATTTTTATGAATCCCTTTTTTAGTTTGGATGCATGAAATTCGTTTGAATTGACTCTTTTTGGATTCAAAGTTTATTCAAAAAATTGGTAATTTAGAGCAAAAGAAAAAGTTTAAAAATTAGTTTTAGCTTGAAACTCATTTGTCAAATAAGGATTCTTAGAAACAAAATTTTAACCAAGTATAGAAAAATCTAATCCTAATCTTTTATACCAAATAGACCTATTCATGGCCGGGCTTTCACTCTTCATTAATATATCATTTTCAAGCCTGAGCCCGAGCTTGAAGTCTGAATCTCAACTTGTTGTCGTTGAACACAAACACACACACATGCACACACACACACACACATGACTTGGTCAGGCTTGTTGCCGCTACTGAACAGAGAGAAGGCACCATTGAGGTGTTGGTGTGAGTTTGCCCTTGGAGATTGTTGGAGAAAAAAATGGTTGAGAGGGAACAACTGGATAGGGAATTGAGAACTGCTAGTTCATCTCGCCAAAGATCGCTACCTCATCGAAAAAGAAAATGCTTGAGAAGAAGAACGTATGTTGATCCATTAGCCATTGCTATGTAGAGCTCTAACCTCTGAGAGACGAGTTTCTTAAGAAAACAATGAAGAAATTGAGAGAGGAAAGGGGAATGTTGGACTCGAATAGTGTTTTGAGACTTGGGAGTTTAGAAACTAGAAAGAAAAAAAAAACATGTATATATTATAATAAATATTATATTTTTGACAAATCCCAAGCCGGACTTGAAAATACAATTGGACTTGATGTTTTGGGCCCGAGGTCAAACTCGCAAGCTTAACTACATGTCCAAACTCAATCAGGGAGTGGGCTGGGCTGTCAAACTACCTGGCCCATGAACAGGTCTATTACCAAAACAACTAAGGTAGTTCTTTTAAGAGCTAGGACCACACATTAAGTGGTTTTGTGTGTTTTGGACAAACCAGTCCCTAATAATTTTTTGTAATGCCTAAAATACTCCCATGAGGGTTATACCTCCTTCTCCATTCATTCGAACATCAAACCTAGGTAGCGGCGCACTAGTTGTAGGTCCACCAGCGACGATCGACGTTGAGGAAAAGTGGCCGGCGATCATGTTGTTTGGCCACTTTCTTCTATTTTCTGAAGTTATTTTTTCTCATTTCAATAATTTTTTTTTGGTTTTTTTCTAACTTGAACTCCCTATTCTTCGCAGATCTGCACTTGAACTCCCCTGTTCGAGTTTCAAAATAAAAGTTGCCATTGTTGGTATGGTTGACGAAGCCGACATGTTGAAAAGAGGTGGTGCATTGATTGCGCTGGTGGGTGTGAAGATGAAGACCATGCCGTGGCCAGAGAAGATTTGGAATGAGTAAAGCTTTTGGCCTTTGGGTTACAAGACACCCTTTTTATGGATGGGTTTCTTTTCAAAGGGTGAATCCATTAATTTGCTCGACTCAAATTGCCAATTTGAAGGGAAAATCATTTCCTTCCCAAAGTCCCCCAAAGGTCAAATTTTCATCTCTTCCCTTATCTCTGATCCACCCACCCACCCTAGAGAATCAAGAAAATTGGTAGAAATGGCGAGTTTTGGCGATAGAAATCCCCCAGTCACCGAAGAAACTCCATCTGCATCAACATCATTTACCTTTTTTGCTTGTACATCAAAGCGTTATCAAGCTATGCTTCTCTTTGTGCGATAGGAGATGTGGCTCCAATACCAACATTAGAAAATGGGGAAATGGATAGGGACAACAATGGGTTTCTAGATTTTGACGAAGCCATTGTCTTCTTTTACATCTTAACAGCCAGAATAGTAATCTGTGTTGGGTGAAGAATATTGATAAAGGAAATTTACTTTACATGCATGGAATGCTTCTACGACAAAAGTATAGATGTCTATAATCTTTGCTACAATTGCTACGCTTCTAGGAGAGGCCGTCGTGAAAACCACCAAAAATTTGTTGATAATTTTGCGGCGTTGCAACTCTTGAGAATTAAAATAGAAAAGAAAAACTCTACCAAGGTAAGCCCAAAATATTTTAGCCTATTTATGTTCTAGTTTGTTAATTAATGCTTGGTCTTTGTAATGCTTTCATGTTTGCTTCACTTTTCTTGCAGTTGCGGATCTATGCACTCGAAAAAAGGGTAGTTGTAGTTGTTGCAAAATCTGTTGTCTGTCATGTTGTAATTCATATTATAATTCATGGTTCTGGGTTTTAGCATTGGGAGTTGGACCTTGTAAGATATCAATTGGAAGCAACGGAATCCTCCTAGGCATGAAGTTGGAGGCAAACTAGATGCTAAGATATCAAATGGATTAGTTGGGGATAAAGCTAGAAGACAACGAAAGGAGAGGGAGTCAAGAGAGACTTGGGAGGTGGAAATGGGAATCCAAGAATTTTGTAAAGATTGTTAATCGGAGGAGTCTTTTTGTTGTTCAATCTACAGTTTCGACGGTTTCGACAATTCTGGTGAAGAAAATGAGAGGAAGAGGGAGAGATCTGAATAATCTATAGTGGAAGGTAAAATTGACATTTGCATCAATATAAATACTTATGAGAAAAATAGCTTATCAAACATCTCCACCCCAATAAGTACTTAAAAATATAATAAATGATTTGAAAAGTGGATTACCAAACAATTTACGTGATTATTAAAATAAGTAGTTCTAATAAGTAACAAATACTTTTTTTAACAAGTAATTAATCATCAAATAGGGAGTAAGTAACTATGGGTCAATGTTTTTGCTCCACACTACCCATAAATGAGTCCCAACAAAATATTTTTAACACCAAAATCATTTAAAATTCTGCATCGCATACATGACGGTACCACTTTTATGGTGGCCCATAGTTGCTAAGATGTATAGTATAGGATGAAGTTGATAGGGTGTTGGAACGTGTTTTGTTGAAGATGTATAGGAAATCTCAACTCGTACTAAATGATGGATTTTACAGCGAGTCAGCAAATCCACTCTGATTTTATAAAGCCACGTGGAGAATTGTAACGTGCTTAATAAATTGTTTTGTTACCAGCAAATCCAGGAAGGATGAGAAGTCATATAAGAGTATTTTTGTCTTTTCCTGAATACGGATAAATTTGAATGGACAAACGTGCCCTCGTGCAGTGTGAAGTGGAAAAAGATTATTTTAGAAGGTTAATTTTGTCAAATTGCAAGAATATAGAATCCAACGACATCTCTATAAATTACGATGGAGTTGTTGGTCAAGAGAAATAAGAAAATGATTACATTGGGCTTTGGACAGTTTGGTGGGAACTGGAAAGCAAGTGAAGATGGCCAATAATAGGTCGTGTTTCTTCACAACTTATTTTTGTCATTTGTCACACTTATCAGTTTCGTTGGCCATTCTTCTTCCTTGAAGCCGATCTTTTGACGTACCGTCGTCGATGAAAGATCGCCGATTATTATTATAAAGCTGGTATACAGCAAGACCACATTTACTCTGCATTTTTATCCGTTTTTTTATTCTTGCATAAAAAAATCGAAGTCCTCTACTCCTCTTCTGTTTTTCGCATTTTGGATTTTGGTCCTGCTCCTCCTTTCTGACTCCGCAGAGCTCTCTCTCTCTCTCTCTCTCTCTCTCTCTCTCACTCTCTCTCTCTGTTTCTGTCTGCACTAGAGAGCAAAAAAGAAAAAAAAACCCTAGCGAGCTCGCTTCCATGGAGGATTTTTCACGTTCTCTGCACAGGAGTGAAGCCTCTGTAACTCTCTCGAAGAAAGTTTCCAATGGAAATGGCTTCACTGCTAATACTGTCTACGATGACGTCTTTGGTGGTCCGCCCAAGTTTGGAGTTTCGACTTTCACTTCTCGGATAGAAGACTACAGCGAGATTTTCGGCAGTTTTCATTCTTCTCGTGGTTCTTCGATTCCGGTTCTAGATCTTCCTGTTGTCGACGGAGGTGATATCTCCTTCGATGTTCGAAGCTCAAAGTTCGATTACTCGGAAATTTTTGGCGGGTTCGATTTTGTAGCTTTCGCTGATTCTTACGAGGAACTGTTTATGGAGCCAAAAGGAGACGAGAGTTCCTCTGAGGAGGTCTGGTATGTTCTTTTCTCCTCTGGGAGTTCTGGCTTTGCTTCATTTTCTTTTCTTTTTTTTCTTTTCTGTTCTCTAAACTAGTTGATGAACTTTGGAGAAGAAATGTTTGTTCTTGGGCTTCTTTTTTGCGCCTTTATTTGTTACTTGGTTGTTCTCGGTAGTTGGTGGAATTTCAAGTTGAACCGACTTCCGCGAAGAACAGTATTCATGCCTGGTAGGCTGGTAGTTACAATTTGGGTCAGCCATTGGCTTCTAAACCAGTTAAAAGATTAACATGAAAGCTTGTGGGACCATGGCCAACCATCATAGGTTTGATACTATATAGGACCGATTTAGTGAAGGAAAGACAATGACTTAGTGGAGGAAATTTTGCTCCTTGGAGGTTTATTAACATGTGCCCGCGTTATGGAAAATGACACGCCAAGTGCAGTCAAGTAGGAAGCAATTATATTTTTTTTGCTCTCTTGTTTTTCATTTACTTTATTTTTCTCGCTTTTTTTTTTCTTTGTGTGTATATGTGTTGTGTTGGGGGAAGGGGACTCTGTTCTGTTCATGGAAACTGCTCTGCTCTCGTCTGGCACACTGAAAAACTGAAAGACAAAAAAGGTAAAAAGGGTGAAGACTCCTGAATATCCTGGATTTTAACATGGTGCACAGTTATTTCCCTTCTGGTTGTGAAGAAAAAAACTTAACACATAAACAAAGAATGTGTATACGAGATATTAATTTAGTGCATCCATGAAACAATATGGCTGAATTTGTATTCAAGGCTCTGAGGTGAAATATCTTCAGATTTAATATATCACACGCTAGGGAGCATTGGAAAAGAAAACATCTGGCCAAATCTGGATTTCCACTCTAAAGATTTAGGCTCAGTTTGGAAAGAGTACAAATACAAATATATACAGTGCAAATACATACAAAATAATACAAAAAACATAGATTTGCACTCTACATATTTGCATTTGTACTCCTTCCAAACTGAGCCTTAGATACAAATCTACAATTTCATGCCCACAATTAGTTATGATATTATTTACATCCAAAAACTAACTGTTATGTACACAACCTCAAGAATCATAGTGTATTTGCCTTATTAGAATAATATTAATATTTTCCTTAGTTAATATTAATATTTATGTTATTATAAATATTAATATTAATATTTGTTAACAATGGCCTAATTCCTAAGTAACATTAGACTTAGATTTATAAAATAGGAAATATCAAATGCCTGCACAATTACAATAAGAAACACTTACACCCTTTTTAACTCCTAATAAGAGTGCCATGGGCCCAACATCTGATGAATTTTGTACTTTTTGTTGCTGCTTCCCAAGGGGTTATTGCTTCGTGTAATGGTAAAATATTGGGCTAACAAGGATGGGAATATGGGTTCAAGTCTGAGAGTGATCAATTTGCTCAGAAAAATGCAAAAAGTAGGTCCATATCCAGTCCACCTCTCCCAAGACACTAGATAGATGGGCCCAACATGGGGAATGGCCTTCTTTGTTTCTGCTGCCATTTTCATTGTTTTCAGCTTCCATGTGCAAGCAGCATGGTGTATACAAGATATGCGATGCATAGGAGTTGGCGAACCTTAAGATTTATAAACTTCATTACCTAATCTGTACTCTATAGTTTTTTTTTTTTTGATAAATATCTGTACTCTATAATTGCCTTATATTTGTTCTTCTTTGATTATTTTAACTAAAATTCTTTTTTGTCATCTGTCAAAAATTGATAAAAAAGAAAGATTTCTAAGGATATGGTGTCTCCTACTAATGCTCTTCACTAGCCATTCATGGACTAGGAGTTTCATATCACTTGGAATCACCCAATGCTGCCCAAAAACCTTAATGAAATATATTTGTGCCTTTATGGTGTGTTCAAATTGTAGATATGCCTATAAATCATACTTTAGATGACCCTGATGATATGGTGGAGAGACAGTACTTCATTCCTGAAAAAAACAACTATAACTTATTATTTTTTTCTGTGTAAAATGGTAAAAGGTTACTTTTGTATGCTTCTGTTGAATATCTTACTTTTGGTTCCTAATTTATTTATTCTTTTATTATCATCATTATATGTTTTTATTAATAAAGTGGAGTATACCTATTTGTTTTCTCAAAAAAAAGTATATCTATTTGGAAAAAGAAGGAAAAATAGAATAAATGGATATACAGCTGCAGAGAAGCTTTATAGTGATACCAAACAAAATTTCAATTAAATCAAAATACATAAGAAAGAGTCTGTACTCACCCTTTTGTGAAAATGTCCACATTTCATTAGTCAGCTTAGGAACCGGGACAATTGTCTTTTTAACAGGCAAATTCCTGAATATTGTATACAATGCGAAGAAGTTTCCAAGAGGTTGTTCAAGTAATAGCATTTGTGGAATCATCTTTGTTAACAACATTAGCTTTCCTAAGCCAGTTAATTTTCAATTTTGAAGTCTTGAAGCAGCATACATGCCTCTGCTGTATTATCCCCCAAAGATAAGAATTAGCCTATCTCTGATCATCCACTGAATTATCACTCAGCCTCAAGGTCACTGGTTTTATATCACTATTACTTTTCTTTTTGTTAATTTTCCCAGGTCCTTTATGATACATTGATACCAAGGATCCTTTTCTTTTTCCTTTTTTTAGAATATTTTGGATTTAATGTTTGATCTAATATTGTTTTTCCCCATTTCCATTGCTTGTGTAGGACACCTGCTGAAACCGGGTCTCCTTCAGAAGGGTCAAATGGAGATATTTCTTGTTCAGAAAACAACAAAGTGTTGTCAAATGGAACCTTTAATCACTCATTTAATTGTGTGAAGCAGTTAAATGTTTCATTTAATAAAGCTAATCAGAAAATTGAAGATGGGACAAGTGGGACAGTAGACACAACCCAACTCCCAGATGTTCCTGGGTTTACATATGTAGTTGATGAAAGTGCCCATTTGCATGGATCTGACAGTGAGAAGCCACCATCCCGGGCAAGTGATGATCTCAGTTTCAACTTGGATGTCAGTGCAAGAATACTGGAAAGAAAAAGTTTGAGGAAAACCATGTCACAGCCCACTACATATAGTATTGAACCAATGATGTGTCTGAATGACTTCAAACCTCAACAAGGATCTGGCAGGAACAGGTCTAATCCTAGTGAGGTGTTTTTAACTGTCTCTGAAATCAACCTTAGGACACAGCCCTCCCATGTACCGCCACCATCAAGACCACCACCTAAATTGGCTAACAAGATGCCACCCAACCTTAAAACTTCTGAAAATTGTGATCTTGAAGGCGCTGCTGGCAACAGCTCACTACATTTCTTTAATGTAGAGGAAGAAGTGTGTTCAGCAGCTGCAGCCTCTGCAGCTGCTATGAAAGAAGCAATGGAGAAAGCTCAAGCACGACTAAAAAGTGCAAAAGAATCAATGGAGAGAAACAGGGATGGTCTTCAAGGGCGGATGAAGCTGGGGTTGAAAGATGACTTAAAGAATAAAGAAAAGAGAGAAGGTAAAGCTGCTCATGAGGCCCACATATTCAAAGAAGAGAAAACTCAGAAAAAATATGAAAGAGAGCATGGTGGGATTAAAGGAGTTTCTAGGGAGGAAGGGCAAAAAGTCATGAGGGCCACCAAGGTAGTTCCTGATCTAGGAGAGAAGGGGAAAGTAAATCTACCTAAAGAATCTATAGAGCAAAAGTACATGAGGGAATCAAGATCAATTCCAGGATCTAGCAATCAGAAAGATGGAACAGGTAGATGGAAAGAAGAGAAACAATTCTATGAATTTGTAACAACAGATAACTTGAGATTAGCTTCTGAAGCAGATTGGGGAGCTCAAGAACAGGGGCAAAGTAATAGGAAGATGAAAACAGCTAAGGAGGTATGCAGACAGGATGACCATGAGAAGCAACTAAAGGAGGCTCAAAAGATTTGTGAATGGGAAGGAAATGAGAAGGAACATAAAGAGGTTCTTGAGCAGGAAAGAAGTGAAAAAAACCTAAAAAAAAATCTTGAGAAGGAAGGATGTGAGAAGAACCAAAAACAAGTTCATGTGCAGGAAGAACTTGAGAGGACGCTAAAAGAAGCTTGTGAGATGGAAGAAAATAAGAAAAGACTGAAAGAGGCTCATGAACAAGAAGAAAATAAGAAGAAACAGTATGAGGCTCGTGAGAGGGAAGAAAACGAAAGGAGATTGATAGAGGCTTGTGAGAAGGAGGATCTTGAGAATAGATTGAAAGAGGCTTGGGAGAGAGAGGAAAATGAGAGGAGATTGAAAGAGGCTAAAGAGAGGGAAGAAAATGAAAAGAAATTGGAGGAGGCTCGTGAGAGGGAAGAAAATGAAAAGAAATTGGAGGAGGCTTTTGAGAGGGAAGAAAATGAGAGGAGAGTGAGAGAGACTCTTAAGAGAGAAGAGAATGAAAAGAGGTTGAGAGAGGCTCATGAAAGAGAAGAAAAGGAAAGGAAAATGCAAGAGACTCATCAAAGAGAAGAAAAGGAGATGATGAGCTTGAAAGATGCCTGTGGAAGTGAAGAAAATGAGAAGAAAATGGAAGAGGCTCATAGGAGAGAGGAAAATGAAAGGACAGTGAAAGAGGCTTGTAGGGGGGAAGAAAATGAGAGGAAATTGGAAGAAACCTTTGAAAGGGAAGAACAAGAGAGAAGATTGAAAGAGGCTCTTGAGAAGGAAGAAAATGAGAGGAGATTGAAAGAGGCTCTTGAGGAGGAAGAAAATGAGAGGAAATTGAAAGAAGCTTGTGAGAGGGAAGAAAATGAGAAGAAAATGAAGGAAGCCTGTGAATGGGAAGAAAGAGAGAGGGGATTGAAAGAGGTTCTTGAGAGGGAAGAAAACGAGAAGAGATTGAAAGAGAGTCATGAGAGGGAAGACAATGAAAGGAGATTAAAAGAGGCTTTTGAAAGGGAAAAAAGTGAAAGGAGATTGAAAGAGACTTGTGAACAGGAGGAAATTGAAAAGAGACCGAAAGAGGCTCGTAACAAGGTAGAAAATGAAAAGAGACCGAAAGAGGCTCGTAACAAGGTAGAAAATGAAAAGAGACGGAGAGAGGGTTGTGTGCTGGATGAAGATGAAAAGAGGCAGAAGGAATCTTCTGAGCAAGTAGAAAATGAAAGAAGACAAAATAATTCTTGCGAGTGGGAAGAAAATGAGAAGAAACTAAAAGCTGGTGAGAAAGCTCATAAACACAAGGAGATGAATCAGAAGTTAGTGAGTGAGATTTCTAATCCTGATGGCATAGAAACAAATTTAGAGGCAACCCAAGAAACCTGCAGATATGAAATGAGTAGGAAATTGGAAGCAGATAAAGAGGAAGTCATAAAAGATTCAGCTAGAGATGCTTGCGGACATGAAAAGAAGGGGAAGGAATGGGCAGCAACTCTTATGGCAAATGGACAAGATGAAAAGGTAAGGTTGAAAGGATCTCACATAACTGAATCTGCCAATGCACATGAAATAAATCAAAACAAAATGGAGGATGCCATAGAGCCCCTTCAGTTAGATGATAATGAGAAGAAATTTGGATCATCTGAAGAGGATGTTGGTCAAGATCAAAATGATAAATATAATAAAGCATCTCAGACTGCCAGTGCACATGAAGCAAATGGAAACATGATAAAAGATGCAACATGGGTCTTTCCACTAGATGATAATGAGAAGAAATCACGAGCGTGTGAAGCAGATGTTGGTCAAGATAAAAAAGAGGAATCTAACAGAAAATATCAGGTTGACTGTAATCAGGAAAACTTTGAGAGAAAAGAAAGACTTGCTCAGACAGTCAATGAGTGGGATGAGAATAGGAGAAGTGTTTTAGAAGAGAAAGAAAACATGCCAAGAGTAGCTCAGGAAGCTAATACAAGCTATGCTGCGGAGAAAAGGAGGTGCTATAGTGAGACCATTACAATAGAAACAAAGGAGAAAGAAGATAAGATGCAAACAGAAATAGATCAGGAAAAAGAGCAACTAAGAAAAATAGAAGAAGAGAGGGAGAGGGAAAGAGAAAGAGAAAAAGATAGGATGGCTGTTGAAAGAGCAACCCGTGAAGCTCGTGAAAGGGCTTTTGCTGATGCTCGTGAAAGAGCAGAAAGGGCTGCCGTGGAGAGAGCAACAGCTGAAGCTCGGCAAAGAGCAATGGCAGAGGCTCGAGAAAGACTAGAGAAGGCTTCTGCAGAGGCTCGGGAGAGGTCATTAGCTGAGAAGGCTTCCATGGAAGCCAAACTTAGGTTAAAGCGTGCTGCAGTGGAGAGAGCAACTGCAGAGGCTCGGGAACGTGCTGCTGAGAAAGCAATGGCTGAGAGAGCTCTTATGGAGGCAAGAGAACGCATGGAACGATCTGCTTCTGATAAGTTTTCTACTACCCCCACAGATGGTGGGATAAAGCAAAGTACTTCTTCCTCTGTGAGTATGATTAGTTTTTAGTTATCTAGTACCATTCTCTACTTTTATTCGAGGTGCATATTTTTCAGCTGCATGGTGACTATATGTCCAAATGCAGGAACTGCGGGACCCACAATTTCAAAGCTCAAGTTCCTTCAGTAGTTCAAGATATCCAAATTTATCAAATCATGATGGTACATAACTGTATATATACATACATTCATACACATACACACAGATATATAGATTTTTTTTTTTTTTTTGCAGAATGTTGCATCGATGACTTGATGTCCATTTAGAGAATTTTGCTGCATTTCCTTTTTAGGTTAATCTAAAGTTCTAAACTATGTTTCTGTTCTACTATGAAGCTTCCCATGCAGCTGAGAAATTTCAAGGAGCAGAAGTTGAATCAGCTCAGAGATGTAAAGCTAGGTTAGAAAGGCATCAACGGACAGTTGAACGTGCGGTATGTGCCATGCTTGTGTTTAGTTTGGGGGGGGAGGGGGGGGAGAGGGGGGTGTTTGAACTGAAACAAGATAAATCCGTTCTTTTCTTTTTTTTTTCAATTTTCCTATTTCAGGCAAAAGCTCTAGCAGAGAAAAACATGCGCGACCTTCTCGCTCAGAGAGAGCAAGCAGAGAGACATGTAAATATTTTGCTTATATAATCTAGAGATTTTCTTGCTTGTTTTTATAGAAGACCAAATTGTTGAGAGGATGGTACTGACTAAGCTTGGATTGTTGTACCTGATTCTTATTCTGGTTGCAGAGGCTAGCAGAAACCCTGGGTGCTGATGTCAAAAGGTGGTCCAATGGGAAAGAAGGGAATTTGCGTGCACTACTTTCTACACTGCAATATGTATATTCAATCTTTCAGCAACTCTATGCCTTTTATTTTGCATCCTGGTTTGATTAACTACTACTGTTAAGGCATTTTGTTCTTATCGGAATGTTAAATCATCTACTGGTATAATTGCATTGTTATCTTCAATAAGTGATGCCCACAAGTGTATTTAATGATCTACTGAGGACTTACATTGCTTTTTTGGGCCTCGTTGCCTACAGATTCCACCAGCTGAATCTTCTAATTACTCAAATGCATATTGCTTCATTGATTGCACATCCATTTCTTGATGAGCCGTAAGTGCAAACTTTAGGCTACAACCATTAAAAGAAGTAGTCTAACATATGAATGGTCTGGATAATGAAAATAAGTGTCTTCAATACTGTATTACATGAATGATTCATCCTTAAGTATTATGTATTTTAGGCATAAGTGCATTGCTAAATGATGTGGTCAATGGCCCTGTTATATTAATATCAAGAAACAATGACAGAATGCAATATTCCAAGTTTATTGGATAATAATAGTTCATCTGTTAAAAATGTATTTGATTATTATGTTACTAAAAAAGATTTTGTCATCTTTCTGAATGGTTAAAAAGTATCTCACCTGTTCTTAATTACCACAGATATTCTGTAATAGATTTTTGTTATGCTAATTGTGATGTTTAGCTGGATATTGCTCCCTTTTTGCCCCCTTCTCTTTTGATTATCCTATGTCTTTTCACATTATTGTTCAATATGACTTTTAATGAAAAGATGGCAAATCAATCATTATTATTTTAAATTGATTTGATTTGCCGACAGATCCTTGGACCTGATAGTGGTTGGCAGCCGATTCCATTAACAGAAGTTATAACAGCTGCAGCGGTAAAGAAAGCTTACAGGAAAGCCACTCTTTGTGTTCATCCTGACAAGTTGCAGCAAAGGGGTGCAAGCATTCAGCAGAAGTACATATGCGAGAAGGTCTTTGATCTTCTA
Organism: Nelumbo lutea; assembly: GCF_056320005.1. Classification (NCBI taxonomy): domain Eukaryota; kingdom Viridiplantae; phylum Streptophyta; class Magnoliopsida; order Proteales; family Nelumbonaceae; genus Nelumbo; species Nelumbo lutea. The sequence continues at coordinate 119,137,882 of NC_142684.1, forward strand.
AAGGTGCATCACTGGCTTCCTATTTCACTAATCATGATTGCACTCAAAAATTATCTAGAAATAAATTCATCAGCACTGATAATGCATAGTCATGATATAGTAATCTGCATGGTTTTAAATTTATCTAGAGATGTAGATTTTCTTCTCTTATATTGCAAAAAAAAAAAATGGTGGCATAGTCCCAGTGCTGCCCTTATCTTTTGTTAAAATGTTGTCATTATCTTTTCCTTATGCCATTCTAGATCCGTGGACTTCCTATTGCCCTCGTGGCCTTATGTACTTCAATTTGCATCAAATTTTAAGGGTGCGACTTAGGTTGGTCCAACTTGAGCACACCTGTTTGCCAAAAAAATAAAAAAAACTTGAGCACACCTGACCCAATCCAACTTAGGTTCAGCATTTTATTTTTACTGATTTGAGGTTGGGGTTGAGCTGGATTGGCTTGGGGTCCTGGCAAGCTCTACCTGATTGTGTCTAAGGATGGTAACTTAACCATATATGTTTTTTGGTAAGACAAACTCCTAATGAGAAAGAATAGCTGACCATTCTACGGTGATAAATCTAATATACTGAATTGTATAGGTACTAATCTTTTGAAGTTTCTTTTGATTATTAATCAGGGCCTTTTTGAAGTGCACCTTCTTTTCAAAAAGGAATTTGTTCAAATAAACACAGTAGTTGAGGCAATGCTTCATAATGCTTCTGGTATTCTGGGAAGAGAATATGTGCTAAATTGGAATGTTATCAAATGCTTTTTTTTTTCTGGTAGAATGTTATCAGATGCTGAGTATCATATTTTCTTCAGAAGACCTGTTATCAAACCTTATTAAATCATGTTTTACTACTAGCAGCATTCTTTCTTTCTTTCTTTCCTTCTTTTTTTTTGACAAGGAAAAAGGGATACACAGCACGGGGGTAGCTCTCCCCCAAAGATCACACATACAAATATGGTAAAAATTCCAACCTATAACTGTCAGCATTCTATATAAAACTAGCCCAGATAAACCCCGATACAGATTGTCTTTAACCTGAGGAAGTCCTAGTTATTCTTGGGTTGGGTTTGGGTTAGACCTTGTTCACTTAGATTCAGGCTTGTCTTGTCCCAGAGTTTGACTGCCCAAGTTTCCCTTTTATCTGGCATGACCATTGTTTGTTTCATATGGAATTTTGAAAACCAAATTGGACATAGAACTCATAGTTCTCAAGGCACCAAGGCAAGGCTAGGGACAGGGGGGCACCTTGTCGCCTAGTCACCTAGGCGATGAATTCTTTTTAAGTAAAAAATATTTATCCTAGGGTAGTTCCCTAGGTTCCATAACCATATTTCCTTAATTATTATCCATAATTTCCATAAGAAAAGTATAAAGTTCATGTTAAAGGTATTGAAATCAACATATTCATGAGAAGAGAAGGAAGAAACAAAAACAAATTCAAAAAATATAGGGGCTGAAGCCCTATTTTTGTTATAAGACAAAAAGAAAAAAAAAAAGGTGGAGGAAGAAATTAGACAAAATAAAAAACAATAAAAAGAAATTAGTAGATAAACACACATAATGAATAATTTAGCTTTATAATGCCTATTTTATAATTATAATTTCAAAAAATTAAAAATATAAAAGTATTTTATTACACAACATACAAAACTGCTTGGCGTTTAAGTGAGGTGAGTCTCCAAGGGTGCCTTGTTGCCTAGGCATTGCCTTTGACAACTATGATAGAACTACTGGAGTTGGCAGCTGGAAATGTTCGCAGCATAGCCATCTAGCCTAGCTAATAAGGTGATTAAGTGAATGAGGACCAGTAAAAGAGTGGGGACATTTAGCCAAGAACCACTTCTGGATCACCTTTCACCTGTACAGTGAGAATAGTGGTATCAGAATCTTAAACCAAACCCAACTAGAAGTGGATACCGATTGCAATTGTCTGACATCATCATCAACTGAGAAAATGTCTGGACTCCTTGCTATTCGATGACATTATCTTATAGTTAAATAACTTACAAGTGATCTCTCCTCTCAAATGCTCCATGACATCACTCCCTTGTGCAGAGCCACAAAATTTTCCTACTGGGTTATATTATGAATAGTATCCAGATTTGTGTTAGAGCATCTTAGCTTTTTATTTATTTTTTATTAAGAAAAATATCTTACATGTGTTAAATCTTAACTGTCACATCTCCAGTAATCTTAGACTTGTCCATGATGAGCGTGGACAAATCTGGGACTAGAAATGTTTTGATCTACTAATCTACTTTCTGTTTCTGTTTGGTTTTATCCAATATTCCTGCTTCTGTTTGGACTTTATATCCTGCACTCTTTAGTTTGTAACGGAAATCTTTTATGACCAAATAAAAAGTAGCAAATCTTTAAGTTTTTTATGGAGCCAAAGCGAGCAATATCGATTACTTAAACTGTGACACACTAGGGAAATCTTAATTATGTAATATATGAGAATCAATCAATACCCATGCTTGGGATCTGCCCTAATCCTATATGATGATCCTGATTACATTCATTTAATAATTATCGGACTTCAACTTTTTTTTATAAGCATGGACATGGACAAGAAGAAATCTAGAGATAAGTTGTACACTTTTTAGTTGCTTTTTTTGGATAAGTTACACTCATTTTACTTGTTGAAAGTATGCTATTTTTGTGATGCGTTGATTGATAAATAAAAGTTTGATTAGCCAACCCAGCTGAAACCTCAACGGATAATTCTCTCAAGTTAGCTAGTTTTGGGTACACGGCTTTTTTTTTTTTGGATAAATTACTCATTTTACTTTTTGAAAGTATGCCACTTTTGTGATGCGTTGATTGATAGATAAAAGTTTGATTAGCCAACCCAGCTGAAATCTCAACGGATAATTCTCTCAAGTTAGCTAGTTTTGGGTACACGGATATGATAGAAATAACTGGATGGTCATGGATACATATAACTCTCACAAATCCTGCAAATACATTCAATAATCCCCCTTGATCAAAAAATAAAATAAAATAATACTTACTAACACTGAATCTAAGCTTGAAGTAATTTATGTAAATTGTGAATTACTGGGATTTACGTTGATAATTTCGGGAAATGGAAGAACCAAGCATTTAAGAAAACAAATATAAATTTTATTGATATTTAAAATACTAATTTCAAAGTTTATAAATTGGATTAGAGGTTAAAAAATAGGACCTGTGTTATTTAAACAAAGGTAGTGTGGTATTGTAAGATTCCTGCATTTTACGAGGCTAGGCTCAAGCTTCCACTCTTAAAATATTAAAATATGTGGGATGACATTGATTACGAATTTGAGTTAGTGGGGCTGTGGGGGACACAGTAACAACAAAATATATTTTAGGGCTGCAAGTGGAAGTGAACAAAGTCAAAATGTACGCTTTCTGACAAAAATGTACCACTTTGTTTTATTTTGAGAGAATGACTGTTTAATATTTTGAATTGTTATAGGACTACATTGGAATTCAGAATTCTGCATTAGTGGTGTATTTTTCCGTCTATTCTTTTGCTATACATGCTTGTGTGTAAGGCATAAATACCTTAACTTGAAAATCCTTCAACTTGCATATGTTTATGTACAAAATTACATATATATATATATATATAAAATAATACAAAATCAAGGGTTTTGCTTTGTATTGTACTACTTTTCTGTTGTTTTTCGCTGGATATTCGTAACTCTAAATCCGTTCATAACCAAAATACTTGGCATCATGGCAGGAGGCATGGAACAAATTTAATTCAGAAGAGCGGTAATTGTGCTGTGGAAGCAATTCATCTCCATTCTGTCGAGCGTGCACGTGCTGTCATTTCTGTACATCCATTTGTGAAGTTCAGAAGTAAAACGTTTATTTTTTTGACACTAAGAGTGAAAGGCTTAGTGATAGAGGAGCAGCTAGGTAGTAGGCACGATTACTGCTTTCTTTTCAGTTTTCAGACCGCTCCGCTCTACCTGGATGTGCTTCAAGACTCGTAACAAAAGGCTCACAACAAAAGAATACATAATTAGTTCCTAAAAGAGTTTTACCTTCCATTCAAATTGCAATTAACCTACAATCTTTTAACATTCCATTGCATCTGTCTAAAGACCCCATCATGATTGGCTCGACACAAATTTGTGGTGGGGGATTGTCACACGGTTCACACCATTGCCAAGCTAACTGCAATGGTCATAAATCATAAGCCAAGCATGTGAAGCATGATTCATCCGATTCTCAGCCTGTTGATCCCATCAGTGACCTCCACGCCTCCTGCTGGTAGGCAATGCATAAAATAAGCCTTCTGGCCTCCTAGTTCCATAAGGGCTTCGTCCACCTGCAAGAATAGTTCACGTGCTTAAGCATAAAAACAAAATTTGGCCCACAGCCACCTGGTGCCCATCTATGAAACGGATGGAATGTATTTTTCAGACTATCGATTTATCATTATCATTTCTCGATGTCCTCTATTCTTCCATTACAAACAACAGTTACAGGTCAGAAAATGGGTCTTCAGCGGTTTATGCAACCACCATTTGGTAATATCCTACAAGGAGTCAAGGATCAGAAGTGTGTAATAATCCTAAATCCTATAAAGCATTTGTTTAATGAATGGGACCAACTAGCATAACTATCTGGTTTGTACTTTGTACCAAATTTCCAAAACTAGTCCGGTGCCTAACCATCAAAAATTGTCAAGACTAAAAGTCACCTTATGCAGACGGAGTTCCTACCATGCGCATTATCAGCTTCAGATCTTCCCATCAGAGACTCAGATGGTTCCTGATCTGATCCACTAAATAGTTGTTACTAATTTTGGGTATTTGGTCATTGTCAAAATTCTATTGAAAAATGTTTTAGAAATCTAAATTTCATCAATAAATAGTTAAAAATGAAAAAAACGTGGATTTATATAAATCTCATGTATTCAAATAATCGTATATTTACTGTGCGCTACCAAATGGTTCCATATTTCCATATTTGACCCAATTCCCCATTGATCTTAAATCAATGCACCCTAGTTGGACCTTATTATGATCTTATTTATATTCAGAGCTTTTGGGCACAACTCTAATAACGAGGGGCAGGTATGTCAGGCGTTCCTGTGATTCGATATACTCATCACCCTTTAAATATAAAAGGTCAATCATCTAATGTAATCAGGAAAATTATAAGAATTGTACCTGAAATCCCTGGAAGACTTGATGACGATATGCAGCCTCGTCCTTTTGACCCATGCTGGCCCACACATCAGACTAGATAACATCAGCTCCTCTAACGGCTTCTTTAGGATCATTAGTTATCTCAATTTTGCTGATTCCAGCACTTCGGGCCTTCTCAATCGTTTTCTGGTCAGGCTCGAAGCCCTTGGGGCAGGAACAGAAAAAATGGAAAGGAATCACTGATGCCATCAAGAGCCATGAATGTACAATGCTGTTTCCATCTCCAACATAGACAACCTGAATGTTTCCATGAACCAGAATCTAGATTTGGGCATGAATAACCCCCACCCCACCAAGGAGTGCAACTTAAAAATTAGATAACCAAACAGAAAAAAGAACAAAAAAAAAGTCTAACCTTGGTTCCCTCCAGCTGACCAATATACTCCATTATGGTGAGTGCATCTGCTATAATTTGGCAAGGGTGATTATAGTCTGTCAGCCCATTAATTACAGGCACAGTAGCATATTTAGCCAGATCAAGGATGTCCTGCAACATTCGTAGCATGTAAATAAAATTGAATTTAAAACAACATAAGTGTCTTCTTCCATGAAAGGTGGAACTACAGGAAAGAAAAAATGATAACATAAGTGGCTTAAGACAGAATATATGTCAGAATGGTTCTTGGCACTTGGAAAAAAGTATCATTTTTTATAGGTCTTGGTAAAATATAACATTTTGATTCAGTTGTAAAGGTTTCAGTTGTATGAAATTATGAAGCACTCTGAGTGCAAGAATGCAAGCCCTATAACTTACACAACTCCAATCATTTTTTGGTGTTTCGCCAAGTCAGTTGGTTTGAAGCCCTTGCCCATGTTTTCTGTTACAATAATATCTTTTGGCACAACCATGAAAATGACAATATATATCCCTGTTTATAATAACAAATTAATACATAGGTGTACTCCTTTTCTTTTAAGACACTTTCTGACTAATAATTATGGGTTTCATCATATATAATTCCTTTGTCAAAAAAAAGTATATGTTCAACTCATCCCTAGTTCCTGTGATACTTTTAGTAAGAAAATAGGAGCATATAGATTTATCATACATAAAAAGAATCTAAGTCTGGATTCCCCACAATACTAGCAATAGTTTTGACTCCCATGAGGTTTTATTGTCATAAATCAGTACTAAAACCTGTCCTAGAAGGGAGAAAATGCAAATGTATGTTAATCCATTTGCTCAGAATGCAAAATGACTGGGTAACCCAGAGAACATGGAGTTGTATGGAAGTCTAGAAGGATATTTAGAAGAGTAAGCTTTATGAGTGTTGAAGATTAATTAGTTTTATGATGTTTTTCTGAGTAGATGTTTTATGTTAGTTGTTAGATAGGTGGGGACCACAGTAGTTATGTGAGTCCAAATTTTATTATGTTTTTTGAGTGTTATATATGCTGTTTTATGTTTTGCTGCCCTATAAGGGCATAGTTGTCTTTGTACTGTTCTATTATTTTAGTATAAATAATAAGTGAAGGGGGCGGCCAGATTATTTCTCTCTTTTCTCTCAACTTCTCTTCTTCTCTTCTTCTCCTCTCTTCCTTCTCTCTTCAAGAAACTACTTTCATATTTTTTAATTCAGCAGATTTCTACTATGAGGTATAATGAGGTTCTTATTTTTTCCTGATCAGCATGTGGTTAATGAGGTTTTTATTTTTCATATATTCCCTAATTTAATTGATCCAGATTTTAGTAAAGCCTGGGACTAACCACATGCCACCATGTCCTCCTAATGGCAATTTTAATATGTTGAATAACCATAGACCCTAACAATCAAAAGATTTTAAGGTGCCCAGTTGAGAATATCAGAATACATACCACTATGGGTGTAAAGAAGGAATGAACATAGCTGAGCCAAACTTCGACCAGCTCACTCAGCTCAGGTTTTGAGCTAATACTTGAGCACAGTGTTAGGGCTGTAACTTGAGTTGGTTGGGTCTGGTTTAAGGCCAACCCAGGTCCAACCCTAAGATCTGGACCAACCCAAGATCAAAGCCCAGGTTGGCCAGCCTGAGCTCTTATCAGGCTAAGCCCAATACAAGTCAATCTGGGCAGGCTCAAGCAGAATTAGGCAGGTTTGTGGGGTTTTAAGGATTTCGTGCTCATGTTATGCACTTCTACACAACACGCACACATTCACGAACATATTGTGCATGAGTGTGGTTCTAGGTTGATCATATTACCTAGGACATATATACGATGCATAAATACACAATGGACATACATGCATGGGATAAATATATTATAGAAGGTAAGTGGGCTTGGGTTGTGCTGGACCAGGCTTAGGCTACCCTTAGTCCTTAACCCAAGCCAGACCAAAGTTCAGGTGAAGTGTTATGGACACACCGCCCGGCAGCGCACTGCAGCGCAGTCATAGGCGGCAGCACACACATCGGGCCGCACAGCAGCACGCACCGCCCGGCAGCGCCGCACAGCAGCCCGGCAACGCGCCGCATGCACCGCCTGGCAGTGCGCAACACGCACCGCACGGCAGCAGCACTAGACAGCAGCACGCACCTCACGGCAGCAGCACTGCAAGACGCGCGCACCGCCCGGCAGCAGCAGTACAGCGGGGCCCACATGACAGCTCATCAGGGTGGGTCCACACTTATCCTACCACATCAGCTCTGCTCACCAACTCGCCGCCAGCTTCACCATTCCTTATTCCTTATCCCTTATCCTTATCTTATTTCTTCTTAAGTAAGAGTTGTGTTACCATTAGGAGTAGGTAATTAGGAGTTTTAGTTTGAGTTGGATTACCCTAGCCTAGCCAAATCCAACAAGGAATTTCCTTCTGTAATCTCCTATTTAAGGAGCTACGAATTGAAGTAAATGTATTCAGTTTCCAGTCAAGAGAGGAGTAAGGACAGTTCAGGTGGTCTCTTGGACAAATCACCTATTCGGAGAGTTCGGGTGGTCTCTTGGACAAATCACCCATTCAGTTTTCCGCAATAGGGTCTGCACGCAAGGGAAGGCACAAGGGAAAGCAAGGCTTTCTCCTCGTAGACCAACCCGTGACGAGATCCTACGTGCGGGCCCATAACATGAAGCCTCAGTTTTCAGGCCCAAGTCCAGACGAAAGCCAAAAAATCCAAGCCCAATCTGTGCAAACTTGGGTTTGGGTCAGGGTGGGTGCAGCCCTGCACAGGGTTGGCTCAGGTTCATCTAGCAAATCTCAGGCTTGGCCTTTTTTGTTTGGTATTAGGAGTTTAGGACCATTTCCCATGTTCTAAGGTCCATAATTGATATACATTAAAAGAAAAAAAGAACAAAAATTATATGTATAATACATCAAACATCATATGTCTTATGGTATCTATGCTAATTGTTCTCAGTCTCATTTAGCCAAATGAGCTAAATTTCAACCTCAAGCTTGGCTTGTACGAATTAGCTGAGACAGCTTGGCTTCATTACAGCCCTAGGCAACCTGTGGTAAGAAGAATTGACTGAACAGAAGGTAACCTTCAAACCTGATAAAATATGGAAGTCTCACCATAGGTTGGGACTCATGGAAGAGTTTAATTTCACCAACTGTAGGAGATCAAGGAATGCAATAACTGGGGAGTAAATGGCAAGTTGAACATTTAGGGACTAATCCATTGTAAGAGGCAAGTCATACACTAATTAGGTCAAAAGAAACCTTTTATCTATGTAAACCTAAAACAGGTACAGGGTGTTTGGAACATGAATATGAGCATCAACTATCTGATACAGAAAACAGGTATGATGTAGATATGGAACCCTATAGCTTATAAGAAGGATTTTATTTTCCTCCAAGGGCTGGGGAACATGGAAGAGTTTAGTTTCACCAAGGTAATTGTAAAAGGAGACTCAAAAGGTGTGCTCCATGCACTGTTGAGGAATGAGAGGAGCACACGTTTGGAGACTGGCCCATGTGATTAGGGAAATAAAGTCCTAGAACTTTCACTGAGCACCTTTCCCTTGTAGAGAAGGAAATGACACCGCATATTGGTAAAACCTGGGGTTCAGAGGGTGTACATTGGCATATTGATGTTGGGGTTGCTGCCCCAACTCAGGTCCCTCCTCTTCAACGTGGAGCTGCCTCCTTCAAGAATGAAAGAGAGGGAGAGGTAATAGAAAGAGATCCACACTTCTTCATTATTCTCAGTTCTGTACATATTTTCTTTTGTACTGATTCTTATTACATGTGACTAATTCCTCAACCAATTAACAGACTGCTGTCAACTTCACAACTTGGTTCAGTTGTTCAATTAGTTAGGTTGTTGCTGATGTGGCCTCTTCCTTTTTCATTCTAGAATATACCCTTATTCCCTTTTGTTGGCTCCCCAGTTCCCTAACAATTGATGTCACTTTAACCTTGTATTTCTTGACTTTCTCCCAACACCCCTTCTGTATTGTGTACTCCTTTGTCTTGTTATGGTGAAATTGAACATAAAATAATAACAGTAATGACCTCTAGCATGTTTAAGTCCATTTTAGTTCATTGCCTTATCCTAAGTAAAATTAAACATAAAAAACATTAAGAATAGGAGAGCTCCATCATAAGAAACAAGTTTACAAGATGCTTCAGCAAAATAGACAGGCAATGTTAAGTTGATACTGATATGACTTTAAGAATCTGATATGTACAAGGTTATCAACTTGAGAAATAGGATTCCAAGATCTGGCAATTATGTTCTTCATTCTCATGTTTTATAATATGTTTTAGTATCACATTAATCATTCAATAATTGATGGACATTAACACAAATTAAATATAGAAGCATAAATCAATGCAAACAACATTCAACAATTACATAAGTTTTAGTTAATTAATTGAACTGTTATTAAAGAAAATTGACTATACTGATTATGTAGAGAACATTGATGTGGGCCCCACAGCCGTGGTCCCACTCTGTCCGTAGGGTAGAATGTATCTAACCACAGCTGTGGTCAATTTGTTATTCTGTTATTCCTAGTTGCTATTTATTTTTCAGTTTTATATTGTTTGTTATGTGTTAGCAGTTATGATGTAAACACCAAGGGCAGATATGTCCTTTCATGTAACTAGCATAACATATATATATTAAATTAAAGTGGTGGCAGCAGAAGATTGACATTCTGTTCTTCTCCTCAAAATCTGTGTTCTACTGCTCTCTCACCACTCTTTCTTCTACTTCTTCTTCACTTTCTCTTCTCATCGAATCTGAAACTTCTTAGTGATCAAGACTGATAGCAGTCTTGAACACCTACATGGTATCAGAGCCAAGTTAGGGTTTCTCATGTGAGCCTAATATCAGCCGACCACATGAGAATCTCCTAGGATTGGAAGCTGAAAAGGAGGAGTTCGTAGACTGATTCTTGGAGATTGCCAGAGGTGCTAGCAGCTATTGGAAACTTGCTAGGGTTGCAAAGTGGTGGTGGTCAGGAAGGATCAGAGAAGACTAGGGTTTGGGTAACCCTAGAAGGCAGCGAACAAATTTTCCTTGTAAGTTATTTACTTTCTAAGAGAAGTTCTATCAAAGAAGATAGGTTGGACCTATCTGGAGGGGAAGACCGAACCATTCTAGGTTTTTCTCTCTTCAATTCACTAGGGTTTTACAGCAAACCCTGGACTGAACTGTCTCAACTGTGTTTCTCTCTACTCTAGGGTTTGAAAGTGATCTTGTGGCAAGCCCTAGTGTTTGACTGAACCCTGTGATCTACCTAGAGCTACCCTTAAGTTTATTGGTAGGTCTGATCAGATTCTAGGGTTTCTTATTAACCCTACTGCAAGCCTATCTATACAGTTCTGTTTGGGTTGTGCAACTGAATTGCTTACTTAAGGACTGATTAAACCCTACTGCAAGCATATCACATTTTTTTAAGCTGTTCTCAGAGTCCCAAGGGGTTAGAGCTCTACGGACAGCTACTACTGTGTTGGCTAGTTAGTTTCAGATCAGAATTATCTCAGTTTTGTGCACTTACACTGAGAATACAGATCAGGCCTATATCGTTTTGATTGAGATTGGTAGTTCAAGTGCTGTTTGATGGGTGGTCAGATTACGACCGTAAAGTTTGATGGATCAAACTATTTGGAATGGGCCCAATCAGCCATGATGGCTATTGGTGGAAGAGGTAAATTAGGGTACCTCTTGGGAGACATGAAAGAACCTCCCAAGGGAGACCCGACATATACCAAGTGGATGCAAGAAAACTACTTGGTTATGGCATGGCTATGTAATTCTATGCAGCCTCATATTAGCCGGAATTATTTGTGGGAAAAGACAGCTAAGGAGATATGGGATGTTATGAAAGAAACTTATTCCCAACCCCTTAATGTTGTCAGAGCATATTAATTGAAATGTGAAGTGAAAAATCTTAGACAAGGAGAGAGACTGGTTTCAGTATATTTCTCTACTTTGCAATCCCTGTGGCGTGAGATTGATCACTTAGAGACTCTTGAGTGGGAGAGTCCCAGAGATGCACAGATATATAGAAAGCAGGTTGAGACAAACCGGGTATTTGAGTTTCTGGCAGGCTTAAATTCAGATTATGATATTGTCTGGCAACAGATTTTGACTAGACACAGTGTGACTCTCTCTCAGGCATACTCATTTGTACACAGTGAAGAGACCAGAAGGAAGGTTATGATGCAACCTCAGCCACCCACACCAGCCTTTATAGTGGTTACACCCGAATCAGGGGGTGATTTAGAGAAGGACAGGAGGAAGGAAGACAAGAAGGATGTGGCATGTGAATATTGTAAGAAGCCCAAACATACAAAAGAGACATGTTGGAAACAACATCCTCACTTGGTTCCTGCGAAGTTGAGAAACAAGAAGGGCACTGCTCATGTAGCCGTGAACACTGATTCAACATCCTCGTCTGGCACAAAAGGAACATCTTTGGAGACCTTAGCTACAGTTCGGGCTGCCCTAATACAGATAGAAAAGGAAGTTGGAAATTCAGCTCAGCCACCGTAACCTCCATCAGCCCCTGCCACATCTGCCTTCGCCCATTTAGGTACTCGAGCTTCAGCCTATCATGCCTCAACTCCAAGTACTACTGAACCTTATTGGGTAATAACTTAGGTGCATCTGATCACATGACTAGCTTGCCTTCATTGTTTACTACTTACCATTTGTCTTCTGGTAGGGATAAGGTATCTATTGCTAATGGCTCCCTAGTTCCTATTTTTGGGAAGGGTGACATCAAGCTTTTAGATACTATCTTCCTGTCATCTGTCTTGCATGTTCCTAAGCTTGATACTAACCTTCTTTCAGTCAGTAATATCACCAAGCATATGAACTGCTCAGTAACCTTCTTTCCTAACCGATGTGTTTTTCAGGACTTGGAGACGTAGAAGGTGATTGGGACTGGCCGTGAGGCGAATGGGATCTATCCGCTCGGGGAGCGGTTCTGTCAGGGAGAGTCAGTTGAGAAGATGTCTTTTGTTTCTCAGAGTGTGAGTCCGGTTATGTTTTGGCATAACCGATTAGGTCATTTGTCTTTTCGATCTTTACAGAGTCTGTTTCCTGCTTTATTTGAGTCTATTGAGTTGTCTTAGTTACAGTGTTAAAGCTGTGAGTTTGCTAAGCATTGTAGAAAGCCTTATTTATTGAGTAATAAAAGGAGTGATAATTCTTTTGATATTGTGCATATTGACGTTTGGGGGCCTTATCATATCCCTTCCATGGGTGGGTACAGATATTTTTTGTTATTTGTTGATGACCATACCCGTTTTTCTTGGGTTTATCTCATGCGTTCACGAGATGAGGTACCTTCCCTGAATCAAAATTTTCACCAAATGATCCTAACCCAGTTTGACGCCAAGATCAAAGTTCTCAGATCTGATAACGCAAAGAAATACTTTGCTAAATCATTGACATCTTATCTTCTTCATCATGGGGTTATCCACCAGAGCTCTTGCCCTCATACACCTCAGCAGAATGGAGTTGCCGAAAGGAAGAATAGGCACATTTTGGAAGTGGCTAGAAGCCTCATGTTTACTTCCAATGTTCCTATTCGCTTCTGGGGTGATGCTATCTTCACGACGGTATACCTTATTAATCGAGTTCCTTCCAAGGTCCTTGATATGCGATCTCCTTTTTCCCTTCTACACCCACGTGAGGACTTGTTTTCAATTCCTCTTAAGACATTCGGTTGTACTTGCTTTGTTTAGCTTCTCGGACCTCATCACTCCAAGTTCAAACCCAAAGCTTCCAAATGCATCTTCCTTGGTTATGCACAAACTCAAAAGGGTTATTGCTGCTATGATCCTGTCTCTGGGAGGAAGTTTGTCTCCATTGATGTCACTTTCTTTGAGGGAACACCCTATTATCCTCGGGTTTCCCCTCAAGGGGAGAGCAGTGAGTGTGGGGGTTTGAGTTCTTGTCTTCAGGGGGAGAGCAATGAGAGTGGGGCAGTTCCTTTACCTATTCCATTGGGTGATGAGAGCTACAATGGTGAGGGTAGTTAGAGGGATCAGGAGTTAAGGGAGAGCTGCAATGGTGAGGGTGGTCAGAGGGATCAGGAGTTGCGGGTTTATCACAGGCGGTGCATGCAGGTTGATCATGATCATCAGCAGTCCAGGCCAACTCCAATCTCATCTGCAGCTCTAGGTCCAGATACTACAGTCCTAGAGCCCACAGAGACTTCCCCTACAGATGATCTTGACCTTCCGATTGCAGTCCGTAAAGGGAAACGACATTGTACCACATCCACAACCCACTGTATTTCCCATTTTTTATCCTATGATCGCCTATCTCCTACCTATAGGTCCTACCTTAGTTCCATTTCCAATGTCCCTATTCCAAGAACAGTGCAAGAAGCCCTATCCGTCCTTGAATGGAAAGATGCAATGCAAGTTGAGATGGATGCCTTGTTCAAAAGCAACACCTGGGAGGTAGTTGATTTGCCCAAAGGAAAAAAACCAGTTGGATGCAGATGGGTATTTACGGTGAAGCATAATGTAGATGAATCTATTGAGAAGTATAAAGCTCGGTTAGTTGCAAGAGGGTTTACACAGACTTATGGCATAGATTACTTGGAGACCTTTGCATCGGTAGCCAAGATGACTACTATTCGAGTCCTATTGTCCCTTGCAGCAAGTCACACTTGGCCTTTATACCAAATGGATGTGAAAAATGCCTTTCTGAATGGAGATCTGCAGGAAGAAGTTTACATGCGCTTGCCTCCTGGATTCTATGATGCAGAAATATGTAAGAAGGTCTACCGGCTCAACAAGGCTTTGTATGGTTTGAAACAGTCACCTAGGGCTTGGTTCGATAGATTCAAACTAGCTCTTGTGAAGTTTGGTTATGTACAGGCCCAGTCAGATCATGTCCTATTCATCGAGAGGGTGGAGTCCTCTTTGACATTACTGGCAGTATATGTTGATGATATTGTGGTCACAAGGAATGATAGCCATGAGATTGAGTCTCTTAAACAGCTTCTTCATCAAGAATTTGAGGTGAAGGACCTTGGTGTACTCCGATATTTTTTGGGTATTGAGGTTGCTAGATCCAAACAGGGGATCTTTATTTCTCAGAGGAAATATGTCCTAGACCTGTTGGCAGAAACTGGAAAATTAGGTATCAAGCCTGCAGATACACCAATTGAACAGAACCACAGGATTAGTGCCGAGAGTGGGGAGCTTCTTGAAGACAAAGTTATATTCCAACAATTGGTAGGAAAGATCCTATATCTCTGCCTCACTCGGCCAGATATTACTTATGCTGTTAGTGTTGTCAGTCAGTACATGCATTCTCCTAGAACCGCACATCTTCTTGCGGCAGAAAGAATCTTAGCCTACTTGAAGAGATGCCCAGGTAGTGGTATACTATTCAAGAACAACAATCACATGAAGGTGGAGGTCTATACGAATGCTGATTGGGCTGGGAGTGTTGATGACAGAAGGTCTACCTCAGGATATTGTGCCCTTGTGGGAGGAAATCTTGTCTCTTGGAGAAGTAAGAAACAAAGTGTTGTCTCCCGGTCAAGAGCTGAAGCAGAATATAGGTCCATGGCCAACGGAGTGGCTGAAATCCTATGGCTAAGATCTCTACTTGAGGAGTTGGGTATTGAGTATGAGAAGCCCCTGATGCTGTACTGTGATAATCAAGCCGCCATTAATATAGCACATAATCCAGTACAGCATGACAGAACCAAACACATTGAAGTTGACCGCCACTTTGTACAAGAGAGGGTCTCATCTGAAGAAGTATGCCTCCCTTACATCACATCCAGTATGCAACTAGCAGATATCCTCACTAAAGTTGTATCAAGAAAGAAGCTAGAAGCGGATCTATCCAAGTTGGGAATGATGAACATATACTCCCAACTTGAGGGGGAGTGTAGAGAACATTGATATAGGCCCCACAGTTGTGGTCCCACTCTGTTCGTAGGGTAGAATGTATCTAGTCACAGTTGTGGTCAATTTGTTATTTTGTTATTCCTAGTTGCTATTTATTTTTCAGTTTTATATTGTTTGTTATGTTTTAGCAGTTATGATGTAAACACCAAGGGCAGATATGTCCTTTCATGTAACTAGCATAACATATATATATTAAATTAAAGTGGCGGCGGCAGAAGATTGGCATTCTGTTCTTCTCCTCAAAATCTGTGTTCTATTGCTCTCTCACCACTCTTTCTTCTACTTCTTCTTCACTTTCTCTTCTCATCGAATCTGAAACTTTTTAGTGATCAAGACTGATAGCAGTCTTGAACAGCTACAGATTACATAAGAGATTACAAACTTACAATTCATTCCTAAAATTTAGCTTAAGAATTTGTGATTTCTTAGCTACATGTTATGGGCTCTGCTTGGAGATGATTCCCTCATGAATGTGTGAGTTGTGTAGGTATTAGTATGTAAACAGTAGGTTTCCTTGGGTTTTAAGAAGTCCATGTAACATAGCACTGCCAAGTTGAAAGGTACTTTTTCTTATGATCAGGGTGATTAGTGAGAGATGAATTCATGGCTGCTATTGTTGGGGAGCAAAAAGCTAAGGATTTGGGAATTACAAGGCTGATTGTTGAAGGGGACTCGAAAATAGTCATTGATTGGTTGAAAAAAGAAGAGGTATTATGGAAATTCAGAAACGAATTCAGGAGGTTCAAGTTGCTGTCAAGACAATTGCAAATTCATGTAAGATGGATTCAGAGGTTTGCTAATGGTTTGGCGGATGGATTAGCTAAGGAGTATATAGACATCATTTGTTTTGGGCTCAATGTTAATAGGGTGGAGGATCTTTTTGTTGTAAAGGGTTTTTCTCCCAACAACTTCTTGTTGTATTCTCTTTTTGTTTAAGTCTTAATAAAATTTCTTGAGTTGCTGATAAAAAAATATCTCTTTTTCTTATGAATGCTGAAAGATCATTTGTTCACCATTGTTATTAAACTAAAGAAATAATCAGATGTACATCACAACCTATGGTATATTAGTCAACAAGAGCTTGTACAAATGCAATTCCTCAAAGTTGACTAAAATCTCAATCTCATCAAATTATTGATCTTGACAAAGCATGTATTACTGTAATTTGCTGGACAAGCACTGGATAGGCAGGTTGACAAGACAAGGAATCCACTTGCATATAAATACATTAGACAAAGTGTAAAAGAGAATGGTCACTACACAACAGACTCACCATCATACCTGATGAGCAAACACACGGGCCATAATAATGTACGAGCA
Organism: Nelumbo lutea; assembly: GCF_056320005.1. NCBI lineage: Eukaryota > Viridiplantae > Streptophyta > Magnoliopsida > Proteales > Nelumbonaceae > Nelumbo > Nelumbo lutea. Next base: position 119,154,724 of record NC_142684.1, read on the forward strand.
ACATCACGTGTTTCCTCTCGCTTACCCATCTGGATATCATCTGGTCCCAAATATATGGCATGGCCACCTAACAAAAGAACCCTGTCTCAAATGAAACCCGAGTTCTCATGGATGGCTTTGCAAAGATCATTTCCATTGTCTTCCCTTTAAATGGGAGAAATATCCATTCCCCTGATTTCAGCAAAGCTTTGATCTCACTGGCTTGATTGAGGATCTTCAGAATAGTGGCTTTGTCAAAGTCGCTTATATGCAGAAAGTCCTTGATATCTGTTTTTGCTGAAATGGAAACACAAGCATCAAAACTAAATCTAGTCAATCATTTGTTAGGTTCACACGGAATTGATTTTTCATAAGGATCTTATTGTGGATGGTTGCATCTATAGTTGTACCAATAATACTGAATAGAGAAAACTCCAACAAAAGTCAAGTATAGGCACTTTTAATAGTCATAGAAGTAGACATTTTTATTTGAGGAAACTAGGTGATGCATTAGAGGCAGCAATACCAATTACATGACAATAGATGTAGTGCAGACAGGGTTATAGGTCCAGGGATGGGGCATGTATTTAAATATGGATCTGCTTATACATTGGCACGGAGATATCATCCAAAGTCATCAATAATGAAAAAGCTTTGGCTCCTTTCAAGGACAGAATGCTCCATTTGATGGTGGATAACAAACTGGCATTGTTGATATTTGAGAAAACCTTAAACTTCTGATGATGACATGGATGATGTGGCTTTGTAATCCACCATCAAAAGGAGCATTCCCTCCTTTTTAAAAGGAATGAAAGTGGACTCTCAATATAGAGCAAATAAAATATGGCTACATATATGGTATTTGGACAAACCATTTAACTAGCCCTAATTATCATTAGAAATCACAGCTGTTTGATCTAACTTCTTTCTTCTGTACTTCTGATCATATCCTTCTAGCAATTCCAAATATAAATAGAATGTTTTAGATGGTTAGATTCATGCCATTGAGATGATTCTGGCCGATAATATTTTTCAGTAATCAGTACCCAAAAGAATGCTCTCTTTGACACTGCTGCTTTCTACTAGTCCCAATTATCATTAGATATCACAGCCGTTTGATCAAACACCTTTCATCTGTACTTCTGGTCATACCTTTCTAGCAATTCCAAATATAATGATAATTGGTCAGATTCATGCTATTGAGATGATTCTGGCCAATAATATTTTTCAGTAATCAGTACCCAAAAGAATGCTCTCTTTGACACTGTTGCTTTCTACTACCCACCAAATGATGTAGCGAATCAACATCAAGCTACATTAGCTTACTGATCTAATGAACATGCACCTAAGCTACATTAGCTTACTGGTCTAATAAACATGCACCAATGCCAGATCTAAGCTTTCACCATGAATGAATGGTTCATACTCTAACTCGTGCACCAAAAGTATACAGATTACGTAGAGCTTCGAAAACACAATCTAGTAGTTCTGGGTTCACGTTTCCATCCAATACCCTGCCTTATAATACATGTAAACACGGAACTCGGGAGATGAATTGTGATCATTTCTCATAAAAATTTGTGATTGTTACCAAATCTTAACTCTTTGAACTCAAATAGCAGATGTTGAAGCTTACTCATATAAATGCAGACACTAGCAATAAGATTAGGATGTCTTCTCCTCTTTAATCTCTGAGAGTCGAAGCAGGTAACCTCATTTTATGCTACATCTAGAGCATATACACTTCATTTCAATTCGATTTATCTCAAACAACAAGAATGGGGATGCTGGATAAATGATGCTGACAACGCTAGCACAGTAACAAGTTGCACAGAAGAGAACTTAAATTTGAGAAAAACTAAAGAATCTCGATAAAGGACAAAAAAAGGACCTTTCCCACCAACGGAAGAAGAGACTGAAGGTGCAACAGAGGAGCTCTGGCAGGAAATACGGCCATGGAGAGCCGGAAATCCGGCATGAGAAGACAGATATGCAGGAAAATTTTCCCTTAGAGAGCACGGGACGCCGAAGAATTTGTCGAGAGTGACACGAGAAAGACGTGGTGGTGTCTGATCGAACAGAGCAGTTGCAAGAGATCGCGGCCATCATTGCTGGTTTGGTAAAACCCCTGAGGTTTCTTCCGATGGCTTATTATACCGGCGAAGTTTCAAATAAAAGGTTTCCGTGAGACTACGAGGATTTTCTCCGGTTCTCCCATTCAGACAACATTAATATGTACAGCGTTAATATATACAAAATAATACAAAATAAAAGATTTTATACTTTACATATTTACATCATTTTCTAATTTCTGTTTATAAAATAATACATATTTGCATTAGACGGTTTAGATCATTTTCTAATTTTTTTTTCTTTTTTTTTTTTTTGTTTTGTTTCATGGGACTACACAACAGGGTAGCCCATTCCCTTTCCCTTAACCTCTCCAACCCCCGTGGCAGCGGAATTTGATCCTAGGTGGGTTATTTACATGGAATTTAGGCATTAATCTTGAAGGATCACACACCAGTTTTAAATTTTTAAGGGCTAGGGTTAAGGTTGCGTTAAGTAAATCTGAAATATGAAGTCTAGAAAAGCAAAAAAAAAAAAAAAAAGAAAAAACTCTAAAAGCATTTAGTGAAAAATATAATAGAGTTGTTCCTGAATGCTTTTACATCTAAAAAAGTTGTGCTTTATAAATTCAATCTTCAAGATATTATTTAAATAAAAATAAAAAAAAATATTAAAATAAAATGATATTATAAAAAATAGTACAAAAATAACAAATAATATGATAAAAATAATAAGTAATATTAATAAAAATTAAAAATAATGTTAAAAATGATAAAATAGTAAAATTTATTATAAATATAATAAAAATATATAAAAAGAAATAATAATGGTAATAAAAAAATAAATATATAAAAAGATAATTTATTAATAACTAAAATAATATAAAATATAATAGAGAGATTTGAAAATAGTAAAATAATGTAAAAAAGATATAAGAGTAAAAATTATCATAGATATAATAAATAATAAAAATAATATAAATAAATAGTGTAAAACAATAAGGGATAATTTTGAATAATATAAAATAAATAATATTAAGATAGGGGATAACTTTGGTTTTTTAAAAAATTTAAAAGAATACCGTTGGAATTCAATTTTCATGTGCTACCTTCAAATCCGCTCGGAGGTAGCTTAGCATCTGAAATATTCGTATCCGACTGCTCCATTAAGAGGCATAACTGAACAACCACCAAATACCGAAAAGCAAAATTTTTAGTGTTCAGTGGTCAATGTGGCGTTACCAAATGCCACCTAAGTTCCAATAAACACTTATTTTGGGCCGAAAGGTTTGGGGCCACACCAATAAGTAAATTGTTTGACTTTAAGAAATAAGTCTGAATATTCTCAAGAAAAAGTGCTTATTTGAGATTTTCAAAATTTTGAACTTATTTTTAAGTGATTATTCAACAAATGCTTATTTCTTTTCTGGCCTATCTTGACCGGCCATGACATTTTTTTTATTCAAAAGGCAGCTTTGTTTACTTATATATTTGAAGCCTACATGAGGTGACCTATGGGATTGATAATGTACAAATAGGCGAGCTTTACATGCCAAGTAAGCTAATATATGCGTAGTTTGATTGTTTTCTCTGTTTATATATAGGGGTAGCATGTCCCCTCATATCACCCATACAAATGAAAGCCAAGGGACCCGGAAGATTGTTTAAATCAAGCCATGAGTGGATGAGAGTGCTGCATTAGCTAATTAGTCCAGTACTTGATTTCCATTTAATTGCATTTTCAACTCCAAGCAGTACCTTACAATGGTTTGAGTTGTTCTTTTATGATGATGGGGTTGTTGATGAAGTTTGCCGCCAAATTATGAGCCTTCCAAGCTGCCCAATCTCAGCTAGATTGATGGAAACAGCCCCCAAGATGTAAGCTTTTAGTCCACTACCTCTCCAAGATGGTTTCTAGCAATAGTTGCAACAATTAGGGGTGGCAATTTTTCACCCAATTCACCCAGTATCTAACACGCCCATTTACTTGGCGGGTTGTGTGATCAACACGTCACCCAATCTGTCCATTTAAATGGGTTGGGTTGGGTTGGGTTGTGGATAACCGTTGGGTAAAACATTATAGACATTAGTATTAATTCCTTAGCATTTTCTTTTATTTTTTTCATTTGAATTAAGTAATTTATAATTAATGCATTAATTTTCTATTAATTATTGACTAAATTTAGTTGTCTTAAATCAACACACTTCACCCAACATAAATCCAAATCAATTTGACCCAAGTCCGGACCAGTTCAATGCGGTTTGACCTGATCCAAAATATACCAATCCGGGTCGACCTGAATCCGAAATAGACCTCGGATGGGATGGCTCGATACCACTTACTTTGCCCAGTTTGGGTCGTCTGGTCCAATCATTATTCACACAGTCCGGCTTGACCCGGTACAAGCTGATCCGGGTCAACCCAAACCCGAAATAGGTAAGACTGGGTGGGGTCCAAACCCTAAACCGCCTTGCTTGCTTTGCCTAGTGTGGTCCATATCCGTACGATCCGACCCGAATTCGGCCAAGTCTGATTTACTTCTTTTGACCCACTTTGGGCCAATCAGTTCGGCCCTAAAGTCGTGCACAAACTTGATATGAGCTGACCTAAGTCAATCCACCATTTGACTGCCCCGGTCTGGTCTAGTCCAACTAGATAGAACTATCCCGGTCGGGATCTAGCATGACCAAACTGAACCAGTCTGATCGGGGTCTGGTCCAACCGAACTGAACTAGTTTGGGCGAGGTCTAGTCCGACCAGACTGATCCATATCTGAACGGTTCAACCACTCTTGAACTTGGTGTGATTACCTCGAAAACAATCCAATTAGATAGTTCAAATTGGTTTGACCGGTTTGAGCCTATGTGGTTCATCAAATCCGAAACCCGAACATAGTTAAATGGCTTTGCTGCTTGTATAAGCATAACATGCACGTAATGTGATTTGAACATTCACCACTTGTGTAAATAACAACTACTATTACCACTAAGCTATGACTAATTTATTTGTTAAAAAGGAGTTAGTTTTTTGTTTTAAGTACATAAGTATAAGATTAATGGGTTTGGGTGGGTTTGATTGGACTAAAGCGGGTTTAGGTTGAACCCAACCCATTTAATTTTATATAACTAAGTTGTTAACAGGTTGGCAGGTTAAATGGATTGGGTTGAAATTTAACCAAAACCAAACCCACCCCAACCCAACCTGCCCAATTGCCACCACTAGCAACAACGCTCATCCCACTACAAGAGCGAGAGGCATCAAAATTTATTTTAATGGTGTTGAAATTTGGAACTTTCCAAACAATGAGCTTCCACAATTTTTGTTGAATAAGAGAATTTTTCTTTATGAAAATTTTGTTTTTCCTTTGAGCATTTAAAATTCTCTCCAAAATCATTTGAGGGTGGTACAAATATTATTAAAATTCTTTTGATTTCTATTCTCTCAAATATTCCACAAAATAAATACATATTTCTCTATATTATTGAGACCACCACTTAGGTCACTAGTTCTGCCTTATCCCACCAATCAACAAGAGAAGAATTAGTATCATTTGAGTTAATTATGGAAGAGGATAATATTCTCCAAATTTGTTTGGCAATTTAACAGTTCTTGAAAATATATGGTCAATATCTTCTTCCTCCCTACAACAACCCCATCAATGTTAAAACCTTTGTTTTGAATGAAAGTTTTTGTTGGGAGTTTTCTTTTAAGGAAAAGATACATGGAAGTTTTTAGTTTGGGGGGACAGTTTAGGTTCCACACCATTGAATTCCAGCTACGGTTGTTATTTTCGTTAAGTTTCAACTACATTTCATTTTATAAGTTGAACTAATTGAGAATTTCCCATCAACATTTAGTCTCTAAATTAATTTATCTTCTCTTGAATCTGAGGAAAATTTTCCAACCAAGCTTTGCTAAATTCACTTCATTGACCCAATGGAAATTTTTTAAACCCAATCCACCCCAACATTTTGGAGAGCAGACCTTCTTCCACTCAATAAGGTGGAGGGGTTTCTTATTATTTGAGTTTGACCAAAGAAAATTTCTTTGGTACTAGTCAATTTCATTAATGATGTTTTGGGGCAGTTTAAATGATCTCATAAGAAACTAGGGCATCATAGTGCTAGAGGCATTAAGTAGAATTATCCTATCAGCCAGAGTTATCCTTCCATCCAGTCAATTTGTTGCAAACTTTTTCTCTCAGACTCGTGAACGTTTTCTTTGTAACTCGGCCATTTATAACCAGAGCACCCAAGTAAGTGTTAATGTTCGTTTGAATTGGGATTCTCAAAATTCTTGCCAAGATTTTTTGAAACTTATTCGGTTATTTTTTGAGATTTGGATAGTTGACTTAGTAAAACTATTGTCCTGAGGCAACTACATACTTTGAGAGAATTTCTTTAATTTTTGGACATGTAGGGATAGTACTTTCAGCAAAATTAAGACAACCATCTACAAATTGTAAAGTCGGAATTTTAGGACTATTTTTTGTTACTTTACACCCAATGTGACTTTCTATATTTTCTGATTCTTTCTTAAGCTTTCTTGCTAAAGGCTCAACATAAAGGACAAAAATGTAAGGGGGTAAAGGACCCCCCTGTCTAATCCCCCTTGAAGGAGTAAATTCTCTCGTTGGACAACCATTTGTCAGAACCTGGTAAAAAAATTGATCTGATACATTCCATAACCCAATCCAGCCATTTGTTGTGGAATCCAAATTTTGTCAGCACTTTTTTCTAAAAAATTCCATATAAGTTTGTCATAAGCCTTTCTTCATACAAACCTTGTAGGCCAACATTCATATTTTTCCTTTTTCCTTCTTATCTCATGTGCAATTAGAATACTATTATTTATTTGTCTATTAGGAACAAAGGCACTTTGATAGGGAGATATTATTTTGTCAAGGAATGGCTTTATTCTATTCACAAGAATTTTTGAGATAATTTTGTAAATTACGTTACACAAACTTATACTCTAATGATGAAGATGTTTAATCCATGTAGTAGGCGTGAGTTTGTTCTACAAAAATGGATATTAGCTGCATAGAGCCACTGTAGATAGCTAGATTGTCGACTGACGACTTGAAGCTGCCTTTAAACCATCTAACATGGCTCTTAGCTTAGCCTCATAGGGGCTGATGGCCCAGCTTGGATTCCCTTCATATATGGTTTGCAATCCTTGTGCTTGTTGGAAGATGAATGAGCACCATAAACAACTTCTTAAGTGATCACATGAGTCATCAATCTACAACGTTGTTGTGTTGGGTGGAGGCCTTATGTTGCATATAGACATGGCAGGAGATGTACTAGAATGGTGATCATTCTAATGAAAGTATGTACGTCACTTTGCTATGACTTCCCAGGGGGAGACGTAGATTTTCAAATATTCTCTTGTTTCTAATTAGATTCCTAAATTAGGTACAGTAGAGCACAACCCCTTCCAAAAGAGTCTTTTGCCACTGGTTTGGGATGAGAGAGTGTAATGTTTTTGTACCGATGGAGTAAAATTTTGTGGGTAGGTTGATTAGTAATCCAGTCAGGGTTAATTCCCACTTGGGCCTCACACCAAATTTCTTTAGAGTAGTGGCAATGAAAGAAGAGGTGAGGGAGGGTCTCTGTGTGCTGTGAGTAGAAAACACAGTTTAACTTCGAGGGATTGAACTAGTGGCATTTTTTGTCTTTGGTTGGCAATCCCTCCCAAACAAAGAACTGGGATCTATAGGGAATCTTTGGTTTCCAAACAAAGACCGGTCATTTCATTTTAAAAGTTCCTATACTATACCTATTTGAAATATGTGTTTTTTCACCAAATTCTCATGAGAACTTATTAGAATAAGAATGTGCTCAATACTCATTTATTTTTCATATAAGTACTCCCAAACTCTACCTTGATCAGGATTCAAAATCTGGGCTAAATTGAATCATTGGAGCACGGTTTTGAATAATCTAGATTAGTTGCACTTGATGGTTGTATTAGGGATATTTAATAAATAATAATGCCCAAATACAAAAAAAAACAATAATAATGCCCCACCTTAGTCATACATGAAATAGTTATACAAGTATGGGAGATGTTCTTGATGTGCGATTGAGATATGTTGTGAGGTCGGTTTGAGGAGTGCTCCATGAGGACACGGAGCAGATCCCAATTCATCATACATGTGGAGGGAGACGTGGGAGTGATTCTTGGGGCATATACAACTACCATGAGGCATCATCATTGGTCAAACAAATTAGTGCAACTAATCCAGGCTTCGCTTCTCAAGAAAGGGGGCTACCAATGGGGGAGTAGAGGGTGACACATTTTCATATTTCATAAGATCTCAGATCTCTTACAAAAAACTATCCCACATCCATGCACACATGACACTACCGCCATATATAGAGATGTCTCCTTTGTCCTTTATAGGAGATGTGGGAAGTGGGAACAATATGTGGGCATGGATATTCCCTAAGGCCCTAGCCCAAGGTTTGGTTTATCATTAATGCTTGAAAGAGAGAAAGGGTGGAGGAATAAATGGATTAGACTTTTCATATGGCAGTCTAAATATGAAGCCAAAGCATTTCTTTGTGTCTTAATCATTTCTTTTCTTTTTTCTCCATCGGGCTATACAACAGGGGATGAGTTATCCCCTAAACCCCTAAACCCCCAAACCACGTGCAAGTGGGATTTGATCCCAAGTCTCCGCTACAATCAACAAGAGACCTTATCAACCAAATAATTGGTACTTATTGTGCCTTAATCAGTTTAAATAGTGTTTTTAACCCATCATTAGTCTAGAATCTAGGTGGTCGCATATTTGAATATGCCACTGAATGTCAAGACAGTTCAGTTTAACTACTTAAAACATGCCAATAGAGAAAAACCTGTTAGCCAATAAAAAAACGTTAATCCCAAACATTTTAACCACAAAAACTTTTGATTATTAGGGGCAGGAATTATCATAACATCAATTTAGTCATAACATTTTAGTAATTAAAACAAAAAATTAAGATTAAAATATGTCCACTCTAAACACTTTAAGAGAAATAAATACATCTCACAAATGAATCATCTTTTCCTTTATTTTTTTTTTGTGAAATTCTCAAGCATATAGGGATGTAAAAGCTAAAAAGAAAGAAAATAAGACATTATTCTATCACATTAACAATTAGGACAATTTTGCATAAAAGAACTAGGGGCTATAATTTGTAAAACACCAAGAGAGAGGTCTTTTCAAATGTGTTTTACTCTTCAAGAATGTTAGAGTGAATATAGATAGAAGAGAATGACTACTAGATTCATCTCCCCCATAGGAGTGGATTTGAGCTAAACTGATATGAATTCGACTCAATAAAAAACAATAGGTCTAAGTCTAATGAGCTGGAACTTGATTCGAGTTTGAAATGCTAGATCACATTTGGCTTGGCTCAAAAGCTCATATGTTTGAGCTTAGCTTGGCTTGAGTGGGAATCCACTAATAAAAAAATTAAAAAATATATAGACCTTATAAAAAATTAAGCACAACTCAAAATGTACACACACACACACACACACACACACACACACATATATCTATATATATATATATACATATAAAAAATCAAAAAGCATATACATGCATGTATTTATGTATGTATGTATGTGTCTGTGTGTGTATAAGCTCGAATTGGCTCAGCTTGAATCACGTTTTTCTTGAGCCAATCTTTAATAGCTCGAGAAAAGTTCGATTCATGTCCACCCCTATTCTTGGTTTCCTCCTCTAGGGTCTAGTAACTTGCTCCAAGACTCCAACCCTAAACTTGAAAAGAGAATAGATGGTTTGAGTGGTCCGTTTAGTTTTCAAGGATCATGTTTGTCATTGGTCATATTAGAAAAAAAATAAGGGCATAAGAATCACTTCTCATCATTTCAGTTTTAGCTTTAAGTAGGTCATGGAACATGGATGTCATTATAGACCCCCTACTATTCTACTTGAGTGGGGGCAATTGTGAAAAAATTTAAATTCTTTCATTGTTATATAAAAAAGTTTCAAGTCTTGATGGGGGCAATTTCCACACTGACATATACATAGATATGCCAATGCACTAAACCATCCAACCTGGTTTATAAGTCATAGTTCATAATACCATTGGTCAATCATAATGTTGTTTCTTTTTTAATATTTTAATAATGTTTAAAAATCGTTTATACATTGAATTAGTTTGTCACCCTAATGATTAATGTGGAGACTATAGGCTTTTGTCTCTTGCAAGCACTATTAAATATGCATGTGTGTTGTACATGGCAACCTCAGATAACATTATAACAATAATAATTTCAATATTCTTCTAGAACCAAGGTTTAAAGTATCAATAGGGCGTATCAGACTTTAAAATCACACGCTTTTATCTTTTTACCTTTTTTTTCAGACATGTTTAGAGAGGTCAATATAAGTCTTGGCTACCCCCTGATACAAGTTTTACCCCAAACCTCCCTATATTTCGTATATCACTGGATCATCGTTATAATATATATCAATCGATATGGGCTGATACATTACGAAAATTTGATCCTTGATCAGAACCCATTAAAAAGAAGTATTCATTAAAATCACCGCCAATCAACCCACTAAAAAGAAGTACTCATCGTTACAATACATATCAGAAAAACTTACAACCAATCAACTAGTATCATAAAAAAGATGACCAGTCAGGGGTATTCATTAAAATTCACATGGAACTTTGATTGGTCAAAGCTCTTTCAGTACCATGTTTTTTTTGGTATCTTAGGTTTTCCCTAAAAAAGATAGGTAATCAAAGCATGGTGTGTGTTGGTGGATTTAAATTTTGTATTTCATTTTCATTATTAATAAAAGTACTTCTTATTTATTATATTTATTTTTATTTAATATGATAAATATAATATTAGACATGTGTCCAATTTTTGTATTTTCTATAATTTTTTTATTTCTATATATATATTTTTTGAGTTTTTATTATATAAGGGTCATTTACTAGAACACTCTCTATAGTTTCACATATTTACTTAAACCTACCTTTAAACCTACCTATATTTTGTATTTTACTAATACACCCCTTATACTTTGCAACCTATTTACTTAATCAACTTTCATTAAGAACTATTTGTTTTTCCATATGAAAAGAGTAACATGATCACCTAAACTGAGTGGATGATATTCAAAGGTATGGATCCATGGTTGTTTATTCCAAAGTACCCCTTACACTTTTTTGTACAGACAACGAAATTGACCAAATAGAGAAAACTAAAGTGGTTGTCTATGTTTTACTAGGGAATCTTTTGATTAAGTTTATTTGAATGAATGTTAAAGGTTACTTAATTGACCTTCCATTAAATGAAAGTGGGAATGACAGTATTAAGTTGATTTGAATGAATGTTAAAGGTTAATACTGTCATTCCCACTTTCATTTAATGGAAGGTCAATTAAGTAAATTGATTAAAAACTATAGGGGATGCTTTAGTAAAACACAAACTATAGGGTAGGTTTTAGTAAATTCGTGAAACATTAGGTAGTGCTTTAGTAAATGACACATTATACAATTATGACATCATGTGTTGACCTATTTGACTTGAAAAAATGATATAGTTTTTGGGAAACTTTAAATTTTCTATTCCATTTCTATAATTAATTCTAAAAATAATTCTTTTTTACCACACTTACCTCTTTTAATATGATAAATTTATAATATCTTAGATATGCCAAAATTTTCTATTAATGTTATATATTTTATATTTCTATCTATTTTTTTAATTTTAATTTTTTAATTATGACATCATTGGTTGGCCCATTTTATCCAAACGGTTAGATTGTTATGGTGCAAGTCAAGTAAATCAAGCCAAGTTCAACCTAGACCCAACCCTATGCGTTAGGCCTAAGGTTTGAGACTAAAGTCAAGCTTGATCTATCCAACCTAGGCCAAACTTGCATTGAAACTTGATGCACTTGGGTTGGGCTCAGACTTGGGTTTGTCATCCAACCCTACAACAAAATTTGACATAAATGTATGTATGCATGTATGTTATAGTCAGACCTAACTTGGGCTCCCTAGGCCCAGTTTGAGGACCGAAAATCCAAATATGCAACCTATCTAAAATTGTGAGATGGATCAGTTTGGGCTTGGGTTAAGCCTTCCCAATTTACTCTTATTTATCACATTTATTTTTGTTTAATATGATGAATACATAATATATACTATATGCACCCAAATGTTTTTTACAAAACTCACAGATTTTTAATAATTGTTTGCATCTCTATATTTTATAATTTTTTATTATTTAATCATGACATCATGGTTTGGCCCATTTGACTTAAAAGATTGAACCATTGACCCACCACTTGAATAGGAAAATGATTTCATTTTTGGGTTAATTTTAAATTTTGTATTTCATTTCCATTATTAATAAAAAATACATCTTATTTATCATAATTATTGTTATTTAATATGATAAATATATAATATTATAGATGTACGCAAAATTTTCACAAAAAATTATAATTTTTGGCAATATTTATATTTTTATTTATTTTTGAATATTCATTTATTTGATTATGAGATTACTAATTGACCCATTTGGTTTAGATAAATGAACTACTTACCTGCCACCTAGAGGAAAGGGTGGTTTAATTTTCATATTGGTTTTGAACTCATGTTTCATATTATTAAAAAAATTAGATATAAATTTAATTAATAAACTTTATTGGTCAGAAACAAAAATACTTAAAGTAAAGTATGCAATGGGAATAAACACCTTAATGAGAGGGATTTGATATAAATGGAAGTAATGATTATTTAAATTACATTTTATGTCCATATATAAGTATGCAATGGGAGTCCATACAACGACAGGTTCGGTAAATCATAAAAAAGGCTTAATCTACTTTTTCTTAGGTGCTGCTCACAATCAGTTGGTCAATCTAACGGTCAATGCGGAGAATGTTAGACTTTATAAGTATTTAGCTTTCCAGCCCTTCTATTCTAATTTTTCTATTTTCTCTTTTGCAATTTCATATATGTTTCTTCTGATGTCCATCCAACACTGATGACTAAGATTGCCACGATGACAGGTTGGTAAATCATCACAAGGTCTTCTACTTGTTGGTTCAATCTCAATCAGTTGGTCAATCTAATAGTCAAAGTGGAGAATATAGACTCTAATATATGTTTAGCTTTCCCTTCTTTTCTATTTTCCTATTGGTCTGCCTTTTACAAGCATTAGTTTCATGTTTCACCCGACATCATGGTTACACCCGTGAGTAGGATGACCACAATGGTATAAAAAAGATTCTTTTTCTTCTTCTTCTTGTCTGTTGCCTAAATTTATATATTCAATCAATTCATCAATCTAACAGTACAGTAAAGTATAAACTAGTATTTAACTTCTCTTTCTTTTTTATGTTTCTATTGTCTTTGGCCACAATGGTTACATTGTATAAAAAAAATCGAGGTGCAGTCCACCAATAACAATGGCTACGCCATGACTACTGTCTAGGGCTGCAAGTTAGGCTGGGATAGGTCGGATTGTTTGAGGGGTCAATCTCAACCTAATCCAAAATAAAATCGGATTCAAAAATTTCAACCCTTACCCTAATCCAAACATCAACCTTACCCAATTCAATCTGATATTTTTTGCGTCGAATTGAGGCCAATCGGGGCTAAGTTGCAGCCTTATTGCTGAGTGCTGACAGGTTGTTAAATAATTTTAGAGGCTTTTCCTTTTTCTTATTCTTCTTCTTTAAGCCATGATCATCGTATTCACAGGTGTTTCTTTAAGCTTGAGTCCAATGCATTTGAAATCATTTAAGAATTCAACCAAGAGTTTATATATATATATATATATATTATGATCATCATCATTTTAATTTGATGCGCATATCATAATTCATCTTAGTTAAAAGCCAAGCTAGCACTAATTATTTCTGATACATAACAAAGTTGTTAAGCAAAGAAACACCGAAAGGAAAAAAAAAAAAAAGATGACATATGACAACCTGAAACAACCACCCAACTTGAGTCTTGGGATATATGATGGAACTGACATAAAATCCCAAGTAAAACAACCACGATAAGCAGCAGCAGCAGCCGCCTTTAATTTTCATCAATCTCAATTAATGATTTCAATCGCTTGAGTTTCCCCTTGTACTAGTACATCTTTTGCATTTTCATTGACAGGTGGTTCCACGGCGGTGGAAAGCGGGATCAATCCCTTCTCTCTCGCACATTTTACGGCCCCAACGTACATGTCCCCCACGCTATACTTGAACTCGAACCCTAGGCTTCTAATCTTTTCAGACGAGAAGCGGACGGCTTCCAAACTTTCATCTATGCCCTCGAACCTGTAATTGATGATCGCCATTAATTTCTAATTATTACTAGATCTAATCTACTGCATATATGTATAATTTTATGGGTTGTATCTATATATAATGAGTTGATGGGGATGAAGCTAGGCTTACTTGGTGGGGATGTTATATTCGGGAAATTTCTCTTTTAACATATTTGCTAGGCTATAGATGGTGGCTTGGTCAGACGAGCAAATGTATCTTCCTTTGGCTTCTGGGTGCTCAAACAAGTAAATGTGAGCGTTGCAAAGGTCATCCAAGTGCACGAATTGAACTTGCTTTAGAATTGAGTAGTGAGATTCGGTTCCTGAATGAATGCACATTAATTCAGTTAGTTACTATAATAGTGGAGTTGAATTAATGAATTGACAAGGATATCGAGTATACTTTGTGGTGAAAAGGTCGATTAGCATTAATTAATTTAATTACCAGTGATGAGGGCAAGTGCAGTTATCATGCTTGGTGGCATCGACGACATGATAAAAGGCCCAACTACAAGCGTTGGTATGATGCTGATAAAATCTATATTGTTTTCCTCTGCAAATTCCCAGGCTGCTTTCTCCGCCAGTGATTTGGAGACAAAGTACATCTGAAGACACAATACCAAAGAGTTTAGTTGCCAAGTCTACAAAATAATGCAACTGTTCCAAGAACGAATTTGGCCAAAAGATGGGTTCTTCAAAAAACAAACAGAAAGGAGATGGCCTTTAACTTAAGTTCTGATCCATTTTACTGAGCTCTCTGTTTTGTGATTTTGTCCTATTTCTCAAATAAATTAAAAATACATGGCAACGCAGTGTTTTTGCCAATTCCCCCATAATACAACAAGTGGGGCTTTTCTTATCTTTTCTTTTAAACCAAACACAGACTAAGAAGAAGATGAGGACAACGAGGGAGGTAGGTAGCTTGTAAGTTGTAGCGAGCTATAAAGTGGGGGCAGGGAGTCTTTGACCCAACCAACATAATGCATGAGGGGCGTATTTATACCATTTGGATAGGCTCAGGTTGAGGATTTGAATGGGCCCAATGATGCATAAATTCTTTATATTGGGTATCCCACATTCCCAATTTCACCCGAAAACCCATTTAGGAAGGTAAAGTTAAGTGGGTCGGCATGGATTGGTTTGAAATTTAGAGTAGGTATAGGTGGATCATACCAAACCATCTACACCCAAGTACCTAACCAAAATGCCACCCGTCTAGAGTCAAATTATGAGCTTCGCCTTTTTTTTTTCTCTTTTCTTTTTAGAAATAGAAATAGAATTCCATTTGGTGGGTATAGGGACAGGGACCATACATTGAATTAGAATGTTTTTTTTCTTATAAGAAGGGGAAATGAGAAGCTAACCCATCCAGTCATTTTGGTTCTCCTGCAAAAGTCGACATCACTCCATGAGCTTTCATCATACTCGGGCTGTTGGTGTTCTTGAACGTTGACAGTTCCTGCAGAGGATGTGAATACAACCCTCCTAACAGTTTTTGCCTTGGCGCATGATCTCATTATGTTCAGTACACCCTCGATACATGGCTTTATCACTTCATTCTGCAAAACCAAATCCAACCAAACCAATCCGTTAGACATCTCTAAGCAAGTGGTGAGCTTTCAACCCCAGAAAATGAGAGTACTATTTCGACACAATCCATTTTTGATTCTATGAGTTGCATAAATCTAGTTTTCTTTTTTTTTTTACTAGAACTCCTCTGAAATAATAAGAATCCAAGAATAAAAGAAAATGATAATGAATCAAGGAGGCGCTCTATTCCCTAAACTGACTGTTAACTTTTTTCCTTCAAGGGCCTTCTAAAAAACTTACTGCAAACAAAATTTTAACTTGGGAAATACACCTAAACATTAATCTCTCAAGGAACCTTCCACCTCAAGGCTTAAGAATTTATGATGTTTATAATTTGTATAAGGGATAACATGCTGTTTTTCCACTGAAATAACAAAAAAAAAAAAAGTTTGACATTTATTTTTCTCTCTCCTCATCACGAATTCACATCAGTGCCCCACAATGTCCCACAGCACATCTCGACCTTGTATTGGGAATATCTCCCCCAATGATAAGTATGGGAGATGATGAGATATCATCAGGTGATATTCTCAATACAAGGTCGGAATGTACTGTGGGGTGCTGATGTAAACTCCCCTAGGACCCTCACATTTTCTCTCTCCATTTCCATACATTCTCTATTTTCTCTTTTTTTTTTTATTGGAATGTACCTCTCAATTAATTAATTGGGATTTCATCCTCACAAAACTGTTTTCACACTGTCCTCATAATCCTATAAATCAAAAGTATACAAATAGAAAGATATTCCCAATACATGACTGAAAAAGACCAAGGGTGGTGTGTGCATGAAATTCAAGTTCCCACTCAATTAGTTAACATGCAATGCTCTAATTTCAAGTCTGGACACAAGGTTCCAACTGGTTGATTGGTAAGGTTTCTAACTAATTGCAGCCAAGACTGAGGATCATATCCCACCCGCACCAGGACTGAGGGAGTGAGGGGTTATGAGTTTGGATGGACTACCCCTGTTACGTAGCCCTATGAAATAAAAAACAAAGAAAAAAGAGATGGGTATCATGTCCGGACCGCCATGCAAACAAGAAAATAAAAATCTGATCCATTTGCTTTTTTCCCTTAATTTTCTCTTCTTCTCTTGGCACTGTGTTCTTTTCTCTCTCTCTTCTAGTCTTCCTCACTCTTTTCTAGCGACTTTGGCACCCAACTTTTTAATAATTAAATCGAAAACGCAGAAAAAAAAAGACTGTTGATATGGAGAGAGTTCCTCAATCCTCATTTGTTTTGGGTTTCAATCGGCAATTAAAGAATAGCTTCAATGAGCTGCAAGTTGGCCATCCTAGAGGTAACAAAAGACCGACATAATGTTATTCAAAACGCGAAATGATCAGATTTTGTGGATTAAAAAAATCATGGATATGTAAGTGGCCCAATAAAAAAAGATTATCATATATGAGTGTTTAAATGAAAAAACCAAATACTGAGCAGCATTAAAAGAAATAATGACATTCCGAGGGCTTTGATTTTTAGGTATGTAAGAATAATTAATAATGCCCTAACCCAAGCCCCAAGGTCGTTTTCCCTTTTTATCCAAAAAACATAATAAAATAAATAAGTGATGCCCCAAGGCCAAGGCCCCCTGACCAGCTATTTCCGGTGCTATTTATTTGAGCTGCTTTTTATTGGTATCTCGTTTTCTAATGATTTGATGCGTATGATGATACTTCACATCATTCCAAACGAATGAAGCGACGTGGTGCCTGATCCAGTGATCGGTGTGAGGAGAAAATCTAGAGAAGGAAGGTTTCATTAGTTCAACTTTGCTATCATACCATCCCCCACCAACATCTAATTCAGGACGCAAACGTCTTTGACCAAAACAACTCTAATACTCGGAGTGAAAACTTTTCCTCAGGTAGAATCGTCTTTCCTCAATCGATTGGGTTTATTTCTAGAAAACTAATAAACTAAAGTTGTTAATTAAGAAAAATGCATCCGTGAATTGATGCCAAATTTACAGGTAGAATATGGTTTATAGGGGGAGAGGGGGCTGGAATTCAGAATTCTGAATCGTGTACTTCTCCCTAGAAAAAGGCCTGAGTAGCTAAAGGTCTGATTATGACATGACAAGTTAGCTTTTTAACTTGGCTCCTTTCTTAAAGGAAGGACAGTGTTTTCAAAAAATAATTGGCGTTTTAACAGTACCGTTGATGTGTGGATTGAAAACGTCCCTGTCACTACCATTGGCAGCAATGAAATGCAGCTCCAAAAAATGCTAAATTCAGCATTACTTCAAGTCATGCATTCTCTATTTTTAAGGCATGACTTGGAACAGCCTATTTTATGGAAAACGGTTCTAAACAAATAGGCATTTCCTGACACACCGTTTATTCTGACTAACATTGATGTATTGCCCTTTTTAGAGCAACTTAATTATTGGAAATTGGAACGTCAAGAGCGTTGGCAAAACGCCCGTTGGGTTGAGAGTGAGAGAGTATACTCACCTCAGGATCCTTGGATTCAAAATCCATAGGCGTGGCAACATGGAATACACCGCTGCATCCTTGGATGGCTTCATCGAAGCTTCCGTCGTCGACAAGGTCGGCCTTCCATAACGTCAAGTGCGTACTTGCTTTGGGCAAGTCCAGCAAGTGCTTCACCTTCTTTAGGTTGCCTGTAAATTAAATAATCGCCGGAAAATGGAAATCATCAACATCAACAAATAAATAAAGAGAGAGAGAGAGAGAGAGCGAAAGCAAAAAACGAATATTTGATTAATTGTTGAGAACATAGCGATATAGCATAAAAGTACAACCAGGATCGCGCACGGTAGCCCTAACGGTGTATCCCTCTTCCAGTAGTCTCATGACGAGCCATGACCCCACGAAACCAGCTGCACCGGTCACACACACGGTACCTCGCTCGGCGACCATGCTTTAATTTTTGCAGAAATTGATGGGTGCTTAAAAGAGTTGAGAGTTGAGAGTTGCAAAGGCTCAATGTTATTTTGCTCGATGTGTGTGTGTGTGTTTTGCTCGATTTGCTTTGGGTTTGGTACAATTTTGTTGCCGTTGAGTATTAGTGTTTAAATAGAGAGCAGGCAATTGCAACCTTTCAGCCAATTTTAGTTGGGACACCGTCACGTGGTTGCCACCAAACGTTCGTGAGCAGTTGGGGGAAGGGGAATAGAGCATAGAATGGTAGCTTATTAAGCATTCTTTCTTTTTTACTTTCATGATGCTAAATGCGAATAAAAAGTGAGCGAATATGGGCAACCAATAAGGAGCGAACACGTGGAGCCCACCGTGTGGAGAAATAACCCTTGATGCCGTGAAAGGCGGAACACATCAGAGCCAATGGACGAGCGATTTCAGATTTTCGAATGGTAGATAGCTCTGACCCAGCCATGAGCCATCCTTAATTGCATGTTGCATACTTACTTGCATCTGCCCTTAAGTCTAAGCATATGCTCAAAGATGAGTAGATTAATGTGGGTTGGCACTGACCCCATTAGTGACAATATTCTCATTAATATCCAACTTTCCAACGGTGCTTGGCGGCCCGTTTATGTGTGTTCCTCCAATGTAGGTAGTGTTTTTATTGGCGAATCGCAACCCCTTTTATCTAGCCTTAAGTTGATTTAGTCATTTAACTTATTAGAGGGAGATATACTTATTAGCTTATTCATTACTTGTTGGAAGATTCTTTCTCTCCTCCTTAGCTATGTGTTGTCATTACCTCATTTTTGTCCAGCCCCTTCACCTTGCTTCTTTATATTTTCTTTCTAGACCCTAAAATTTAAAAATATAATAACATCAATCTAAGACTTATCGAAACCCAAATTCCCTTTTTTTTGGATGCACAATCTATACATCAAATACTCGACTAAACTATACCAATAAAATTAAGCTTCGATTAATGAGAATATTGAGATCAATGTCTAACACTTTATAAGCTTTTGTACCCCGATCAAGCACAATCCCTGGACTTAGGAAACTAGAACTTAAATATATGTTGAATTTCATAATCGAACTCTAGAGATTCACTTTTCATCTTCACAAAATCAAATCCGATACATCCATTGCCTAAAGGATCTAAGATAAGGTCAATCGTTAAATCCCACATCAAATCTACAATGATCAACTATAAAATACCAAGATTCCATTTCGACGGCCTTAGATGGATAAAGTTATACAGTCAAGATCAACAAATTCTTTCTCAAGTCTGAACCTCCCACCTGATTCCTCATCTTAATCCATGTCCACACATCAAATTTTCTTTGTTTAACTATCCGGTCAATAAAGATTTTAATTTGATGTTTATGATAAATTATACAATAAATTATAACCTAATTAAACAACTAAACCCCTCTCATTAACTCAAAATTCCTTAAAAATCAAAATAACCTACCCATCCAATTTTAACCTAAATTCCTTCATTTCCTTTCAAAACAAAGTTCCATTTCAAGCATTCTCATTAATTGATGAAGCATAAGCTAAAACCTAATTTGAACTAAATCTTTTAATTCACATTTTAAATCAAAGATTCATCTTTTCTATTAGATTCAAGACATTCAAAAATATCTACCCACCAAATTTTATCCCACGATTCCTTTATTCAACCTACTATCAAGTCAAGATTCTATTTTAATAAATTTCACTGATTAAAACTTATTAGTAGTAGATCTCTAACATTCAAATCTCATTTAATTAATGAAACCTCACCACTATGTTCAAAGACTCAAAAAACCCTAATACGTCAAGTTTCACAACTTAATTCCTCCACTTGACCGTTAAATAAGAAAGATTTTTTTTTTTGATGCACTAGATCAAATTGCCCTATTATCATCCCTCCACTTAACCCCTTAGGTCACTTGGACCAATAAAATTGTGCCTAATAGGCTTAACCCATCTCATACTTCAAAAGGGTAGGGGCTGTTGTCATCCCTCTGCTTAACCCCTTAGGTCACTTGGACCAATAAAATTGTGCCTAATAGGCTTAAAAACCCTAGAAACCCAAAGATACCCCTACTTAAATCTAAGAAAAAACAAAATGGCATTTATGTTTATCTTAAATTTATGTTTTATGCCATTGGGTGTCCTATTCGAACTAGAAATGTTAGGCATGCCCTAACCTCCCATTGGATGCACAAAACCCCTTGAAATTAACCGCAAATTGAGGAAAAATGTTTCATCTTTACCTTTTATTTCAAAATCATTTACACTTTTCAAAAAATAATCCCTTGAAACTCAAGCCTTGTAATTGGGCCAATTTCAGACTTGATTTCCTTTCATTTTTCTATAAATAATGACCCAAATCAAGCCCCAAAGGGAAAAATACAAGTTGGAAGCATTTTCCCACAATTGAAGGGGCCTCACTTTCGTTTCTCACAAGAAACCCTTAGATCTCAAACCCTTGAGTTTCCAATCTGCCCTAAAGGCTTCCTTGCATCTAAGAGACATACCCAACTTTGATTGACTGAAAAAAGTGATTGAAAGCATTCTACATCCAAGAAGTAAGTTTCTCAACTTGTTTTTTTTTTTAATTTTTTTCGTAGTTTTTTTTTTTAGCTTATTCCATATTTCATTTGGGCTTAAAGAATGAGGTAGAGAGGCAATGGATCTGGGGAAATCAATACCTAAATCTTGATAACATCACTTCAAATCAAGTCCAGTGAAAGTTTGAATTCTTCTCCTAAGGTTTGGTGCTTTTACCTCTTTTTTTCTTAAAGCTAATCCTTATAATATTAATCCTAAACAATTATTATATTGGGATACCACAACAACTTAGAGAGAGAGAGAGAGAGAGCAAGAGGGATACATAACATCTTCCCTTTCCTAATCTATTTGAATACAAGATCTTTAGGTTGATTGTCTTTCCTGTAGAGAAACGGAGTCACTATTTTGCAGATGAAATAAAAAATTTAAAGCTAAATTGATGGCCCATTTCCTCTAAAAAATGAGTGGGGACTCCTTTTTCTTGAACCAACCATGAGCTTCCTATAGCTTACATGTGTCTAATTGCAAGTGGTTCCTCCTTTCTGTTGATTCGATCTTTGTTATGCATGTTAGGAAGCCTTTCAACAAGGTTGCTTATTGCTTTGCAAAGCTTGACCTTTTTGGCCACTTCTTCTAAACTATAGATACCCCTTCTTGTAATGATTAGTTAGTCAATTTTGATTTGTTTACTTTCCAATCATTTGTAAACCAAGATGTTGATGAATGAATATTTGGACTTGGGTTTATTCAAATAAAAAAAGAAAGAAAAAAAAAAGAAAGAAGAAAGAAGAAAGTTGCTTGCTTTCTCTAATTCTAGATTCAGATCTTCATGAGATTGCTTTACACTTATTCTCCACTTTTGGTTGGTGACAAATTTTGTACACATAAGGTGTGGGTTCTTCATAGGAGTGTAAGCAAGTTGAGCCAACTTGTGAGCTACTTGGGCTTAGCTCGTTAAATATTTGAGCTCAACTTGAAGATTATCAAGTCAAGTTGAACATGACTCAAGTCAAGTAGTTAGTCAAGCCAAGGTTGAGCTTTATAATACCTAGCTTGAGTAGCTCATGAGTGTAATTGGGATTTTAATAAAGTATTATTTTTATTAGAAATAAATATTATTTTTATATTACTTAATTTATAATATAAATAAATAAATAAATTTATAATAAAGTTTCATTATATATTTTTATTTATAATATTTCATAATATTGATTTTTTATAATTTTTAATAGAACTTATTTATAATTAGATCAAGTCAAGTCGAGCTCTTCAAGTAGCTTTCGAGAATCGACTCAAGTCAAATTTGACTATGAAACTCATAACACAATCAAGCTTGAATCAAGTTTCAAGCCACCTAAAACTCAACTCGATTCGGTTTGATTACAACCCTAGTCCCACGTGGCTCATGTGTGCAAAACACTAGCGTGTTCACTCGTGATAGGTTGCCAAGCTTGTTGTGCATGATTTTGTCTCTAGTCCATCCGGTTCCCTTTCATTTAAATTGTGACAAATGTCTCACCTCATACATAAAGATACTCATACTAGTATTTTCGCTAATAGAAACCATAATTATACATTTAATGGGACACTTGTCATGTACCAAATGCATCTGCAATAAATTAGTGGAGGAAGTATGAAATTTCTCAATCTGTATAAGGGTTCGTTTGATTTGCAAGAATAGGAGTTTACAATTAGAAAAAGAATGGTCCATATCAATTCTAGCCATTTAGTTGGGTATAATAGTATTTTGATTCCCATTTTTGGTGGAATGGCATTTCCCCATTTGAAGGGATGACCATTGTAGCCCAAGGTTTAAAATATGGACATGATAGTGTTTTTTAATTTTCCACCATCTTGTTATTGTATTGCCCCGTATTGGTAGTATTAGTAGCGTATCTATGGATAGCTATGAATTCTTGAAGGGCAACAAAAAAAAAAATATAGGGGTAAAAAGGGTTTCTAACCCTCAAAAGAAGCACTTTTTCACCCCCAAAGCCTCTAAAACAACAAATTCCATTTCCAAATTGTGAGACATACAAAAAGAAACACACAAGAAAGGTGTCATCCATCAAGTTTTATGAAGTTCTTTTAAGATTAGGAAAATATTGCAAAAATAGACATATTTTCTTATAATATAATGTTTCTTGTGTTTTTTTTTTTTTTTTTGTTTTGCTTGAATGCTTGAGAATAGTTAAATCTATGTTGATCTACATTTCTTGTACTAAAATCATAGATGTTTTGGTTTATAAATGGATTTATGGATTTTTTTGAAGAAATTTGGGGAAATATAAAATAATAAAAATTTTATATTTTATATTTTCTCAAAATATTGAGTATGTTGTAGATCTATGGATGATCTATCATATCCACATAACAATTGAAATTTCTTCTTCAATATTTTTTTTCTATTTTTATAATTTTTAAAAAATATTGCAAACTATTAATAAAGATAAGTATGTTATATATCTTTGGATGATCAATCATATCAATAGAAAAATTAAAATTTATTCATCATTTTTCGTTTTCTGTAATTATTAGAATTAAAATATAAATAATAACTATTTATATTTTTTTTTGTGATTTGCCGATAAAGATTGAGTATGTTGTAGATCTATGTATGATTTATCATATCCATATAACAATTGGAATTTCTTCTTTAATATTTATTTTTTACTTTTTTGTAATGTTTGGAATTAGTAATAAAAAATAATTATTTATATTTTCTTGTGATCTGGCGATAAGGATTGAATTTGTTGTATATATATGGGTGATCTATCATGTCCATTATCCATAGAGAAATTAAAATTTATTTTTTTATTTTTGGAATTAGAAAATAGATAGTATTATTTTAATAAGAAAAAATATTAAGTATATATTCACTTAGAAGTTGTGCCAATGTATGCTTTATGGTTAGATAGGATAATTGAACATAGGGTTTTTTTTTTAATTAAATTAGAAAATTAGATAAAATTACAAAAAAAAAAAGAAATTGATATTATTCAATATGATATGATGTTACAGTTTTATGATTTCTTTTTTAATTAAGAAGCAGAAATCGATATATCCACAAACCCATACAATTTTATGTCAAAATTTTAAAATTTAAATTATATTTATTTTTTAAGATAAAAATAAATAGAAAATAACCATTTAATTTGAATACCAAAAGAGTTATTACTTTAGTTCTTGTGAATGATTTCTATTTTATGGAGTTAGATAATTAAATTCTTTCATTGTAGCCTCTTAGAAGCAAGAAATATGAATTCAAATGTGAATTTTCCAGTGTGAACATGATAATTACATACTTTGATAAATTTGAACGTATTTACATATGTTGATTATGGTATTTTTCTTCATAAAACTATTGGAATATGTTATTTTTATGTATGTAATTATGTATATGGTATTACCTTTTTGAGGCCTTATAAGTGACCATCTTCATAAAATAATGGTACTCCATGTCACCATCTTCATTCGTGTTGGCTCTTGCCATCACATTACCTTTGATTTTTTCTTTCTTTGGAACTTTGATATGGGTTTTTCTTTTGCTAGTCATATTGTACGTTTAAACAGAGAGAGAGAGAGAGAGGATTAACTTAGAACTCAGCTCATATAGTGTGATTCACGGTATAGATTGTGCGGTCTTTGGGTTTGTAATAAAAAGGGTGTCTTATATATATTTTATATTTCTGCTGATTTTGGGCAGGGATGAATCAGTCAACAAGTGTGTTTTTGTACTGGGTTGGTTGATTAATCAAATTTTAAACGGGTTAGATGTGGTGCCAGTACAGAGATGATCTGACCCATTCAACCTATCTTCTTCACCGGACTTTAAGTTGGGTTTGCTTGAAACAACGAACATAGCAGCTGTTAAGGGGGCACGGGTCTGCTATCCACTAGTTGTTCCCATGTCCTTACTCCACAAGATATTAAAGTAATGCATTGGGAATATCTTCCTTTTCATTCATGAAGAGATGTTCTTAATATACGGCGATGGTGTTATGTGGGTAAGTATGTGGGAACAATTTATTGATAGTAGATTAGGAGTGCTGTTAGGGGCCACTGACCCATTATCAGCCTTTTAAAATATTGTATTGATGCCAGAGATTTCCTATGAGTTGATTTTCAATAAGAAACCCGCAAAAAATACCACATTTGAAGAAAATGTACACGAGAGAAATGGGATAAAACTTTGATCTCCTTAACCTCAGTTTGGAAGGAGTATAAATATAAATATGCAGAACCTTGTATTTTGTATTATTTTGTATGTATTTGTACTATACATATTTGTATTTGAGGCTCAGTTTGGAAGGAGTATAAATATAAATATGTAGAGTGCAAAGTCTTATATTTTGTATGTATTTGTACCGTACATATTTGTATTACTACTTTCAAATGAACCTTAACAACATTTTTAGAATTTATAAGATTATGCAACTTCATTCCAGAAAACTGATTTTTTAATATATATATATTGGAATTTTTTAGGGCTGCAACTTCATTTCAGAGACTAATGATGTTAATTCCATTTCTGAGATTTTGACTTGATCAAACTTATCATTCTCTCTAATTTTAGAATAAAAACAGGGTCTATAGAAACACTAAGACTGTGTAAAGGTAGGGAAACCTTTACAAACCTTGTATAGATTTTCCTACCTTTCCCTTCCTTTTTTTCTACCTTTTGCTTCAAACCAAACATAGCCTAAAGTTAGCCCCAGTGATAGTTGGAACGAAGACATTTGTGAAGATTCATTGGAATCGAAAACATCTTCAAACAGAATACACTTGTAGAGGGTCATGCGATAGTTTAAGCATCTGTTTGGAACCATTGCTGTTGCTCCATAAAATGGTGCCACATCAGTGCCATGTAGGAAAAAAACGTTGCTGTAGAAAACAGCCATATGTTTGGAACCGTTTTTTCATAGAAAATGGTGCTCCAAGCCATGCCTTGGAAATCAAGAAGGCATGGCTTGGAGCAATGCCAAATTTGGTGTTTCCTGGAGCTGCAGCTCGTTGCTGCCAACATGGCAGTGATGTGGCAGTAGATAATGGGT
The DNA here is from genome assembly GCF_056320005.1 of Nelumbo lutea. Taxonomy (NCBI): domain Eukaryota; kingdom Viridiplantae; phylum Streptophyta; class Magnoliopsida; order Proteales; family Nelumbonaceae; genus Nelumbo; species Nelumbo lutea. The sequence continues at coordinate 119,181,194 of NC_142684.1, forward strand.
AGAAGTGCAGAAAACGTTTTCCGGTACCAAATAGAAAAAATTATTGTTGCTCCACGAAATGTCCTACCTGATAGCAACGATTCCAAACAAAAAAAAGGCAAAAAATGGTGCTCCAAACCACACATCAGTAGAACTAAAGCATTTATGTCAAACATATACTAAATTGATGACATGGATGAATTGTTTATGATAAAAAATTAATTAAAAATAGAAAAGAGAAAAATTAGGAAGGGGTTTGGAGCAATTTGAGGCATAGGGAGAGGGCTGGAAAGGAAAAAAAAAGGAGAATGCAAGGAAGGAGAAATAGAACAAGGGGAAGATGGGTGAGATATACAACATTATTTTATATCGCAGGTATAGATACAATCTGAAAATATAATCTTACACCTAAATTCCACAAAGTATCCCAAAGCTAGCAAGAGGACTAGTAGCTCCCACAGCCCATTCAACAACCACTCAGCTCACAACACTCAGTCTCAATGCCCAGCCGAAGCTTTTTGTTTTATACTTTTTTTAATGGATATATAAGAAGTCGAACTTAGGCAAAGTATTGGGCTACTGAGCTTTATGATAACTATTATACCGAGGAGGGAGGCTTAATACTCAAGTCCATTTACTGAACAGGCCAGGGCCAAAGTTAACATGATCCAACCCAAGTCGTTATCAATAAACCATTCAAATATGAATTGAGGAAATGTGTGTGCTACCTACATTTGGTTTGACGTATTTTTTCATGCAGGTTGTTGGCTGTTTAGAGTCCAGCAACCTGTGTTTTCATCTTTTTTTTGTTTGGCTAGGAGAAGATCTAACTGTCAAAAGGTTGTATTCTAAAAAAGATAGGAGAAATTTGATTTGAGTTTGTTTTAGAAAGTTAGAAATGGAATTTCTTGCCTTTTTTATCTTATCTTTACATAGAAAGATGCACCTTCAACCAAACCGTCTGTGGGCTGCCAAGGTCTTTTGTAACCACATATCATTCATACCATATCTACTAGCTATCCACAGGACACTATAGCCATACATCTGGAATCCCTCTACGAACTATAAAATACAAGTGCATGCGGAAGATATTCCTGATATAAAGCTATATATAGTGTCTTGTGGGTAGGTTGTGTAACATTCTCTTGGCAAGAAGATCTGAGTGCCCCATAAGCATACTTTCAAGATGATGATAAAGGAGGTTAGGTTATGTTTGGTTTGCAGGAAAAGGAAGGGAAAAGCAGAAAAACCTATACAAAGTTTGAAAAATGACACTATATTATGTATTGAATTGGGTTGTCTTGCAATTCATTATCCACGGAAAGAGGTGTGGATGGAAATGTTTTGGAAATATTTGACGGTGTAGTGAGTTCCCAACTGTGCCATACGGCCCATACCATCATGGGCCAAAACTGAATAAGTGTATATAGATGGATGCAAAATAGTTTTCAGTATAGAACAAGCCTACCATTCTTTCTGGTTTTTTGATCTTCGGTATGGAAATTAGATGGAAATGTTGACATGCACCTCTAATGCATTGGCTTTGATGATCTTGAGTTCCCTTATTGAACAAATACGTTTGCTATTCTTAATTTTATTTTTGATTCATTACTTTCTGATGTGATTCCGTAGGCATTGTTATACATATTTGTATGTTTTCCATTTGGGTCTTTTTGGGATTTTCGATTTATGATCACTACTCAGTATTCTTTTGATACCCATTTCAGCATATTAGTTTAAAGTGATTAAAACATGGAAATGCGTTGTGAATACACTATATTTTTTATTATAGTCTAAGGGGTCAAAACGGGATTAATTTGTATTCTTTAGTTTTTATTAGTTATCATTAGATAAATTTGTTGTCTTTTACTAATTTTATAATTAACATTTTTATGATTTTTATATTATGATTAATTTATGTTATTGTTTACTGTTTATCTTATTTATAAAACATGATAATTTTTATGCTTGACCAATAGTGTAAATCATCTCAAATGTGTATGTGAAATACATAGAATCAAATTAAAAGATGTAGATTCATTGAACTACATACACCATACCTTGCAGTTGTGTGGTTCAATCCACATAGTTTGTTCACATTACAGAATAACTCCGAATAACTCCCCGGCCTATTGTGTGGTCTGGTGTCAAATAATTTTCATGCCATAAACGTACTTTGTAGATAGGACTATACCACCCAATTTATCGTTCAATGACATCTAAATCTCATAAAGCAATCCACATCATAGTCGATGCAATTATTTATGTGAAGTTTTGCAATAAATTTCCAAAGTACATTATAGAAAATTTTGTTTGACAAAATTGTGGTTCTTGTAATATGATTTCAACCACTTGACAATGAGGCCTAAGGATAGGCCCCGAATACGCAATCCACATCATCATCGAATTTTTTGTTTGGTAGAACATCCATGTTGAAGATGAAGAAGATATTTTGATCATCCCCCACCCCGAATACGCACGTATCACACATACACACACGCACACAACCCCGCAGACTAAACAATTACACAAGGTTAGGGGAAGGATCTGTGCTGTACGATCTGAAATGATCCAAAGGATTCTGTCATAGTTTTCTACGTTATAAATTAGTTTTATTAATTCAGCGCTAAACAAATTCGGGCTGATCAGCTACAGTCTACAGATTAGGATCGCATATGAGCCTAGGAAATAAATTAATTAAAGTTATATTTCAGATAAAAGCAAACTCAACTTTTCGTTCACCGGAAGACGACAATCACAATTCACAGAGAAGATTTAGAATTTGTGGTGCTGGAGTCAAAGCCCAAGCCCAAAACATAGTTGTACTGTAATAATCGGCAAGGTAGAGTGAGTGAACCAATAATCATCACATCAGGTTACTAATAGGTAACATAGTGATAGTTGCCAGAAGGTGCGTTTATCTTTCCTACCTTCTTTGAGCTAAGAATGATTCAAAGTCCACCCAAATTCTGGTACGTAAAGTCAAATCTCATTTAATTCTCGAGCAAAAGAATAACTCAAATCGTGCCTCTAAATAAAAGAAACCGACAATGTGATCAATGAGAATACGACCATTTCAACTTCGGACCATTTTATTGTTTAAATCTCCCAGTTATTAGAAGTTAGAACCCCCATTCCCAAACAATATCGATCAGATCATCTTCTACTCCAAGTAGTTATTCTTCCTTTTCAACTTCGGACCTTTTCATCCCCAACTCCGGCGAAATGTTGTCATCAGATGATCTGGGTGCCGATAATAAGGTTTTCACGTATGGAGCGCAAAGAAATCGCCGCGGGTATGAACGGCTGAATAACGAGTCATCCATGAATGAGTCTGAGTCCGAAATGAAGATTGTGAAGTCACCTGTTAAGATGCTTCGTTCCTCGAGGAAGAAACATATGCAGGAGGGGACAACTGTAGTAACTCCACCACAGGCACAGGCACAGGCACAGGCACAGGCACAGGCACAGCACAACAGAAAGCTTGGCAAGAGTCACCCACTTCTCAATCTTCTTGATCCCCAGCGAAGCAAGAAGGCCATGAAAAAGCCAGAATTCTTGAGGTATCTGGAGTATGTGAAGGAGACTGGGATTTGGGACCCTGATTCAAATAGGCCCGTTATATATTTCAAATGAAAAAAATAAAGACCTTTTTTTTTGTTTTTTTTTTTCTATGATTTTCATTTCAAGTCTTATCCATGTATGATTGTCATAGAATTCAATGGGTACTCTATGGTTTCATTATTTTTCTTTGTTACGTGTTGTGTTTGGTTGTATGTCAAATGAAAGGAAAAATCAATTATTTCCTTAGAAACTGGTATTTTCAGGTGTTTTGCTTAAATTAGAAAACTAAAACCTGAATGGTTGAGGAGAGTGTTGCAAGTTGTGAATCAAGAGGACTAACATTTCTGTGGACAATAATTTTCAGAAAAATTAGAAGAAACATTATTATTATTATTATTATTATTATTAGGATAAATTACAAAGACCCCGTACTATGGGGTCTGTGACAAAGACCCCCTGTATTTTGTTTCCGCTGCTGCTGTTCTCCACCTCCGAAATATTTTTCCCTCACTTTGTTCTTCCCAGTTTTGTCCTTCACATGTTTCCAGGATCGAATCACTTCGTCCCGGGCGGAATTGTCGAGTCTCTGGCAAAACTTAACCTTCCCTGAATTGCTAGCTTCATCATGTCATTTTGTTTCAATCAACAACATTAATTTGGGAGTTTTAAACAATTCACTCTAAAATTAATCCTTAATTGTTATTAAATTGAAAAAACGAAGCAATAATTGTTGTTGAGACAGAGCAGCTGTGCGTTGAAGACCTCAGGATCCGGAAAAGCAAAGTGGACTGGAGTAGTGACGTGGAAGACCACTTCGCATCCGGAGACAGCGGCATCGAAGCTCCCTTCATCAGTTAGATCTGCTGGAAAGAGTTTTAATTCTCCCAAACTTTGGAGCTCCAGGAGGTGCGAGACCTTCTTCAGGTCAAATAGAAAATCAGAAAGCTCCTTGCCTTTCCCTTTCCATAAGCCATTATCGCAGTGGTGTTTCATGCCCTGTTCGCACCTGTCACACGCTCTGATTCTAATAGCTTACTCCAGGAAGTGTAGGGGAAAAACTTGAAAGAATAAATCTCAGCGAAGAACAATATTAGTGTTACTGTGTTAGTTGGCTTGTTGACAGAATCGTAGTTCATCACGTGTCGCACCTTTTTCGGTTCGGAGGAAGAGAGAGTGTGTGTCTCGTCAAATATGATGGAAGTCATTTTCATGGAAGCAGTACAGGGGGTTCTTTGTCGCAGATACCATAATATAAGGGGGTCTTTGTAATTTACCCTTATTATTGTTATTTTTCTGTAATTAATACTCACCTTTAGGATAATATTTGTTTTTTACATTCATATTCTTTCTGAAAATAGCAATTTTAATTTCAAGGGTATAGATTCAACCGGTGTCAAAAAGAATTCATTAATGGCTGCTTGGACCGTGTGTCTGGCAAAATTAGTTAATATTTTGTCCTCATCGTCTTCTTTCTTCTTTTTAGCTTGTAGTTTTTCTGTGCTAAAATTAGTTAATATTTTATTCAACTTTTTTATTTTGTGTAAGATATATAAAGCTGTTCAGATACAAGTAACAAACCACTAGCTATAAAAAAATTAAAAATCAAGGGATAAATAGACTGCACTCCACCTCAGAAAAATTGGACTTTGGATATGTTGAATTACAAAAGGCTGCTAAATTGTTAGCTAGCAGCCGCTTCTTCTATTATTTTATTTTAGTCATATTTACGTTTTCATTTATTTGTTGTTGTTAATTAAGAAGTTTAGTGGAAGAGACGAAAGCAGATATAGACCATGTCCACTAGATTTGGTTTTGAATTTTGGGGTGCAATAATTCAATCACTCCGGATCTGCTACACACAAATTGCCAATTGCTCCCACATTCCTAAACATTTCACATGAATGGCAAGGGAAATATTCTAAATGCACAGATGTTATGTGTTTATGCCTCGTAGATACAGCTTGTGAGTAGCAGATTGGAGCCCTAAATAAATTGCAGTTGTATGCAAATGCATGCGTTCCAGCGCTCATAAAAGCGAAATAACCGAGTTTGTTGGTTCAAGGACAAAAAATTGGGACCATTTAATTCATTGACAGAGGGTGTGTATGTTGGGAAGAAACTAAGTTTATCCACAAACTATTTTTCTCCCAAAAATAAAAACTTGTAGATATTCAACTATCACAATTCCAAACAAGATATCAACAAAAACAATCATAAGCCAAGCAAAGAGAGACACACACGATATTTAACGTGGAAAACCCCTCCAATGTGAAGGGTAAAAACCACGGGGCCAAGGAGACCCAACCAAAAATCTCCACTAATAACTTGAGGTAACAATTACAGCAACTCAAACACCACAATATGCTCACAAACTTAGAGCAAATACAGATTCTCAAACATACAAACGAGAATACCAAAAGCGGTGAAAATAACAGTCAGAAAAACTCACAAACGCGGCTACTGTTCAGGCCACAACATGGAGATCTTCACTACTCCAAATCAGATCTCCACCGTTCCGATCGTAGGTCTTTGAGTTTCGAATAATCCCACCAAATTTCAGCCAAATCGAACCACAAATGAGCCTTGATCAGAATAATTGATGAAGACTACTGCAAAATGATTTCTTTTCCCGAACAACTACGAGTTGTTTCTGTTCGACCTCAAATAACCGGCGATTCAGAGCTCCGATCAAAGATCCGACCGTTCAGAATGAAGAAAAATGAGTTTTCCACTTACTGTCCAAATTTCTGCTCGATCGGACGGTGGATCGGAAAGTTCCGGTCGTTTGATGAATTCTACGCACTAAGAAATCTGTACAGTATTTCGATTTCTCTCTTTTCTTCTCTCTCTTCAACACGCCGCGCGCAAAAGAAAATCTAACCCTAGTTTTTGTTTTTGTTTTTGTTTTTTTTTTTTTTTTGAAAAAAAAAACAGTTGGCTGAAGGAGAGCGGGCTATAATATGGGTCAATATCCCATAATGGGCTGGGCCCAACAATTCTCCCCCTCCAGCCCATGAGAGAAGGGAGACACTTCAAAAAAGGCAACTATGCAAATTTAAGGCCGGCTGCTCCGGCACACAGTTCAAGCTTCTCTCGAGGCACCACTTTTGTCATCATGTCAGCAGCATTTTTGTTAGTGTGAATCTTTTCAAGTTCAATCAACTTGGAGTTCAAAACATCTCAAATCCAATGATATCTTACATCAATCAATATGCTTCGATCTATTATGAAATGTTAGATTCTTACCAAGATGAATAGCACTCTGACTATCACAATATAAGACATACCTCTTTTGAGTGAAACCAAGTTCATGCACAAACTTTTTCATCCACAGCAACTCCTTACATACTTCAGTAATAGCGATGAACTCAGCCTCAGTCGTAGACAATGCAACACACTTCTGCAACCTAGACTGCCGGGCCACAGCTCCCCCTGCAAAGGTAATTAAATAACCAGAAGTAGACTTTCTAGAATCAACATCCCTAGCCATGTCTGAATCTGTAAAACTACAAAGAATAGGTTTCCCAATTCCAAAACAGAGTTTTAAACTAGAAGTACCCTGGAGATATCTCAATATCCACTTCACACCAGTCCAATGTTCTCTACCTGGATTGGATAGAAAACGACTAACAACACCAACTGCATGAGCTATATCAGGCCTTGTGCAAACCATTGCATACATTAAACTTCTTACTGCAGATGCATAAGGAATACGTTGCATTTCTCATTTTTCTTTATCACTAGAAGGAGCTTGTCTAGTACTAAGCTTAAAGTGTAAAGCAAGAGGTGTACTTACCACTTTAGCCTTATCCATATGAAACCGCTGAAGTATTTTCTCAATATAGGGATAACCACAACTTCTTGGCCTCTCTGTCACGAGTAATCTACATGCCAAGTATATATCTTGCTGGTCCCAAGTCTTTCATTGCAAAAGACTTACTAAGCTCATTTTTCAACTTGTCAATTCTAGAACAGTTATGACCAACAATCAACATGTCATCGACATAGAGCAATAAAATGATGAAGTCATTATCAGAAAACTTCTGCACAAAAACACAATGGTCTGAGGTTGTCTTCTTGAATCCCTGCTAGATCATAACAAACTCAAACTTCTTGTACCATTGTCTCGGGGCTTGTTTCAACCCATATAGACTTTTTTTTTAATCTGCAGACATAGTCTTCTTTACTCTTCACCACGAAACCTTCTGGTTGCTCCATGTAAATTTCCTCCTCCAAATCACCGTGAAGGAAAGCTGTTTTTACATCCATCTGCTCAACATCTAAATCAAGACTGGCTGCCAAACCAAGAACAACTCGGATAGAAGACATTTTGACAACAGGTGAGAAAATCTCCTCAAAGTCAATTCCCTTTTTCTGACGATAGCCTTTGACAACTAATCTAGCTTTGTATCGTGGGTTAGAAGTATTCTCCTCAGTCTTTAACCTGTAAACCCATCGATTTTGCAAAGCTTTTTTGTCCTTAGGCAACTTGACCAGCTCAAAAGTATGGTTGTCAACCAAAGATTCCATCTCATCATTCGTAGCGGCAACCCATTCTTTTTTGTGCTCAGACTCCATAGCCTCTTTGTAGCAATCAGGTTCTCCCCCATCAGTGAGAAGCACATATTCATTAGACGAATAGCGAGTAGAGGGAATATGCTGTCTAGAAGACCTTCTAAGTGGGGCAACAGGTTCACTAATAGCACCACTGGTAGAAGCATCAATATCATCAGCAACATCATCATCATTATCTTCAACCAAATCATCATGAATATGATTCTCGCCATCATCATGATTACCAAACTCAGCTACACTAGGCGTATGTGTCTCAGGAACTGGATTAAGATCAACCAATCCATCAGTACTTGAAGACTCTGATTTCTCCACCTTATCAATATCCTCAATGGTCTGATCCTCCATAAAAATGACATCACGACTTCTTACAAGTTTCTTTTCAATTGGATCGTACAATCTATATCCAAATTCATCGTGACCATAGCCAATGAAGATACATTGTCTTGTCTTGACATCTAACTTGGACCTTTCATCTTTTGGCACATGCACAAATGCTTTACAGCCAAAGACACGTAAGTGGTCATAGGATACACCACAATATGCTCACAAACTTAGAGCAAATACAGATTCTCAAACATACAAACGAGAATACCAAAAGCGGTGAAAATAACAGTCAGAAAAACTCACAAACGCGGATACTGTTCAGGCCACAACATAGAGACCTTCACTACTCCAAATCAGATCTCCACCGTTCCGATCGTAGTTCTGTGAGTTTCGAACAATCCCACCAAATTTCAGCCAAATCGAACCACAAATGACCTTTGATCAGAATAATTGATGAAGACTGCCGCGAAATGTTTTCTTTTCCCGAACAACAACGAGTTGCTTCTGTTCGACCTCAAATAACCGGCGATTCAGAGCTCCGATCAAAGATCCGACCGTTCAGAATGAAGAAAAAATGAGTTATCCACTTACTGTCCAAATTTCTGCTCGATTGGACGGTGGATCGAAAAGTTCCGGCCGTTTGATGAACTCTGCGCACTGAGAAATCTGCACAGTATTTCGATTTCTCTCTTTTCCTCTCTCTCTTCAACACGCCGCACGCAAAAGAAAATCTAACCCTAGTTTTTGTTTTTGTTTTTTTTTTTTTGAAAAAAAAAACAGTTGGCTAAAGGAGAGTGGGCTATAATATGGGTCAATATCCCATAATGGTCTGGGCCCAACAGTGTAGCTCTTAAAGATTGCCTTTTATAACGTGCAAAAACAAATTTGCATACTCTCATTCCTCAATCCTGGGATGTCCAAGCAATAAGACTCTTACCCTTCTCCATCCGAAAAGGAGTGCTGCTCCTTGGGTTGAATATTGAGTTCAACGGACCAGAGTTCGATCCATCTTAGCAAGCCCATAAGGATAGAGTCTCTCCTGGGCCAAAATACGGGACCGAACTTGAATTTGGACTAAGCTTTGCTTGACCTTGGACTGGCCTGACCTATATTCACAGAGAAGGTGTCAACTAGTTCAGATGGTAATGTCTGTGGCTGGTTGTAGCGGAAGGTTTGGGGTTTAATCCCACCTTCATCGGGGTTGGGGTGGGGGTTATGGGTTTTGGGATGACTTACCCCTGTTAGGTAGCTTTACATATATACTAGCAAGGACTCATGTGATGCACAAAACAATCTGAAATATTTAATAATTTTATTTTTTATTTAATATTGATTTATAAACGATAATTATTATTAATTGTATATGAATAAATATTTTTTAATAAATTTAGTTTTATTAATAATTATCTTAGCGGGGACCCATGCGATGCACATGATTTATTAAGGAAAAGATAAATAATAAAAATTGTCATTTATTAAAATACCCTTATAGTTTTATGGATTTACTAAATATTACCCTATAGTTAGCATTTTACTAAAACACCACTTATAATTTGCAATGGATTTAATCAATCTTCCATTAGATGATAGTGGAAAATGATAGTATTGACCCTAATGTTCATTTAAATAAATTTAATCAAAAGAAAATAGAAATAAAAAAACACCATTTTGCCCTTAATAAGACACGATCAACCACTCTATTGGCTATATTTGGCCAATTTTGTTTTTTTGTTTGTATAAAAAAATGTCAAAGGTATTTTTTGGAATAAAAAATCATGGGCCTAATGACAAAACAAACACTCCTTAATGAAATGTTGATTAAGTAAATAAATTGTAAAATATATGAGATATTTTAGTAAAATGAAAACTAAGAAGGTAGACTTAAGTAAATATATAAAACTATAAGGTGTGTTATAATAAATGACCCTAATATAAACACATAAGAGTATACAATTGTTTTATATTTTCAACTTTTTAAATAATTAATAGCTATTCATATTTTATATACTACTTTTAATAAATTTTTTATAATACAAAAGTAACAACAATTAATTTCATTTAAGGTTTATTCATCAAACTTATGAAACCAACCAACCTAATCAACTTGAACCGAGTTGGTCAATTTTCTAGTATTTTATGTTGGCTTTGGTTCAAAAATTCCCAATTTGACCAAGTTGGATCAGTTTCACTTTGGCCATTGTAAACCGACAAAAATCGAATGACCTAACCATGGATATATATTAATATTTTATATTTTAAATGTAATTTTTAATATGAAAAAGTTAAAAATTTCCCATATTTCTTAGTCTAAAATGTTTCATTTCATAAATCTAATTTTTAAATTTATTTTTTAATAATTGATGTGAGTGAGGTGGTTAGGCTATGTACGGGAGTCTCCTTGAAGGACAAAAGAAAGCCAAGTGCAGGAGGTAGGCCAAAAGCTAGGACAAACAAGGTGATAGAATGATTATCTCATTATGAATTGGACCCCTATTTATAGGGAGAGATCCCAAGGTCCCAAAAGGAAGGAGCCAAAAGTGTTTGGTTCCCATTAGGAAAGTGAATCTTGGATTTGGTGTCAGTTGTTAGGGAACATTGTTAAGGTTTTGGCACGTGTCTTATGAAATATCTCAATGATGGACTTTCCTTTCATCTGAGGATTCTCATAATACACGTGCGCTATTTCCTTTCATGACCCTTTTAAAAGGACGTGACATGGGTGACGTTACTATTTATCTTGTGCACCCTCATTAGGCTCACGGGGTGTCCCATCACACGCGTTTTTTAATGATGCACGGGTTTCTATTATTTGTTTTTGATCTGCGTTGATTCTGCGCTCATCGCGATTATGTGATGACTTTAAAATCACCGCAAGTCTGCACTGGTTCGGAGCCCATTGCAGTTCTGTGATGGATTTAAACTCATCACAAGTCCGCGTGGGTCCAAAGTTCATCACAACTTATTTCGGATATGAGTTCATCACAGATGTGTGATGAGTTCTGGACTCATTATAGGCATTCGCATAGTATTAGTTTGACATCTCCTCTGTTTTGATGGTTTAAGTGACCACCATGTACCTACAATTGCACTGTAATTTTTAAAATTAAATTAAATTTTTAAGTTTAAATCTTTTGAACTGATTGGCCTTTTGTGAAAACTGACCCAAACCGATACAACTTGAGTGGGTCGATTTTTACAAAAGGTCAGTTGACTTTAACTGACCAACTCCTCAACATGACCATGTCAATTTGTTGGCCAAATAGCCTATGACTGGTCCGAACCAACTCATGAACACTCATGATTTTAACTAAATTAATAGTTTTATCTCTGATAAATAGCAATAGTTTAATCTCCAAAAATTATTAACTTGATAATGAAAAAAAATACAATAATTACAAAAGTACAATAAGTACTAAAAATATATTAACTTAGATAATAAATAGTATAATCTAAAATAATAGTTTAATCTCTAATAAATATTAATTAATCAATAAGTTATAACAAAAATACAATAAGTACTATAAATTAAATTTAAAAAATTTAATAATAGTAGTTTAATCTCCAATAACTATTAAAAGTTTTATGTTAAGTAACAAAACAAAATAAATGTATACATAATCATTGAAAATACATTTATCACAAAAAACAATAAATAATTACTAAAATACAATAAATATTACTTTTAGTATATATAACTATATAATAAATATAGATTAAGAGTTTAAAATTATTATTAATAAATATTAATGTTTTTGAAAGTTTTTTTCTTGAATTATTACTTGATATAAGTGAAATTAGTTATTTACAATATTATGTAAAAATATTTAATTATTTTTAATTTCAATATTATGTTATAATTATTTTTCTACTTTGAAGAAAATTTTTAAATTTATTACACAATTCTGTTATTTTAACTATTTAAAATCTAGTTATGATAAATATTTAAATAGTTAATAAATATTTGAATTATTTTTTGTTTTTTAATAAATATTTTAATGTTATTCTATAATTTTGTTAGAATATTTAAATAATTCTTATATTTTTTAATCCAAACCTTATTTAGATAGATATAGATAAAAAGTAGGGGAGATGATAAATAGGAATTAGAGATAATCTTGGAGATAAATATAAATTAGAGATAATTTAGAAGATAAATAGGAATTAGTGATAATTTTGGAGAAAGTAGGGGAGATGATTGTTTAGGAGAAATTTTAGGAGAAGAGATTATCTAGGTTTTGGGAAAGTGCATTTCACTCGTTGTTTATTCTAATCAAGATAAGGAATGATTACTCTTTTATATTTTTAAAACAAAAGAGAAAAAAAATATAAAAAATGGAGAAAATAGATAAATAGCTTCTCTCAAAGGAGAGCTATGCTGACATGGACGGGCCAGTTTTAATGTATATATATATATATATATATATATATATATATATATATATATATATATATATATATATATATAAGAGGACCTGTGTCCATAAGAAATGAATTTCTCGATCATATTACAAAATGTACTTATATACATGAATACATACTTATAGATTGGTGATATAAGTGATACTGGGTATATGATAGTTTTAAAATATAAGACATAAGGGGTGTTCCACAAAATAGTTGGTTTTGTTTTTGAAAAAAAAAACCTGCCACATCGTTTACTGTAGTTGTTTTTGTTTTCAAAAATAAAATCAATCATGTTGTCGAACACCCCCTTAAATTAATGTTTGTGATTTTGGAAAATCTTATTCCTATATATATATAGTGCAAAAGACAGAAATAGCCATATTGGGTATATTTTTACCATCATAAATCAATGTTGTTCATATTTTCATTTAGATCTTGTTCGTTTTTTGGGAAGCTATTTACTTGGATAAATAGCCTACTAGACAAATGTTTTTTAGGAAATATTTACCTAAATAAGTACACTTGCTAGTGGTTTTTGTTTTTCAAGTAAAATTAAACAATGATTATTAATTACGAATGGGCCCTGCAATATTCTTGGATTCTTAAAAGAGGAATTTGCTTAAATAAGACGGGGTGACTCGGGATTTCCTACTCACTTTTCCTATCCACTCTTTACCTGCCATGAATTGGAGCCACACATCTGACCACACTTTACCAGCATTCTAGCTTACAACTTCGGATTATATCTGAAATAGAACATAGGTGACCGAGTATTTATCACTAGACAACATACCATCAAGTTAACGTAGTATCATGATCTTCATGATACGCCTTAATTTTCAATGAAGTATTTCCTTTACCAAAAAAAGTTGTAGTATGAGTTTTAAGTCTTGGCTCTCAAGCTATATATATTGATTTTTTTCATTATTTCCAATGATTTATAGGGTATTTTAATATTTTTTTTGGGAGGGGGATAAGTTGTAGATTAGTACCCTGTATTTTGGGGGTAGTTTCACTTTAATACCTGAACTTTAAAATGTGCTATTGCAATACTTGAACTCCCGAAAACTGTCATTTCAATTTCCCGTTAATATATGTTAAAATTACCAAACTATCCTTTACTCCAATGATTTCCACCATTATTCTTCGAAATTTCAACCATGATTTTCACCATCACAATAGAAGCTGGGATGTAGACCACTAGACCAGATTCCCCAACCATAATACAACGAATGCGCCATTGTTTTCCCTCTCCTGTATGTTATGTATGCACTAACAGTTTCTTCTTCTTTTTTATCTACAAATGCATGTACACAAATATACAATGGCATTCACCTTAAAGCACTCAGTAACTTCAGGAGTCTAGCTAGAAGTCTCTGTAATTGTCAAGACTGGATTGGGTGAAGCATCAATTGTAGAAATAAGACAAAGCGTAGAACGAATTTGCAAATTGTAGTCCTGCTCAAGTAGTAGGGCCTCCATTAACGACTTCATAAGCATGAAGCAATGGCCTAAAAGATTGGAAAAAGCCTATAAGAACACAAAGCAGTATTGCCTTCGTTAACAAACGATATTATCTCTCATCACTGAAACTGTTATTTGTTAATGGCCATATAAGAAGAAGAAGGAAAAAAGAAAGAAAGGAAGATCATTGCCATATTCTAGTTCAGTCTTAAGGAAGAAGATAATGAACATTCTCTTTGTTTGAAAGGTAATTTTGATATTTTTAATTGTTTTAAGTCATGCGTGTCATCACATGATGTAGATAACTGATGGACTATTAACAATAGGAACTAAACTGATAGTTTTCAGGAATTCAAATACTACAATGGCAATTGACACGATTTGAAGTTTAAATACTAGAATGAAATTACCCCCAAAGTACTGGGTACTAATCTGCAATTTACCCTATTTTGATAGATAAAAGTATTTTAATAATTGGTAACTAATATAAACTATTAAAATGTGCATTTCTTACATGTTTGCACTTTATTGAGAATCATTTGAGCTCTTGATTTATAATGCATTTCCCTTGCATACTCATAGTTTTCTAATCAACCCAAAATATCTTTATGTTTAGGGTAAAATACAAAACCTCCCCTATAGTTTCAAACAATCATAAAAACCTCCCTTATAGTTTCACTTTAACAAAAACCTCTCTTTTAATAATCCAATAAAATACGTTAAACCAATGCATAATTTTTTTTCAAATACTCATTTTACCCTTTTGTAAAGTAGGTGCTAAAATAACTAACGACAGAGGGCCATATATAAATAGGCACAAGTTCCATCATGTTGATTTGGTGGATCCACCCAACTAGGGTGGGTCAACACAAATTTCTCTTTCTTCTTACAATGGCCATTGGTCTCTGCAATACTCCTCCTTGTACTGCTGCTAAAGGATTCCCCCCATGCAAAAGGAATTTCTTGAGATGACGCTGCTGTTACTACAGAAGACTTTCTGGTTGAAAGCCGCTCTTATTTCTCCATTGGCATCTCTCTACAACTCTGGCCAAGACTCAGAAAGCCTGTGCTCAACTACATTTTGCCTTGCAATATTTCTGCCATTTTAATTTTATTATACAGGTCTCTCTTTTTTCTTTTTACTTTTTTCTTTCTTTTTCTTATTTCTGATGTCACAGGTCTTCCCAATGGTTTTAGATCAAGCAAGAGGAAATAAAGAAAAAAAATGAAGAACGATACCTTGATAATCGAATGGAATAAATGATTCTTGCTGGCGAAATTGGAGTTTTTTTTTGCACTTCTTCTTGGGATAACAATTAAGGGAAAAAAACGGATCACGAGAGAGAATTTGGATTGAATTAAGACAAAGATAATGGAAGAGAACCAAGGACATCTTTATTTTACTAAAAGGTGCTAAAGAATTAAGGAAATCGTTATTTTACTACATAAGTGCTGATAGCTAGGAGTGAAAATGAAAATGGAATAGAGATCTAACAGTGCAATCAATGAATGAGAGCATAAGTTATTTGGCAGATAAATCTACATGAGGAAAAAGAAAGGGTATGAAGAATGAATAATAGATTAAGTAGCTCTACCAGTTTTACTTTCAATTCAGATAAAACCTCATCAGTCCTCTTCGTGAGGTCCCCTTTACAAAGATGAGCTCTTCATAGCTTCCGCGGGAGTTGACGGCCAACAGACTACATGGGTGCTCTTGCTGGTCGAGCCTTCCAAGGCTCTCGTGTGAGCTGGCGACCTAAAGTTAGTAGTGCTGCCCTTGAAGGTCAAGCTCCTAGTAGCTTCTTATAAGAGTGGGTGACCAACATTACGAGGCTGATGCAACGCAATCATAGCTCTAAGGCACCCACCCGGTGGCCTGGCATGACCTGGCGCGGCTTGACGCGCCCTGGCAACCTGCGTGCAGCTTGGCGCGGCCTGGTAGCCTGGCACATGCGCCGACCTTGCGGCCTGACCCAGTCGCCTCCATGGCATGGACACTTAAGACCTAGTCGCCTCTTTGGCATGGGAGAGCTAGTCCCAGTCGCCTCCTTGGCATGGGCACTTAAGATCCAGTCGCCTCTTCGACATGGGTGAGCTAGTCCCAGTCGCCTCCTTGACATGGGCACTAAGACCTAGTTGCCTCCTTGGCATGGGCAATTAAGATCTAGTCGCCTCTTCGACATGGGTGAGCTAGTCCCCGTCGCCTCCTTGGCATGGACACTTAAGACCCAGTCGCCTCTTCAGCATGGGTGAGCCAGTCCCAACCGCCTCCTCGGCATGGGCACTTAAGATCCAGTCGCCTCTTCGGCATGGGTGAGCTAGTCCCAGTCTCCTCCTTGGCATGGGCACTTAAGACCCAATTGCCTCTTTGGCATGGGCGAGCAAGTCCCAGTCGCCTCCTTGGCATGGACACTTAAGACCTAGTCACCTCTTCGGCATGGGCGAGCAAGTCCCAGTTGCCTCCTTGGCACGGACACTTAAGACCTAGTCGCCTCTTCGACATGGGTGAGCTAGTCCCCGTCGCCTCCTTGGCATGGGCACTTAAGACCCAGTCGCCTCTTCAACATGGGTGAGCTAGTCCTAACCGCCTCCTCGGCATGGGCACTTAAGATCCAGTCGCCTCTTCGGCATGGGTGAGCTAGTCCTAGTCGCCTCCTTGGCATGGGCATTTAAGATCCAGTCGCCTTTTTGGCATGGGTGAGCTAGTCCCAGTCGCCTCCTTGGCGTGGGCACTTAAGACCCAGTTGCCTCTTCGGCATGGGTGAGCAAGTCCTAGTCGCCTCCTTGGCATGGACACTTAAGACCTAGTCACCTCTTCGGCATGGGCGAGCAAGTCCCAGTTGCCTCCTTGGCATGGACACTTAAGACCCGGTCGCCTCTTCGGCATGGGCGAACTAGTCTCAGTCGCCTCCTTGGCTTGGACACTTAAGACACAATCACCTCTTCAGCATGGACAAAATCAACAAGAGTGGACTATAAGTCGCTCCCAGAGACTAAGGGATAAAGTACCGAACTAGTAGAGACCTCGGCACCACATAAGACCCAATCGCCTCTTCGGCATGGGCAAAATCCAGGAGTGGACCGCGAGTCGCTCCTAGAGCCTAAGGAATTGAATCAACGCTTACGAGCTAATTGAATTTTGGGCCAAGGAGAAATCTACTCCCTTCGCCGAGTTACTTTCAGTTCGGGAGTGGAGGGCAAATGATGAGGGCAGATTTGGCCCTCCAATCACATTATGACACTTGGCACCTCCTGTCAACTATGCAGCTCACCATCATGCAGCCTGGCACCTTATAGACAACTCGACACTTCACAGGTAGATCGCTAATAGGCATCTCGCCATCATGTAGCCTGGCACCTTACAAACAACTCGACACTTCACAAGCAACTCGCCATCATGCAGCCTGATACCTTACAGATAGTTCGAAACTTCACAGGCATCTCGCCAATTGGTAGCTCGCCATCATGCAACCTGACACCTTATAGACAGCTCAACACTTCATAGGCAGCTCGCCATCATACAGCCTGGCACCTTACAGACAGCTTGGCACTTCATAGGCAGCTCGCCATCATGTAGCCTAGCACCTTACAAACAGCTCAGCACTTCACAGGCAGCTCGCCACTAAGCAGCTCGTCATCATGCAGCCTGGCACCTTACAGACAGCTCGACACTTCACAAGCAGCTTGCCACCAAGCAGCTCGGCACTTCACAGGCAGCTTGCCACCATGTAGCTTGGCACCTTACAGGCAGCTCGGTTCCTAGTCAGACTGACCACCGCATGACAACCTCGAGGAGCTCACCATCGTACCCCACATTTTACGGGATTATGACTTGTAATGGCTATATTAGTTCACCCACTCCCCGATTTAGGCGGAAATGAGCAACCTTACCAATTGGTGGCTTTATTCCATCATAGCGGGAACCCAAGAACTTCTCCACCAAACCCACGACGACTCTAGTATATAAAGGCCTCACCCCCCAGGGGTGAGGGAGAAGGATGAAAAGGTAATCTCTGCCCTCTAGCTCTCCCACTCTCTAATATAATCTTCAACTCACAACTAAGTGTTGACTTAGCCATCGGAGTGACCTCGTCGGGTAAACACCCTTGGGTTCTCTGATTCAGTTCTTGCAGATCAACCAGGTCCACCGTCTACAAAGATGAGCAGATCATCTCCTACAGGGAGTAGCTGGGTTGCGCTACACCAAGGATCTCCACTTTAGCCTGAGTCATCGACCACTTGGGAGCAGACCAAATGACGAGGTACTTAGCACAAAAAAATGATACGTGACCAGAAACTGGAACATCAACATCAACACCAATTAGAGAATGATAGAGATTGAGGGAGAAGGATATTTTGATCGAGAAGGAGAGTAAGGGAGAATAATGAGAAAGATTGAGGGAGAATAATAGAGAAATGGATGTTTTGATTTGGCCACAAACCAAAGTAGAGAGAGTGGGAGAGATAGAGGGAGCGAGAGATCAAGAGATGATTGTGAGAGTGAGAGAGAAGGGAGGGAGATCAAGAGACTGAGGGAGTGGGAGAGAAATTGAGAACCTATTTTTGATATAGTTTTTATGTTGTGTGCAACATGGAATAAGAGTCCCATGTTGGCAACAACCACATAAGCCTCTGATGACATGGCGGGGGTTTTTATAATTTGAAATGTAGAACCGGTTTTCAGAGTTTGGTTGGTTTCTGGATCAACCTGCAACCTAATTTTAAATGTACAACCGACTTTGACTATAATTTTCCTTTTAATTTACATTTTAAATTTACATTATATAAAATATTTTTCCTTATCACACTTAATTTTTGTTATAGTATCATTTTACTCAAACCACTAACCCACCATCTAAAAATAATTTTTTTTTGATTTCTAGGTTGACACTAAATTTGGTATTACATTTGCATCATTGATAAAATTATTTATTACGTATAAAACTTATTTTTGTTCAATATAATGAATGTACAATATTAGAGATGTACCCAATATTTTATTTTTTATAAATATATAACATTAGATATGTACCCAAAATTTTCTCTTTTTTTTATTTTTGGGATTCTTTGTATTTTCTATTATTAAAAATTTTATTATTTGACTATGACATAATTTCTAGGTAGATTTTGAAATTGGCTTTCCATTTTTATTATTAATAAAAATACTTCTTACATTTCATAGTTATTTATTTAAAATTTTTATTATTTAATTATAGCACTATTTATTAATCCATTTGACCCCAAATGGTCAAATTGCTTGCCCACCACTGGGAGGGAAGAAGATGGTTTTGTTTTCAAATTAATTTTCAAAATATTTATTTTTATAATATTAAAATTAATATTGTGGATTTAATTACAAGAATTTAAGGATGAGAAAAAATATTTTAAATATAGGATTTAATGAGAGAGAATTGGAAAATATTTTTATTTCCAATTGGTTTTAAATTTACATTCCATTTTTATCATTAATAAAAACATTTCTTATTTAACATACTTATTATTGTTTAATATGTATGTTAAAAATGTTCCTAATTTTTTTTAATTTTATCTATTTTTTTTTAATTTATTATTTAATCTTGGCAGCATGGATTAACCCATTTAACCCAAAAGGATTTAATTTTTTACCGCCACTTAGATGAGAACACTATTTTTGTTAGGTAGATTTTAAGGCTATAAGCTTTTATTTTATTAAAATTATTAATTTATTAAGTATAGATTTAATTGATAGAACTTAATGATGAGAAGAAATAAAACTGACTTTTTTTTTTGCAAAAGAAAAAGATCTTCATTAACTGATTGTAGAAATAGTTACATGAGAAGATCGTCTAGAGTCATATTGGATACATAGCTGCCTTATGCAAGATATGTAAGCAAAGAGATGAGCAGCTTGATTATGCTGTCTATTAATATGTATAAAATTTGAGTCATATTGGATACATAGCTGCCTTATGCAAGATATGTAAGCAAAGAGATGAGCAGCTTGATTATGCTGTCTATTAATATGTATAAAATTTGTAGACAAAAAGAGAGATCTAGCATGTCTTAGATTGTAGCAATGTAGTTGATCCACCCAATGCTTCGCTGGTGGATCTGTATTCACAGGATCTATAAGATCTGCATTATCAGAAAAGACTAGGAGATGCCTGATGTTGTTCGAGCTTGCAGCTTTGAGGCCAATCATATTTCGGCATCGTAACTGTTGATGGCCCAACAACAACCTCGTTCTCCAATTTGGAATCCTTCAGTGGTATTTTTTATGATGAATCCTCGTTCGGCACTTCCTGTAACTGGATTAAAAGAGCCATCAATAAACATGGAGGTGGTGGGTGAGTTGAGTAATGGTGCATGATGAGGGGAAAGGTGAGCTTGTGATCTGATGCAAGATGATTCATCTTATAAATAATGTTGTAGAGCCTTTTGGACTACCATTAGTGGGTCAGTAGTGATGTTCTCGAACAGTAGCTTGTTGTGAGCCTTCCAAATGTGGTAGGTGATCAAGCTAAACTTGCTTAGACATGATGAGGCTTGTTCTTTACCAAACTGGTTTTTCATTGAATTGTACCAATCTGATATGATGATGTGAGCCGGTTGGATTGCAAGAGAGCCGGGGTCGAATCCAATCTGGGAGCTCCACCAGACTGCTCTAGTATAGTGACATTGAAAGAAAAGATGAAAGACTATCTCTTCTCTTTCCTTATAGAAAATACAGAGCAGGTCTAGGCTTCTCATCCACTTAGAGCATTTATCCTTCGTGAGTAGCCCATCCCATAATAATTTCCAAAGAAATAATTGGAAGCGATAGGGAACCTTGAATTTCCATAAGATTTTCCAATCGAAATGATTGGCTGAGACTGAACTTTCTGCATAGTTATATAGGTGGTATGCAGATTTAACTGTGAAGACTCTACAATTATTGTTCTTCCATATAAGTAGATCCTCAGATTGATTGGGCTAGAGTGTAATGTTCTGAATGTGGGCAATGAAATCCTCGTCAAAAAGTTCTTGGAGCTTTGTGCGGTTCCAACTGTGATCTGGATTTAGCAATTCTGCTACTATGTTTGCATTTGGACTTGTATTGCCTGATGTGACACGATTGGGAATGTGTCCAGGTATGGATGGGATCCAAGGATCAGCTACAGTGGAAATATTGGAACCGTCCTTGACAACCCATAGTAGATTGGACTTCATGGTATTAGAGACCCGATGAGCATGTTTCCACCAACATGAGCTTCTTTGTCCTTTCTTGGCCGCAAAAAGAAAAGTATTAGGAAAGTATTTCTCTTTTATTAGTTTATTCCACAACCCATGCTTCTCTGTGAGTAACCTCCAAATTTGCTTTCCAAACATGGCTTTATTCATTTCGGCACTTGTTCGAAAACCCAGCCCTCCTTGAGTTTTAGGGCAACACAATTTTTGCCAGGCTATAGTGTGATGTGTAGGATCTTTGGAGTTGGACCACCAGAATGTTCTACTTGATTTATCCAGTTTGGATGTCATAGTGCTTGGAAGGATGGTGGTTGACATGGTGTAGGTAGGGATTGATTGTAGGACTGATTTGATGAGAGCCGTTCTTCCAGCTTGTGATAATAGCTTGGTACTCCACGCATTGATCTTTGAAGAGACTCGGTCAATTAATTCTTTATGAGATGTTTGCAATCTGTTATTCACTAGTATAGGAGAGCCCAAGTACTTAAGATCCTGCTATGCTATAGATGACTTGAATTTTAGTGAGTGAGAGAAGAAATTTTTGTGTTGCCTTTGGGCATTTTTGCTAAAGAATATGCTGGATTTGGCATAATTTATTTGTTGGCCAGATAAGGATTCGAACATTTTGATGGTGTTGACTAGAGCTCTAACTTGTGGCATGTCCGCTTTACAGAAGATGATGCATCATCAGCAAAAAGCAGTTGCGTAATGGGAGTTCCATTAGGACAAAGGGTGACCCCTTCAATGCTACCTGAGTTGGAAGCCTGAAGTAGGAGCTATGAGAAGACCTTCATACCGATGATAAATAAATATGGGGATAGTGGGTCACCTTGTCTTAAACCCCGGTTCAAATGAAAATGTTCATATGCTTCTCCCGCAATTTTGGTTGAGAAGGTGGCTGTGGAGATGCACTGATGTATCATGTTGCACCATTTTGCTGGGAAGCCCATTTTCCGTAAGACATGGTATAGAAAGCACCAACCCATCCAATTAAATGCCTTGGACATATCAAGTTTGAGAGCAATGAAACCTTTCCCTCTTTTCTGAGTTTGCATTTTATGTAGGATCTGCTTCGTTATGAGAATGTTGTCTGTGATCTGTCTGCCCTTAAGAAATCCTGATTGGAATGATGATATCACCTGTTGCAGAATAGGTTGCAAACGAAGCACCATCCATTTGGAAATGATTTTGTAAAGAACATTGCATAAGCTGATTGGCCGGTAAGTAGAGGTGTCCACTGACTTATTATTTTTGGGGATAAAGACTATGTTTGTGTTTGTTATTTCCTAGGGTAAGTGTTCACAGTTAAAGAAGTTTTGAACCATGGAGAGGATGTCATGTTTGAGCACTTCCCAGAAATGTTGATAAAAATATGCCGTGAAGCCATCTGGACCTAGTGATTTATGAGGACTCATTTCTTTTATTATTGAAGCCTTTGGGGGGAGGAGTAAAGCTTCAATTTGCTGGGCAGATAGCATGAGCAGGCTAATGTTCTCTAGCAGATTCGGGTTAAAGCTTTCCGACTGGCTTCCCGTGTTTAAGATGACATTTTTAAAAGTGAGAGTTATGGTTCCCCGATTAGTTGTCCAGTGACCATTTGCAGCTTTTAACCATTCCACATTATTTTTGGTGTTTCTAAGATTAGCCATTCGGTGAAAAAATTTTGTGCTTTTGTCCCCTTCTCTAAGTTGGAGTTCTTGGGATTTGAGTCTCCATAATTGCTCTTCTCTGAACAGCCAGTAATGGTACTGCTTTTTGAGTGAATTTAGTAGTTGGTGCTGCTTCTCATTAGCATGGGACATTTGGATGCTGGAAATTTTATTAGAGAGTGTTTGAATGTGGTCCTGAATCAAACCAAAGTGGGATTTGTTCCAAGCCTGAAGTTGGAACAAATTTGGGAGATAATTTGGGTGAGCTACTGAACCTGTAATGTTTTGGTCCCAAATTTGGGTGATAGTTTCTTTGCATTGTGGGTATTCAGTCCAGAAAGGTAAGAAATGGAATTGAGGTCTTCTAAGTGGTGGGGATGGGTTGGTATTTATACAAATGGGACCATAATCCGATGAGGTGATGGGGAGGTTGTGAAGAATAGTGTGGGGGAAGAGAGAACACCATGAGAAAGTGGCTAAAGCTCTATCTAGTCTCTCCAGGACTTTTGCGTAGCTTGCTGGCCATTAGTCCAATTGAAAGATAGACCAATGAAATCCAAATCTATTAGGTTGAAGGTGATGATGAAGTGTGATAGAGCTTTAGATAGGATGGGGCTGTTGTTTCTGAAAGACTTGTGGTCCCCCGGTCTGTATATATCATTTAAGTTTCCCATTAACAACCAAGGCTGACTTGTGGATGACTGCAATTGAGTTAAATAACTCCATAGTATTTTCCTGTAATGCCTGACCGGGTGGCCATAAAAAAGGAGAAGTTGCCAGGATTGATTTGGGGGGCAATTTTTTATTTGCAGTTGAATTATATGGGGGTGTGTTTGGAGAACTTTTATATCTGAGGGATTCGACCAGCAGCATAATAGACCTCCGGATAAACCCACTGCTTCCCATAGTGCATGGTGTGAAAAAACTAATTTTTTAACTAGTGGTGGAGTTATGGACGAACAAAGTTTGGTATCAGAAAGGAACAGTATGTCAGGTTTCTCTTTGCGGCATAGTTTGGAGAGTTCTCTAATTTTCTTGGGAGTCATTAACTCCATTTATGTTCAGGCAAGTATTTTCATAATGTATGTAAAGAAAATGATGAATGTTGAATGCATAATTATAGATAGAAGAAATTAAAAAGAAAATGCAAGATGGAGCATACCTGGGTAGGTTCAAAGTGTGAGAGGGTCAGGTTAGTGAAGTCAATGGTGTGGTAGCAATCCTCCAAGCAGTGCTCCATCGGGTAAGGGATGGGAGGGGGTGTTAGGTCCGGTTCGGATGAGAGCATAGGTGGAAGGAGAGTGGTTTTGGATAGTATGTATTCAGGGGGAACCATCTGTCTGGTAAAGAAGTTAGCCACTTGTCCATCCTTTACTGCTAATAGAGTGTTGGAGGAAGGGTCCATATAGTAGCTACGTGGTCGGCCACGTTTTCTCTTCCCAATAAGCAAATTGATTGTGCCTAAGCTCCCTGTTTTGGTAAGGTAGTGGCTGTCAAATCCAGTTTCTGGTCATTAGGCCACTTCGTTTGATTATGATTAGCATGCAGGCTCAAAATACTTGCATGACAGCCACGTGTTGACTTGGAGGGAGTGCTAGCTGGAAGGGACTCGATGATTCTCATGCATGCACGAGTTACCAGAGATGAGTGCGAGATGTTCACTGGAGTTGTTGATACGTCTTTTTCGACCACCTAAGCCGTCTTTAGAATCCTCGTCCGAGCCATGTTCACTGTGGCAGACTCTGCAAGAGTCTGGTTTGTCTCTGTTCAAGTTGAAGACTGGGAGATTGAAGGGTTTCTCTGGGCAGAACTCTGCTCTCAACCATTCACCGGGGTTGTCGATGGTTCTCTCTTCAAGCAGTTGTCTGTAATCCACAGCTATGGAGATAAGTCACTTGCAGTTTGTCCAAACAAGGCCGGTGGGGCCATAGTTTGCACAGACACAAGAAAGTTGCTCGTAACAAAAACGGAGCCAAATCGGCTTACCCTGATAGAATATGAAGCGTCCTATGCAGAGGGGTTTGCGAAGATCAATAATAATTTTCTTCCTAACATACAAACATCTAATTAAGTGACCTGTTGGAATTTTTCCTGATTGGGGACGATTGCTCCTGCTACTTGTGTGAGAGAGCAAACCCTGCTATCCTCGACTGTCCCTCTGGGTAGCATGTGTATTTGCAACCATAGCCTTTGACTCCATACCTTCTTAACTGTGCCAGTGCATGAATCACTCCACTCTTCAAGAAGTATCCAGCTGGATTGATAAAACCATGGGCCCTCCTCTAATGCAATTTGTCTGTCATTCTGATTAGAAAACAAGAACTCAAAACTTCCTCCTTCAATAAATTGAATCATAATAGGAGTTGTAGCTTTCCACTGAATGCTAACATGGTTAGCCAAGGTGTCTTCAGTTACTTGTCGGCGCAGGAAAATGTGCCCCTTTAACGTAACGGCTATAACATTAATAACTTCCTCTATAGGTTCGAAGGAAGGAGTTTGAAAGTCACTACTTATATTTACTGCATGTGAGAAGAGGGATTCCATGTTCGCAGTTGCATGCATGGAATTTGTGGCGGATATTATTTCTTTTCCCTTTGAGGACATACTGGTATGAGGGCTATTCGGTTTTCACGAGAGAGGATGAGAGTCAGTAAATTCCCGATGGGGCCCTATGGGGACTGCGGAATGTGGGGTGGTACAGGGGAGAGAATCTATCTATAGGGAAAGGTGGAAGAATCTATGTGGAAGAGTCTATGTTGTAGCAGAACCTATCCACCCGATATGAGTGTAATGGAATGTGGGGTGATAATTTCAGGGGTTACATGGATGATATGTTGGAGAGAGGAGAAGTTACAGAGAAGGGGGGTTGTGTTGGCGGTGTTACGTGAGACAGATGAGGGATAGTTACAGAGGAGGAGAAGGTGCTAGGCTAGCAAAAGATTACCGAGAAGAAGTTACGGAGAAGGAGGACATTATAGAGAAGAAGTTACAAACATGCAAGGTTGATAAGCTTGCTAGCTTGAGAGGCGGCTGCATGCAGAAATGGGGTGATCTGGTGTGAGGGTTAGAGATAAACTAGCATGCAACTCTGGACGGAGGTTAGTTATCAATTAGAAGAAGGTTGTGTAAGGAGGGAGATAAATCGACAATGGCTAGAGGATAACGTACCTGAGAATACAAACCAACACTGGGTTGATAATCGAAGAATGGAAGGTGAACCAACGCTAAGTAGAACCGATGCTAAGGGGAACAGACGCTGAGGTCGATGATAAATCAATAAGAAATAAAAATGACTTATTAATTAAATAAATGATTCAATGAACACGAATGCAAGTTAATAACTTATATTTAAATATATAAGTTAAATATATTTAACTTATATTTAAATATATTTAAATATATTTAAATTTAATGAGGATTGAATGAATTGGATATATTTAAATTATCTCTTTTCAATTCATTTAATATCAAGAACTAATTATTCTATTTGTCCTCATTTTTTATCACTAAATTTAAATATAGAGGGGTAAATATTATCCTTAGAAAATTCCATAAATATTCTTGAGATCATTCCTACTTTTTAAAGTAGTATAGATGTTTATTAAGTATCAACTGACTTTTCAATGTTCTTGTCAATGCCAATACTTCAAACCTTGCTTGTACATTGACGAAATCACAAAAACACTTTGAGTCCATGTCTAATGGATACAGTCATATAATATGTGCAATATTTGTTAAGGGAATAGATTAACTGGAGACAAAAACATACACACCTGGCTGAACTACATATCATGGTTGAACATGCCAGTGTTCAGTATAGCTGAATCCCAATTGGATCTCACAATGAGTACTGGCGTATTCAACTGTTATAGATAGTTTAACTGGGTGTATATGATTTTGTATCATGCATCCGGACTGACTAGTTAGCAATCAAAAACAAACATGTCAAGTGATTCCTACTATTCTACGGTTTCTGCCATCTGCAATTAGCATTAATTTTTTCTTTTTTCCTTTTTCTGAGTTGGTGTTCTAACAAGTATTGCAAATCTTGTTTAATCCAGAGTAGGTCTAGACTCCACACCTTCCTCATTGAATGATGGTTGTGGCTGTGGCTATCTGCATCCTTGCCACACAAAGTTTGATGTTGAGATGCATGGGACCATTGAAGTACATGGTGATGAAATTATCAAAAAAGAGAGATCGAAGCTAAACCGCACACAACTTTTTCCAGTAAAGAGAAGGTTCACCAATATGGTGTAGATGAGTAAGGAACCTTTTGGATTGGCGTCATATTGAATCCTCTAGTCCATATCAGCTTTATCCCACAAAATACTAAGCATACAAAATTTTCTTGTTATAAATTCATGTTAATACATTTGGATTGTATGGAACCTGCTTTATTGACCGTTACGATCTACAACATTTCAGATTAATGGTGTGTATATGGTCCATGTGTATTTTGAAATGTGACAATGGTCCTTTCCGGTCAGAAAAAAAGTTTTCTATTTAATATTTATATAGTGGAAGCCCATGTAATTAAAATTAGCAAAATTAATTACATGGGGAAGACGGTCGGAGAGATTTTCAAGTAAAAAGTTGAAAAGGCCAATCCATCTTTAGGTGGATGGTTGTGGGATCACAGTCACACCACCTTGATGGGTGTTTGGGCCCACCCAACATGTGGTTATTGGTACTATTGGGTTCCAATTATGCAATTCAAACAAGAAAAACCACATCCCCAAAAGTGCCGGTAGAGACTAAGGTAATGGTAACTGATGTAAGGATACTTGGCGGGCCTTAAATCGTACCATACGACATCGGTCAGATCAAATCCTGATTGTACATCATCAATTGCTTCCAATCACTCCTTAGACAAGGTTAGATATAAAATGGGCACTCACCTTAAGGTAAGCATCCATAATTCAGAGAGACCCATGCATTATTGGCTATTAAGGATTAAGCTCTAAGGTCTCCTTTCTTGCCTAGTCTGGTCCCTCTTTAATCACTAATTTAACCATCAAAGTCTTTGCCTTACGATAACACTTGGGGCCTCTGACATATGCTTTTTTCCTATTTACAAATCAGACCTATCGGTTTCGGATACTAACGAAATCATCTTGTTGCCCTTGGCCTCATATTTAACAGCAACAGTAACCAAATTCTAACCCAAACATTTGATAAACACAAATTAAGTAGCAAGTAATTCAGTTCAGCTATGATGCTGAAATAGGTGTTAAAAGCTGAATGCTGAAATGATTCTAAATTTGAAATTGGCTTAAATCCAAGGATATTATTGATATATGATAATAGTTTTAGGAGTATATATTATGAAACAACAAACCGATGCTTTGAAGTCGATTGGAAAATGGAGAAAAATGCAATAAAGAAATGCAAAATAGAAAGAACTCAAGAGAATATATGTAGAGATTTACATGGTTTAGCTTATGGTTTATGTCCACAAGCGACGACAACAGAGCAGGAATTCCACTGGGCTATGTTTGGTTTGAAATAAAAGGAAGATAAAGTTGAACAACTTCATTATACAGAGAGCTGTCACTCTCATAATTTCTCTCACTTAATGCACCGTGACAATACATTTTCTCACCATTTTGTATTGATGGGTGAACCCAAAACGTTTTAGGGAGAAATGACATTGGTAACAAACAACTGAGAAGTTTAGGGTCGATGACAAAAGAAATAACCACAGTGTCAATGTTTCTCTCTCTTGCATATCGTCCATAGATCATTTAAAGTGAATCAAGGGAGTGACATAAAAGATTAAAAAAGTTATATGTAGAAATGATAAGATAAGAAAAACATTATCATTTAATATTCTTAGCTGTTGTGGGTCAGAAAAATCAAAGCCCCTTGATACTGCTTTTGATTCAATCTCCCATACTTACTACATACGGGCCCATTCTTGGAGAAATTATAGAACAGAACTTTTTTTAATCACCCAAATACAAGAGTTCAAGGAATTGGATGATCATGATGAAATCATGATCAGTCAATTGAATCTTTATTAAACAAGAGATCAAGGGAAATGTTGGGTTTATTAGAAGTATTTGAAATGATAAAAGTTAATTAGAAAAAAGGGGTCCGGGTCTAAAAGGCACGTTAAATAGGCACAATGAGTAAGCACTTAAATGCATTTTGGTTTTCCTTTTTTTTTGGCTTTTTTTATTTATTTTTAACTGTTTTGACAAAAATAATAAGATAACAAATAATTTGTCTAAACAAGCAAAAAAACAAAATGTTTGAATGAGAAGCATATTAATAAGACAGACCTATTAGGTATTCACTCATTGTGCTTGCCTAACGTGCCTACTAAATTCTGTCTCAGCAATCACAATGAAAGTATAACAATGTGCGACGCTTTTTGTGCCTACTAAATCCTGTCTCAGCAATCACAATGAAAGTATAAGAATGTGCGACGCTTTTTGTGTAATCCTTGGGCTTGGGTACACGACATTATCGTTAGAACTTAGATGGGTCTGATATCCAATGTTTTACAGGATTCAGGAATCAGGAGCCACCATTAATGGGGGTGATCTATACGAGGGGAGAGGGATAGTTGTAGGGGCGGGGTTGGCTGGAATTCAGAATTCTTCATCGTGTGTATCTATACTTTTCCGTTAATTTTATGGGTCAAAAACTGGGCAAAGTCAATGTTTTCACTTTTGGATCTGTACTTCTTCTGTTAACAGAACACACTCCAACCATGTGCCAACAGAATTTCACACTGCATAATTGGGATTCATCATAAAAGTGGGACCAGCCATGTATAAGATGTAAGGTGTGAGATTCCAAAAATAGAATCAAGTGCCCTTGGCATGTTGTGGAATAATGAAGTGCCCTTGCATGTTGTGGAATGGGAATCTTTTCCTCACACCTCATAGTTACATCCACGACGGTGTATTGAAAATATCTTCCATAATAATAATTTATATATACGAGAGATATTCCCAATGCATGGTAAGATATGCGTGTAACGTTAGTGTGAGGCACAAATCCGATCTCCCATGTTATATCCCGTACAGTCACTCCCGATATCCTGTTCATGCTTTTCCTACTTCCTACATCTTTATCCTCATAACTGAAATGGGATTTGGTGCAACTTACATCATTTTCACAGCCTTTTTCAGCCATGAAAAAGATGTTTACAAATTACAATGCACAGCTAAAAATGGTTGTTGATGAAAAAATAAAAAAAAACACAAGTTTAAATATATCATAAATATTTACCAAATCTTAGATTGGTACATGCAGAATCCCATTTAAAAAGAAACTGACACAAGTGAATCCTCTTTGCCAAGTGGCATTTGTCCTTAAATAGGAAGGGGACAAATCCGACGCATTTACCAATTAACTTCTAAGTAGGATCATAAATTGATTGATTAATGAAGTCAAATAAATTAGGAATTGCATGGGCCCAACCCTTTTTTGCCAAGTGGCATATGTCTTTAAATGGGAGGGAGACAAATACAATTCCTTTCTTAATAAGCCTTTAAATCAAATCACAAATTAAAATCTTGTGAGTCCCCCAAATTAAATGTTTGATCCCTTATCAGATCTGAATTGGGCAAGCTCTTTCACTATAAAAGGGGATAGGGGGTCTTCTTGTTTGGATGGCCTTTCTCCCATTTGACTCTCCCCTTTCAAACACCAATTTTGTCTCTGACCGCTTCCGTTGGGCTTCGACCACTTCCATTGCTTTTGAAAAAGGAGAGGAAACGGGCTGCACTAAGATCAGGGAAGGAAGAAGAAAGACTCCAACTCTTCAACTACCGAAGCACTGAAATTGCTGCAACTTTGTACTGTATCAATCGGGAAAATTTCAATCTTCAAATTCTTGTGATCTAAAAGGCTTCTATCAATTCTACAAGCGAGGATATTGCTTTCAGCTGTTCACTTCTAATCATTGATTGAGCGTGAGTAAATTTTCTTTCATACAAGGTTGGGCATTACTTGCTTCTTATAATTGTAAGTTCTAATCGTGGTTTTGGATTTTGTTCAAGACAAGAGAATCAAAGGGTTTTCTTTGCCAAGAAAAAGAGAATTTGTATCTTACTTAAATTTTTACAAAAAAAAATTAATTTTTTTTAATTTATCCACTTTTTTATACTCTAAATTTATGCACAAAATTTGTGTCGACAATAATATAAGCACAATCTTGTGAGCACCAAATCTACTCTCTTCAATAATTATTCCTTAAACAACAATGCTTTTCATCGGAATATTTACAGCCTTTTGGAACCGTTCTTACACCATATTTACAGCCTTTTGGAACTTTTCATCGGAATATCTTTATATTTATATGATTTTCATCGCAATTCCTTCAACAGAATGAAATGATGTAGATGGAGCGACGGTAAGAATGAAAGGCTGTAATTTCACAGTTTTAGTCGGGCGCAATTCCAAGTGAAGCAACTGATTTCTCCCCCATCCTTATCCACTGGATAGGTGCTTATGGGTAAGAGCCAAAGAGGTACAGCCCGTAAATTTGGGGTGAGGTGAGGGAAGACGATTTATGTCCTCTCTTCCAACCTTGGTAGGGGGTAGTGTCACTTAGTAAAGTTTTCAAATAGTAAGGATACACTTAACCAATTAGCTAAACCATGAGGGTAGTTTAAGAAATTTACCCTTAATTTTATGTTATGTTTGGTTTAAAGGAAAATGTACAAAAAGAAAAGAAAAAGTAGGAAAACCTTTACAAACCTTGTATTGATTTTTTTTGCCTTTTCCCTCCTTTTCCTACCAAACATAGGGTTTAGGGTCAGAGGTAAGGGTGTTTATGCTTTAAAATTTAGGATTTGGATGTGAAAAATCAATAGGTATTGGGAAGAAAGCATCTGACCATGGTTGACCATGGTACCTAGGAGAAAATAAAGCCTTAACCAATATATTTAAGCTGTATTTATATGTGGGACTCTTTTATACCAACTGATAGTGTGGGACTCTTTTAAGTGTGTTTGGTTTGAAGGAAAAAGTAGGGAAAGGATCCTTACTTTTCATCTCCACTACAAACAAATAATAAAGCAACAAGATAAAAGTTGAAAATTAACTTAGAATTTATGAACTTATTTGCAATTCCATTTTTGTGCACTACTACAAAAGAAATTATATTGCAAACAAACCAAACCATAAATTCAAATATGATATGTATTCTTTTTATTATTTTGAGAATAGAAGGGAGGGGTGTTATACAAAATAAAATAGGTTTACTTTGTCTCATAAGTCTTTAAAGATAAATATATATAGATATATATGCTTGGACTCATACAATTGTCCTTGTTGACTTGTTGACCACAACACCCTCTGGCCCCTATTGCTTGTTGGCATTAGTTTGCAACAAGTCCGCCACCCATTTTACTTCTTTGAATTTATGGCTTTCCTCTAATCCAGATGTTAGCATTCATGAGGTTCCATACATGTATGTGCCTATAATGATATATTCTCCATTTTGTTCTCGAGGCAGTATGTTGATCTAAATTAGCCAAATATTGGTAAAAGATCTGAATTTAAAATGTTCCATTCAATATTTCAGCAGCTTGGGGCCTGCTTAATATTCTCCATTTTGTTCTCGAGGCAGTATGTTGATCTAAATTAGCCAAATATTGGTAAAAGATCTGAATTTAAAATGTTCCATTCAATATTTCAGCAGCTTGGGGCCTGCTTAATTGCTGAATGATGAAGCACGCGAATTTGGGTGATCTATTTGTTATAACTCTAAAAAATTTACCCTTGTAATGCTAGGTAATCACACTGATCATTGCATCTCAATAATGTTAACGAAACATCAAAGTTAAATGTCATAAAAGTTGGCAATTAGGGTAAATCAGAAACTTGCAAGTGAATTTGGTCGAGTCCCAGGTCCCAACTCCCAAGGTGCAGACCTATGAGCGGTGATTCTGATGGTTAAATCAACGGAGGTGTATAAGAGTTGAGGTACTGAGATGAAAACAAATAGAATGCATAAGCTATAGATTTATATTTATAGATGAGATCCGATTAAATGTAGCACTAAGGGGACTTTGTAATGGTTCTGCACGTTGCCGGTTCCATTAAGATTTAAGAACATGGACCACATATATGGCTCAAGGCTCGCCATTAAGGTGAAAGGCAAAAATCCCATAATTACCCTCCAACACCTATGAAAGGATGAAACCACTCTCTGAGGCCTCCACATGTAAGTGCGTGACTTATTTTGGCAATATATAAATTTGATTTCAAGATAGTTGGATGAATTACATCTTACCTCTAGTGTTGTATTTTGCTTTTGTTTCTTTCCCAAGAATTAATGATATATCCTTGTATTAATGCTTTTAAGGCTTCTTGATATACCATCTCTGGTTTTACTTAATTTGTCAATAAATTGACCATGGAAGAAAGAAAAAATCTACTATGAAAAAGATATGATATGGAAATAGCTTTTTACAATTAAAATCCATTCATGGATTTTGATAAATAATACTATTTTTGTTATCACGTTTATGTTTATGATTCTGATTTATTGGTCGGTTGTTTTTCGGATATTATATCTTTTTCATATCAAAGAATATGTACAAACAGTTCTCAAAAAGTAGAAGTAGGACGTTTGCCACATTGAACTAATTTGTGGGTTGGGACATTTTTATTTGTTTAGGAATATGAAAAACAAAAACAGATTTCCATGAAGTTACGTCTCTACCACTAGGGGTGTCAATTGGACTGGATTTGGTTCAATCCGCGATCTACTCCAATGTGAGTCCATTATAAGAGGACTAGGTCCAATTCAATTCAGTGTATATTTTGGACTATTTGGATCAACCAAATTCAATGTTTGGACCCTTTAATTTGTTCAAATTGGTTTTAATTTAGATTAATTCTAACTCAAACCTAGTCCATTGACATTTATATTCTTATCTTCTATCCAAGGTTCAAAATATCGGTACAGGCTGATATGCCCACCTGGTAGGGTGTATCGGCCTGTATCGATACTATTCTTTTATGTTATTTATTTATTTTTTCGAAACTGATTCAAAGGGGCCGATTTAAAGCTGATCTACCCCTTGAACCACTCGTCGACCCGAAACACCCCTTGTAGGGGCATATCGAAAAGGCTTCGATACGATATATGTATCGACCAATACGAGTCGATACATATCGAAATTTTGATCAAGTCCGATCCAATCCAATAAATACTTTGATCATTAAGTGTGAACTCGTCCAATTTATTATATTTTATTGAGGTCCAATTTGAAATGGATGCATTGACACCCCTACCTACCAGATTTTAAAGCTAAAATGATAACACGGCATTTAATAAAAACGTAATATCAATTCAATCAATCATTCACCTTAATTAGCTGTTTGTAAAGATTAAAAAAACTGTCAAGAAGTTAGCTACACTGCTGATGTGAGAAGCATATAAAACCATAAAAACCAGAGCTGGAGTCAATTGTTTCTACCCTCACAACAGAGAAAACAGGGAGTCCAGGAAGGAATGCGATGTGGAGAGGGAGAAATTGATAAATCCTTATGTTGGGAGAATACTATGTCCAAAACATATGATTAATAAATCCACTGCGGGGCAATATATTTTGATTATTTGTTATCAAAAAGTCTTACCATTGGGAGAAAACCATATAGGACATGCTCCCGCAACATTGTCTCCTTAAATTCCATTCCATTCGTAGGCCGAAAAAGTGGAAGAACAAGTGGGACCAAAAATATGAGCATTGTACCATACAACAAACAAATAAAAGGAAAATGCTAAAGAAATTCAACACCATCCACGTGGGCAGGCCTTTGAGGACAGCAAGACAAGACTGGAGGTCTGACATTCGACGAACAAAAGGAGGGCTGGCGGTCTTCATCAACATCAATCATCGAGGAGGTGTCGCTACTACTCCCTCCCACTACTCGAGTCTTCAAACACATGTTATCTCCTCTTTCTCCAACGTGCTTGCTCATATACCCTTCGATGGTTGGATGGACCCCAGGTCCCAGGAGGATCACCACCATTCAATCCATAAATAATTCTTTGATGGTCGTCCTTGTTTTTGCAAACTTGGCATGGGCCGCGAAGCAACATCATCCTGTTACGTGGCAGAGGGCAAGTCCTCGGCTTTATAAACTAAAAAAAATAACCAACTCCAACGCTCCATACTCGATGCTCACAGCATATAGGTGGCCTCCCTCCGTCGGTCGCTTTCGCTTGCCGCTGATCTCATCCGCTCACGGAGTTCCCAAATGATTCCCCATTCACCCGTAAGTCTTCGAAATATAACCAGTGGCAGCGGCAGAAAATTCGTCTTCCACTACTCTGCTCTGGCTATCTTATCTGCAACAGATATTTCAGGTCTCTTCTCTCTCTCTCTCTCTCTCTCTCTCACTGTATCTCTGGAGTTCTCAAACTCTGCATCTTGTTGATTTCAATGATGGAGGTCAGCTGAACAGATATTTCAGGCCTCCCCATCTCTCACTCTCACACACATAAAAGACCATTTAGTCCGGCTTAACGTATCCACGGTTGAATATTCCGTCCGATTTCTTCTCTGTTTGGTTTTGTTTAGAAAGGTCTCTTTCAGAGCTGAAGTTCGGTCCTTTCTAAGTTCTAATACATGGGCTTTCTCGTTTCTACTGTCGAGGATAACTCCTGCCACTTACTGTTTGGGTTTGACGGATGTTAAGAGTTTGTTGATTTGTTTATTCTATTTTTCAAAATAAATGATACAATTGTGTTTTCACATATTAGAAATCCCTTGCTCTTCCAATTTTGAATTCATTCATTGAATTTTAGCTCTTATGTGAAAATACCATTTACCTATTGTTCTGTCCAGAAAAGAAAGAAACAGGAGATTTTCAGTTACCCATTATTCTCCGACATGAGTTGTTTTGTTTTCTTTGTTATTTCAACAAAACTGTATACCGCAAGTAATTTGAAAACCATTATTCTCTTAAAAATAAAATGTACAAAACATGTTTTTGGTTGTCTGGTGTATTACCTTCTTCCAAAGATTAAACTAGAAATTCATTCTTGAAATTTTTTTATGTTTCTTAAGTCATACAAATATTCAGGTAGAGGTTCCGGCAGCATAGGCTTTTTTTTTTCAATTTATCTATTTATTCGTTATACCGAGGTCTATTTATATGCGGGTTGATATGATGAATAGGAGCTTTCATGGCAGCACTTGTAGGAGGGTCTATAGGAGATTTTGGTGTCTTGTACAACACATTGAATGGTAGCCTACATCAGCCTTGTGTAAATGAAAACTGGTTTTTATTTCCATAAGTGATTTTTTCCTTGATTTCAGAAACAGGGTTATTTTCTGAGTCAATGAAAAAGTCTCACTTTTTTATGAGAAAACAGGGCCGCAAATGGATTGGATCGAATTGTATATGCGTAGATCTAAATTTAATTGATTAATTTTCTAATTTGAATTTGATCTTGTTGAATATCATTAATAAATTAATATTAAATTATAAGAATATTATATGACATAAATAATTTAAACTAAAAATGACTATGATTTTGTATATCGTGAACAAAATAACTTGAATATAACTTTTCTGAGGCTTGAACACATGATTCGTTTAAACATACAAAAATAAAACCAACATTACTGATAACACAAGCATAAATTTAAATGTTCAAAAATCATTGGATGAGATTGAGGTAAATCCATATTCAATCCAATTACAAACAAATTGAATTTGGGTTTCCTTAATCAGATTGGATCTGAATTCAATTTCAGCCAATTAAATACTGTTTGCAACTTTAGGAGAAAATACATGTCCAAGAACATGTGTTTTTTTCCTGCTGGTATTCACTCTTTAATGCCCTGTTTATTTATTTTGTTCCTCAAAACTCTGGTCCTGGTACTAGACATTGTTGATGTTCATGTATTCTCTAAACTACCCCTGAAGAAGAATAGATGAAGGCTTTACTATCATTATCTAGTTTTCTTGTTTGTGTTCAGGTCTGAGGTTTGCATTTCACAACTCTATAATAAACCAGATTCACTATGAGCGAACTTTTGTTTTAGTTTATTACAATTTCCTATTCTAGTTAGGTAATATAGATAATTTCTTGGTATACATGTTTTACATTATCAAGGGAGTTCCTTTTTTACTTTCCTATTTATTCGGTTTTCATGTTATTTTTGTTTATTTGAAAGAGCATTTTTATACTTTCTAATTAGTTAATTTTAATTGGAATTCTTCTTCTTTAAAGTGGCCTATTTACTACACTAAACCTCTCCCAATAACTATTATGAACCAGCTTGAAATTGGCTTGGAAAAAAACGAATTTCCATTACAGAGTGGCAACTAGTAATTTAGTTAACTATGGGCTTTTTATATGAACTTCAGACACATATTCCATCCATGGAGAAATATAAGGTGCTATCATTTCCCTTTCATCAATACAAAAGGAAGTAAAGGGTTGCTGGAGCCAAATAGTTTTCCTATTTACTTATTATTTTTTATTATAATCCAAAATGCATATTTAAGAACTTCGAGTTAGTAAACAGAATTTTTTTTCTGCTCCCTGCATATAATCTAATATAGTGGCATTGTTTTTTGAAGCCTGGATTTCGATCGCTGCCTGCTCAGCTGCATTGTTTGAGGTAACTACTGACATTACAGGGGATTGTTTAGACTTGGAACTATTTTAGATATTCCAATTCATCATGTCAGACCATGTTGTACAGACAATTCATGATAGTGATGCAAGAGTTACAAAATCAATGCATCCTTACCAATCCATCTGGATGGCCCATTGGATGCAAACAAATTGTGACTCAGCAGT
Source organism: Nelumbo lutea (assembly GCF_056320005.1). Classification (NCBI taxonomy): domain Eukaryota; kingdom Viridiplantae; phylum Streptophyta; class Magnoliopsida; order Proteales; family Nelumbonaceae; genus Nelumbo; species Nelumbo lutea. The sequence continues at coordinate 119,219,153 of NC_142684.1, forward strand.
AGAGATTTCTAATCATATCTCTCCTAATGGTGGTAGCAAAGAAGAACGTTGTGACAGTCGGCAGGACCCCATTCATGTTCAAACTTATGAGCCTAACAAGGTCACAAGGTCAGTTGTAGATGAGGGTCCACGCAATATGTTGGAGCACTTAAGTGAATGGAGACACAGACAAAACTTAGAGGTGGAATTTGATATTCCTGAATATGGAAAAGGAGTTGAAGCAGTAAATGAAGCTGAAAGAGCTGTACCAAGGAACAAGACACCAAAGATGAACTTAAGAAGTTGTAAAAATGCAATATCAGGATGCAAATCCTTTCCAATCTTCAATTTCAACCAAATGAAAGAGAGTAGTTTGGATTCAAAGAATGATCCAATTGTCTATGGCAGACACGTATCCAGGTCTCAATTTGATGGAAACACAGGGCAGGTTGCTGCCATGAAGGGCACATGTCAGCCTACTGAAAATACACCTCAAATTTCTGGGCATCTGGTGAATTCTCGTAAGTGTCTTGAAAAGAAAAGTTTGCCTGCTTCAAGGCTGTTTAAGGATGTTGATCTTATGGAGTCAAGATACAATGTTATGCCTTATGGTTTTAAGTCTGGTGGAACACCAGAACAGTCCTTAAGGTGCACAACAAAAGAAACTGATTGGTCAATCCCTGGGTTGTCATCCAAAAAACACCTCGAAAATGCTAAATTTTGTCATGATAGACATGAAAACCCTAACTATGGCAGCTCTTCCACTTCTAAGCTTTTGGCCTGTGGTAATAAGGAGATGGATAACCATCTAAATGATAGAAATTGTGGAAATCATTATATGGTGCCGAGGAATAGAGCATTGCAGATGCATGATCCTTCAACTAGTGGTTTCACTCCCCCAATTTTTATTGGACAACAAAGTAAGATACATAATTTTCCTTGTTCTGAATTTTTAACAAGCTACGGCAGATCTCCCGGAAAAATGAAGTTGGAAGAGTTAAACTATGGATGTAGATCACTAGAAAGAAGGCCAAGGCGTTCTATTCGTGATGTAGAAACTCTGAGAGTTTGCACTACTGTTGGTTCTGTGGAAGGATTGCCCGGTGCTCCTTCCAGGTTTTCTCAGGCAACTCAACATTTGTTGATCACGAAAAAGACTGATGTTAACTTGTCTAAGGGAGGCCAAATTATCAGAGAGTCAATGGTATCCACCAAATTCAAGCAAAATGCCTTTCATGAATTGTTTACATTACCTTTTAGTTTTGGTTTGCATGGTAAGGGAGGAGCAAAGCTTCACTCTTTAGGGAACTCCATTTTCCAACAAAGAAATGGCATTCAGGATGTCAAGACTGATTCACTAGTTTTAAAGAATCAATTATCAGCTGAAACTGATACCATGGACATGGATATTTTTCATGCCAGGTGCTCTCTTCCAGGTCTTTTATCTTTCCAACTTTTACTTGTGGAGTACTGCTCATTAGCATGCATTTCTTCCCTGCTTAATTTCATTTTATTTCAATGTTTTACAGGTGAAGCTTCGCATCCTTCAAAGGTACCTACTAGGTCCTTCCTCTTCTATTTGTTACGGGTGGACCTTGCTGTAATTCAAATTTTAAGTCCTTTAGCCAGTCTGCATCAGAAACACTGAAAATTTTTAAATTTCTTTTGGATCATGGGGCTTAGTTTTGAGTCATTTTACTTTTCTGCTCCTGCATTAAAACTTGTCTTTATTCATTGAATTTCTATATTTATTCTCTTTTTTTTTTGGCTTTTCTATCCTTAACTTTCAGCGCCTGACTTAGCCATGTTTCTCTATACCCTGGGTGGACAAAATTTCCCTTTATGCATGCATATGATGCACTGTTTTACTTTTAATGAGTGCACTCTATTATGACATGGATTTTATATGTACAATATAAGTTGGTTGATTTGAGCAGACCAAGTTCTGAACCATCTCTTTGTCTGGTTTATCACCTACTGAGTTACTCCTAGAATCCCACATATGCAAACATTTTTAATCCCATCCTTCCTAGTTTTTCCATGCATGTCATATCCATCTCAGATTTTGCATAAGAAGTATATCATTTTCTGGACATCTTTCTTTATTGTTTTTCACTTTACTCCCTACAACATTACTGGCCTTCATTGCTATTTTGTTAAATTTCATTCCAGCCTGATTGGTAGTTATTCTGATGAAACAATTTTTCAGATGCAAGTATAACAGAAAATGCATGTATATGAAGATTGGGCTTCTTAACAGACAACCTATCTGATGTTCATTTACATTGAGACCCCCCATTGGGAAATCCTTGGCATGGTCATTCTGTGTCAAAAAGAAATTAGCAAGATTAGACAAATTTTAACCCTCTGATCATCATTTCTGGGGCCTTTTGGAACTTTGGTCATGGTTTTCAAAAGTAAAACTAGTCCAGGAAGCAGAAACTGGAAAGATGTCCTAAATCAGATGCTAAGCTTGTTAAGGAGGACAAGTCCCCTAAATGAAAAGAAAAAAAAGGCCCCAAACTGGTTTCCTGAAAAATGTGTATTCATACATGTTTCCTTATTATATGGCTTCCATACTTTCCTTTTCCTCAGTATTCATATTAATACAATAAAATACATATTTGGATTCAGCTGTTTGAGTTGATATTAATGCACTCTATCCTAAATGGGGCCCACCAAACAGATGGCACCAGTCTGTGAATATAATCCACATATAGGTCATGAAAATCAAACTTGGCATGAAAAGTTCTTGCCAAACTATACATGACAAGATACAAGTACATCTTTTGGTAGAAATATATGGAACATAATAAACATGGCAGTATATGTTGGAATTCATGGACTAAATTTGACTGCTGACTCTTCATGCATATCTAATCTTGTATAAGCAGGATTCATGACCTGTGTGTTTGTGCGTGCACACACGCATTCCATCAACTCATGTGCCTTTGTCCAAGTTACGTATTTATATTATAATTAGCTTTCATGAGCATTGAATAGTATGTAGTACTAATTTGGAAATCGTGACTACCTACCAGTTGCCTGTTCTGCAGGACGTCATGATGGACCAAGCTCAGGAAATGACCGATTCACCGAAAGAAATTGAAAGCATTGAGGCACAAAAAGAGTTATTTGATATAAACCAAGAAGCTACTGTAACTTCAGCTGCAGCAGGTACAATGGCCAACAGAGAGTTGAGCACATCAAGTACGGAGAGTCTGGATGTGGATCACCTTCTTTCCCATGCCAAGCAGCTTGAGGATTCAACCTTCATTCCCCACCAAAACAGCCGTCTAGTCCAGGAGCCTGACAACAGATGGATTAAGCGTCTTAAGCTAAGTGCTTCAGATTCTCCTGCTCGTGGTTACAAGATATCAAAATTGGGAGATGCATCATCCAGTGATAGTAAGTTGCTTGGACCAATTATGATTTACGGGAGAACCAGCTTAGAGCCCGTATTTGGCGAAGTGAACAGGAAGGGGCAGGAGTCAGATAAGGCCATTATGTTATCAGGTAACAGAGGATCTTCTTCGCCAGATTTGGTGAAGGAATATTGGGATCTATCACATTCTTGGCTTCAAAGATGGTGTCGAAATTATGCATTGGCACCATTGGTGAAGCCAAAATCTACCTTGGTTGGAGAAAAAAGCACCAAGGTAACTTCAGAGGAGTTCCAAAGGAAGGAATTTCCAAGTATTGCTGCTATGGCACTAATGGGGAAGACCATGAGTAGCTTCCATCCATGCGAGTTCAGGAAAAAGAGATCTTTTGTACTTTGGAATACATAGAGGCCCAGAGAATACTCTAGAATGCTTATTGCATGGTGGAATATGAACTATTGAAAGTTCCTCCTTGATCTTGTGAAACAAAGAATGGAACTCATCAGGAACTTCCAATTACAGTGGTGAAGGTAGTTGACCATGTGAGGAGAAGAAAATTTGTTTTAGTTATCTAAATGATAAAATCTCGGGCTGGGAAGCGTGAGAATGTAGGTTCAGTCTGAATGTAGTCACTTTATGCAAAAAAACAAAAAAAGTACCCTTATGTTTACTAAATAAAGCAAACTGGAAGTCGAGTGGTGAGGCCTTTGAAGCCCATATACTATATTGGTATGTATTCTGCATGCATTTATTTCCCTTCCTAGTGCTGTCATCTTATTTTGATTTCTTCACCAAGGGGACAGACTCCTCTGCTGGCTCTCCTGCTAATTCATTTATTAACTTAGAATGCTCTTTGACAAGTCTTATTTTTGAGGCTAATATAACCAGATTCGTGTTATCTTGCATGTCAGAGTCAATATGATGCACGAAATATGAAATGTTTATGCTACCTTAGCTCAATCTTAACTGGATTGATTACTCGATTTTTCCTTGACCTGTTTTCCCAGGCTTATGAGTACTAGGAGTCGAAGTGGTCGGAGACACTTTCAGCTCAGGTGGTATGCCACGGCCATTTGTTTCATGAGACAGCTACATGTCACAGAACAGACTATTTCCTCTATTTTAACTTGCTGCACATCTGTATACCTATAGTCTTGTGATGATACCATCATTTTCCTGTGTCATGAGAGTGCTTGTTTCTTAGGCTGCATTTCCTTGCATGTACAAGGAAAGTGAATTTCCTCAAGGATAACAGGGATAGAAATTTCTACCCTATCCGCCTCCCATCCATGTCGGGCTTGAAAAACAGGTTTTGGGGCAGAGACAGGTTTGGGGATTTTACAACCCGTAGGGTATGGATAGGTACTAAATTAGGCTAAACCAAATCCACATATTGTTGAAAGGCATATGAGCTATGCATTAGGTGCTGGGTTTAATTAATAATATTTTGAATTTTATGTTTAAGACAATTGATAGTTTATTTGTTTTTTTTTTACATGTTTTAATTAAATTTTTGTGTTCATTTATTGCTTATATATAAGAAGATATAATAAGAAATTAGATGCAAGTTAGGTTCTGGATCTAGCCTGCTAACCTGACACCCCCCCTCCTTTGAGGGTTTTGTATTTTCATGTTGGGATAGGGTTTGGATTCTGATAGTGTGTAGGGTTTAGAATTTACAAAACTGCTGGCCTCTGAACCTACCCATTGGCATTCTTAAATAATAGGAGCACGAATCAGTTTCCTAGATTTCTTAGTGTTGGTTGGGCTTATCATGAAAAATAAACCTAAACCTCTTGCTTGCAGAGCGAATCTATTCTTACTTAAAAGCAGCTGTCCATGTCAGTTTGACTTTATTCTCTCTGCTCGTGTTATTTCCCAACCTATTAGAATTTTGTAGTTTTTTTAATTAAAAAAAAAATCAAATATGGGTTATTAAAGTCACCACAGGCGACAATCAATTCACTTTCCTAATAATTTTGTTTCCTTTTCATTAGGAAACTGAATATAGGAGAAAACTCCAACTTATATCCAATGTCCAATGACCCAAGAGAATCGAGCATAATTACCTTTGTTTATTCTTGGGCATTGTTTCCTGTTTCACTTTAGACTTGTGGTTCTTGCTTTTTTTCCAGTCATCAATTCTTGATTGAATATCTTTTTCCATTGATATAGCTTCCTTGTCAAGTTTATTGCCCTTGTGACGTACATGTATTGTAGACTTGATCTCACATTTCTAGTTTTCAGTGTTTGATCTACTTTGGAAGCACTCTCATGTTTATTTTGACCAGAGTTTTCAATTCGCTTATATAGAGATACACCAAGTCTTCTCCAATCCTCCAAACTTAGCTCATCCTTCTCCACCTTTTATTCTTCATCCACCGTCTATGCTTTGGAAAGGGTGGTGTAAACTCTTGCCTTGCTCCAGTATACTTGGTTGACCGACCCTGCATTTTTTTTTTTTATTCTTAACCAAAGACACAACGTTTGAATGCACATCCACCGTTGTCTTTGTAGATTTAGCCCCCATTTCTCCACTCTTGCCAATCCATCTAACATTTCTTGATTCTTCACTGAGGAGCCATCATGTAATGCGATATCGGCCTCAACGGTTTCTAAACTCACTTCATTTACAGAAGTTCCTTGATTAAGACTTACTACACCATCTTTATTGTGTTCTCCTATTTCTTGAAGTTTCCTTCTATTATTAGTTGTCTTAGAGGCATTTAACAAAACAATTTTTTTCGCTTGAATCGTAACAATGTCTTCCTTGAGTTCCTTGTGTTCTACTTGGTCGAGACATTTTGTCGAACTCCTTGCTTTCCCTCATTTTGCACCTCCACACACCAAACATCACCAGTGTTGGGATAGACCGTTGTACCATCAACTGTATTAACCTTTGGGCCCACAATATTGTCAGTTGGATTGATTTTAAATTTAATTTTTCAGACTTCTTAGAAGGAATCCTTATTGTGTGCTTGACCAATACGCCAAAAAAGGCCCTTTTGCATCTTTCACTGTGCTCTAAGTAGCCCTTTCCATGACACCTTTCATTTTACTCTAATTAGGTAGTCCTTTCAATGATTCGAACTTGTGACATGGTGGTATGTTCATTCTTCTTGGGCCTCATTTTCTTTTTGATAAATTATTTATCCGAGTAAATGCAATTACGTGGGTAAGTGTTTTGTGAGAAGCACTTACCTAGGTAAGTGCATTTATCCATGTTCTTTTCTTTTCCATGTAAAAAAGGCAATGATCATTTTAGCCATTGAAATCTATTATTAAAAAGGGTATTTTTGTCCCATCCAAGTGTTGGCAACGTTTCCCTATCTGAAAAAATTATTTACCCACCTAGGAGATGGGTATCATTTTCTTAGATAAGTGATGCATAAGAAAATAAACTTTCCTTAGTCCCCACATAAAGCTAAAAAAGGAATATGTGATTCTCGGTCAATGGGAACCAAAATCCCATTGACCAACTTTTTCCCCTCTCCAAATCCAAAAAAAAACGCCCCCTTAATGTCAATGTTCTCTCCCACTCTCGTGTCAAAATCTTCCTTAAATTTTTCCCCATATTGGCTTGCTTCATGACCTCACTTGAGCAATATGTGCAATGTTTTAGAAGATTTTCATATGCAGTTTTTAGCCAAAGGCCATCTTTTCTTTGAAAGGATCCACTTTGACACAAATGTAAGTAATTATCATTCGTTTTAGCTTCAGAGTCACCAGATTCACCACCAAGATTCAAAATTTCGCAACATATCAGCTCATATCGATCGATACGTATCATATCTTTAAGGGGTTAGCATGGGAAACACTACAAAATCATTTGTATAATAAAATAAATTTCTAATAAATTTAATTACTGAAAATATTAATATTATTAACTAATTATTGAAAAATTAAAATAATTAATTAAAAGATAATAAATAATGAAAAATTTTAGAATTAATGATTATTAATTATTTAAAATGAATAAAAATATAAAAATTAATAATATTAATTCAGTAATTTTTTATTTTTAGTCATTTTTCAATAAGATATAGTGATTTTTCAACAACTTTTAGTTGATTTTAAAATTTTTCAATAATTTTTTAATAAATTTCTTGTAAAAAGTAAATGGGTTATGACTTAGAATTGCTAATTTTCTATATCTAAAAAATGCAATCACTAAATTAGAATATTGCACCATAATTTAAGCACTAAATATCACTACACAAAATAAGACATGAAAAACATAAATAACTGGCAATCAAGAGATATATTCACCGAACTTGAACTACAATCAAATGATATCACCAAATTCCAAAATGCACTACAATTTAAGCACTAAATATCACTAAACAAATTAAACCAAAATTTTCAATAGTTATTGAAAAATTAACTTTCAATATTTAGCATTAATTTTTCATTAATTTCCAAAAATGCCACAAACTAAAAATTAATTTTATCAAAAATCATTTTATTTTCTTTCATTTATCTTAATTATGAACATTAATTACTAATTATTGTAAATATTAGTTTCTAGTAAATTTTCATTAAGTTTTAGTTGGTTTTCATTTGTCATTGGAAAAATAATTTCAGCAATAATCAGTAGTGTATAAATCTTCAGTATTTTCAATGTTTCTTCAATTACTTTCACCAATTTTTGAAAATTTAGATTTATCTTGAATTTTAATCATTACCTTAAATTTCAGTAATTTTGGGTAATTTTTAATTTTCAGTAATTTTTTTGAATTTTAAGAATTATTTTTGTTAATTTCATAATTTTTAGTAATTATTTTCAGAATTTTTAGTATTTATTTTGAATTTTCAAAACTTTTCAATTATTTTGAATTAATATGAAAACATTAATTCTTAGTTTTTTAACATTTCTAGTAACTTTAGTATTTTCTATAATTCTCAATATTTCTTTAGTAATTTCTGTAATTTTGGAGCAAAAATCAAATAATTAGTTTCAATTTTCAGAAGTTTTCTATAGTTATCAGAATTTATCCGTAAGAAATAACATTAATAAATAATTTCTAAAAATGTTGAAAAATAACTAAAATATTAAAAATTAACCAAAAAGTATATAGAGCTCAATAACTAAATAATAAATTTTCAATAATTAACCAATAAATTTTATTTCAGAGTTTTCTAAAAGTACACAAAATAATATTTTATTTTCCAATATTTATCTAAAATTGTAATACATAATTTTGGGGAAAAGTTTATAAATTTCAGATATTACTAGCTAATATCTTCAGAAATTATTGTCAATATTTCCAAAAAAAAAATATTCAAGAAATGCCTTGCTAACATGGCATGCCTTTCTTTATTATATATATTATATATTATGTTATAACATTTATTTTATATATATTACTTTTATAATAAAAAAATTATTCAAGACATGCCTTGCTAATAATAATTAAGGCAATCTCCTTAAACTACCCCTACTATTTGCGAAATTGACTAACTGTACCCTTACTACTTACAATTGTCTTAAACTACCGTTAAGTTTTTTGACAATTGTCATTGTCCTTAAATCGGGACAAAAAGGTTGATTTTATGCTTTTACCCTTCTGTTAAGTCTTACACAAGTCGATCTTATTATTCAAGTTACCTTCTTACCCTTCCCTTAATGCGGAATTGATTAAAGGTCACTCGCCCAAAAGTTGTCCTAAAAGGCATTATCATCGTTCGAGTAGAGAAGGAACCATAGTCATCTTCGACAACTGTCATTGCAAACTCCAGCAAGTGGTACGATGGTGCAAGGTTTGTATGGAAAAGCCTGTGTTTCCATCATCTTTTATTCTATGGAAGGGCAACATTTGTCCTTTAGTGATTTTTTCTCTAAGCTTTTTCTTAATATTGATTCACTGTTTTGCATTAGGATTCCAAGGACTTGTTTAAAAGCTTGTGTTTTGAAAGCCTGTCATCACTGAGGTATGGTCCAGCTTTATATGCATTTTCAATTTTTTTAGCTAGGTTTTGGGGGACCACATGCAGAGATTTGTTGGAAAACCCCCATTCGGTCTGGGTAAAACAGCATTTGGGACCATTTATGCATCGTTGGAATGCATCAGATATGGGTATATGTGGTGTGTCGAGGCCCATATGTCTGCTTTAATGCATACGCATGGGATCCACACGTGGGTAATAGTATCCAGGTGCTCAACAAAATGCCTGAAACACTATTTCCACATGATTTTTGACATGTGTAAACATGGGGAAGATGGGGAATTTATGTTATGTTTGGTTTGAATGAAAAGGTAGGGAAATGAAGGGAAAAGTAGGGAAACTTATACAAGGTTTGTAAAGATTTTCCTACCTTTCCCTACTTTTTCCTTCAAACCAAACACAGCCTTAGTGTTTCAAATTGCCTATACCAGTAAATAAATGTAGGGCCCATAATTGAATGTTAGAGATGGGGAATTTAGCTTATGTTTTAGCTTGTGTATACTTATATTATAGCTTGTGTAGCTTATAGTGTAGCTTATAAGATAGCTTACTGTGTAGATTGTAATGTAGCTTATAATCTAGCTTATAGTGTAGGTTATGGTGTAGGTTATAGTGTAGACTGTGTATGCTTTATAATGTAACTTATAGTTGTATGCAGAGAAATATAGCTTATATTACAATGTATATAATCTAGCATTTTCCCAATATAATCTCTAACATTCAATTATAGGCCCTACATTTATTTACTGGTATAGGCAGTCTAAAACACTAAATTCCCTATCTTCTCCATGTTTGCACATGTTAGAAATCATGTGGAAACAATGTTTCAGACATTTTTTCAAGCATATTGGTTAACATATGTCATATGTTTCAAATATGATAGACTACAACAATTATAGTTTATAATCAGCATATTGTAACTATATTTGTCCATTTCTATGATGTAGGTGATGGATGGGGGTAGATACATGTTCATTGAAAAACCACAAATGGGAAATTGTCATGCGTAAATGGTTTGGTTGGATATGTGGATAATGCGGACATTGGCAGAATATGCTATCTAGACATCTTGAATAACTTTTGTTCATTGGCTAGTGTACTTCTTAGAAAAATGGTGACTATCAACTACAAGATACCAGAATGGGAGTTAGATGAGCATTTAGGTGATCTTGGTTATGAGAATGATGTGATGGTAATGTTTGTCACCCATGGGGACCTTCATGAGAAAATGTTCTACATTACTTATACCGATGCCAAGTGTGTTAGTATGGATGATGGGTACAGTGGCAAGGGAAATGACCAATTGCAAGATGATGATGATGATGATGACTGTTACGTAGTTGATGTTGAAAGTGTAGCTGATGATGGCTACGATCATGATAAGGGGTTGGAATGTGATGGTAATGGTAATGTTGATGATCTATATGGTCATCATGATGATGATGAGTTGGGATGTGATGGGGATGTTGATGTTGGAAAGTTTGAGGGTTTGTATGATGATGGTGAGGATTATGAGGGATTAGGTGATGATGGTGTGGACCATGCAGGTGTGGATGATCAAGGTGTTGACAATGAGGGTGTACAAGATGGTGGTAATGAGGGTGTACAAGATGGTAGTGGTGTTAATTTGCCTAACTATGAGCTTGCCAGTAAGTATAACAATCCAAGGTACTGGGGAAATACAAGGGGTTAGTTTGATTTTGACTTTTCCAATCCAAGATTTTGGGTTGGGATGGAGTTTTCCACTGTGAAAGAGTTTAGGCAAGCATTGAGGTAATATCGTATGGTGGAGGGTATATAGATCAAAAGAAAGAAAAATGAGAAGAGTAGGTTTATTATGGCTTGTTTTGTAGTTGATTGTGGTTAGAGGATTCATGCATCCCTTGGCCATGATAGAGGCAGCTTCATAGTGAAGACCCTCAATGATACACATAGTTGTTTGAGGGTGACGGCAAATAGAGAGGCAACAAATACATGGCTATTAACAAAGGTTGAAGGGTGGCTAAGGACTGATCCTAACATGTCAAGCCATGTGCTTAGGTTGAAATTAGGAGGATGTATGGGATATGTTTCTTGGAGGAAAATACAGGGCTAAGCTTTAAGTTGTTTATTGGATCAAGGGGTCATTGGCCGAATCATATACAATACTCCCTCAGTACTATACAACCTTGCTTGCAATCAACTCTGGGTATGTTGTAAAGCTACATGCCCCACTTACCTCAAAAGAAGACACATTTGGGATTTTCAAGAATATGCCTTGTAGTCCAAAAAATGGGTTCTTGGATGGCTGTAGAAAGATTATTGGATTGGATGGTTGTCACACCAAGACTGGTGCAATAGGGGGTATAATACTCTCAGTTGTAGGGCTTGATGGAAATAATGGCATCTTTCCTATTGCATACTCTTTGGTAGAGACTGAAAGCAAGGACAACTGGATATGGTTTTTGGTTAAGAGATGCTTTGGGTATTGATAGCCCGCATAGGTGGACATTTATGTTGGACAAGCAGAAGGTATGTACATTGTTTATATTTTGTTTGTAATTAATGCCTAATTTTCTTTATTTTCAATACAACTGGCATTAAGAAATGTAATTAAAGCAATAGCATGTTGCATGTCCGATGCAAACCACAGGTTTTGTCTACAACATTTATATAGCAACTTCAAAATAATCTTGGGATAAGTGGACTACAATCCACCACAGAAATCTGAATTGTAGCCCCCTGCTGGTCTACTAATAGCCCCCCTATAAACCGCATCCTGCCCATGAATTTGGCATTAGCCCACAAGCAGGATTCAATCTACCACTAGAAGAAATCTTAGCTCGACCCTAGGGGTGGATTGAACAATAAAAACCCCAAAAATCTTCAATGGGAAGGCATTGAAGGATGTCGTATAAGCTGCTAGAAAATCATATACCCATATTGACTTTGTTCATTACATGGGAGTTATCAAAAGCCTATCTAAAATGCACATGAATGACTTAGTAGGGTCACCCCTGACACATGGTCCAGGCATGGGTTTGACCCAACAATTAAGTCTAATGACATAACAAACAACTGAGCAAAGTCATTTAATGCGTGGATTGGGGGGCCAAAACAATACCTATTGTTGAGATGTTAGAGGATATAAGGAAGAGATGAATGCAGAAGATATATGAGAGACACAAAGCATCCAATGCACCTAGGTCTGACCTATTGTTGAAGGTGCAAGCAATCATTGACAAGAAGGTCAAGAACAACAGTAGTGGACTCAGGAATTGGTGAGGTCTAAAGTGGTGCTGAATCAGATGGGTGATTTAAAGTGCTATTACGAAGTAAACTCCCATCACCATTTGAAACTTGGTCAGGGATAGGTAAGGGAAGCGTTGGTGTAACGCGTGTGGCTAGTAACGGGGCGAATTGTTCAAAGAAGAAAATATGTTCATGGAAGACCACATCACAACTGGTAAAAATGTTATGGGTGTCAAGGTCAAGAAGCTTCTAGTACTTTTGACCATGTGGGTATTCTATGAGAATGTAGTGGCACGCTCATGGTCCAAATTTATCATGTGACAAATGACCAATGGAAGCATAGCAGAGGCAACTAATGACCCAAAGATGGTCATTGCTTCCCATAGAGCAGCTCATGTGGAGTTCACCAATTTAATAGTGGTGTGGTTGTACAGTTAATTAAGAGTGTTGTAGTGAGAACATAGTCCCCCCAAAATTGAAGTGGAAGTTCGGCTTGGAAGCGAAGGGCTTGAGCTACAGTGAGTACGTGGCGATGCTTTCGTTCAACCACCCCATTTTGTTGTGAGGTGGCAACATAGCTATGATGGTGAATGATACCATGGTGATTCAAAAAAATCCAACATAGGCTGAGAAAAAAACTTAAGTCCATTACCACTACGAAGTGACTTGATGGTTGTGTGATATTGGTTGACAACAAGTGCATAAAAAAATTGGAAGAGGTAAAGGGTTTCAGATTTGAAGTACATTAAGAAAACCCATGTGCAATGTGTGTAGTCATCAACAATAGAGAAAAAATAATAAGCACCTGAAAGGGAGGGAACATAATAATGTCCCCATATGTTGCAATGGACAAGTTCAAACGGTGCATGAGTAGAAATCTTACTAGCATTAGCATTAAACGGTAAGCAAGTTTGTTTTGCAAGAGGGCAAACATCACAATGAGAATGTAAATTCACACTAGGTAGGGAAAGAAATAGTTGACAAAACTTATTTAAACGAGTTGTAGAGGGGTGGCCTAGGCGCTGATGCCAAATCTTGGGGTCATGATAGTTGGTGAACATGGAGGCTGATGATAATGGAGATGGGCTGATCATAGTTGAGGCCACCATGTTCAGTCCCCCGTCCAATCACCATCTTGGTTATGAGGTCCTAAAAAAGGCAATAGTTAGAATAGAAAGTGATAGAGCAATGGAGAACAAATGTGAGTTTACTAACTGATAACAAATTAAATTTAAAATTGGGCAAGTGAAGGACAGTACCAAGATGCATATGTTTGTTGAGGGAAATACAGCCAATGGAGGCTACTTTGGATGTACTACCATCAAGTAGATTGATGGGTGCAAGGGCAGTTGTAGGAGGGTGTGCATTATTGAGGATTTCTTGGGTAGAAACCATGTGGCCGGTGGATCTAGTGTCAATGATCCATGTGGTATTAGACGAGGCTTGTGAGAAAAGGCAAGAAGTACCTGCAAAGTTTGCTATGGAGGGGCCATACTTAACCTCATTAAAGAGGGGCCAGAATTAACCTCATTAAGGATCTTGACGAAGTGATTGTACTATTCGAGAGTCAACTGAGGAAAAGTGGTATTGTTGGAGGTTCCAGATGAATCCGTCGTGCTCTACTATTGTTGCTTGTAATCATTTCCACGATGATTTCCTTTCAAGTGAGTGGGGTAACCATTTAATTTGTAACATACGTCTCGGGTGTGACCAAGGATGTTGCAATAGATACACCTCTCTTTGCTTTTAGTATTACCACGGTTAGAGTTGGCAATGTTTGCAATGGATGTTCTCTCATCGGGTGCCTTCGTAATCAAACCACTTCCTTCAATGGTGTTGGACTGAGAGTATACAAGTCTATGTGTTTCATCTTGTAGAACTAGTGAATAGACGTTACTAATGGAGGGCAGTGGATCGATCAACAATATCTGGGACCGAACATTGGAATATGTGTCATTTAATTCCATAAGGAACTGCATAAGTTGGGTTTTTTATTGATGGGTGGAGAACTCATTTGAACCCAAACAAGTGCAGGATGGTGGTGGTGCGTAAGTTGTGAGTTCATCCCAATGTCCTTTGAGTGTGTTGTAGTAGGTTGCAACAGATTGGGAATGTTTTTGTAGTGTGGCTATAGACCTTTGCAACTAATAGATCCTGGGGCCATTACGAAGTGAAAAACATTCCTTAAGATCACTCTTAACATCGAGGGTTGATTGTGCGTATAGAACATTGGGTGCCAAGCCTCTATGAATTGCATTTAATATCCAAGATAGAACCTGTTGTCTGGTTTCTCAATGCTCCCATCTACGAAGCCCAATTTGTTCTTTGTTGATAATTCCATTGTCATGGAATGAGACCAAAAAGTGTAATTCTCACTAGTGAGAACATTAGTGATAAGGATCATTCCAGGGTTATCAAAATGATGAAGGTAATATGGGTTGTTGGGGTCATCGGTGATCATTGATGTATCTACTGGACTTTGAGTTTATGAAAGGATTGGAAGCCATGGATCGAGCTTGGGATAGTTGGTGCTCTAATACCATGAAAAATCTAGTTAAATTGAGTGCTTCATTCAATCTACTTAACAGTATTTAAAGATATTACAGGAGTTTTGATACAAGTGGCAACCTTGAGGTAAGATAAGATAAAGGTGAAGTACAGATAAAGATGGAACATAATTGGAGATAAAGATAGAAAGGGGTAAGCAATGAAGATGGAAGGATGAATAGGAGTCTCAACTGTGTTGGGTTCACATAGGTTACATTGACGTGCCCTTAATAGAATCAAATTATTGGTGGTTCTCTTTATGTCTTACAAATGGGCCATATATTTGGAATATTTATCATTTTAAATAAGTCCCACCACTATCAATACATCTAGGTCTTGTACACAATGTTTATAGAGTGCAGGTGGGGGTTTTAGTCAGGCCGGGTTAGGTTGGATTGCAATCCTAAGCCATCTCAAGTTGTTGAACCCTCAAACCTGATGACATTAGATTGGGTTAAATTTCACCCAATTTATTTACTTTTTCTTGTTTTAAAAACCCTAATGGAAGGGTAGTGCCATGCATGTTGCAAGTAAAAAAATAAAAAATAAAAGATGAATAGATTAAAACACATTTATATTTTAAAAAGCGTATATGAATTTGATTATTGTCAACATCCAATTTTTTGTTCGGTCCTATGACCCTACCTTTTTGCACCCTCCTTTTATGCTCCAAAACTTTGAATCACAACTAGGTCAAATTGAGACTTTATAAAACCAAAAATTTATCTTTTGACACAATCTACAGGATAAATAAATGAAGGGATAGGAAATCCATCATATAGACGCCCAAGATTGCGGAATAAAGGGGGCAAATTTCAAAAATTTTTCTTTCCCATCAACTGGGAATCGAATTCCCTATTTAGAAAATCATATTTTCAAAGATCATTCATGAACCATAAACTAAACCAGATCTGAACCAAAAAGAGGAGAGAGAGATAATACATGATACAGAGAAATAATAACTCTCAATAGAAGTGTTTATGCCCAAGGTAGAAACCAAAATCTGCGCCCACTGAAGATGGCGCAATGCAAGGTGGAGCAGAATCAGCAGTGTCCTTCCTAAGAACCTGATTCTTCCCAAGAATCACCTGGACAACTTGTGAATACAACTCCTACCAATCTTTTCTCCAAAAGATTGGAATCAAAATCCAATCTTGATTTCTCCCAAGGAATGGAGATCGAACTGCTATAGGCGACGGTTACAGGAAGGAGGCGGCTAAAGAGAATTTGTAGGGTGCAGAATTCACTCTTCTGTGATCTCAGCTCTGAAGACAAGACTGCTGGTTATCTGTGTGTTGGATGTCTAAAGGCTCCCGCCCCCTCTCCCTTTTATAGACTTAAAGGGATCAGCTCCTAATCCCATTAAGAGTTGCTAATCCAAATCATATCTAGATTAGAAGTCGCTTTAAGATAAGGGATAATCCTTATCTTATCTGTAGATTAGATCAGCCAGTTCCTAATCTAATTAGGAAGTTTCCAAATCTAAATCTCATTTAGATCTTGGACTCTCTGAGTGGATAGGGTGTGGGCCCAATCCTATCAGCTGATCTTATCTCAGAATTCGCCCCTTAAAGACTAATCAAATTAGCCTAGTTCGAAATGGGCTTAAGGCCCATTTAGGGTTATGTATTCATTAAGCCTTCCAAACTACTGCCCAGTTGGGCTTCCTTGTATGGCGTGGGACCCAAACATTGATCTACACATCAGCCACATGGGTTCAGCCAGCCTTTGTTACAAGGCATGGCTGAATACACTGTTATGGATAGTGCACCCCCTGAAACCCATCAGATGGGCTCTATGGGCCCAACACTTACCCTAAGTGGTCCCTGGGCCAAGCCACCTTGTAACACCCAGGGACTGTGGGCAGATGCAAGATTAGCCGATCAGGTATTATCCTCAATGGCCTTACACTTAACCTCTAAGCCCATAATGATCATACACTGCCCGACAAGAGAGGACCTCTCCCTCGGCCGCAAGGAACAATGTTGCACTCTCTCAAGTATGGATCCCGGGAATTAAAAACTTTTGCAAATCATTTTGAAACCATAAATTATAAACAAATTTCAACGATTGAAATCTGCTACCGGCAGTCTTGGTTTCCATTAGTGAGAGTGCATCCCCGATCATTACCTTTGTCCGACAAAGGGGCTGATCCTGTCACTATGATCACCCACTTAGATGAATTCTTAGATTGTCCCAACATACCCAGGTTTTGACCCCCGCTATGGATCTCACTGATTGGTATATCAAAGACAGCCTAATCCGACACCTAGTGTGGTATCATAATTGAGTCTAGGGGTCAGGTGTAACTTTTCAGTTTTGCCCATCAATCTCCAAGGTCCAGGGCAATACTGGAAATCTAGTCCAGTTCAAAGATTCAATTAATCCCACACTGTATGTGCCTAGGGTCTCACCCCGGTAGCTGAGACAAGCCACCCCAACCGACTTTGTGGCACCACAGTGTCAGCTTTGTCAGGATAGGTCTTCCCAGACCGACCCACTGGCTGTGAACATTCTAAACTAACACGAGTCTCATTAAGTGTCCAGTTTAAGGGTATTACACAGAAACATACCAAGGGAACATGAATCAAATATGCACTTTTATTCATTTACAATAAACTCATAAAGTACATCATTCTGATTGAAGCTAAAGGCATACAAAACTGTCTAACAGCTCCCACTTGCACTTAGGTCCAATCAGGTACTAGCCAGAGTCCCATACTTTCCACGTGTTTCATAAACACTTTCTGTGTCAGTGGCTTAGTCAATGGGTCTACCACATTCTCCGCTGATGCTACCTCTTACTATCATCCTCCCGTAGGTCCAGTGTTGTCATACAACAATGGAATGTGTGATGTGCTGAATTCCAAATTCAGGAATGAACACCTTCATTCATAAGGCAGCTTCACTTACGGCAATGCGCTCGGCTTGGGTTGTGGGCTATTAATTTGCAACTTAGGACCCCTGTTTGCTGACACTCAGGAAACAACACACGATCATATCATGAAAATATATCTAGATGTAGAATTTTTATCATCTGGATCCGACTGGAAATCAGCATCTGTATACCCTTGGATCTGTAGTGAATTACCATCAAATACTAGACAAAACTCTTTTGTCCTTCGAAGGTACTTAAATATGTTTTTCACAGCAGTCCAGTGCTCCTACCCTGGGTTGGCCTGAAATCTGCTTACTACACTCATTGCCTGAGCAATGTCAGGACGAGTGCACAACATGACATACATGATGCTCCCTATGGCAGAGGCATAGGGAACGTCTTTCATGCCATCAATCTCCTCAGAAGTCTTGGGAGACATCTTCTTGGAGAGAGTGACTCCGTGCTTGAAAGGAACACTTCCTTTCTTGGAGTTTTTCATGCTATATCTTTTAACTATTTTGTTAATGTAGGCAGATTGGGATAATCTTATTATCCGCTTCGATCTATCTCTATATAGTCGAAGACCCAGTATATAAAAGGCTTCTCCAAGATCTTTCATGGAGAATTGCTATGAAAGCCATACTTTCACCGTAGTCAACATTCCTACATCATTCCCAATGAGTAGAATGTCATCTACATATAGAGCCAAGAGGTAACCTTATCTCTACTGTACTTCTTGTAAACACAGGATTCATCCGAATTCTGCTCGAAGTCAAACGATTTGACGGCAGAGTCAAAACAGATGTTCCAACTTCTAGAAGCTTGCTTAAGTCCATAAATGGATCTATTAAGTTTACATACCATGTTTTCCTGACCCGCAACTATGAAGCCTTGTGGCTGCTGCATATAGATATCTTCAGTAAGATCTCCATTCAGGAATGCAGTTTTGACATCCATTTGCCAAATCTTATAATCATGGTATGCTGCTACAGCTAGTAGGATCCTGATGGATTTAAGCATGGCCACAGGCGAAAAGGTTTCCTCATAATCGATGCCCTTTTTCTGAGTGTACCCTTTCGCCACCAGACGAGCTTTGAATGTCTCAACCCTACCATTAGGGCCACCAGACGAGTATCTCATGGCCTCCACCCACTTCTGGGAATCTCTGTCCAACATAGCTTCCGCATAAGTCACAGGATCCTCCTCACTAGTCAAGGTTTCCACCAGGTAACTATCCTGGTCATAACCATAACGGACTGGTGGCCTGGATACCCGAGTGGATCTTCTAGGTTGGTCACTACCTGGAACTTGTGGGACATTTCCCACTACTCCTGAGCTCTCCTCATCAAGAACAATTTCCTAACGATGGGTGTTCAGGATATAATCGGTCTCCAAGAACTGGGCATTTCGACTGCAGAACACTTTCTGCTCACTTGGGTCATAGAAAAGGTAACCTACAAAGCCTTTTGGGTAGCCTACAAATAGGCAACGACTGGTTTTGGATTCCAACTTGTCTGCACTCGTTCTTTTAACGTGTATTGGACAACCCCAAATCTTCAAGTGTCTTACACTTGGTTTCTTTCCGGTCCAAAGTTCATATGGAGTGTTCAGAACCGATTTGGTTGGAACCCGATTCAGCACGTAAATCACAGCCTCTAATGCGTAACCCCAAAAGGATGTGGGTAACTCTGAGTGTATGAGAAGTGACCGGACCATATCCAATAAGGTCCTATTCCTCCTCTCTGAAACACTGTTAAGTTGTGGTGTAGCAGGAGGAGCTAATTGTGATACTAACCCATTGTCCTTTAAGTAGTCCCTGAACACGTTAGAGAGATACTCGCCACCTCAATCAGATCGAAGGGCTTTAATTTCTCTCCCCAACTATTTTTTGACCTCTTGTCTAAACTCTTTGAACTTTTCAAAGGATTCAGACTTGTGTCTCATTAGGTACACGTAACCATATCGTGAGAAATCATCTCTGAAGGTGATGAAATACACGTGTTGATTCTGTGTCCTAACACTCAGGGGACCACATATATCAATATGTATTAGGTCAAGTGTGCCTGTACATCTTTTAGGCTTATCGTTAAATGGTCGTTTCGTCATCTTGCCTTGTAGGCAAGGCTCACAAGTGGGAAGATCTTCTACAGTTAAAAAATCCAAAGGACCCTTCTTTACCAACCTTGTGATTCAGTCAACACCGATGTGGCCAAGTTGGTAGTGCCACAGACACGTGGGATTAATTGTATCACGGGCTCTCTTCTTGGGGATTTCAGCCGATGTAGTTTCGGTTATGTTAGTTTCTAGAGAAGGATGTAGAACATAGAGACCGTTCTCCAGTTTCCCGTATGCGATGAATCTATTATTTCTTTTAATAGTAATCGTATTACTAAAGAAGACAGAATAACCATCTGCACACAGTTTTGAAACAGAAATCAAATTTTTTCTTAAGTTTTGTATATAAAGACAATCTTTCAGTACAACTTTTCCTTCTCTAAAAGTTAACTCCACGGTTCCTATTGTCGCGGCTGCAACAGTTGCAGTAGTCCCCAAGTAGAGAGTGACTTCTCCTTCACACAGCCTTCTACTTACCTTGAACCCCTGCAGTGAGTTACACGCATGAGTTGAAGCCCCAGAGTCAATACACCAGGACGCAAAAGCTACCAATAAATTGGTTTCCATAACACAAGTTTTGAAATTACCTTTCTTGGATTCCAGGTAGGCAGGACAATTCCGTTTCCAGTGGCTGGTCTTTTTGCAAAAGTGACATGCATCCGATGCTTTGTCTTTCTTCTGCCTTTTGCCCTTGGTGGCTTTCTTCTGAGGCTTCTTTGCCTTCCTCTTTCTCTTGCCTGTTTTTCTAGCTTCAACAAGCATAACTACAAGCTCATCCTTTTTAATCAGTTCTTCAGCTCTTTACAACATATTGCTGAGTTCTTGCAAACTGACATTCAGCTTGTTCATGTTATAGTTCATGATGAACGGATTAAAGGAAGGAGGCAAACAATTAAGGATAGTGTCTATCTGGGTTGCGAGGTCCAACCCGGATCCAAGAGCCTCTAGTTCGTTGATGTAACCCATCATCCGAAGACAATGGTCGTGAACTTGTTGGCCCTTGGACATTTGAGTGGTCATGAACTGCTTCAAGACCTTTTGCCGAGTAGAACGATTCTGCTCTACATACATCATTCTCAGGCTATCTTATATGTCCTTGGCAAGTTCGATCTGATCGAACTACCTCTGTATTGGGTTGTCCAAGGAGGCGATCATGTAACACCGGGCTAGGGAGTTTTTTCTCCTCTCATTCCTGATAGTCTCTCCTTCGGGCCTCACAAGCCCTGTCACCCGAACGCTCTGGGGCAGGATTCTTTGCCACTTTGTCCAGCTTTTCTGAAGCTAGGACCAACATAAGGTTCCTATACCAGTCGGCATAGTTTTGGCCCTTAAGCTTGTTGTCATCAAGAAGCTTTGCAAAAGATCCATTTGCCATTTTCTGATAAAAGAGCAAACATCAGTCCACAACCTAATTTGATTCATGTTCATTTCATAGATATGGCTTTTAATCTACGATCCATTTCCATTTATTCATCTCTGAGATTTCCCTCCTTTCTCAGTGACGGAGACTATGGGTTGTCTCTAGAAATGTGGGAAATCACATAGGGTGCATGGAGCCAACTGTTTCAGCTGCATAACCCCACCACCTTTCTGTGAAGGATCACATCCACTCATCACATGAGTTTTCCCTTTGGCCTCTGTCAGACAAGGTTCAGAGCCGTTTTCAGGTAAACCTTTCTGTCTAGTGAGTGCTTACCCATCATATTCGTGAACACCAAGGTACCGTGAGAGAGTTCCCATTTTCTGGTGAAGCCCCTCCCACATCGGTCTATGACACCCCTATCATCTTATGAAACACTCAGACAAGCCCAACAGCAAATGGATAGCCCATTTTCTGGTGCGTTTCCTCATTACTGAATGACCCATCCTCATGCTAATGATGGAAGGCCTTTAGAGAGTTCATCATATGAATCTCCCTATCACTTGCACTCATATTAGCTGAAGGGAACAAATAATTACACCCTAGTTTGATTTAGGTCAAACCAAAGTGGCTCCCACTGACTTTCATAAAGCTAGATTTTGGTGGGCCTTAAATCGGCTAAGGTTTCGCACGTAACCTCTCGATGAGGTGTGGGGCCCACCACTGAGGGAGGTCATCCAATGACCAAAAGGGACACCATGGCAATGATGTGCATTCAGCCATGGTGTGCGCAAGAGCCACTATCGAATGAGCATGGGCCAAGCACTTATGGCCCACGTATGTAGCACATCACACATCCATACATCTCATGTAGGGATAAATTGATCCAATCAATTAATTATCTGTAAGGCCCGTTGGAAGCCCGTTAAAATTCCATAATATTAACCATTAATATTATCTAGGTATATGGGCTAAATTAGGGTTACCTAGTTCGGCCCATATAGCTTTATCCTTTAAAATGGGCTTTTGCAGTTTTAACTATTTAAAACTGGGCCTTTACAGGCTGGGCCGAATTAACCATTTAATTAAATGTCAATCCTTAGGCCCATTAGTGGAAAAATTAGGGCTGACTTTCAGCCTTGGTTAAACCCTAGATTTGGTCCAAACAGTTTAAACCAATCTTGGTTTGAATGGGTCTAGGGTTTGATTTTTAATTAAATCCTTAATTCAAGAAAATAATATGAAATTAAATAACTGACAAAAGAAAAACAATAATCAGTTAATCAGGGTTGTTCGCACAATCTATCCTGCAAAACAGAGGTTAGATCACAGATTGTAGTTTCTCAAACTACAGATCACAGATAGCGAATCTCCCATCTGCAAAATCTCCTTCTCTGTGCCGCCATTTTCGATCCAAAAAAATAAATAAATAAAAATCATATTTCTATTAATTATTACATCTGATCAAATGCCTATACATTGAGTCTAAAAATTAAAAAAAAAATATTTATAGACCAAATGTAATAAATAAATTCAATAAACTGCAAATCTTACAATTCTCCCTGCGCAAACCAAGAATTCGATATCCTCTTGTACGAACAACCCATAAATCAAGAAAATTATAAAGAACTATTCTAAATAATAATCAGATTTATTTAAAATTAATTTCAGATTATTTGCCCATATGTTTTGGGAACAAATTTCCCAAAACCCATATCTGCGCAAATTGGGTAGAACGCCTTCTCCATATTTGCACAGGTTCAGATCTGAAACAAAATGGTTCAAGATTTGAACCATGGCTCTGATACCACTGAAGGGATAGGAAATCCATCATATGGACGCACAAGATTGCGGAACAAAGGGGGCGAATTTCAAAAATTTTTCTTTCCCTTCAACTGGGAATCGAATTCCCTATTTAGAAAATCATATTTTCAACGATCATTCTTGAACCATAAACGGAACCAGATCTGAACCAAAAGGAGGAGAGAGAGATAATACATGATATAGAGAAATAATATCTCTCAATGGAGGTGTTCACGCCCAAGGTAGAAACCAAAATCTGCTCCCACTGAGAATGGCGCAGTGCAAGGTGGAGCAGAATCAGCAGTGTCCTTCCTAAGAACTTGATTCTTCCCAAGAATCACCTGGACAACTTGTGAATACAACTCTTATCAATCTTTTCTCCAAAAGATTGGAATCAAAATCCAATCTTGATTTCTCCCAAGGAATGGAGATCGAACTGCTATAGGCGGCGGTTGCAGGAAGGAGGCGGCTAAAGAGAATTTGTAGGGTGCAGAATTCACTCTTCTGTGATCTCAGCTCTTAAGACAAGACTGTTGGTTGTCTGTGTGTTGGATGTCTAAAGGCTGCTGCCCCCTCTTCCTTTTATAGACTTAAAGGGATCAGCTCCTAATCCCATTAGGAGTTGCTAACCCAAATCATATCTGGATTAGAAGTCCCTTTAAAATAAGGGATAATCCTTATCTTATCTGCAGATTAGATCAGCCAGTTCCTAATTTAATTAGGAAGTTTCCAAATCTAAATCTCATTTAGATCTTGGACTCTCTGAGTGGATAGGGTGTGGGCCCAATCCTATCAGCTGATCTTATCTCAGAATTCGCCCCTTAAAGACTAATCAAATTAGCCTAGTTCGAAATGGGCTTAAGGCCCATTTAGGGTTATGTATTCATTAAGCCTTCCAAACTGCTGCCCAGTTGGGCTTCCTTGTATGGCGTGGGACCCAAACATTGATCTACACATCAGCCACATGGGTTCAGCCAGCCTTTGTTACAAGGCATGGCTGAATACACTGTTATGGATAGTGCACCCCCTGAAACCCATCAGATGGGCTCTATGGGCCCAACACTTACCCTAAGTGGTCCCTGGGCCAAACCACCTTGTAACACCCAGGGACTATGAGCAGATGCAAGATTAGCCCATTAGGTATTATCCCCAATGGCCTTACACTTAACCTCTAAGCCCATAATGATCATACACTGCCCGACAAGAGAGGACCTCTCCCTCGGCTACAAGGAACAGTGTTGCACTCTCTCAAGTATGGATCCCGGGAATTAAAACCTTTTGCAAATCTTTTCAAAATCATAAATTATATACTTTTATATCTCATATAAAATATATTTTGCAAAACAAATTTCAACGATTGAAATCGGCTACCGACAGTCTTGGTTTCCATTAGTGAGAGTGCATCCCCGATCATTACCTTTGTCCGACAAAGGGGCTGATCCTGTCACTATGATCACCCACTTAGATGAATTCCCAGATTGTCCTAACATACCCAGGTTTTGACCCCCGCTAAGGATCTCACTGATTGGTATATCAAAGACAGCCTATTCCGACACCTAGTGTAGTATCACAATCGAGTCTAGGGTTTGGGTGTAATTTTCCAGCTTTGCCCATCAATCTCCAAGGTACAGGGCAATACTGGAAATCTGGTCCAGTTCAAAGATTCAATTAATCCCACATTGTATGTGCCTAGGGTCTCACCCCGGTAGCTGAGACAAGCCACCCCAACTGACTTGGTGGCACCACAGTGTCAGCCTTGTCAGGATAGGTCTCCCCAGACCGACCCACTGGCTGTGAACATTCTAAACTAACACGAGTCTCATTAAGTGTCTAGTTTAAGGGTATTACATAGAAACATACCAAGGGAACATGAATCAAATATGCACTTTTATACATTTACAATAAACTCATAAAGTACATCATTTTGATTGAAGCTAAGGGCATACAAAACTAACAATAAAAACATTGAGATCCACATCAACATCCAATCAAATATGGCAGACTTAGGAAACTATAAATTTGTCACACATCCACCATTCATCATGCCAACTTCCTTTCTAATGGCCCTAATCCAATGCATTCATCCCCTCAAGATCATTAGGATACAATCAACTAGTGAATCCCATTGCAAGTCTACAACAATCAACCCCAAAAGCGCCTAAATTCTATTATGACGGCCCTGCACAACTAGATTTAGAAAACCTAGATTAACCATTTCCTTCCTACACCAAAACCATCCACTTGACTCCTCATCTTAATCAGTGCTTACCCACCAAATTTCATCTCAAAATTCCTTTGTTTGACCTACCATCAAGCCTATATCCTATTTAAGCGAATCTCATTTATCCAAACTTGTCAGCAATAGATCTCCATCATCTTGACTTTATTTGGCCAATCAGACCTCACCACTGTGTTTAGAGACCTGAAAATCTCCAGTACATCAAATTTTATAACCAAATTCCTCCATTTGATCATTAAAAAAGTAAGATTCTATTTCAGACCATCTCATTAACTGATAAGCCGTTGACCCAAACCAAACCTTTGATCAAAGATCCATTACTTCCATCAGATTCAGAATGTTCAAAAATGCCTATCGACCAAATTTCTGCCCAAAATTCCCCTATTTAACACTTCATCAAATTAAGATTATATTTCAGCAAATCTCATTGATCTAAAATTAGCAGCCATAGATCTCCATCATTCCAACCCTATTTGACCAATCAGACTTCACCACTATGTTTAGAGACCCAAAAAGTCCCAACACATCAAGTTTCACATCCTAATTCATTCCTTTAACCGTTTAACTAGAAAGATGTTATTTTGGCACGCTAGATTGAATTGCTACCTCATTTGTCTCAACCTGAAACCTCAAAAGGGAGATGGCTAATGTCAGACCCTTTCTTGACATGTTCAAACACCTAGACCAATGAAATTGAGCCTAATAGCCCAAAACCTTGAAGATACCCCCCACTTAAAACTAAGAAAAGACAAAAGTACATTTAAAAGTTCATTAAATTTATATTTTCTGTCATTAACAGCCTCAAATATGAGACTTCCATGACAAGCACGCCCTAAGCTCCCATTGAACGCACAAAACTCGTAAAAACCACCCCCAAATCAAAGACAATCTTTCACCCAAAACAAAAAGTTGAATAATTACCTTTTTTCTTTGAAAAATCCTTGCCCATTCTCTTGTAAAAGCTTTCTTGAAGCCCAAGCCTTGTGATTAGATGAATTCTCCCCCTTCCTTTCTCTATAAATGCTAATCCAACTTGAGTTCAAAAGAGAGAGAACCTTGGGGGAGAAATCTAAAAAGAGAGGAGAAAAAGAGCATTTCCCCAATCTTAGTAATGCCTTCATTTTCCTGAAATCACAAAGTCCTTGAAGATCAAACTTCAAACCCGTCCCTTTGTTTTCAGTTGTAAGATTTGAAACCAAAAAGCGCACCATCCATCCCAGTATCTCATTCAAGCTTCTTTAAATTGATTCCCATTGCTGAAAAACTCCCGTCAAGGTTGTACACAAAAGATAGGTCTCTCATTCCATTGTTTTTTTGTAAATGATTCATAAGTCTCTATTTTCAATTTAGTTTTGGGTTACTTAAGGTTCAGACCATGGCAAACTTGCATTTCCAGTTTCATCTAGATTGATAAAAAGAGGTAAAGAGGTGAGGGTGTTAGGGAAATTAGTACATAAGATCTGATAACATCACTTCAAATCAATTTTGGGTAAAGTCGGGAGCATTTTCACCTAATCTTTAAAGCTCTGAGTAACGCTTTTCATTGTTGTTTTCCATTAGAAATTGATCATAACAAATCCGATTTCAGGATGCTACAGTAGCTTCGAGAGAGGGGTGTCTAACACCTTCCCTCTCCCAATCCTTTTGCTTGCTTTTTACAAGGAGAACGGAGTCACTATCAAGGCCAATAAATTGAATTTTCAAATCCAAAAATGAGGGCCTATTTCCTTTAAAAATGGGTGGCAACTCCATTTCTTTGAGCCGACCACAAGCTTCTCGAAGCTCACAATTATGATACCAGAGAAAGACATAGGTACCGAAAAACTTTAGCCAATGTACCAATGTCATAAATGCGATAATCAATCAAGTGGTATTTACCAAAATTCACGGGATGTATATATTTCATTAAATGTCTCAATTCATTGATAAGATTTAAAGACTAAAACATTTGGGTTGTTGCTTTATAAGTATCAATCTCATATGATGTTATAAAATATTTTGATTTAATTTTTATGACCTATACGAACAAAATAAAATATCAACATTATATAGTATAAATATAGATATAAATGTTATCACTTATCAAACTTGGGGATCAGTCAATTACCAAATAAGATTAATAAGTTTTGCTATTAAACATATTCGATACAAGTTATGATGCTCTAAGAGTATCTTATTAATGTTACACTAAAAAAAATTATTAAATTTAATATTTATTGATATTTACACACATACATTATCTATATTATATTATAAAGCAATTAGGTCCCATGTCACAAAAAATTTAATATTTTTGTGATTTAATTAAATTACAAATAGAAACAACATCCATTATAGTGTTGATCAATGGGATACCCACAATGATGTTTCACTTGTCCTGGGGACTTCAACAATGTTGTCTGTTATATCCCTTCCTTTTCATCATTATGGCTGAAGTGCTCTCCATAATGTTAAATGTAATGCAAAGGCAGGCCCTTATCAAAGGACTCAAGGTGGGAAGGAACAACATGGTAGTTAGTCATCGGATGTTTGCAAATGACATTGTCTTGATTGACAAGAAAATTCCATGAAAGTCCAACAAATTAGAGATGCACTTGATTTGTATTGTATCTAACCTGGACAAGCAGTCAACTACCAGAAATCAACAATTTATTATAGTCCCAATGTTCATTGACATCATCAGCAGTTGATCTCTAGGCTATTAAGGTTAGCACCATGAAAAAAACTAACAACTATCTAGGAAGTCCCCTGTTCATTAGAAGGAATAAAAAGGATTCGTAGAAGTATATAGTGGAAAAAGTTAAATCCAAATTAGTGGGTGGAAATCCAAATTGCTATATCATGTTAAGAAATTAGTCCTAATCAAATCCACCCTATCGTCTATCCCAGTATTCCACATGAGTACAAGTCTGATTTCTTCAAATGTGTATGACCAAATTGATGCAATAATCGAAGAATTTTGGTGGGGTTTCACTAATAACTTACCTCATCTTTATTTGAAAGTGTGGTCTGACTTTACTCTACCAAAAGATAAAGGTGGATTAGGGATTAAAAATACCAAAAGCATCAATCTAGCACAACTATCAAAGATGGGCTAGGGATTAATATCCCAACATTGCGTTTAGAAATGGTGCAAATGAAGTGAAAATCCCGGTTCAAGGTAAATTTGCATTTTGGTTCACTTTTGTCTGTATTTGGCAACATTTTATTTTTGCATTAACAAATGACAAATCAATGCATATTCACATTGACATTAAGATGTAAAAGTACATCTAACAAAGAAATAAATTTGTGTTCAAGTGAGCTTTTGATGAAAAAGCATATGCTTGATTGGACTTCATGTTTGCATTCATTACAACTAAAAGTCTGTTTGGTGAGAAGATAAATTTGCTAATGCAAAACTAACCCAATTTTGCAATTTATATAAACCATTTTACACTCTACATATTTACATTCACATATATTCGCATCATTTCCAAATGCAGCCCTAACGGCAATTTCTAGGAGGCATGGTGTCCTTCAACTGCGTCTACTACTTGAAAGGTTATCTGTGCAATGAGGAAACTCATCAGTGGGAGCATGTTGTATTGTTGGTAATGGGCAAGACATTAAGATTTGGAAGGATTCTTTGATACGAAGTCTTCCCACCTTCACCCCATCCACAGTAGTAGAGGGAATGGAAGATTTGAGAGTAGCGATTCTAATAATCCAATGACCAAAAAGTGGGATGAGCAGAAATTATTACTTTTGTTTGACACGTTTGTGGGCAATGCAATAAAGAAGATACCGCTATGCCTTTACAAGGGAAGAATTAGTGATAAATTGGTTTGGATCAAAACAACCAACGGGGATTTTAAAGTCAACTCTGTGTATAAAAAAATAATGAACGAGGTGGCCTTATCTTCCTCCTTAGCTTCAAATCAGACTTGGAGAAGATTGTGGGCCTTAAAAGGACTACCACCAGGAGTGTAGCTCTTTGCATGGTATTGTCTAGTTGGAGCATTACCGCTTCATACCCATTTTTGTTGCTCAGAGCAAGAATGTGGATCCCAGTTGTCCGCTTTGTGAAATGTAGGAGGAATCGATACTTATTCCTTAAATGTGATTTTTTTTGTGAGAGTGTGGTTCAGATCTAAACTCTCCAAAAGATCAAATTTGGTCCAATGCACCTTTAGAGAGTGGGTTCACTAGTTGTTTGAGCAAGCAGGCAATAATAAGAACTACAGTGTGGTAGCTGAAATTTTGTTCACACTGTGGTGCATTTGGAAGGCAAGATGTGCCTTTCTCTTTGAGAATGTTTCATTGTAGGCAAGGAGAGTTTGGATGCAAGTTTCACGCTTAGTTGAGGATTGTGAGTATGTCCATAGTGGCCCTTGGATTGAAGGAAATGTTGAGGAATTGAGATCTCACCCCCTCTCATCTCCCTTAGTGCATTCAAAATACTTTGGTGGAGGAGGGTATTCTCAATTAACCCTCACTAAGAGCTCCAAAAAGCTTATGGTCGGCTCAAAGAAATGGAGTCATCACCCAATATTTTTAGAGGAAATTGTCCCTCTTTTCCATATTCAAAAAAATGATTTATCTTTGATAATGACTCCATTCTCCATGGGAAAAAGCACATAACTAAGAGATTATTGATTCTAAGGATTGGGAGAGGAAAGGTATTAGGCACCCATCTCTCCAAGTTGTTGTAGCAGATCAATATGAGAGTTGTTCAAGCTCGAATTCTAATGAAGAAAAATAGAAATGGTTGTAGGAATTTCTTAAATCTAGAGGAATATGCTTTTAACTTCTCATAAGACCGATTTTGAGGTGATGTTATTAGGTCTTAGGTACTGATTTCCCTAAGACCCTTGCCTTTTTTCCTCTATTCTTAGTTAAGAAGAAATTGCAAACGATGGCTATCCAACATTTCAGAACTTCAAGCAACCTAGAAAAACTAAAAAAAAACAGATATTACGAAATCAAATTTAAAAGTTAAAATGAAAGAATTACCTTTCGTATATACCTTGCCAAAAGTTTTCTAGTAGATAGGGATGAGATAAAATGAAGTTTAAATGGGTTCTTAAGCCAGGGAGTGCTTCTAGTTGCAACAAATTTCGCTTGAAATTGGAGGAGGCGAGTTTGGAATATAAGGTTTAGAGTACTTTTAAATTTCATGTGAGAAGGAGGAAGTAGTATATGAGTTGGGAGAAAGCTTTCTTCTCTCTTCCCTGTCCTCCTTTCTGGCTTTCTCTCTCTCCTTTTCCCTTTCTCTCTCTCTAGGGACCTCCCTTTAAGCTCGAGTTGGATCAATGTTTATAGAGAAATGGAGAGCAAGAGATCTGAAATTCATAAGAATCACATTGGGTTTCAAGAGAACTTTTTCACAAAAATAGGTAAGGATTCTTCAAAGAAAAATGTGTTCAAACAAGATTTCTTCTTTGGTGAAATGTTTTCTTCGATATGGGGGTGGTTTTCATGGATTTCTTGTACAATGGGAGCTTGAGGCGTGCCTATCATGGCAATCTCGTATTTGGGGCTGCTAGTGGTAGAAAATATAAATTTAATGAATTTCTAAATGCAGTTTTGTCTTTTCCTAGCTTTCAGTGAAGGTACCTTTAAGTTTTTTGGTTTTTGGGTCTATTAGGCTCAATTTCATTGGTCTAGGTGTTCTAATTGGTTAGGTAAAGGGTTGGCATCAGTCCCTACCCTCTTGAGGTCCTAGGTTGGGACTACTGATGTGGCGATTCAATCTGATACGTCAAAATTGTATCTTTTTAGTTCAATGATCAAACAGATGAATTAGGATGTAAAATTTGATGTGCTATGGTTTTTTGAGTCTCTATACATAGTGGTGATGTCTGATTGGTCAAATAAGGCCGAGATAATTGAGATCTATGGCTGACAAATTCAAATCAATGACATTTGTCGAAATAGGATCTTGGTTTGATGAAGGGTGAAACAAGGGGATTTTGGGATGGAAATTGGTGGGTAGGTACTTTGATCATCCTAAATCTGATGGAAGCTATGAATCTCTTTGATCATAGGAATGGATTAACAAATTTAGTTCAGATCATGGTTTTAGCTTATGGTTTTTCCATCAATAGGAAGGCCTAAAATAGAATCTTACTTTTTTAATGGTCAAATGGAGGTGTTTGATCATGAAATTTGATGTGTTGGTGTTTTTTGGGTCTCCAAATACACTAGTAAGGCCTGGTGGGTCATATTAAGTTAGGATGATGAATGGTAAGCTCCAATTAATGAGATTTGTTGAAATAGGATATAGGCTTGATGGGGGTCCTACGGGAGAATTTTGAGCTACAATTTGGTAGGTAAGCATGGATTAGGGTGAGGAGTCAAGTGGATGATTCTGATCTAAGAAGGATATGGTTAATCTCGATAATCATTCAGGGCCATCAGAATGAGATTTTGATGTTTTTGTGGTTGGTTGTTCTAGACTTGCAGTGAAATTCATTAGTTGATTGTATCCTAATAATCTTGAGGTGATGGGATGTGTTGGACCAGAGCCATTAGAAAGGAAGTTGGCATGATGAATTGGGATTTGACTAATTTATAGTTTCCTAAGTCTGTAGGCCATATTTGATTGAATGTCGATGTTGGTCTCGAGGTTTTTTCATTTGTTCTATGGATTACGTCAAAAGAGAGATTTTTGGCTTTGTAAATCTTTCAAGATTTGATTGTGATTCTAGATTTTTTGGTCTAAAAGGAGAGTATAAAGAGGTAGGGTGAAGGGATTGAGCAAAAATTGGGTGTTGAAACTCATGTTTCTTTCTAAAACTCTCCCTCTCTCTCTCTCTCTCCCCCCCCCCTTTCTACAATCAAATTATTCCACATAAGAGAGAGAGAGAGAGAGAAGATAATAAATGATGAGTCACAAGACATTGGTTAGGGTTAATTTCAAATTATTGGAGTCCAATTATGATACCCAAAACAAAATGTTATAGAACTTAATATCAATCAATCGATACCATATAATTATCAAAAAAGATTAATCAATTGATATTATACAAGTGGAACTTTGATTGATCAAAAATCTCTTCCCATGCATATCTTACCTTTCCAACATCAAGTTTACATATCATACGGCCAGGTGGGGTGGGTTGGGGAAAGGGACAAGGTCTTGACAATATATAATATCTAAGATCCATTAACTTGCCAAGTAGCATATCAGCATTAAAGATAAAAATGATAAAAGAAAAGTAGATTTTATTTCTAAAATAAGAATCCAAGTCTATTAATAAAGCTATCGATGGGTCGGGTCTGGTTCAAAAGAGAGAGTATTAATCCCATTCCCATTATTAATCAAGACCAAAATCTGAAATGTCTTCCTATTTGCATGCTAGCAGAGACCCATGCGATGCACAAACTAGTCAACTTTGGTAATATGATTTTTAACTTTAGATTATTTCTATTTTGGCTATTTGTAAATAAACCAAAATCGAACTGACTAAACTATAGATATTATTTGAAATTGAAGCATAAGGAGCTTATGACATTTCTAATTGGGTCAAGAGTCTATATTATTAGTTCTTATTGTTTTAAATAAAAGTAATTTAAAATTAATAAATATTAGTTTTATCGGGACCAACACAATGTAGAAACTTTGTGAAGGAAAAGTGAAGCAAAAGGGTCCTTGGAGCATTCCCAATCAGGCAAAAGCAATCTAACTCCAATCCAATTAATTAAATTTAAAAATAATATTATTTAATAATTAATTAACTTTAAAATTTATTGATTAATTTTATAGGCTTATTAAAGTAATTATTTTTAAATGGATTTTAAACTAATAAATACTGTATTTTTATTTATTGTAAGTTTAAAATTATAATTTATTTTATTAATTGTAAATTTATTAATCATTTATTTTAAACCATAACTAAATCAATTTTCATCCTTTTAGTGATATTTTAATGATTATAGTATTATTAATAATTAATCATAAATGAAATTTAAAATTATTATTTTTTGTGTTAACATTTTTATAAATTTATAATCCACTATTATAAATAATAATATAATGAATTATTAATAAAATTAACATGTCAAAACCAAGCTAAATCGGGTACATTGAAATGTTGTCAGTCAACTATAAACGAATTGGTCTAGCCATAAGTTATATCATGGTATATTGGTATTGTTTAATGGACAGGTAAGGGCACAATCATCCAAGAGACAGATCATATATTGGGTAGAATTACCTGAAATAGTAAAGAAACACATTGATATTGTTCAATGTGGGTACATTGAAATGGGTCAATATTGATCCAATTTTGGTTGCCTTCTTCGTTCGATTGGTAAAATGGACTATGTAGAATCCATATGATATATTTTTAGCAATATATCAGAACCCATGCATTGCAAAATAATATTGTTTAGGAGATAGGAATGTTAATGGATTTAGTTTATTCGACAAATTTGAACCGACTGAACCATTTATGTTGGTTTGGCTATGTGGTTTTATCACAATTAATAATGGCTTGAGACTGGTTTTTGCTATTTTGAATTGATTAAGATCCGAACCAATTATATAATTAATAATATAAAGATCTTTTTTTATATTTAATCTCTAAAAGAATAAATTTTATAAATAGTACATTAATTAATTATTGTTAAAAACACATATTATATTATCAAAATAAGGTTTCTAGAATAATTGGCAAGTATAATTAGGTAGGGTCATTCCTGATTGTCACATTAATATTAATTTGGTTTTGGGTCATTCTAACATTGATTAACTTTTTCAACTCTAACCTGAATTTAACTTTCAGCCCAATCAAGAATCAACCCATTTTGTGGTAAGTGGTAAGTGGTAATCAGACTCACGTTGTTAAAGCACATATTTAACGGGCGTTCCCGACGATGCAGAAAAACCTCTACAGACTTGATATTTAACTGGCGTTCCTGACGACGTGAATAAGTTATTAATTGTTAAAATTTGAACACCCGCCCATGTTTAATCAATATTCGATGCATTCTCCTCCCTTCTTTTCCTTCGCTCTCTCCCTTTTTCTTCTTTTCTCTTCCTCTAAATTGTCAACCCAACACTGACCAGACCATCGATGCCGCTGCAAACTCTGACGCCTCATCAAGCACCTATCGGCGGTGGAGGAGGTAGGGAGAGAACGACAGAAAGGAAAGACATGCATCTTCTCTTTGCTTGCATCCAAGATATCGTTCATGATGTGGACTTGACTACTGAAGCTGCTGGAAGAGGTGGCAGGGTATTTGCCGCAGGGACTCTCATAAAATAAACTCTATCGTTCTCCTTCACAGCTCTCTCCAGATTGCAATTTAAATTAGCTTCTAATCTAGTAACTGAATCTACAAGTTGTTGCGAAACACCTATCGCTGATTTCTTTGCATCAGGCAAAGTGCTGATCTCACTCTTCAACCGTGCAATTTCCTCCGCAATATCTTCTTTCTCATGTAATTCCAGGCTGTATCTGTAGCAAGCTTCGGCATAGGATTGAACTGCCTTCACTTGCACATGAGAGATCCAGGTTAGATCAAAATGCTGATGAGAACATGAGCCAAACGTATTCATTCGAATAATTAATCGTCGAAAAAGATATTTTGGATGCAAATTCATTGCTCAACGAAAAGTTATTTTTTATGATCAACTGGAAACAAATT
The DNA here is from genome assembly GCF_056320005.1 of Nelumbo lutea. Taxonomy (NCBI): domain Eukaryota; kingdom Viridiplantae; phylum Streptophyta; class Magnoliopsida; order Proteales; family Nelumbonaceae; genus Nelumbo; species Nelumbo lutea. Next base: position 119,254,270 of record NC_142684.1, read on the forward strand.
TCGTAAAAAAATACAAGAATAGAGAGGCAGGGGGAGAGCAAGAGAAAGAAAGGGAGGAGAGTGCACCGAAGGGGAGAGCAAGAGAAACAAAGAATTAGAGAAGAAATTCGCTTCTCTCGCTCTGGCCTTGTCATCTTGATGCAAACCATGTGAACTGAAATATTTAAAATCATAAAGAGTTAGAGAACAGCTGAAAAGTAATCAAGCCAAGAATCAAACCAAAGTCTATGAATTCAATACCTCTACCCAAGAAACAACAGAGAGAGAGAGAGAGAATGTGTGAGCGTCGCGGTGGCGGTGGACGGAGGTAGCTCGTGAGAGGGATAGCGGAGGGGGAAGGAAAGCTAGATAGAAAGGGGATCAAGGTTTTCGGGTTTAGACTAAGGCGGCGTTTGATAACTCGTTTTAGAGGTCGAAATATTAACTTTTCAGAAGTGTATTGGATTTGAAATGTATTTTCAGATATAAAATTGTAAGACCTGGGCCCGTCATTTAACAAGACGTTGCATTTTAGACATGGCCTAAATAGTTTTAAGATATTAATAGCAACGGCAGTTCTTTCCACTACAACTCTCAATAGCAACGGCAGTTCTTTCCAATTTTATTCTTATTTTAATAAATTATATTTGTATTAATTATTAATTATTAAATATTTAAATAGTTTTAAGATATTAATTTGATAATTATTAATTTTTTTTATTGCTTCATGGTCTTTATTACTATTTTCATTATTATTTTAACTCTTAATAATTTATTTTTAATTTATAAATTGATATGTATTTTTCAATTTTATTCTTATTTTAATAAATTATTTTTCTTTTTTTATAATCTATTCATATTTTTCAATATTATTTTGAATTTAATAAATTGTTTTTATGAAATAATGCAAATTAAACTCAAAATTACCAAATAGTCTATTTTTAGAATAAAATAATAAAATTAATGAATTTCAGATGCTGAAGGTTGGATCCAACACAAACAACCTTCTCCATTCAAAGCCTCTAAAAAGTCAAAAAATAATTATGTCACTTTTCAAATTTCAAACATATTTTTTTAACTTTTCAAATTTCAAATTTATCAAAAGATGCCTAAAACAGAGATTGACGAATTTGACCTTTAACAAATTTTAAAAGACTACTCTGTTAGGCTTAAAACCTATACATGATGTGGCGTTCTTTCATTGGTGCATCCCATGAGGGGAGCTCACATCTCCGCCGCCCCATCACCTCTCGCCCCACACGTCGAGCGTCCGCCATCTGTCCTTCCGCACGCAATCGACATTCCCGCATGTTAGCCCAAAATCGAGTCAAAACCCTCATTTACTCATTTCTACATTCCCGCATGCTGGAACTGGACCATTTTCTTATATCGACCAATGAGACGATACCGCGTTAACCGATCAACAAGGAGATGGAGATATAAGATTTTAAAGTATTATGAAATTTCCATTTTCTGATTTCCAACTTTTCTACTTCACAAGAATCAGAACAAAGAAAAAAAATGAAGAGGATGAAATCATGAGAGGTAGTTAGTGAAAGACTATCTAGTCTGTTTCTGTATCTACAACTCGTCGTTGGCTTATCTTCATCTCCCGACCCTGAAGAGCTTCCACCACTCTTCTCGTATACTTGCTTTATGATCGGATTACACACTGCTTCTACCTTCTTCAACTTCTCTTCGTAATCATCCTTCTTCGCACTCTGGTTATCGTACAACCACTCCAGCGCCTCCTTCAATGTTCTCTCGATCTTCTCCTTGTCATCAGAATCGATCTTATCAGAGAGTTTGTCATTGCCGTTGATGGTGCTCTACGTCTCCATCTTGTTCCTCGCATCAATCTTCTCCTTCACCTTCCTATCCTCCTCTGCGAATTCCTCTGCTTCCTTCACCATCCTCTCTATCTCCTCTTGGCTGAGACGTTCTTTTGTCACGGGGGTAGTTCTACAATGGAAGAAACCCGTGTGGCGTCCAAGCCAAGGTAGTCCAGGACAAGCCTTTATGCGTTTAGAGGCTAGGAGTTGCCCGATGGGATGGCTCCACCAAAGTCAGTAGCACTGGATCATGACCTCTAGTCTAATGGCCGGGGCACTCTCCTGGCTCAGACCGGTCCATGGGAGGTGCCGCTTACGTGCTAAAGGGGGACAACCATAATGCAAGGCAAATATGCACCGATGAGGTGACTGGGCATCGATGTGATGGGTCTCCTAAATGCCAATGATGACAAGCACTTGTGCACCATGATGATAGACAATTGCTTGGGCCAAAACACATCCGTGCGCTAGAGGCAACGGGATAGCTCAATCAGCTTGGGCAAGGGGCTGGCGAGGTGAAGGGTCATGCTTGAGCCATGCCTGCATGCCAAGCCTCCCTTGAGTATCGGCAGTGCAGTGCCCATCCAACATTGTCCCCATGAGCAAGTGTGCGCCCATGAGGAACCCTGGTAGCCATGCTAGCCATTAACCAGGGCCGCCCTGCAAGGGGATGAAGGTCTAGGAGTGCCAAGGTTAGGCACCCAAGGAGGTCGACCACCCCTCCTCAAAGAGTACATTAAGCTTTTGGTGGTCTGCCTAAAGATAGCATCAATTCTCCCAAAAATCTTAGAGGTGAAAATGACGGTGATGTCCCTAACGTAAGCCTGCCAAGCGTAGGCAAGCCTAAGCCTGTGTCGAACGGTAACAGGCTCCCCCACTCAATTCATTGTCGACCTCGACAATGACTCCTTCTGTGAATGGGTGTCTGTGTCCCGCGCCATCCACTCTTCTGCCAGTTCCAGGGCTCTTCTGGCTAGCCCGAGTCTTGTCTATGTTGGTGTCCATTTATGGGGATGGAACCATTTCACCATGCCGGCATGCCTCGAAGAAATGTGTGTGGTGCTTCGCGGAGGTCCGCCCCATGTATCATCTTACCTCAAGGCTCATGTTATGGGCCCGGGCGTAGGATCTCGTCATGGGTCGGTCCACGGGGAGAAATCCCTGCTTTCCCTTGCGCCTTCCCTTGCGTGCAGACCCTATTGCGAGAAATTGAATGGGTGATTTGTCCAAGAGACCACCCGAACTCTCCAAATGGGTGATTTGTCCAAAAGACCACCCGAACTCTCCTCACTCTTCTCTTGACTGGAAAACTGAATGCCTTTATTTCAATGGTGTAGCTCCTTAAATAGGAGATTACAGAAGGAAATTCCTTGTTGGATTCGGCTAGGCTAGGGTAATCCAACTTAAACTCAAACTCCTAATTACCTACTCCTAATGGTAACACAACTCTTACTTAAGAAGATAAGATAAGGATAAGGGATAAGGGATAAGATAAGTGTGGACCCACCCTGATAAGCTATCATGTGGGCCCCGCCCTAGTGCTGCTGTCGGCTGGTGCGCGCGTCTCACAGTGCTGCTGTCGTACGGTGCTTGTTGCTGTATAGTGCTGTCATCGTGTAGTGTGTGTTGCGCGCTGCCGGGCGGTGCATGTTGTTGTGCCGCGTTGTCGGGCGGTGCCTGCTGCTGTGCGGCCTGCTGTGCGTGCTACCGCCTATGACTGCGCCGCAGTGCGCTGCCGAGCAGTGTGTCCATAACATCACACCCCTCCTGGACAACGAGCTTGTCCTCAAGCTCGAATTCCGGATATGTGGCTTGGAACTCTGCCAATGGATCAAACAGCTGCACACTATCTCTCAGCCCACCAACAGCATGAACAACAGGGATTGTCCCGTAGCTTAGTGCATAAAGCTGGTTCAGTCCACATGGCTCAAATCTAGAAGGCATGAGTAGGATGTCTACACCAGCAGTTATTTGATGAGCCATTTTCATAGAGAAACCAACCCAACCCTTGACTTTGTCATGGCGTTGACTTTCAAAATGTCTGAGAAGCTGTGCCAGGTCAGGTCTCCCAGTGCCCAACATGACTAGTTGCACATCCTGGTCCACCATCCAAGGAATGAACTCAGCAATGAGATCAACCCCTTTCTGATGGTCAAGCCTGCCAATGAAACCAATCAAAGGAACATTCTTCTGAAGAGGAAGACCAAGCTCCCAGGCGTAACCATGGCTTACAGTGACTACACGGTCTGCTGGTTTCAGGCCAACTGCAAGGAAATTGAAGTGTTCCCCACCTCCTGGGTCATGTATGTAGTTTTGTGGAAGATCCACATAACGAAAATCGCCTTCTGGACCACGACCCCGGTGTGCTATGTTGTGGATCACAAGAACGCATCGGGTATACTTATAGAAGAGAACCTCAAGAGCAGCCTTACAGCAGAGAACCATGCATTTTAAAATATCCTCTCGGCCTCCCCCATATCTATTTTTCTCAATATTGCGAAACATAGGGCTGTCCATGAACACAAAATCCATGCCATCAATATAAGCTTGAAAGAAAGTTACCTTCATATCCTGCCCATCCACCTTATATCTCTTGCACCCTCCTATTTCTTGGACTTTTGCATAGTTACCATACCGTGGTGCCACAACCCTAATCCTATGTCCACGCCAAGCCAAAGCCTTTGGCAAAGCCCCAGCAACATTGCCAAGTCCACCTGTCTTCGACCAAGGAGCACATTCTGCAGGTACCAATATAATGTTCATGACATTGTTCCCAACCAAAGGAGGAGACTTTACAGTTTCATCCTCCGTGCGCTGATTACAAAAGAATTGCTCGCATTGGTATAGTCGTCCCAGTGGGTCGTCGCTGCCACTATATGAGGGAAACTCCACACGGCTATACTTGGGAATAAATGTGGCTGTTGGGGCAGCGATCTATTGTTCGCTGAATGCCTCTGCCCAGTCCGAGCGGCGACTGTTTGTGTTGGCGATTCCCTCAGAACTCCTTTCTTCATTGGAGAGGAATGCTTCCAGCAGGCGTTGCATCTCCCGAACATCTTCCTTGACTTCACAAACCTCCATGCTGGTTTCTGCTAGCCTATGTTCCAGTTCGTGGACCTTGGAAGATAGCTGCTCCATATCGCCCATGACATTTGGCTCTGATACCAGAATGTTATGGGCCCGGGCATAGGATCTCGTCACGGGTCGGTCCACGGGGAGAAAGCCCTGCTTTCCCTTGCGTCTTCCCTTTCGTGCAGACCCTATTGTGGGAAACTGATGGGTGATTTGTCCAAGAGACCACCCGAACTCTTCGAATGGGTGATTTGTCCAAGAGACCACCCAAACTCTTCGAACGGGTGATTTGTCCAAGAGACCACCCGAACTCTCTGAATGGGTGATTCATTTCAATTCATAGCTCCTTAAATAGGAGATTATAAAAGGAAATTCCTTGTTGGATTTGGCTAGGCTAGTGTAATCCAACTTAAACTCAAACTCCTAATTACCTACTCCTAATGGTAACACAACTCTTACTTAAGAAGATAAGATAAGATAAGGGATAAGGGATAAGGAATGGTGTAGCTGGCGGCGAGTTGGTGAGCAGAGCTGATGTGGTAAGATAAGTGTGGACCCACCCTGATGAGCTATCATGTGGGCCCCACCCTAGTGCTACTGCCGGCCGGTGCACGTGTCTTGCAGTGCTACTGCCGTGAGGTGCGTGCTGCTGCCGTGCGGTGCGTGCTGCGCGCTGCCGGGTGGTGTGTGCTACGCGCTGCCGGGCGGTGCGTGCTGCATGTTGTTAGGCGGTGTGTGCTACGCGCTGTTGGGTGGTGCCTACTACTGTGCAGCCTACTGTGCGTGTTGCTGCCTATGACTACGTCGCAATGCGCTACCATGTGGTGTGTCCATAACAGTTCAACCGTCTTCTTGGTAGCTTTTCAGTGATGCTACCGAACACGCTGATAGGCCTACTCCTCATGTTGGCGATGACCTAGGTACCCTTTCACCATGCTGGCTTGCAGACTTCACCTCGCTGATTCGGGTTACTCAAACCTAGCCATGGCTTATGCTCTCTTGGCCCTCGAAACTACGCTTCGCCTCGCCAACTTGGGCTACATCTTCACTCTGAGGGGGCCCCACTGCTGCTGCCTCAAGGAGACCTGACCGCTTCGAACGTGAGTATGGCAACTTTTACCCATGAGTTGTCGAACGTGCACTCGCCTTGTGATGCGCTTCTGCTGCTGCAAGTGTTATGCCTGAAAAATGAGCATGTCCACCTGATACTTTGCCGGTGTAGGGCCGCCATGCTCCAACAGCCAGTGTACCCACGTTCCTAACAAGGCTCACGCATCTGCCCCCGCATGAGGACAACAACCAATGCGTCTGCCCCCGCAAGGGAAGCTGTTTTAAGGTCATTAGAATGGGGACACGAAGAATGAATGGCCTCTTGCTAGGCTTGATAAGCAATCTACTCGGGCAGTGTACCCACATTCCTATCAAAGTTCACGCTTCTGCCCCTGCACGAGGACAACAACCAATGTGTCTGCCCCCACAAGGGAGGCTATTTTAGGGTCTTTGGAATGGGGACACGAACAATGAATGGCCTCTTGCCAGGCCTGATCTGAATTCTGCTTGATCCTAGGTGGAAGTGCCTAGGTACCACACCCCACAATGTTGCTGCTTGTCGTGATGACCGCTTCAACTGACTCTGAGCTAATCTGCTGAAAACCAACTATGGCTACAATTAGCTAGCTCGCTCTGATACCAACTGTCACGGGGGTAGCTCCATAGTGGAAGAAACCCGTGCGGCGTCCAAGCCAAGGTAAGCCAGGACAAGCCTTTATGCGCTTAGAGGCTAGGAGTTGCCCGATTGGATGGCTCCACCAAAGTCAATAGCACTGGATCATGACATCAAGTCCAATGGCTGAGGCACTCTCCTAGCTCAGACTGGTCCATGGGAGGCGCCGTTTACGTGCTAAAGGGGGACAACCATAATGCAAGGCAACTATGCCCCGATGAGGTGACTGGGCACCGATGTGATGGGTCTCCTAAATGCCGATGATGACAAGCACCTGTGTGCCATGATGATAGACAACCGCTTGGGCCAAAACACACCCGTGCGCTAGAGGCAACGGGATAGCTCAATCAGCTTGGGCAAGAGGCTGGCGAGGTGAAGGGTCATGCTTGAGCCAGGCCCGCATGCCAAGCCTCCCTTGAGTATCGATAGCGTAGTGCCCGTCCAACATTGTCCCCATGAGCAAGTGTGCACCCATGAGGAACCCTGGTAACCATGCTAGCCTTTAACCAGGGCCGCCCCGCAAGGGGATGAAGGTCTAGGAGTGCCAAGGTTAGGCACCCAAGGAGGTTGACCACCCCTCCTCAAAGAGTACGTTAAGCTTTTGGTGGTCTGCCTGAAGATAACATCAATTCTCCCAAAAATCTTACAGGCGAAGATGACGATGATGTCCCTAATGTAAGCCTGCCAAGCGTAGGCATGGCTAACCCTGTGTCGAACCGTAACACTTTGTCATTTGTTATGGTGATTGATTCTGATTTCTTGGCGGCCTTGTCCTCCGCCCTCACATGAAGAATACCATTCGCGTCCACCTCGAACTTAACCTCAATATGTGGAACTCCCTTGCAATTCAAATTAAAACACAAATCACTTATAATTAGTGTGTGAGTTCTTCATTCCTATTCATACGTTAATCTGAGTAATGTTGTTAATCACCTTGGAGCAGGTGGAATGCCCAAGAGATCAAATCTTCCAAGCTCACGACAATCCTTGGTTAGGCTCCTCTCACCTTTGTACACTTGAATTTTTTTTTCCCGAAAGAGAGATTCAATCAGTTCTGCCAAAACAACTAACAAAACTTGTTGCTCAAATGAAAAAAAAAATAAAGAAAAAGAAAAAAATCCTTTTTTTCCCTACCTTGATCGACACAGTCGTTTGCTGGTCTTTGTAGGTCGTAAAACCTGAGATTTCTTGGTTTGCAACGAACAGAACCAAAATGCTTAGAACAAATGGAAATTTCATGATTTCATCCCCCCCTCCCCCCCAAAAAAAGGAAGTTGCAGAGGAGAGCAATTTCATTACCTTTGGTTTCCTCTCCGCCTTCACCACCACTGAGATTATGCCTTGAACGGCAACGCCATAAGCAACAGCTTCATCAGGATTAACACCTCATGAGGGCAGATTTTGCCCTCCAATGACATTGTGACACATGGCACCTCAGAACAAGTAGGTGACACCTGGAATCACTTTGGCAACAACTTGCTAATTTGATGGTGTCCAACCTGGCAGCCTGGCACATGCACCGACCTGGCGACCTGCGAGACGTGCTCGCCGACAAATTCGGCATGCATACCCCACGATCCTTGGATGTTGGCCCTCATTCCGGAAGATGGTCAACGTGCATGGCAGTTACCTTCGAGGATCTCAAACCAGTTAGACACAACCTCCCGGAGATCTCGGGGGCGGTATGTGAGCAAGGCCTATATAAAGGCACCAACTTCAATGACAGGGTGGCAAGCAAGAAGCAAGCAAGTAAACAAGTTCTAGCTCTCATACTTTGCGATTTTTAGCTCGCAATCTACTATGAGAGTACTAACTTAAGCATCGGAGCAACTACGCCAGGTTAGCCACCCCGTGTACTCTGACATTTGGTTCCTTGCAGGTCTCTAAAGAGCAACGAAGCTCATCAATTTAGATCGCCACCAGGCAGTCCGACACCTGTTCAGCCCAGCACCTCACAGGCAGCTCCCCACCTAGCCTACCCAGCTCGACTCAGCACAACAACCAAAGTTCACTTCGGCCTGAGTCATCGGCCACTTGGAAGCAAACCAAATGACAAGGTACTTAGCCAAAAAATCGATACTTAACCAAAAATCGATTCATCATTTGGCACCGTCTGTGGGAAACGCTACAAAAAGCTTTTTCATCATCTAAAAGGCTAAGTCCTCTTCTTCCAAAAAGCTAAGTCCTCACTTTTTAGAAACTAAAGCTCTCGCTTTATAGTTTCCATTTTTTATGAATTCAAAGACCATGCAGGAAGTTGATAGCTAACAAATTAAGCAGCTCTACCAACTTTATTTCAACTCGGATAAAGCCTCATCAGTCCTCTTCGCGAGGTCCCCTCTACAAAGATGAGCTCTTTGTGGCTTCCGCGGGAGTTGGTGGCCAACAGACTGCATGAACGCCCTTGTTGGTCGAGCCTTCCAAGGCTCCTGTGCGAGCTGGCGACCTAAAGTCAGTAGTACTGCCCCTGTAGGTCGAGCTCCTAGTAGCTTCTTGTAGGAGTGGGTGATCGGCGTCACGAGGCTGATGCAGTGCAGCCATAGCACTAAAGTATCAAACTGGTGAAGACCTCGATACCACATAAGACCCAGCCGCCTCTTCGGCATGGGCAAGATCAAGGAAAGTGGACTACGAATCGATCCCAGAGCCTAAGGGCCAAAATACCGAACTAGCGAAGACCTCCTCACCACATAAGACCTAGTCACCTCTTCGGCATGGGCAAAATCAAGGGGCAGACTGCGAGTCGCTCCCAGAGCCTAAGGAATTGAATCGACGCTTACGAGCTCATCAAATTATTCATCTTGGGCCAAAAGGAGAAGTTTACTCCCTTCGCCTAGTTACTTTCAGCTCGGGAGTGGGGGACAAATGATGATGGCGGATTTTGCCCTCCAATGACATTGTGACACATGGCACCTCAAAACAACTAGGTGACACCCGGAACCACTTTGGCAACAACTTGCAAAATTGATGGTGTCCAACCTGGCAGCCTGGCACATGTTCCGACCTGGAGACCTACGAGACGTGCTCGCCAACAAATTCGGCATGCATACCCCACGATCCTTGGAGGTTGGCCCTCGTTTTGGAAGATGGTCAACATGCATGACAGTTACCTCCAAGGATCTCAGACCAGTTAGACACGACCTCCGGAGATCTCGTGGGTGGTACGTGAGCAAGGCCTATATAAAGGCACCAACCCCAATGACAGGGGGGGCAAGTAAGAAGCAAGCAAGTAAGCAAGTTCTAGCTTTCATACTTTGCAATTTTTAGCTCGTAGTCTACTATGAGAGTACTGACTTATGCATCGGAGTGACCTCATCGGATTAGCCACCCCGGGTCCTCTGACATTTGGTTCCTTGCAGGTCTCTAAAGAGCAATGAAGCTCATCAATTCAGCTTGCCACCAGGCAGCCCGGCACCTGGTCAGCCCAGCACTTCACAGGCAGTTGGGCACCTGGTCAGCCCAGCACCTCACAGGCAGCTCGACACCTGGTCAGCCCAGCACCTCACAGGCAGCTCGCCACCTGGGTCAGCTCGGCACCTCATAAGCAGCTCGACACTATAGTCAGCTCGCCACCTAGCCCGCCCAGCTCGACTCAGCACGGCAGCCAAAGTTCATTTCTGCCTGAGTCATTGGCCACTTGGAAGCAGACCAAATGGTGAGGTACTTAGCCAAAAAATCAATACTTAACCAAAAATCGATTCATCAACACCCTTGTTGGGTTCCTTCCCATTGAACATCTCCTTCAGAAGCTGTTGGACCTTGGGAATACGAGTACTGCCTCCAACACAATCTCGTGAATGTCCATCTTTTTCAAACCTGCATCCTCCAGAGCTTTCTTCACGAGACCCATCGTCTTCTTGAACAAATCCATGTTCAGCTCTTCAAATCTCGCCCTCGTCAATGGCTCCGAGAAATTGACGCCATCTAAGAGAGATTCAATCTTGAGGCGGACTTGGTGCTGGCTGCTCAGTGCTCGCTTGGCACGTTTGCACTCCTGACGAAGCTTTCCTAGAGCTTTGTTGTCCATGCTGATGTGAAGTAGTCCATCACTCTGTGGTCGAAGTCTTCTCCTCCCAAATGGGTGTCTCTGCTGGTAGCGAGCACCTTGAACACACCATTGTCGATCATCAAGATGCCGACATCGAAGAAGAATATTTGGTCAAGGTGAACTCATCGGAGCGGTCGTCAGTGCCGAAGAAGGAGAGCTCAGGTGAGGGGAGAAGAACGGGGTCAGGGGAGGCTAGTTCAAGCACGCGGAATGGTAGAAATGAGTATATGAGAGTTTTGACTTGGTTTTGGGCTAATACGCGGGAATGCCGACCGCGTGTAGAAGGACAGATGGGCGTGTGGGGCGGAGAGGCGAACTCCTTTAAAGGAATTCCACGCCAATTATAAATTCATAGCCCCACTTTAAAAATGCGGCCCCGCCTCTTATATTTAATACTGGCGTGGAACCTTATCATTGATTCCATAGTCCGTTAAATAGCTAGCAACCTTGTTCACGAAATGGGCATGGGCATGCGCATGTGTGCGTAAAAGTAGCTATAATAACCAATCAGGTAAATTTCTTAAACTATCTTTACGGTTTAGCTAATTGACTAAGTGCACCCTTATTGTTTAAAAATTGACTAACACTATCCCTACTGTTTTTAACAATTGACTAATATCTCTCTTACCGTTAACACCCATTAACATACTAATGAAAAAGACTATTTTACCCTTTATATTCTTCAAATTTTCAAAATAAAACAAAAAAAAACAAGAAATCAAAACCCTAACCACATTTATAGGGACACATTTGGTAGGCAAATATGGGTGACCCAATGTAGAGTTGTTAACTGGGAGCAGTGGGGTTGTCAAGCAAAGCCATCGCTGTTCAACCCAACTGGCAAATTCAGGGCTGTCTGGCACTGCCGAGCTTAATCTATCCCCCACCAGCACCACCATGGAATTGTGAGTGATGATCAAGAGTAAGCATCGCCACCCCACACATCATCTGGAAGCTTTGACTTATTTGTTAAGCAGCAAGCATCTCTTCCCCCATGCCCTCTACCAGCCCCATCAATACCTTGCGGAGTGCCATTTGTCTGAGCAGGGGGAGTGCCAGCCAAAGCTGTAGTATTGATTGTGGAACCGTTAAATAGGCTTGTGTTGTTTGCTTTCAAAATAAATGACACGTTCTTGGTGGGTGTTTGAGCTAACAAAGACGAAGGGCCACCGGTATCCTATGCTCTCGTCACTTTGTTCTTCATCAAAGACCATGTGGCAGCTATCAAAGAATACAAGGGGAGGATTGAATCTAAGCTCAGCAAGATCTGCGATGGCATCCTACGTCTACTTGAGTCACACTCTCACACCTCATCCCTTCATCATTAGTTATAGAACCGAAGGTATTCTACCTTAAGATGAAAGGTGATTACTGAAGGGATAGGATATCCATCACATGGACGCCCAAAGATTGCAGAATAAGGGGGTGAATTGCAAAAATTTTTTTCTCTCCCTTCAACTGGGAATCGAATTCCCTATTTAGAAAATCATATTTTTCAATGATCATTCTTGAACCATAAACTAAACCAGGTCTAAACCAAAAGGAGCAAGAAGGGATTATACCTGATACAGAGAAGCAGTATCTCCCAATGGAGGTGTTAACACCCAAGGAATGATCCAAAATCTATTCCCATTGAAGATGGCGCAGTGCAGGGTGGAGCAGAATCAACAATGTTCTTCCAAAAGAACTTGACCCTTTGCAAGAATCAACTAGATGGCTTGTGAATACAACTCCAACCAATCTTTTCTCCAAAAGATTGGTATCAAGATCAAATCTTGATTTCTCCCAAGAACTGGAGATCGAACTGTTGGAGGTGGCGACTGCAGGAAGGATACGGCAAGAGAGTATTCGTAGGGTGCTGAATTCTCTCTTCTTGTGATCTCAGCTCTGAAGACAAGAGTGTGTTGGTTGCATGTCTAAAGGTTGTCACCCCCTCCTCCTTTTATAATCTTAAAGAGATCAACTCCTAATCCCATTAGGAATTGCTAATCCAAATCATATTTGGATAAGAAATCCCTTTAAGTGATAAGGGATAACCCTTATCTTATCTGCAGATCAGATTAGCCATCTCCTAATCTAATTAGGAGGCTTCCAGATCTAAATCTTATTTAGATCTTGGACTCTATAAGTGGATAGGGTATGGGCCCAATCCTATCAACTGATCAATCTCAGAATTTTCCCCTTTAAGTGACTAATCAAATTAACCTAGTTCAAATGGGCTTAAGGCCCATTCAAGGTTATGTATTCACTTAGCCTTCCAAACTGCTGCCCAGTTGGGCTTCCTTGTATGGCGTGGGACCCAAACATTGATCTACACATCAGCCACATGGGTTCGGCCCAGCCTTTGTTACAAGGCTTGGCCGAATACATTGTTATGGACAGTGCACCCCCCTGAAAACCATCTCATGGTCTCTATGGGCCCAATACTTACCCTAAGTGGTCCCTGTTCCAAGCCACCTTGTAACACCCAGGGATTGTGGGCAGATGCAAGATTAGCCCATCAGGTATTATCCTCAATGGTCTTACACTTAATCTCTCAGCCCATAATGATCATACACTGCCCGACAAGAGAGGACTTCTCCCTCAATTGCAAGGAACAATGTTGCACTCTCTGCTTATATGGATCCCGGGAATTAAAACCTTTTGCAAATCATTTCGTAACTATAATATATATATATATATATATATATATATATATATATATATATACTTTTATATCTCATATAAAATATATTTTGCAAAACAAATCTCAACGATTGAAATCGGTTGCCGGTAGTCTTGGTTTCCATCAATGAGAGTGCATCCCCGATCATTACCTTTGTCCGACAAAGGGGCTGATCTTGTCCCTATGATCACCCACTCAGATGAATTCTCAGACTGTCCCAACATACCCAGGTTTTGACCCCCGCTAAGGATCTCACTGATTGGTATATCAAAGATAGCCCAGTTCGACACCTAGTGCAGTATCATAATCGAGTCTAGGGGTCGAGTGTAACTTTTTAGTTTTGCCCATTAATCTCCAAGGTCTAGGGCAATACTGAAAATCTGGTCCAGTTCAAAGATTCAATTAATCCCACACTGTATGTGCCTAGGGTATCACCCCGGTAGCTGAGACAAGCCACCCCAACCGACTTGGTGGCACCACAGTGCCAGCCTTGTCAGGATAGGTCTCCCCAGACCGACCCACTGGCTGTGAATATTCTAAACTAACACAAGTCTCATTAAGTGTCCAGTTTAAGGGTATTACACAGAAACATACCAAGGGAACATGAATCAAATATGCACTTTTATTCATTTACAATAAACTCAAAAATACATCATCTTGATTGAAGCTAAGGGCATACAAAACTGTCTAACAGCCACAGGTACTTGGCTGAATTTAAGACTAGCGCTAAGAGGAAAGAAGCTGCTGAGAGCACATTAATGGCTTACAAGTCTGCTCAGGACATTGCTCTCACCGAATTGGCTCCCACTCACCCAATAAGGCTTGAGCTTGCACTCACCAGATCGTACTTGGCTGAATTCAATTCTCCCCCTATATTCTCTGATAGCTGCCACAAGGTCTTCGACGAAGAACAGAGTGACGAGAGCAGAGGATTTTGGTGGCTCGTCATCTTTCTCCTTGCGGATTCAATAGGTGGGTGTTTCCATCACAATAGACACATTCTCGCTAAAACTAAAATCTCCACTAATGTTGATGGTGATTGAACATCCAGCAACCGAGCAACTGAAGGATGAACAGAGAACTGCCGCAAATGCATCTCTGTCTTGATGATGAACAAAGAACTGCCACTGCAACTTCTAGTAGTGACGGCTCAAATGCATCTCTCTTCTCTCGTTCTTCCCCTCCACCTCCAGCCTCTCCCTCTCCCCCTCTCTCTGTCTCTCTCCCCTTCTTCTTTCTTGTCACAGTTGGTTCGCTGTTGCTACAACGAAAATGGGCACAACGGCAGCAAACCGGCATTGAGGGGTCCATCAGTTTAGAGAGAGGGTTTAAATGCAGTTGTTACCTCTAACAATTCAAATGCAATTGTTACTTCCTATAGTTCAACTTGCAGCTCGAGGATGATGTGTACAAAGAAGGGAATGGCAGTTTAAAAATCCTTCCCACCAAAATTGCATCTCTCTTTGAATTTGCAGTTATTGGAGGAGTTTCAATTAATAAATGATTTGGAAGTGGACTCTGGGGTTTCTAACTGGGCAACAGAGGTTCCAATGGTGAAGGTTAGCAGTGGCGGTTCTAGCAGCGAAGATTCTAGCGATTCTAGTTTCTTTTATTCTCTTCCTTCTCTTTTCCCTCTTTTTCCCTCTTTTATTCCCATTGTCGTTGCCGCTGCAGCTTCCGGTACCAGCATCGGTTTTCCCTCTTTTATTCTCATTGTTATTGCCGCTACCGCTTTCGGTACCAGCACCGATCTTGGTGGAAATGCATCTCTGTCGGAATTCCGACCACTCAAAGAAGGGGAGAGAGAGAAAGGGGGAGAAAGGTAAAGGGTAAATTTGGGTTTTGAAAGAATATATTACAGACTTTGACGGAATATTAACGGATAAGGGTAAAATTAGTCAATTGTCAAGAATAATGGAATAGTGTGTCAATTTTAAAATGATAAAGGTATAATTAATCAATTAACTAAATAATAGCGGTAGTTTAAGAAATTTACCCAAAACAATAATTAATTATAAACACCGACCCCCTTTCTTGAGTTTCTTCTGGTCGTCTCTCTCTCCTTATTCGCGGGGAGTGGAGGGTCGATCGTTGATAGGATATGAATCCAAACTTCCAAACACCCTTTACACAGCTTCTTCTTCTTCTTCAATTTGTTTGATGTATGTATCCGTTCTTCCGAATCAAATCACCGATTCACCGTGGAGATTCCAGGTAATAATCCCTTTATGCTCTCGCCTTCTTCCTTCCAACAGTTTCCTGCAAAATTTTATTATAACCCTTTTTCTTCTCCGTTCTTATTCGATGTCTTTGGTCTTAGGTTTTGGACGATATATGATTCAGTTAGGGAGATTTTAAATATGGGGTTCCCAACTTCTTCGAGTTCGAGGTATTTCGCTTAAGCTTTAAATTTTCTGGGTTCTGCGATGGATCATTGTCCACAACGAGGTTTCAGTGTTATGATGGGCGAAAGAACAAACAAGATGTTCTGTGTGCATGGGCTTCATCTGAAAGGCTATCGTGCTTTGTCGACATAGCTTCTTCTGATTCAAATATTACTCTTTTAAGCTATTCCTAACGTTTATTGGTGCAAAAGCATGCCGCCAACGTTTACGGCGATTACTTTAGATAGGTTGTTAGAACCTAGGACTCCAAAATCCGTTCCCAAACTTCTTAATTCGAAGCTGCAGAGCCGAAAGACATCCACAGAAAAGACAATTCAACGGCCATCGCCGAGTCTCTATGCCACTCCTGAGGCAACTCCTCTTCCAGATTCTCCATCGTCTTTTGCTCCTTCCCCATACATTGTTAATCACAAAAGACGTGGGCCTCGACTTCTCAAGACCGGTTATCAGGATGATGCCTCAGTGAAACAAGCTACAGAGGAAGTGAAGGTTGATGCAAATGAGCGAAACGTTGATATTGAGGTTGTAGGTTCAAAGGAGGATGTTACTGTTCCTCCAATGATCTCCAATCCTTGTGATGATGCGGTTGTGAACGGTTTCCACGATGATAAACCGGGGAGCTGTAATTCGAATGATGGGTTTGATGGGGCCGAGGATTCATCAAAGGTGGATGCGGCAGTTGATTTGGAGATTGAAGAAGGGGAGGATTTCTTTGATCCTCAGGAGTCCATGAGTTTCACCAGCAATACTGATTTGGAGGAGAGTAGCGGGCCCAAGCGTCCTATGAAGCTATGCACACCGATGGGCGAATTCTATGATGCTTGGGAAGGTGAACAATCTTCCTCTTCCTTTCTTTCCCTTTGTTAGACATAATAGGAGGAGGCTGTTATATGTACTACCCCCCCCCCCCCCCCCCGCGTCCAAAAAACAAAAAAGAAAAAAAAAAACAAAAGTATTAGGAGAATATTAATATGTTTTGATAACTATGCTGATAAAAAAATGTTCTGATAACTAGGACTTTTAGACATATTATCAGGGACTTGTATGCATTGCAGGTTATGTATGTACAATTGTGTATTGTACATTTTTGCTTACGTTCAGGTTAAAATGCAATTAGCAACTTATCCGCTGGAGGAAAAGCTCACGACATATGTTTCTTAAGCTGGAAATACCCTTTATATTGTCTACCCAATTAGCCTTTGTTCTTTTCTTTGGCATTTAGGTGGCTGTAATAAGGATGAGCTGTGGATACTTCATGTTTTAAAATTTTGTTGAGTTGGTTCATTTATTCAATCCTACGTGATTAGCTATTCCTATTATGCTATAAGAGTCAGCTCTGATCCTAATAACAACTTGCCCTACAATTCTAAATCCTTTTGCATTGTCATCTATTGTATTTCCACTTTCCAGTGCTCCTAGATGTTCATGTAGCATGGTGATTTTTTAATATTTTAAATTTAAATGCATTTGCCCTGGTTTTGATTGATCTAAATGATTCTCAAACACTTGGATTAATTAATGATTTCTTTTAGATCCATGTGTGGTATAATTCCTTTTGGAGTTTTTGACATGGGAAAACCTATGCTGCCAGAAAGGTATGATATGAGAAGAGCATTGACCAATCAAACTCCCCCGTGAAATTTGATGAAAATTGCCTGATTGATTACCACTTTTATGATACCGGTTGATTGGTTATAAGTTTTTCTGGTATCGTGCCTCTCCAGTGTCATAGTCAAACCCTTTCAACAAAAGTGTTTTGACCTCCGTGGGTTAAACTCACTCTTGAACTTGGATAGTTGTCAATCATGTAATTAGTTATGCCTTTTGGTTTTTAAAAATTGTGTTTTATATCTGGTAAAATATTGTGCTTTATATAATCAAACTTCTATTTCATAATTATAAAATAGGTAGGCTGACTCAAGCTTCTTATGCTGATATAGAACTCTCTAGTGAAGTTGGCCAACATTCTGGTATTCGTGACATTGAAGCTGAATTGCGTGAGATAAGATTGAATTTGTTAACAGAGATTGAGAGGCGGAAGCAAGCAGAGGAAGCTCTCAGTAACATGCAAAGACAATGGCAAAGGATAGGGCAACAATTATCCCTTGTGGGATTGAGGCTGCCTACAGCTTCCATTGCTGCTGCAGAGGATGAAGATTTGGATTTTGATCTTGGAGAAGATCTATGCCAACAAATGTATATTGCACGGTTTGTATCCAATTCTGTTGGGAGAGGATCTGCAAGGGCTGAGATTGAGGAAGAGATGGAATCTCAAATTGAGTTGAAGAACTTTGAGATAGCTCGATTGTGGGACAGGCTACATTATTATGAAGCTGTAAATCATGAGATGTCTCAGAGGAATCAAGAAGCTATTGGTGAGCTTGTTTTTCTTCCCTACTTTCTACTCTTGTTATTCCTCATGTTTTCAAAGGATAGGTCTGATTTCTATTTCTTCACACTTAGTTCTTTTCTCTTTCCCCTTTTTCTTTTCTGAACCTGATCAGATATTACAAATATTCTTATATTTAATTTAATATAAAGCACTTTCATTATTTGATTTTTGTTTGTCACCATTAATATAATAATGGGGAATAATGTGTCAGATTATTTGTTTATTTCTTTTTCATTCAGTTGGAGCAAACCTTATTATTGTCATCATCATCATTATCTGTCTTGTCTCAAACTCCTACCTCATTTGGTTGGCAACATGGGTACCATTGCAACATTCTGTTCTTCCAAGATCATTTCTTTAGTTAAAGAACAAGGAAACAATTATTTTCCCATTATCTGAGCCCAGTTGGTGAGAATATTTGTCATGTTTGTGTAGGATTTTATTTATCTATTTATTAGCAGTAAGACATGCAATGGATATCAACAAATTTTTTGGGGTGAGGGGAGGTTGGGAACTTGGGATGGGGAGAGAGAGGTATGTGAATGAATGATAGAGGGATATATCTGAGCCCAACTGATGACAATATTTGTCATATATGTGTAGGATTTTATTTATTGATTTATTAGCAGTGGGACATGAAATGCACACCAGCAAATTTGTTTAGGGGTTCTTTGGGAGAGAAAGGGGAGAAATTTTAGGAGGTGCAATTAATAGTATCTATGCAGTGTTTTGTACAATTACCGTGTTTCCTCAATTGCTGAAAATTTGAAAAAAAAAAAAAAAGAGATTTGAGTCCTGGGTTAATGCAAATCTTGAAGTACAAATTATGAGTTCAAGAACTGACTCACCGAGGCATTGTAAGTTTACATTTATGCACCCACTTGCACCATGATGAATTCTATTAAATGATTATTATGTGCCCATATTTACCAGGGGGTGTTTGGTGATAATGTTCCTGTTTCGGTCAAGT
The DNA here is from genome assembly GCF_056320005.1 of Nelumbo lutea. NCBI lineage: Eukaryota > Viridiplantae > Streptophyta > Magnoliopsida > Proteales > Nelumbonaceae > Nelumbo > Nelumbo lutea. Next base: position 119,273,356 of record NC_142684.1, read on the forward strand.
TGCTGCCACATAGGCAATCCAACTTTAACATTCAAAAATCATGTTTGGTAGAGCAGATTCAACTTGAGATGGTAACACAACAGCTTGTATTGGGTTTTGCACACAGGGGGTGTTGGAAAAAAGTGTTAAATTGATGTTTTGATGTTTCTTCTGAATAAGGAAGGTGTTCCTCTATCAATTATCTTATGTGGTGCCTAGTAGAAGACACCATCGACTGAAGTGCCAATGATACCAAACACCATCCAAGTGTTTTCAACACATTGTTGATTCCGTGGTCAAACTGGCAACCCAGATGGCTGACCAGGTCCCAGGTTTTTTATGGTATTGAATGGTAGCCCAGCCAGCTTTCTGGGTGGGCATCTGATTCATTTTTCAAAGCCTTGTCTTTGCCTGGGTAGGTTAAACTAGATATCAACCATAAATGGGAACTATTTGTTTTGGTTGTTGGTATGATATAGAATTGAAGCCGTGCAGGTTCAAGCAAACTCTAGGGAATATCTTTGTTGACTTTGAGATAATTCCCATATTTTTATTCAAATAGAAACAGAAACCTCACTGGACAGCTCCATCCTTTAAAAGCACTTTTTGGTTAGGACTAAAATTGTTTACTTTACACATTTATGCTTACTTTTCTTGGATGTTATATTATAGTCAGATGTTCAAAAAACATTTGTTAGTGCGATTTTATTATAAATAATAACCTAAATGTTGTCACAATATGTAAAACATAAATTCTGTTGGTGCACACGTGAAGATTCATGGACACAGTTTCTTTTTCTCTGCATGTGACATATAAGTGGCATAAATTGAACTTACCTAAGATAAGTGCTCATATTTGCCAGAGAAAAATAATGAATGTACCACAAAAAGATAAAAAAAAAAAAAGTACCACATGACCAATTACAGTTGTTAACTCTTTAAGCTCTGTCCTTTCTTCTCCTTTTCCTCTTTATTCTTAATATTTTGTTATTCCTTTTGTTTTGCATACATGAAGAGATGGCTCGACAACGTAGGCAAAGAAGGAAAAGAAGGCGGAAGTTGGTTTGGGGGTTGGTTGGCACAGCCATTATTGTTGGTGCTGCAGCGCTAGCATGGTCTTACCTACCTGCTTCAAGAGGGTCATCGACTACCAATCACTCTGATACTCCTCGGGGTGATGATGCAACCGAGTTGTAAGTCTACTAACAAAACAGGGATAACCATGCCACAGAATAAATGGCACAAGAACAAGAAGATGAAAGGTCAAATACGCCACTGTTGGATTAATAATAAATTTTTTCTGCTGCCATCACAGGCTGAGTAGATGGACATAAATTGTATTGGCATCATGTATTGTCTCCCAGTGGATACTCCACAATAATGCAATAATTTGGTATAATCCTTGTATCTACAATCCAAATTTTCTGGTTGGTTGTTGTGCTCTGTTGATTTACAATTCTTTTATAATGCACGGTTACACTTACACCCCCAAGGAGAAATATGTCCAACGTATGGCAAATTGGCAATGCATTGGGTATGTCCAGTTATCATTATTGTTCTAATTATGCCCTGCTGTGGCTTGTTTAAACCCATGGTGCTGCATTAAACACTTGACTCTAATCGAGATTGCACATCTATCATCTATCACAGTGGACAGAACTGGGATTGAGGGTCGGTATTTCTGGACCGTGAACCATGTTGTGACATTAATTATGAAAATTATCTTAGCTTATTCCGAAATGCATTTATGGCTGATTTTAATTTTTAACTGCACGATTTTGGTGCTCCAATTTCAGAATTCATACTTGACTATGCATGGAACTTTATGGCCTTGATGCATGTGCTTCTCTAGTCCAGTTTAGTCTTTTGTTTGTGGCAAAGGTTCGGTTTAGGAATTGAATTTTATTATTTTCTTTTGAGAATTTGACAATACAATTATAATTGCATCAGTTAATAAATGTCGATAGCCTTAAAAAAATAAAAGTCCTCAACATTCCCGTTTGTTTTTCGTATTCTGAAAAGGGGTGGGGTGGGAAAGTGAGAGCTGCATATAGAACGGAAACCCAAAGGACGGAAATTTCCCGTTTGTGGAAAAATACAAAGGACGGAAATTTCTGTGTTAAGTCTGCATATAGAACTAACATACCAGAATGTGAAAGCTCAAGAAAGTTTATAAAATGGAAGACAATTCGATCTATACCAGTCTCGAAAATAGGGTAGAGGTGGACTGTAATTTTTGTAAAAGTCACCCAGAAACCCAAGAACACCTTTTCCTTGAATGTGCTTATGCCAATGCTGTGTGGTTCCAATCTCAGGTTGGTCTTGGCCTGAACCCCGAGGCTGTTCTCAGTTCAAACAAAATAGACTTACTCGATTGGTGGGAAGATCACCATGAAATTGGGAAAACCTTAAAGAAAGTTTTCTGGGAGAAAATATTTGCAATTACGAGAAGCATATGAGATGAAAGAAATGCAGTGGTGTTAAGAAAAGCCCAGATCCTGGAGAGGTCTGTTGAAGAACTATTGACTGCCTGGCTGGTACAGATCTGAATCTAATCGAACCAAATGGTTCTCAGCATTTGAAGGAAACACCACAGTGGTTTAACTGTTCAACACAATCTTTTGTTTTAGTCGATGGATCCTTTGACACCCGCCAGTACACACAAAGCAGCTACAGGTCTTGTGTTCTCAAGATGCTCATTTAATTGCAGAAGGACAATCTTGCCTTAGGCATAAAGCATGGTTTTTTTTTTTTTTTTTGTTCTCAGATGCCAAAGAACTGTTGCTCAAAGTGAAAGGAACCTCCAGATTAACCGAATACATCAAATTACTGCTGATTTTTTTTGATAATATAACTCTAGTGTATACAAGAAGAAATGTAATTACAGCAGATCATGTTCTTTTGTTTCTTTTGATAATCTCCCTTCTTATAAGGGGGATTCAGATCATGTTCTTTTGTTTCTTTTGATAATCCCCCTTCTCATTGACCACTTTTTTCATATTCATTTTTGACGTTCATGTAGGATTCATGGAAAAATAGGTATCATTATCCATTTCAGGTGAATAATTAACTTTTTCACTTGAGAAAAAAGTTGACAAGATGTATTGAGACAGTTTTGTTCATTTTAACAATAAATTTTTATGGATAAAATGCTCATTGTATAATTTATTTGAGAATCAAACAAACAAAGGTAAGTTTATTTGCCTGAATAAGTGTTTTTCAGATAATATTTACTTGGACAAAGTCAAGTAAATTCACTTACCCGAATAAGTGTTTTCCAAGTAACACTTGATAGGTAAGTATAAATTATTTACCCCGGTAAAAGCATGTGTTTTTATATATTTTATTTTTACTAATAAATATGCATGTGTATTGTACATGGCAATTTCAGATAACATTAATAATTTTAATATCTTTATTAGAGCCATTTAAAAGGATAAATAATCAAAATAAGGTGTGTTGGTGGATTTAGATTTTATACTTCATTTTCATTATTAATAAAAATACTTCTTATTTATCATATTTATTTTTGTTTAAGTTGATAAATATATAATATTAGAAATGTGCACAAAGTTTATAGACTATTTTTTGTTCTTTCTATATTTTTATTTCTATTTATTTTTTTAATTTTTATTATATAATTATGGCATCATGTTCTAGCATGTTTTACTTGAAAAAATCAATCTCATTTTTTGAAAACTTTAAAATTTTTATTCGATTTACATAATTAATTTTAAAAATAGTTTTTGTTTAATACACTTATTTTTGTTTCATATGATAAGTTTATAATATTTAAGATGTGCCAAAGTTTTCTTTAAATTTTATGTATATTTTTTTTTAATTTTTTGTGTTTCTATCTATTTTTCAAACTTTTATTATGACAATATTGATTAACCCATTTATTCAAACGATTGAACCATTATGGTGTAAGTCAAGTAGCTTGGGCTGAATTTAATCTTAACCCATACCCAATCCTATGCATTGGACTTAAGGCTTTAGACCAAAGTCAAGCTTGATTTTTTCAACTTGGGCCCAACTTGCATTGAAATTTGATGCACTTGGATTACTCTTAAACTTGGTTCTTTCAATTAGCTCCATGACAAAATTTGACATAAAATGTATGTGTATAATTTGCATGTATGCAAATATATGCTATATATGTATTTATAATTGTATGTATATAATCAGGCTTGACTTTAGTTACCTATGGGCTAGGCTTAGGCCCAACTTAAAAATTAAAAATCCCAAACTTCTGAACTTAGTCCTAGGCCCAAGTCGAGGACGAAAAATTGAAACTAACCTGTCTAAAATTACAAGTTGAGTCAATTCAAGTTTGATTTAAGCCCACCTAATTTGCCTCCCCGTGGACCATTGACCATCAATTAGATGCGAAAATAGTTTTTTTTTTATGTTAACTTACTTTTTAATTCTATTTTTATCATTAATAAAAATAACTCTTATTTGTCACACTTATTTGTATTTAATATGATGAATACATAATATTAGAGAAGCACACCAAATGTTTTCTTTACAAAATGTTTATGTTTTAATTCTTTTTGTGTCTCCATCTTTTTTTAATTCTTTATTCTTTATGTATTATATCATGGGTTGGGTTGATCAATTTTATCTAAAAGATTGAACCATTGACCCACCCAAAGTTTTAAAAACCGACCTGGAACTAGAACTGTTTTGGGCACCAGTTTACAGGTAGACGATTCGACTATCCAATTCGAATGACTTGTTCTAACAAAAAAAATAAAAAATAGTTAAAAACCATTGAATGGGTCGAACATGTTGGCGGTTCGACCACCTAGGTCAACAACTCATTGATCAATTCAACGGTTTTTTGGCCAGGGACCGATTTTGGGGTAAAATGAAACCGGTTGCCTAGACGGTTCCCACGCCAAACAATTGGACAGTTTGGGTCAACGACGGTTCAAAAAACATTGGACTCACCACTTGAATAAAAAATGATTTTGTTTTTGGGTCAATTTTAAATCTTCTATTTCATTTCCGTCGAACAAAAATACTTTTATTTAGCATGATTATTGTTGTTTAATATGATAAATAGATAATATTAGAGATATGCCTAAAATATAAGATGTAATGTGCCTTAAATATAAGACTTAATGAAAAGAAATGAGAGTTGATACCTTAAATATATGACTTAATGATGAAAAATATAACTAATTTAATAAAAGTAGTAGTTCAAATTATGTTTTTTGTCATCATAACAAAGGGAAACTAAGTTAAAAGAATAAGGTTATTGATAGGGATGTTGATGTTTTAGTCAAGAAGTCCACAAAGCTCATTTATTTAATGTGCATTAAATATAATATTTAATGAACGTAAATAAAAGTTAATACCTTAAATATAAGGCTTAATGAGGAATATAATGAATTTAATAAAAGTAGTAGTTCAAATTATATTTTTTACCCTCATAATAAAAGGAGATTAACTTTAAAAAATAAGGGTACTTTAGAGTTGCTGAGGCATCAAGTCTTCCAAATCAAATATTTAGAAGGTTAAAAATAATATCACCATCATCAACATCCATGCCTTATCCCAGCTATATGGGATCAATTAAGGTAAAAAATAATATGGGATAAAATCATAAAAACCCCTCTCAAGGTTTCACCTTAACAAAAACATTCCTTACAATTTTGAAATATCTACATTCACCTCCCTTTTATCATTGTCCCAACAACGGAGATTTGGAAGTTATAAAACTGCTCTCACTATTCATTAGGGCATCTTCCAATATAATTCAAAGTACCAAATTTGTCCTTCTACACTTCACTGATCCTTATGATCTTATAAAGTAACAATATATACTCTTTTCAATCTGACCCAAGGAAATTTTTATTTAAAAGTTATTTCATGAGGTATTTTAAGTAAATCTATGGGAAAAGTAGGCGTTTTCAAAAGTTATTGCATTAAGCCAATGTTTCCATTTGGGACAACGAGGAAAGGGAGGTAATTGTAGGTTTTTTCAAAATTAAGTGGGAGGTTTTTGCTAAAATGAAACACAAGAGGTTTTTATGATTGTCATAAACCTCAAGAAAGGTTTTTATATTTTATCCAATAATATATTGGTGTTAATTTTTTGCATTGCCATGTATCTCAAACAATGATAGTTACAATGGAGATTGGATTCAGAGCTAACAAGACTGTGTTAAAACCGTTTTACAGTCTTCTACAGCTGTGTATTGGGAATATCCCCATACTTAATGTTTTTTTTTTTTCATGAAAAGATATTTCTACAAGACTACAAGAAACTATGCAAGCAGTGTGAGCACAGTTTTGTGAGGACTAGATCCAATTTTCATTACAAGGACCATTGGTGGGAATTGGGAAAACAATTAGCACTCATTGACTCAAGTGTTTGAGTTGGGGAGAGTATCCATTCTTCTTTGGCGTTGGTCGCCTCGCCGATGGACCATTATCTATGTCCAACTCCTTTAGTTGCTTTTATTTTATTTTATTTTATTTTTGTAGGGAAAATCTATGATGTGGAAAAGACATGGTATGAAAAGAGTTCTCGTCAATCAAAACCCACCTATGAATTTTGATAAATAACACCTTATTTACTACCACGTTTATGATTCCAATTTATTGGTCAATTGTTTTTCAGATATCATATCTTTTTCATATCATAGTCAAACCCTATTTTGTATTAATCAATGCTGGAATCTCCATATGGGATGGGGTTATTAGTGGTATCACCAAATACCCAAAAATGATAAAAACTATAGGGGCCGTTACTTTTTCCTTGAACAACATAACATCATATCATTAACCAAAATTTATAAATAAATTTTCAAGTTTTTTTCCTTTTTCCATTATGGTAGCGGGTACATCTCTATTGCGACAAATCATGCAGTGGATACTCACTTGGATTTGAGTTTGAGTAAGGGTGAAGAGGAAATTTTACCTTTTTCAATTTTAAAATTAAAAAAAAAAAGTGACATGGGGTTAAGGGTGTCCTTGCTAGTTGTCGCTGTACCACTAGGAATGGCAATGGGGTGGGGTAGGGCCAAATTATGCCTGCCCCATCTTTGTCCCTGAACTCAAATGCCCCACCCTGAATCCCAACAGGGCTAAAAATCCTAACCCCATCCCCGTCTCTACAAGAAACAAGGATCCTCGAATTTGCCTAGCCCCGCCCTAGTCATTCCTACTTGTATATATATACACTCACCGGCCTCACAACATGTCTTGGCCACATATTGGGAACATCTCCCATACTTGTATTTAGGGAAATTTTCCGATTAGTATCCTGTACTTTGGGTCTAATGCCACTTTGGTTTCTAAACTTTAAAACACGACAATTCAGTACTCAAACGTTTAAAACGTACCACTCCAGTACTTGTCGTTGACCAACCGTCAATTATGTGTATTATATGATCACGTATGTGATTTAAAATTTTTAAAAATATCAAAATTACTCTTTAAAACACTGCTCATCATCTTCTTCCTCAGGAATTAAGATTGGTAAACAACCCCAAACCTGTCGAGGTTTCAACACTTAGCATTCGTTGGATGGATACCCAAAGAAATGATTAATGACACACTAATGCTCAGTTTGGAAGGAGTACAAATGTAAATATGTACAATGCAAATACATATAAAATAATACAAAATACAATGTTGGGTAAATTACAAAGCCCATCTGTACTATGGGGTTCATGACAAAGACCTCCCTCTACTTTGTTTTGTGACAAAGACAAAGACCCCCCTGTACTATGACCATGAGACAAGTCAGATGACGGAATGCGTTAAATTACCAAACTACACCACTAAACTTTTTCTATTTTCTTTTTTTGCCATTTTTCTCTTAACCCTGCTTGAGTTGGGTCAGATGCCAACCCCGCCTGAATCAGTGCCCAACCCAGAAAACCCAGTTCCAAAATTACAATTCAACCTCTTATCAACAGCCCGTGCTGATCTTCGCTACTACCAGTCTCCCCCTTGACGTAAGTGGGAATCGGGATTTGGCCCGACTCAATTGCATCTGCATCCTTGACCAAAACCTCGTAGTGTTTCTTCAGTTCAGCAACAGTCTTACTTGGAACCATGGAGACAATCTTCTTCTATCAATCTTTTGAGTTGTCAATTGCCCAGTGCATCGCAATTGCAGTCTCGAACGCCTTCTCCTCCTCTCTGCTCCATCCTCCTACACTAGCCATGTTCGTTCGTCTAGTATTGTTTCAATCAAGCTCAATCTATACTAAACAACGACAATGACATATTAATTACAAGAATCCAGTTTCTTTCGCTACCATGGTTATTTGGCTATGTTGGGACTCAGGAAGGGAAGAATAAAGCAAGGTGCGGAGGATAGCCGGATAGGGAGATGGGTATCAATGGAGGTAAAGTTTTTAAGGGCCACTTGGAAATTGAATGGATGGATCAGTTGTCATGTTTAGACAATACATATATATTCTCTCTCTCTCGTGACTCTCTCACAATCACAAATCAGAGATGGGTTAATACAGGGGAGTATTTGCCTTATGGTCATAGTACGGGGGAGTCTTTGTCGCAAAACAAAGTACAGGGGGCCTTTGTAACAGACCTCATAGTACAGGGAGTCTTTGTTATTTACCCTACAATGTTTTACACTTTAGGTATTTGTATTTGTACTCTTTCCAAACTGAGCCTAAGGCACTAATGACTAACCTTTGACCCACTTAGCACTAGCACTGTACATGGGTCGGGTTGGGTTGGTTTACTGGGGTTATCCCAACCGACCCAACCTGGTCGGGTTACTTGAGGTGGAAACTGAAACTGACCCACTGATAGGCAAAACCGATCTGGTCGGTTTGAGTCAGGTTGGGTTGGTTTCTATCGGTTTTAGTTTTGCTCCTGTAGTCAAATCTTATTTCTGAAACTTGTCTCACCTTTGGTCCAATGTCAACCTTACTAACCCCCGTTCCACTCAAAAAGTTTTTGCATTTCCTTGGTAAGCAAGCAACCTTAATCTGTTCAGACCTTTGTTGACCACCACCTATCATTGAGCAGAGAATTTTTCATGATCTGCTATTAGAGGAAGGAAGTTGTAAGACTTCCTTTCCCACACTGAGCTCCAAAGTTTCCTTATTTCTGAAACTTCTAATCCCCTTCTTTGATTCCTTTCTTTGGCTGAAAAAGAAACTACTTTTATGAAAAAAGTATTAGGTTCAAAGTGTTATCAGTAGTTATAAGACTGACGTGATGATCATTGATCTAGAAAAGTCACATCTACCCTCCGCAGAATGCATCCAAAAATGTCCCACAACACATCTCAATCCTCTTTGAGTTGAGGCGCGTTCTATGTGGGGTAGATGTGAACTCAAATCTAGATGCCATATTGAAAGGGCTCTCAACTCTCATGCGGTTTTTATGTTTTATCTTTGTAGTGGAGCCCACTCAAAAAGCTTATAAGCAATAGTGATTAATAAAAAGTCTGGACTCTGGAGAGAAAATTTTGGTCATATATACAACAAATAGTCTTCAAAGCAACTATTAGAGGAAGGAAGCTGTAAGACTTCCTTTCCCACACTTAGATCTAGAGTTTCCTTATTTCTGAAACTTCTAATTCCCTTTTGTGATTCATTTTTTTGGTTGAAAAAGAAGCTACTTTTGTCCATGTCATCATCTTCTTTTATCCCCTACTGTTCTAGTTCTAGTAAAAGACTAGTTAAGTAAGAAACTAGGAACTACCGAACTAGTAGAAGACTAATTTGGTTCGGTTTCAGGTCGGTTTCGATTTTTACACAAAGAAACTGAAACCGACCCGATATTTGGGTTTATAAATTTGCCCAACTAGAAACCGACCAATGTTAACGAAAACCAGAGCGACTTGGGTTGGATTGGTTTGATTGGGTTGGGCGTTCTTATGAACAGCCCTACTTATCACGCCAAAAGAAAAAGAAAAACGATTGAGCTTGCTCCGAAAGACTTGACACGACTAACCTTTGATCCACAAAAACAACGTTTCTCCGCATCCAAAGTCATGATCTATCTTTACAACCTTTAATGTACCTTCATATTCCTCAGAAACCCAATCAATTGGAGGGGAAATTAACCTGCATGGCCCACACCCGCGAAGCCCTAGCTTCCCCCAACTCCAAGACCCAAACCAGAGCTTCCTTGAATATGGCATGGCGATCTAATATACCAACTTGTCTGCAAGTTGAATACCAACAGTGTTAGTGTTATATGCAGGGGCGAAGTGTATGTGAGATTTAAATAGCTAACACGGAGATTTTCAAGACACAGGGGGCCATGGCTCCCATGAATCCTGATTATACGCACGGGTGGAACTGATAGTCTCAAGGAGGTCGTTGGATTAAGGTGATAGTCATCTTGAGAGAGAGAGAGAGGTTTAAAAGTGAGCACTAGAGAAGAAATTCGATTCTGTTATCCACCAAAGAGTAACGCCCAAGAAGAAGCCATCCGAGGAGCTGAGAGAACAAATGGCTGTTGCTTTTCTCATTAATTGGTTATTTAATTTGTTAATTAATCAATCAAATGACGTGAGGGGAGTCGTTTGGTTTTTGTGGGAGCCCGATCACTACCATTTTCTTGTAAACGGTATTAAAATATACCTTTATTTCATCTTTTCCGTGAAAAAGATGGTGAATAGTATTCTAGTTTTGAGAAAAGTATTTGGGTGATTGATAAAGAAAATTAAATGATATTTGAAGGGCATTTGTGCCTTTTCACACATGTTTTCCTTACACCAAAATAGCCAAGATTAGGAGTTTTGCACACTCTCTCTTTGTGTGTGTAGGGTGATTAACTCAAGAGTTGCTCAATCTATTTGTTTACTATTAGGGAAAATTCTACTTTAATACCCTAAACTTTGGGAATAGTGTCAAATTAGTACCCTGAAGTATTACTATAATATCTAAACTTTCAAGAACCGTTAAATTGGTCTTTACCGTTAATCGACCATCAGTTATCTGTTAAAAATATCAAAATTACCCTTCAAAAGAAGACAATGTTCATTGTCTTCACCTTTAGACTGAACTGGTTGAGATGTTTGAGATTTTAAACTAATAAAATCATTGTCATCTACCTTTAGATCTGAAACATATTCTTGTCTAGTTATTTCTTTGTTTTCATTTATTATTTCTCTCTATCACATTTTATGTTTTTTTCTCTATTTTTCTTTTAAGATAATTAGTTTGGTTTTAAGGTAAAAGATAATGAATAGTGTCTTTTTTTTTAGTAATTTTAATATTTTCAACAGGGGTCCGACTATGATATAGAAAACCATACCAATCTAAAACCGCTATTACTGCCACGTATATAGAAGTTACCGAATTTATTTAAATAACTGGTAATTATTTTTTTATATATTAATTAAAATTTAAAACACTCTTTAACCTATCCATTAACCAATCCTTGCTACCCATGTAAATCCATAATTGGGTTATGGATTTGATATAAGGGTTTGAGTTTGATGAATACATACCCCAGGATTTATGCGAGTCAAAAATAATGTTCCTCTCCTGTAACCTTATAAGTGGACGGGCAATTGGTTGATGGTTGTCAGACAAAGCTGGAAGCCTAGAACAATCTCAGATTGAATTTTAATCACCTTTCCATTGTCAACAACCTAATCATTTTATGCATACTGTTTCAAAATAATCTTGTCATCCTTATAACATGCCAGCAATGCATTGGGGATCCACCTTTGTATTTATTTTCCGCTGTAAGGCATCAATTCAATCCTCAAATGATCGCATTGTGTTTACAACTACAAGTGTTTCATCAAGATCAAATACCATGCCAAGACATTTAAGATTTAGCATGACAAGACAAGAATCGCAAAGCACTGGTGCAACATTAAAACCCCAAAAGCATAAATATTGTTTATCATTCTTCCTAGATAACATGGCTACCAAATAAAGTTCCTCCTCTCCTAGTGGCATAACTGTAGTCTGTAAACCAAAAATCAACAAACACAAGGCATAGTAAGTGAGAAAAATGCTTTGAGAAGTTGAAAATAAGAACATACAGGGAACTAGTAATTGAGTTGTATTTTCAGAAGAAATGAATGCTAACAAAGAAGCTGAAACACTTGGTCAATCAGTAAAAAGTAATTGAGTTGTATTTTCTTCTGGGTTGGACATATTTCTGAATTTTGATATTTTGTTTTGTTACGATTTGTTATGTTGGAGTTGGAGTTGGAGCTCTACCAAGCAAGACCATTTTTACCGTGCAATATTATACGAATTAGCAGTTATAGTAATGTGAATAGAAACTGATATCACCCTCATGAATTCACCCCCCCTCCGCCCAAAAAAAAGTACAGATTAATGAATCAAAAACTAATTCAATCTCCATTGCTACTAATGATGTTTAATCCGGGCACTCCTAACTGGCAGTTAGACCTGTTCATGGGCCGGGTGGCCCGGCGGCCGGATGGGCTTGAGTATGTGTTTTAGCCCGCGGGCTTGACCTCAGGCCTAAAAGCCCGAGCCCGACTATTTTACGGGCCGGGCGCAGGATTTGTTGAAAAAGCCCAGCTCAAGCCCGGCCCGGCCCGACTTTTCCTAAACTACCTAACCCTAACCCTAAATACTTAAAAGTTTTCTTTTCATTCTCCTTTCTCACTCTCACTCTTACAGAAGCAGCTCTCATTTCTCCCTCTCAACTCTCAAAGCTGGTGAACCCAACCCACCTGCAAACTCAATCACCGACGGTCGACTCCACCAGAAGGTCCAGAACTAATCATCTCTCTCTTTGGCGGTGATCTCTCTCTCTCTAGTTGGCACCGTTTTCATCTTCCTTTCTTCTCATTCTCAATTCTCTCTCCAGCCAGCGGCCCAGCGCCACCAGAACCCAGGCGCACCGTTTTCATTTTGTGAACTCAGGCACCACTGCACCGGTGGCTGGCACCACTAGATCTAGATCGTCTCTCTCTCTTGAGCGATGAGCTCTCTTTCTCTCTCTCTCTCTCTAGTCGGCACTGTTGTGTGTTGTCATCTTCTATTTTCTCACTTTCTGGGTTTCTATTCTCACTCTCAGACTCCCAGGAATCGGCGAACTCAACAAGCACCATTCTCTCAGACGACACCGGCACTCAGACTCCCAAGTCGGGCTTTGGGCTCGGGCCCAGACTTTGGGCTTTTTTGAGGGCCGGGCTCGGGCCCAAGTTTTACGCCCGTTGGTCGGGCCAGGCTTGGGCTTGGTCCTTAAAAGATTATGTTAATAAAGAGCAAAAGCCCGACCCGAGCCCGGCCTGGCCCAGCCCATGAACAGGTCTACTAGTAGCTGATTGACTCCTCGCTGGCGACGGACGGTACCTGAGAAGAAGATGGGGAAGGATTCCCCGGGAACTTGCTCGATGGGAATACTCCGATGCTTAAGTTAGAACGCCAGAGAAAACAATAAAGAGTGCAAAGAAGGCTAAGAGTGTAGGTCGTGCTAGATCACTGAGTTAGCTCGAGAGAAAGTTCGAGTAAGTTCAAGATGAGATATCAGATATTTGAGAGTGCCCTTCCCTTCAACTAGGGGGCTCTTATATATGAGTGTTCTTGTCAAATTGGGCATAACCGCCACTGGACCTCTGTCGTAGCCGTTATCTGCTAGAGTTGCGCAGGTAACCATTGCAGTGTACTACCCAATCGGATGAGTGACACATCCTAGAAGGACAGACATGCCACCACCTGTCAAGAGACGTGGGCGCAGACTTGTCGGGCTAGCAGGGGACTGCGCTGTCGGTCAGGAGACGTGGCACAGTCTGACGGGTACGGTCTTGTCAGATAGAAGGGTATTGCGAGGTGATTCCTCTTGAAGTGGCCCTTGAGGCAGTTTTTCTGCCTAAGTATTGGGGCGAGCTGGTTATCCTAGCTTGTGAGCTGGGGTAGACTTGTCTTAGAGTATTCCCTTTTAGTACATCGGAGGTCCTCGAGCTCACGCCATAGTGAGCTCACCCTATGGCGTGCTGTGACGTAGCGAGCTGTCCTGCGGGCTTGTTACTTAGTCGCGGTGAGGCTGTTTTGTTGAGTCGTTACTTGTGCTGAGTCATGTCCACTTGTCACTGTCTCAAGGGGTCGGGTCAAATCACTAACCATCAATTGCCCTCCACTCCTCGGGCTAGGAGTGTTACCTTAGCGTGAGGAGTTCATGAAGTGTGACGGGTGGATTTGACCGAAGTTCAAACTTGATTGACTACTCGCATTAAGTGTGCGCGCGGAAGTCAGGGGATTTCTAACTTTTTGAACGCCGAGAAACGCGCCAAAGCGGCTCTTAACTCTAGAGGTCATGCAGTCGTCATTACCTCAATCATTGAAGATGTGCAGCCAGTCACATTTCAGTTTCAGAAGATGTGCGGTCATCTTGACTGCGGACTATCAGATCTGTCTCAATCTGAGCCGTTGATTTGAGGGCACAGTGGCTATAAATAGGGGGGCCCCAGGCCTCACTTTCTTTTATGCTAACTTGCCTTGTCTTCAGATTCTAAGGTCGCATCTCCATCTACTGTCCGAGCTCTTTTCCCGTTCACATTGTCTCTTCTTTTTTAGTGAGTCTTATCATCTTGTCAATATGTCTGGATATAAATATTGAAGGGATGAGAGATTCATCGTATGGACGCCCAAATCTTGTGGAATAAAGGGGTGAATTTAAAAATTTTTTCTCTCCCTTCAACTGGGAATCGCATTCCCTATTTAGAAAATCATATTTTCAAGGATCATTATTGAACCATAAACTGAACCAGATCTGAACCAAAAGGAGTAGGAGAGGATTATACCTGATACGGAGAAATAGTATCCCCCAACGAAGGTGTTCATGCCCAAGGAAGGATCCAAAGACTGCTCCCACTAAAGATGGAACAGTGCAGGATGGAGCAGAATCAGCAGTATTCTTCTCTAAAAATTTTGTCCTTCGCAAGAAACAGCAGGATAGCAGTGAGCACAGCTTCCTATCAATTCTTTCTCAAAGAACTGATGTCAAGATCGAATCTTGACTTCTCCCACAATTGGAGATTGAACTATATGTCTGGCGGCTGCAGGAAGGAAGCGACAAGAAAGATCTTTGCAGGGATTGCATAAATCTTTCTTCTATGATTTCAGCTCTGAAGAAGATTTGATTATGTCATTCTTCTAAAGGCTGCCGCCCCCTCCTTCTTTTGTAACCGTAAGAGATCAGCTCCTAATCCAATTAGGAGCTGCTGATCCAAATCATATTTGGATCATACCTCTCTTTAGGTGATAAGGATAAACCCTTATCTTATCTGCAGATTAGATCAGCCTTCTCCTAATCTCATTAAGAGGTTTCTCGATCTGAATCATATTCAGATCTAGACTCTCTGAGTGTATAGGGTTAAGACCCTATCCTATCTGTTGATCCATCTTAGAATTCACCCATATTTAACTTATTAAATAAGTCCAGTTCGAAATGGGCTTTAGGCCCATTAAGCTTATGTGCTCACTTAACCTTCCTAACTACTGCCCAGTTGGGCTTCCTTGTATGGCGTGGGACCCAAACATTGATCTACACATCAGCCACATGGGTATGGCCCATCCTTTGTTACAAGGCCTAGCCAAATACACTGTTATTGACAGTGCATCCCTTGAAACCCATCAAATGGGCTCTACGGACCCAACAATTACCCTAAGTGGTCATTGGGCCAAGCCACCTTTTAACACCCAAGGACTGTGGGCAGATGCAAGATTAGCTCATCAGGTATTATCCTCGATGGTCTTACACTTAACCTCTCAGCCCATAATGATCATACACTGCCCAACAAAAGAGGACCTCTCCCTCGGCCGCAAGGAACAATGTTGCACTCTCTGCTTATATGAATCCTGGGAATTAAAACCTTATTGCAAACATTTTAGAAACCATAATATATATACTTTTATATCTCATATAAAATATATTTTGCAAAACAAGTCTCAACGATTGAAATCGGCTGCTGGCAGTCATGGTTTCCATCAGTGAGAGTGCATCCCTCGATCATTACCTTTGTCCGACAAAGGGGTTGATCCTGTCACTACGATCACCCACTCAGATGAATTCTCAGACTATCCCAACATACCCAGGTTTTGACCCCTGCTAAGGATCTTACTGATTGGTACATCAAAGACAGCCCAATCCGACACCTAGTGCAGTATCATAATCGAGTCTAGGGGTCAGGTGTAACTTTCCAGTTTTGCCCATCAATCTCCAAGGTCTAGGGCAATACTAGAAATCTGGTCCAGTTCATAGATTCAATTAATCATACACTGTATGTGCCTAGAGTCTCACCCTAGCAGCTGAGACAGGCCACCCCAACTGACTTGGTGGCACCACAGTGTCAGCCTTATCAGGATAGGTCTCCCCAAACCGACCCACTGGCTGTGAACATTCTAAACTAATACGAGTCTCATTAAGTGTCCAGTTTAAGGGTATCACACAGAAACATACCAAGGGAACATGAATCAAATATGCACTTTTATTCATTTACAATAAACTCATAAAGTACATCATTTTGATTGAAGCTAAGGGCATATAAAACTGTCTAAAACATACAATGTCTATTCCCGAGACAGTAACCAGGACGACACCCCCTTGAGCTCAAGCAGAGCTTGGGGGTAGGCTCCGGAGGCTCGGAAGGCCTCCGGCGAGATGGCTTCCACTTCTTGGGGCAGGAAGCCCGACAGCTTCGGTCCCTCCTTTATGTCGATGGAGAGACTTAGATCTTTAGTTCTTCATTTTAACCTTCCCGGAGACCTCATCTACAGTCTCCCTTCCGATAACTTTCCCTAGGAGCATGGTCCCAACGAGATAGTGATCTTTCAAGAATAGCTCGAGGCTGGCTTGCGTCTTCCTCTGCATCTTCTGATAGTGGAGGTTTTGAACCATTTCAACGTCACCATTGACCAGTTTCACCCCAACTCCATTCGAAATGTAGTTGGGACCATTTCCTTGTTTTATGAGTACTGCCTTCCCCTCAATCTTGATATCCTCTCCACCATCCTCTGCATCAAGAATGCTTCTCTCAGAGCGCCTCCAGAAAGGCATTCCTACTATTTTTCTCCCTGTCGCGGCTTCAAGGTCTTATACGAGTTGTCGAACAGGATCTCGCCCTGGAAGCATGACTATTTTGTTGTTCGCAACCCCGAAGGGTGGCCCTTCCCAACTCACTGGAGGGCTGCCATTCAGGATTCAGGGGTTGAGTTGGACCCCAAAGTTTAGAAAACGCTGTAGTCCTAGGCAGCAGTTGGCTTCCATTGGTCGGACTACTTGACTGAGGAGAAGCTCATGCAGGCCGGTCTGAGCCCGGGTAGGTTGCCTTTTAGGTCGCGTAGTGCCTTGTAGTTTTTTTTTACTGGACTAATACCTTGTGGATTTTTTGGCAGTCATCATGTCTAGTGTTGACGCATGTCACCTTCTTTCTAGCAACTAGAAGCGTAAGGCGAAGAGGTCGCATCCTGACCAAGCCTCCACTTTTGGGGGTGCTAAGTTCGAGTCTGCTGACCCGGTCTTCGCTTCTCCACCACCTAAGGTTCCACTTGTCCCATTTGAGGGAGTTGCCACGGAAGGTGGCACAGAAGGGCCCGAGCTCCCGACGCAAGGGCAATTTCCTTCATCTGGGCCATCCTGCCCCTTCCCCTTCCCGCAGTTCCCTATCGGGAACTGGGAGGGTGTTAATGACTACATCATGGCTGCATGAAAGAGCCAAAGGGCGATCTGCCACGAGGAGGTCGCTAGCTGGGGAGAGATAGACCCCAAGGAGCTCACCAGGTTTGCCTTTGCCCACTGCATGGTGGTAAGTGTCCTTTCTCTTCCTTCTTTCTTTTTTTTTTTGACCTTAGTCTCCTGTTGGCAGGTGAACTCTGCCATCCACGCCATGGCCCTCCAGACCAACATCCACTCCAGCAATGCTCATAATCAGAGGTCAAACGTGTAGAAGCTCCAGGGCGAGCTCAACCGGGCTCGAGGTGAAGTTCTTCAGGCTCAAAAGGGATCGAGGCCCAAGAACTGCTCGTCCGGGACCAGGAGGCGCATATCACCCAACTATCTGAGGAGAGTGCTCGCTACCTGGAGGAGTCGTCAAGGGTGGTGGTGGAGAGGGAGCTTCTTTGCCAGTAGGTTCGAGACTTGGAGTCCACTCTTCAGGACCGAACTCAGAACTTTGACGCCATGGTGAAGGCCGAGTGGGCTAAAGCGGTTTGGGACTTCAAGGACTCCCAGGAGTATCATGACCTCCAAGTGGAGTATGGCTCGAGCTCATACTGCTCCAGAATCAAGCTCTACCGCTGGTTGGTCCGAAAGTTCTCTAGGCTCAACCTCGATGGCATAACGATGAAGGGCCTAGATCCTAAGACGGCGGACCAGGCGGAGGAGGAGCCTGACTCCCCGGAGGATGATGACGAGGTGGAGGAGGTGGACCCTTGAGGCTGTCGGCTCTTCTATTTTTTTTTTCTTCTGATTGAATTCTGGTGGTTCCCAGGTGTCAAAACCCGATTTTCAAAATCTCCTTCTTGGGCAGTTGTGCCCTATTTACTTTTGTTGAACTCTCTCCGGGCTGTTAAGCCCGATTTTTATTTATGAATTAGTAGTGGAATTTTTCTTTTTCTGCTAAGTACGGTTTGCTCTTTGTTTTCTGCCGAAGCGATTTCATCACTCGGGCTGTTAGATCTACATGCCTGAAGTAGGATTTTTCGGTAGTTCTTACCCCGAGCTATGCTTTAATGCTTGAGGTATTTTTATAGTATACCCTGAAGTAATTACCATGTATGCCTGAACTGTATATTCGTAGGTTATTTCTTGTCAGGTTCAGCCAATATACTGAGACGAGCTATGCTTCATAGGGTTCAGACCCGAGCTGCCTGCGCCTCTGATACTTAATACTTTGCCTTTACCGGTGAAGCGACTAAGTCTTCAATCATGCCGAGGTCTTAGTTAGCTCGGTATTTTAGCCCTTAGGCTAAGGGAGTGACTTATAGTCTACTCTTGGAGTTCGCCCATGCCATGGAAGCGACTAGGTCTCATTGCACCGAGGTCGTGTTAGCTCGGCATTTTGTTCCTTAGGCTCTAAGAATGACTCATGGTGAGTAGTTCGCCCATGCCATAGAGGCGATTGGGTCTTATCGCGCCGAGGTCTTTGTTAGCTCAACATTTTTGGCCCTTAGGCTCTGAGAGTGACTCGTGGTTTACTCAGTAGTTATAGGTAATACTACCTTAAGTTGACAATATTCCATGCCCGAGGTATTTGTTTCCCTTCAAGGGTTTCGAGCTCGTATGTTCCTTCCCCGAGCACCCATCTCACTCGATAGGGTCCTTCCCAATTCGGTCCGAGCTTGCCAACGCCGGGCTTAGGTACCATAACTTTACGAAGGACCAGGTCACCAACGTGGAGGTTCCGCTTCTTGACCCTAGCGTTATAGTATCAAGCTACTCTTTGCTGGTAAGTTGTGGTCCTGATATACGCGAGGTCCCTTACTTCTTCGAGTAGGTCGAGGTTGGTACGTAGCTCGTCTTCATTTACCTTCTCATCATACGCTTCTAGTCATAGCGAGGGAACCTCAATCTCAGTTGGGATGACTGCTTCGATGCTGAGGTGAGGATGAAGGGGGTCTCTCTTGTGGCGGTCTTCTCTGTGGTTCGGTAAGTCCATAGGACATTGGGTAGCTTGTCTGCCCATAGTCCTTTAGCTCGGTCTAACTGTGCCTTCAGTCCACGGAGGATAGCTTTGCTCATGACTTCTGCTTGACCGTTTGCTTGAGGGTGTGCAATTGAAGTGAAGTTCTATTGGATCCCCATGTCTTGGCACCAGTTTTGGAATTTAATGTCCTTAAATTGCTTACCGTTATCAGAAATCAGCACTCAAGGTAACCCGAAGTGGCACACTATGTTCTTCCAAAAGGAGTTCTAGACGTTTCGAGCTGTGATCGTCACGAGAGGTTCAACTTCTACCCACTTGGTGAAATAATCCACTACTACCACTAGGAACTTCCTCTGGCCTATCGCTGGTGGAAACGGTCCGAGTATATCGATGCCCCATTGTGCGAAAGGCCACGGACTGGTGAGATACTTGAGGTTAGCAACGAGTTGATGATGGATACTGGCATGCTTCTAGCACTTGTCACACTTTCTAATGAGCTCAATAGCATCTGCTTTCATTGTTGGCCAGTAGTACCCCTGTCGTAGCGCTTTTTGGGCGAGGCCCTGCCCCCTAAGTGTTAATCGCAGAAGCCCTCATGAGTGTCACGGAGCACGAGCTCGGCTTCGGAAGGTCGCAAGTAGCGCAGGTAGGAGAGTGTGTAGGATCTTTGATACAGTCGTTCGTCTATCATGACGTATTTGGCTGCCTGACGCTCTACACTTCTGGCGGCATTGCGGTCTGCAGGGAGGGTCCCGTGTAGAAGGAAGCTCGCAAGCGGATCGATCCAGCTCGGCTCTGTTTGCACGATAGGAGCGACCTCCTTTGCCCCCCCATGAACAGGTCTACTAGTAGCTAACTGACTCCTCGCTAGCGACGGATGGTACATGAGAAGAAGACGGTGAAGGATTCCCGGGGAACTTGCCCGGTGGGAATACTCTGATGCTTAAGTTAGAACGCTGGAGAAAACAGTAAAGAGTGCAAAGTAGGCTAAGAGTGTAGGTCGCGCTAGATCACTGAGTTAGCTCGAGAGGAAGTTCGAGTAAGTTCAAGATGAGATATCAAATATTTGAGAGTGCCCTTCCCTTCAACTAGGGGGCTCTTATATATGAGCGTTCTTGTCAAATCGGGCGTAACCGCCACTGGACCTCTGTAGCAGTCATTATCTGCCAGGGCTGCGCAGGTAACCGTTGCAGTGTACTACCCAATCGGATGAGTGACACATCCTGGAAGGACAGACACGCCACCACTTGTCAAGAGACATGGGCGCAGACTTGTCGGGCAGTCAGGGACTGCACCGTCGGTCAGGAGACGTGGCATAGTCTGAAGGGTATGGTCTTGTCAGATAGAACCTTCCTGAAAATATCGTGTCGCTTAGTAGCAAGCTGCCATGTAGCAAGCGATCCTATCGCGAGCTACCTTGTATCAAGCTCCTGAGGGTATTGCGAGGTGATTCCTCTTGAAGTGGCCCTTGAGGCATTTTTTCTGCGTAAGTAACGGGGCGAGCTGGTTATCCTAACTCATGAGATGGGGTAGACTTGTCTTGGAGTATTCCCTTTTAGTACATCGGGGGTCTTCGAACTCGCACCATAGTGAGCTCACCCTATGGCAAGCCGTCCTGTGGGCTCGTTACTTAGTTGCGGTGAGACTATTGTGCTGAACCGTTATTTGTGCTGAGTCATGTCCACGTATCACTGTTCAAGTAATTTTCCATCGGCAATAAAAATTGTCTCTCTCTAGCGGGACTCGATTGCTTATTGGTAATAAGGTTGGCATAAACGCGGGGCGTGGGGTTGGAATTTGGAGATAAAGAGAGAAGGGGTGGGTAACATTTTTTTTGAAATGTGATTTAAATAGGTGTTGATTGGTCCGTCTCATTTGATATGATATGAAATCCGTTAATTACATAGACCAATTTGACACAATTTAAAATTTTAAGTATTGCAGTGACACGTTTGCATGCTACCCAAACTTTATTAAAATTGAAGGTAATAAAGTGAAATTTCCCTTTTTTTTTCTAATAAAATTGAGAGAAAGTTTATTAAAATTCGACCAGATAAATGATAAGAAACGATATGAGCTATCTTTCGCTCTCTCCAATGGAACTCGCTCTCAACTTCTCCGCATCTCTTCATGGAGAGAGAATTCCTCTCTTCTCTTCTCATTTTACCCCCAACAAGGCACCTTTCCCGCGATATACGAGAATTCCATTTCGAGAATCCCTGTTTCAGGTTCGGAGTCGAGAGTTTGTGTTGGAGAAACAGCTCCTAAGTGGCGGAAATGAAAGAGAAGAAGAGGAGAGCCGAGCAAGAATGAGTTCTTTTGACGATCTTTCTTTCCTTTCTTTAAGTGAAAAGCCAGACAGGAACTCGGCCTTGCTTGACGAGTACGAGATGGAAGAGCTCGACTTTGAGGCCAATCCAAACCATCGAAGTGGTTAGCCTTTCTTTCTTTTAATGTTCTTCTATGTAGTTTCTCCTTTAATTTTGTCCTTTCAAAAGAATAAGAAATATGCATTTTTGCTTATATCAGTTTGATGTTTAATGAATCTTAAGAAAATTAAAAGGGCCATGCTTTCTTTGGCTTTTCCCTTTCTCCTTAGAGTCTTTTACTTGCATCAATTCACTGTTTTTCTTTTACGGTTATACCTAGTGTCTTGTGTATTAATTTCTTTGGATGTAAGCTTTGTTAAGTAAAAAATTCAACATAGAAGGAAGAATTAAAAGGAATAGAGGATGGAGGGATGATCTTTAAACCAAATGAACGTAGTTTGTTATAGAGCATTTGTTGCATCTCTCTGACACATCACACATTATGGAATTTAATGCTTTTACAATATTGTGGTGAAACCTCCTCGATGGTTATCTTAATTTGGATGAGATAAATGCAGGATATGTTGCTGTACTAGGCAAGCCAAATGTTGGGAAGAGTACACTCTCAAACCAAATGATAGGTCAAAAGCTCTCAATTGTTACCCACAAACCTCAAACTACAAGGCATCGGATCCTTGGTATTTGTTCTGGCCCTGAGTATCAGGTACAATGCATACTTCCAGAACCTTTCTTGTTTGCTTACCTTGCTAGAGTGTTTAACTACTTTAAAACATAACAATTGGGATAAAGCTTGGATGATGATGATGATGGATTGGGAAAAGGAATCTAGGATTTGGCTTGTAATTGGCATATATTAATATCTTCAAATTGAGTGTAACTTTTTCACAAGTTCCAAGTCAAACTAGCGCATTTATAGGACAAATAGGTCTCTTATGTTGTTCCTTTTTAGTATTGTTAATGGCTACTCTACCTCAAGAAGAGGCTGCTATGGGGTTCAAATGCTCCATCCAAGGAGAGAGCACTTCGTATGATCCTCAGAGTCAACGATTTCATTAACAGAAGAATGCATTTTCTCCGAGTGCTTGTTGTGCCTTGCAAGCTGAAAATGATTAACCGTTTTCCAGTGCATTGTGCCTGTGCTTGGGGGTTTGGAGCTACTTTTTCTTCTCATGTGGGGTTCTTTGATCATGCCTAAGCCATGGAGCTCCTTATTGGTTGGTGCCAGGGCCTGTCTAATAATAGGTTGGATCCTTTTGGGAGTGGTTCCATTATCATAGTGAGCATCTGGAATTAAAGGAACTGAAAAGCCTTTGGGATCCATTCTAGGATATCTGACGTGCTGAGTTCAAATTTGTGGGGAAATTTAACTTTTTTCTGTATAGCTGTTTAACCATTGGATTTATATTTGTTCTATTTATGATGTTTTAACTTGTCAAAAAATTAAGAAAACAAAAGATGCTCAAAATACCTCACTCTGAGAGAAAGATTCCCTTCCCTTTTTTGATATTGCCTATGATATAGATGCTGTGGTGGAAGATTATTTCAATCAGGTTAATGAGGAATTTATTTGGGGCCCAACTTTTAGCGGGAATCTAAATGACTGGGAAGTGGACCCTATGGATGAATTGTTGAACCATCTTAAAAGCTTCAATCCTAACCCTCATTTGGAGGATGAAAGAGTCTGGTCCTTTGAATATTCTAGTGAGTTCTCAATCGGATCTTTCTACGGCTCTCTCTCCTTATAGCAAGATAGTCAGATTCTTGGTTTCCCATGGGACAAAATTTGGTGCTCCCATATTCCCTCAAAGGTGGCTTTTTTGGTTTGGACAGCGGCCCATGGAAGATCCCTAACAATAGACAGGTTATTAAGAAGAGGTTTGCCTCCGCTGAGATCTCTTTTGCCTCTATGCAATGCTGCTCCAGAATCCATAAACCACCTTTTCATCCATTGCAACTTCTCTCAGACTCAGCAGCTGTGGACAATGCCACTATCCTGCTTCGGTATTCTTTCTTGCTTCCGAGAATCTGTTATTCAGCTTTTGGAAGGCTGGGCAGCTAGGGGTCTGAACAGGAGAGGTAAACTTTTGTGGAATACCCTCCCAGCTGCTATCTTTTGGCTAATTTGGAAGGAAAGAAATCGTTGAATCTTTGACCATAAAGTTTCAAGCGTAGAGGAAATTAAAAACAATCTTATAGGTTTACTATGTTCTTGGTTGGGTGTACATGGTTTATTTAAGGATGTCCAACTAATCTCTTTTTTTTTTGCAATTTGGCATACCACTACATGCTTGGCATGCCTGTGTTGACATAATATGATATCAGTACTGATACTAAATACTGCATTGACACTAGCAATGCATTCTTTGCTGCATGTTTACTTATAAAAGATGGTGATTTTAGCAAACCATATATATATATATAAGGTATTGAGAATAAATACTTGGCTTAATGCAGCTAAGAATTTGAGCATCGTTTTAGCATTACCAAAAAAGGAAAAAAAGAGTTATAGTCCTGTTCCTCATGCCTGTAAGCATGAGTATCACTCACTAGGGTTTGTGTTCATATATGCATATTTATATGCATGTGGCTGAGCTAGGATTTAAATTCTATGGTGGTGGGTGTCACAGGGTTATTTGTTTTACTAGCACCACATGATGGCACCAAGCCCATCATGTAAAATTATTCATTGAGTTATGTCTTAGTTTGCAGATGGTACTCTATGATACACCTGGTGTTATTGAGAAGAAAATGCACAAATTGGATTCTATGATGATGAGAAATGTCCGCAATGCAGCTATTAACGCAGACTGTGTCCTGGTTGTTGTTGATGCATGTAAGGTGCCTCAAAAGGTATGCTTCTTTTGAGAAGTTCTTTTCAGAGTTCTGATTTTCCTTTTCTAAATTGATTTTCTTTTTCTGCTTCTAGATTGATGAAGTGTTGGAAGAAGGAGTGGGGAGTCTTAAAGATAAGTTACCTACTTTGCTTGTGCTGAATAAGAAAGACCTTATTAAGCCTGGAGAAATTGCAAAAAGACTTGAGGTTACTATCTGGTTGTTTCTCTGTTTTTTATCTTTTGTTCTTTTTGTTTTGTTTTGTTTTTTTTTTTTTTTTGACAAGGAAGGTGATTGTATTAGTGATTGAAAGAGAAATAGATGAGCCCTGTATGCAAGGTCTGCAATGATCAGAATTTAAGATGCATATACAAAAAATACACATGTTATTTGTTATACACACCACAAATTTGAAGATGACTGACTCTGAATGACCACTACAATGGTCAAAGTTGAAACTTCTAAACTCCAGCAAGGTGGATGGCCCAAAAACAATCCATTCCTCATGTGAATGGTTAAGTTTCATTATTCAAATGACCTTGCTTCACTCTGTTAGTTGTTTTTTGGGTCTCAGTTGTTTTGTTCCATTTGGGTGATACCTTATCACTGGTTGTATTCTTTTCTTTCTTCTTAGTTAATATTTTTTTTTTCCTTTATAATCCCTATCCTGTTGTGGACTGGTTTACTATTTTCAACTTCTGACTACTGACTTCTGAAATGACCAAAGTCGAACCTGAAAACTCTGGTAAGTGGATGACCAAAAAACTGACATGAACAGTGAAGTTTCATCTTTGAAAGCATCCATTCTGTCATGAACCTTTGTTGAGATGAACTCCTGGAGCATATTAATGATTGTTGGTCTAACTATGTAAGCTTGATGCTTGTTCAGACAATCAGATAAAAGTATGATCCCATTCCCATACACTGCTGGCATAATGCCTTTAGTCTCCTTGGTCAATGTGTAAACTTCCTTTTCCTCTATTTTTCTTCAAGTACTTTTGGTGGTTATTAATAGCTAATTGCATCTTCATTACAGTGGTATGAGAAATTTACTGATGTTGATGAAGTCATTCCTGTGAGTGCCAAATATGGTCATGGAGTTGATGATGTCAAGGAATGGATACTATCAAAACTTCCCCTTGGACCTGCTTACTATCCGAAGGTATGTAAACACCCATTCTTCTCTAGAGCATCTAACTTTACATTCTTCCAGCTTAGTTATTTGACTCATTTCTTAAATGAAATGACTTTTTTTTCTTCTGATGACATATCCAAACACGAAGGACATTGTCTATAATCTCAAAATTCAAATAAAACTCAGTTGGCTTTAAGCAGTAATTTTCTACTTTTAAATCCACAAGACCTCAAAGGACTCCTAGCAGTGAAGTCTTTCTTTTTTTTTTCTGCTCCTAACTATTATGTAGCTTTTCTTTATCTTTCTTATTCATTCTCTATTTAAACAGGTGGTATACATTTTATTATTTATAGATCTGAAATATCAGAATCTTTTTGAAATTTAAATAGTGTTAACAAGAAAATTTTATAGACATTTGAAGTTCAGCTCTTCATTTTTTTAATTGATCACTTGAAATTCAGACCACAGCAAAGGCTTTTTGAGTCTTGTTTAGGGGAGGGGGGGGGTCAGTTTTCATGGTGTCAACTTAAAGTTCTCAGATATAATTATTAATTTCATGGTTATAAGTTTTTTTTCGATAATGCTACAAATTTGTAGTTTTTATATATATATATATTTATTTATTTATATCTTTGACTAATGTTCAACATGAGAAAGGAGAAATATCCCTATCTTATGTGCAAACAAATGAAAAAAAAAATATACAAGTAAAAAAGAGCTAGGCTTCCTTATAATTAAAGGAAACAGTCCTTGGCTTATCAAACAAAAAAATAATTGTTATAGGCTTTGAGAATCCAAAACAGATCTTCTAACTACGGCTGTGTCATGTTGTCCTGGGCATTGGTAGAATCATGCCAAATGATTAGCCATGCATCTTTTCTCATTTCTCAAAATTTTCCAAGGTAAGGCTTTCTGAATTCTAACACCACATTCTTGTTGGGAGTAAAAAATGCCCAACACATGTCTTAGAGTTTGATTATTAGGCCAAGTCGATTTTATCAGACTTCCACACTTTTTATCATATTATAACATTATGAATTGTAATTTGGGATTTTTCTCCCTTGCATGTAGAATTTATACTTTATTTTGGGGATTGCCTCGGGAATCATTATTCCTTTGTTACCATGTATTTTCAGGACATTGCCAGTGAGCACCCGGAAAGATTCTTTGTAGCTGAAATTGTTAGAGAGAAAATATTTATGCAATATCGAAATGAGGTTCCTTATGCATGTCAGGTATATCCATATTTTCCCATAAACTCAAAATACCTGTGAAGCACAGGTCTCTTCATGGAGTGCCCCTTAGAACAAGATGATATGAAAATTAGAAGTAATACTGAAGGTGAATCTCTTTCTCTTCATTTATTCAGGTTAATGTGGTTAATTATAAAGCTAGGCCAACCTCAAAGGACTTTATTCAAGTTGAAATTGTTGTCGAGAAGAATTCACAAAAGATCATCCTCATTGGGAAGGTATATTAGATCCTAGTATAGTTTTTTTTTATAGCTCTTTCTTTTGGCAAATGGCTATTCTGCTACTTTTCCGAATTTTCTGTGGTAAGTCAGGTTTTCTTATGCATATACTTTTAGAAATCTCAACTTTGGCAAACTAGGATCTTTTATTAGCTTTAACTATTTCTACTTGATTGGTATCACCAAACAACTCAGACTACCAGCTAACCAACAAATTACATTATAATGATATATTGTTCACTAAGATATTGGATAGTTTCTTTTCCAGCATTTCTGTTCTGATATGTATGAGATGCACTAATAAAAGAAAATGGCCTAAAGGAATTAATTGTTGTCTCAAAGTCTTTTAGCGCACTTCACCCAGTCATGTCATCTTGAGGAGATTCTTTCACCCAAGTATGATTTTTTATTTATTTTTTGATAAGTTCTTTCACCTAAGTATGTTTTGGGCTCCACATTCTAGAAGCGGGAATGAAAAGAGATTCTAGAGTTTAAAGTTGATAATAAAACCAGATGGTGCACTGGGGATATTTCTCACTATTTATTGCATAATTTTATGATTTCTATCAGCTTTATTCTTCACTCCTTTGTTCAAATAAAAATTTCATTATTTTATTGTTTTTTATCTGTTCGCTGAAATAGGGCTGTCGAATGAGAGAAGAAGAGGAAGAAGAAGAAGAAAAGAAATGAAATGGGCGGCAGTATATTGCTCAGCCAGCCCTAATCTATTATATATAAGGACATTACATAATGTTACATAAATAGACAAGAATGCCCCTGATTAGTGATGGGACACCTAGTCAAAATAAATACTAAATAAGATTAGGCCCAGTAAATAAGGCCCAATAACTAATGACTTAAGACCCAACAAAGATAAACATACAAATTAAGATAGCCGAACCAACACTCCCCCTCAAGCTAAGCATGGATGCCAATCATGTTTAGCTTGCCAAGTAAGTCCACAAATTTCACTGTAGCTAGCCCTTTAGTCAAAACATCTACAATCTGCATCTCGGAGGGAGTAATAAGGAATGTAGAGTTCTCCTGAGACAATTCTTTCTCTAACAAAGTGACGGTCTATCTCAATATGTTTTGTTCTATCATGTTGCACTGAGTTATTTGCAATGTTGATGGCTGCCTTGTTGTCACAGTACAACCTGAGAGGGCACTCAATCTTTATTCCAAGTTCACTAAGCAGGATCTTCAGCCATAAGAGTTCAGCAACACCATGAGCCATAGCTCGGTACTCGGCCTCTGCACTAGATCTAGCAACCACATTCTGCTTTTACTCCTCCATGTAACTAAATTTCCTCCAACAAAGGTATAGTATCCAGAAGTAGACTTCCTGTCCCCAATAGAGCCAGCCCAATCTGCATCAGTATATCCTTCAACTTCAATTTTACTGTTTTTCCTGAACAGAATCCCTTTCCCCGGTAGGACTTCAAATATCTGAGGATCCTTTCCACAGCTTTCATGTGAGGGATTTTAGGAGTGTGCATGAACTGACTGACAACATGTACAGCATAAGCAATGTCAGGGCGAGTAAGGGACAGGTAAATCAACTTTCCCACCAGCTTTTGGTATCTTTCCTTATCAAGGTAGTCCTCTCCTACTGACACCTGTAGACTATGATTCTGTTCTATTGGAGTATCGGCTGGCCTACACCCCATCATGCCTGTCTCTTGAAGAAGATCAAGGATGTATTTCCTCTGACATATATAGATGCCCTCTTTGGATCTTGCAACTTCAATCCCAAGAAAGTATTTCAGTTGGCCCAGATCTTTGATCTCAAATTCAGCAACCAAAAATTCCTTTAGTCTTTTAATCTCTTCCTGATCATCCCCTGTAATTACCATATCATCCACATAGACGATAAGTGCCGTAAGTTTGCCATTTCTCTTCCTTATGAATAGGGTATGATTTGCTCCACTTTGAGTGTAACCCCCTTTCTTCATGACTCCACATAGCTTCTCAAACCAAGCTCGAGGGGACTGCTTAAGGCCGTATAGGGCCTTTCTCAGTCTACATACCTTCTTGCCAAAAACATAACCTGGTGGAGGATCCATGAACACCTCTTCATGTAGGTCGCCATTCAAGAAAGCATTCTTCACGTCCAACTGATGTAGCTTCCATGAGAAATTTGCAGCTAATGATAATAGAACTCGGATTGTGTTGAGTTTTGCCACCGGAGCAAAGGTTTCTTTGTAGTCAATCCCTTCTTTTTGAGTAAACCCTTTTGCTACTAGTCTAACCTTGTACCTCTCAATGGACCCGTCCTCCCTATGCTTTACAGTGAACACCCACTTGCATCCAATAATGCCTTTCCCTTCTGGTAAATCCACTAATTCCCAAGTCATTGCTTTCATTAAGGCTTTCATTTCTTCATCCATAGCCTCTTTCCATTTTGGGTCAGATACTGCCTCAGTATACCTGGTATGAACATGCACAGAAGATAGAGCAAACACAAAAGAACAATAACGAGGAGACAACTGTAAGTGAGACACAAAATCAGCAATGGGGTATCTGATAGTACAAGAACGAGTAGACTTACGAAGGGCAATAGGAAGATCTAAGTCAGAGGAACTGATAGGATTACCTTGAGTTTCTGAGACAGGTTGATCCGAGTCCAATTGGTCGTTGTCATGAGTTAAAGGACCCTTCTTCCTTCTATTGTAGGTGATTCTGATATCTCTTTGCAGCCTGCTGGAGTCTTCAGTAATATTTGCAACATCACTAGTAGTAGTTGGTACAATGGGAGCTCACTAGATTCACCCGGGATACCACAATTAGGTGGATCAGGAGGAGAAGATGGAAGGTCTGAGGTCGAGAGAGGTACAAAGAATGGGGAAACAGAAGAATCCTCTTCCATCCCACTAGTCTCCCCCTGAAGAGGATTCTGGGAAGAGTGAAAATAGGATTGAGACTCAAAGAATACCACATCCTTTGTGACATATTTTTTCTTGGTGACTGGATCATAACATTTGTTTCCCTTCTGAGTAGGGGAGTACCCCAAAAAGATTCCCTTTGTAGCCCTAGGATCCAATTTGGTCTTCTTCGGATCCTTGACATGTATAAAGCATACACAACCAAAGACTCTCGGTGGAAGAGAAAAGTCAGGAAGATGAGGGCAAGGAATAGAGAAAGGAGTTTTCATCCCCAATACCTTGGATGGCATTCGATTTATCAGATATGATGCAGTAAGGATTGCTTGAGACCAATAGCTTTTTGGAACTTTGTGCTGAAATAGTAAGGCTCGAGCAGTCTCCAATAGGTGCCTATTCTTGCGCTCAACAACCCCATTCTGTTGGGGGGTACTAGCACAAGATGACTGATGAATCATTCCAGCATCCTCCATAAACAGATTCAAGGACTTTTCAAAGTATTCTGTAGCATTATCTGACCTGAATTGTTTAACCTTCGTACCAAATTGTGTTTCAATCATTTTGCAAAATGTCATGGTTACCCGCAACACTTCTTCTCGTACTTTTAATAAGTAGATCCATGTGCATCGAGAATAGTGATCAATAAAACTGATAAAGTATCAAAAGCCATCAACAGAAATAATGGGAGAGGGGCCCCAAACATCAGAGTGGACTAAGTCAAAAGAAGCTCGAATTTCATTACTTGAAGTTGAATAAACAGTTCCACATTGCTTTGATAGTTGACAGACTTCACAAACTAACTCTTGACTTGAAACACCTTTGAATAATTCTGGAAACAACACTTCCAATGATGAAAAAGGTAAATAACCTAGCCTAGCATGCCATAGATGTAACCTAGCTATTGACTCCACATTGGACTGACTACAAGTAGCAGATGTTTGCAAGGCCGAACTAATGTCTGCATCAAGGTAGTAGAGACCTCCACACTCATGACCGCTCCCAATCATTCTCTTCGTCAATCTGTCTTGAAAGACACAATGAGTAGGTAAAAAGGTTATGCTACAATTCAAATTTTTGGTGAGCTTTGAAACAGATAAGAGATTTGAAGAAAGATTGGGAACATGCAAGACAGATTTTAGTGAGAGGTCCTTGCTTAGGTCAACCGCTCCCTTCCCAGAGATGGTAGAGAGAGAACCATTAGCAGCCCTCATTTTATCTTGGCCAGACATTAAATGATAGGAAGAAAATAGAGAAGACATGTGTGTCATGTGGTCAGTTGCACCAGAATCAATAATCCAAGAGGCAGGATCAATAGAACTAGTTGCACTAAAGGCAGAGACAATACCTGATCTGGCAAGGGAGGAGGATGGAAGAGAATTGGTCCTTAGACGGGCTAGGGCCTGGCTAAGTACCTTTACCTCATCGGCAGTAAAACCCAAGGACCCGGTTCGAGGGGAATTAGAAGTCTGTCCCATGGAAGAGGAAGTAACTGTAGATGAGTGTTTTGAACCATCATCACTTTGATCCGTAGCCAAATTCACACTTGCAAATAGACCCTTCAGATGCTTCTTATCTTTCCTCAATGTAGCTGGCTTCAGATGCGGATGGAGAACCCAACAGGTCTCTTTCACATGCTTTTCCCCTCCACAGTGGGTGCACTTAGATGTCTCTTGTTAGAGTACCTATTTCCCCTTTGATTTGTAGAGATTAGGGCCGAATGCTCCACAAACTGTTCAGCTAGTTTTGTTTGAGTATCAACTTGCATCTCTTTCCTTCTCACCTCTTCATTCCTCACAAGGTAGTAAACATGATGTAAGTTTGGCATTTCATCCCTTCCCAGAATTTGGGATCTTATGCTCTCATATATAGGATCTAGGCCAGCCAGAAACTTAAATGCTCTACCCTCTTCAATTTGTTTGTCATGCTTTTCTTTGTCTCTGGCACTCTCCCAATCAATAATAAGGTGGTGATCTAACTCTTCCCATAGTCCTTCTAGTGTAGCAAAATATGTTGCAACACTCATATCTCCTTGCTTCAAGGCAGCAATGTCTTGATTCAGTCTGTAAACTCTAGCATTATTCTTTTTCTGCCCATAGGTTTTAGAAACCTTTTCCCATATCTTGGCAGCTGTGGAGAAATGTTGAACAGTCCTAACTACTCTTGGAGTCATTGAGGCAAGTAGCCAGGACATAACTGTAGCATTCTCTTTGCGCCAAGCTGCATATTCAGCACTCCCCACTTCTGGTTCCTTCTTCTGCCCGTCCAAGTAACCAGTGAGTTCACGGGATGTGATGAAAAGCATGGCTGAGACAGACCATTCTCTGAAGTTGTACTCATCCAACAACACACTGGTGATCTGTAGGCTGTGCAGATTTGGATTCTCCAGATTAGGAGACCTCCCACAAGCCCTAACATCTCTAGAAGACACTTCCCCGGATATGGAAGACATCTTCACTTGTAAATGTCAAGACTGTAAACGCAATATATAGAGTACTGTTTCACACTTACGGAACTTGCTGCACTGTAAACTCAGTCCTGAGAACCAGACACAGAGCTGAAACACCGAGCCAAGTACTACACTGCACACTGTGCCCTAATTACTGCTGTCACAGATTATACTCTGTTGTGCTCCCTTCTGCTGTGTTCTAAATACTGCTGCCGCAGCCTACAACTTGCTGTGTTGGCTTCTACTGTGTGCTAGGCACTGCTATCGCAGGTTATAACCTCACCCACAAACAGTTCTAGGACTGCTGAGATCAGTCCTTCTGCCTAGATCTGTTCTACACAGATCTATCTCAGCCGAATGGCTACAGTCTTCTGTACTGCGTCTATTAGGGCATCAGCCTCTAGGTCTAACTCCCCTTGGGCCCTACAACCAAGGGAAACCCTAGATGTAGGTCTAGCTGTGTTCTATGACCAACCCTAGGGTTTCTTTGCAGCAACCAACAAGAAAGATGGGAGAGTTACCTACGAGTAGAAGAAGATGCGGCTGCTGTAACCAGTCGAAAGATCAGTGCTTTGATACCATGTTTGCCGAAATAGGGCTGTCGAATGAGAGAAGAAGAGGAAGAAGAAGAAGAAAAGAAATGAAATGGGCGGCAGTATATTGCTCAGCCAGCCCTAATCTATTATATATAAGGACATTACATAATGTTACATAAATAGACAAGAATGCCCCTGATTAGTGATGGGACACCTAGTCAAAATAAACACTAAATAAGATTAGGCCCAGTAACTAAGGCCCAATAACTAATGACTTAAGACTCAACAAAGATAAACATACAAATTAAGACAGCCGAACCAACATTATCAATAACAGAGATTTTGTTAGATGATTAAGAAAAGGAATACATAGAAGGGGAGCTAAAATATCTTGACTCCCCACAACTGTCACCCAAAATACAACAGCAATTACAATTGAGCCCAAAAAATAGAATTCCTATTCACCCCTTCTCTAGCTAATCCATCTGCAAAAGAATTAGCACTTCTCTTTATCCATGTGCATCAAACTTCTGTCCTTAGTCAACCATTTATATTTCCTCTTTTCATTGTTGTAGCTCCAGAGTCTTGAGTTGTCTTCTTTTAACCACATATATCAAGAAAGAATGGGTTCCTGCTCCTATCCACATGTAGTTATGAATATAATACATAGTTTTTCTCAAAAAAAAAAAAAAGGAAAGAAAGAAAGAAAAAAAAGTAACATGAATCTGTAGCCTTTGAAAGTGGATAATTCTTTTATTTGCACAAAGCTCAACTCTACTGATGTGCTTTAGAGAAGGAGATTGTTTTTCATCTGATCTGTACCAAAGGGACAGGAAGAACCATGGGGAGTATGCTCTTATATCTGAGATGATGTATGGAAAGGACGACGACTGGTTGCTCATCTTATTCCTTTATTTTGAAGTGGTAAATCTTAGTTGATCTCATGGAGAATTTGAACAGAGGAGGATCTTTCAATTCTGGAGTTGTCTCAACAAAGCCTTGTCCTGTCTATGACAAATCCTAATTTTTCAATCCAAAAAATTAGGTGATAATTCCTATAATGAGTTTGAAATGTCAATTTAGCGTTCGTGGATGAAGCCATCATTTATCTGGGAAATTAATGAAAGACACTAGACGCTGGTTGGGTTAATTGGATCTTTCTCCCCGCACCAAGTAATGAAGTAGTACCTATTTATAAACTTAAAAAGAATAGTTAGAGGAATAGCTGACATGATTTTAGGAAGGCCACTAGAATTTCCATGACAGTTATACTAGCCTGATAGGGATAGAAACTGTTAATTTTCATTGTTTCTCCTATATACTCATTAGATTGTTTAGAGTATTGGTTGTCTTGTTATCCTTATACTTTGTGTAAACCACGATATGTTGACCTATGATCACCAGTCCAAAGATTTTGTGTTTTATAAACAATAGTGCATTGTGGCATTGGAACTCATTTACGTCTTATTCCATCTTACATTGCTTCTCTTGCTAAGTGCAGGAAGGGAAAGCATTAAAGTTATTGGCAACTTCTGCAAGACTAGATATTGAGGACTTCTTGCAAAAAAAAGTCTACCTTGAGGTGAAACTTTTTGTCTATAGCCATGATATCTACATAATAAGTAGTCAAGTACCTGTACAAAAAACTACCTTGGTCAATTTTACTTGAATGTGTTTCTATCTTTGGCCCCTATTTTTTTTCCCCTTATTGTCTTGGTTTTTGAGTTACGTTTCAGAGATCTTAGGGAGGGGGGAATTACTAATATGTATGATATTGTTTTCCAAAACAAGTACTGTATAGCTGCAACATCAGCTAAGTCATATTGTTTTTATTTTGAGAAACAATATCATATGGTAAATACCTCCTAAGTGTGCATTTTTTTATCTGGATTTTTTGTTTTTGTTATTCAGTTTTGCTTTTTTGAAATTTATTTTATGCTACAATTATATTTAGAACAATGTTGTCAGATTCTGACTGGACATAGAACTGTTTTGGTTGGATCAAATGGTCTGACCGCTGGGTTGACAGATGACACGCTTGAATATAAATAAAATTTTGTGATTTTGACATGTGCTTAACTTGTAGTCCAATGGTTAAGGTCTTTGTTGTCATGTGTGTGGGCTGTGTTCAAGTCACCTTATTGCATTTTAATAACAAAAAAAGTTATCATCATCATCTAAGCCTTGTCCCAACTATATGGGGTCAGCTACATGAATCTTGTTTTGCCATTCTGTTCTGTTCAGTGCCATATCCATCATTAAATTATGGGCGCTTAAATAATTTCTTATTACTTCCACCCAAGTCTTTTTCAGTTTGCCCCTAGCTCTTCTAGCCCCTTCAACTTGTAACAGATCACTTTTTCTATACTTTTACAACAAAAAAAAGCATAGATGACCTAGTACAATGTGCAGTTAGTAAACTGATTTCCTGGATCTCTGTAAAATCTGAGTTCAAAAACCTGAATTTGCCTGAGTTGTTAAGATCCCAATCTCTTTGGAGTCTGTAACCTGATCTGCTGTCCTAGCTAATCTCAGTGTGGCTAGGGAGCTGTGGTACTATTTTGAAAATTTTATCTTTTCTTTCAAAAAACAAGCATAGATGATTTTTTGGTAGAATGGAGAAAGGCTACACAGCATCCGGGGGGGGGGGGGTAGCACATCCCTAGAAATCACATAAAGTTGTATAACTTATTGACCACTTCATAATTTTGACTAATAATTTTATGCAATCTACCAACGTTAGCTAACCAATTAGCCGCTCAGTTCACTTCCCTGAAAGCATGGGCACAATTAACCCTTAAACATTCATTTCTAACAACATTTGCAGTCCTCGATCAATCAACAAACTTTCCAAGGCACTTCTATCTTCTCCTTGAGGCATTGCATCACGACCTTCGAATCTCCCTCGACGTCAATCCTGTGGTGTTTGAACTTTGTAGCCATCATGGCCTTCTATTATTTCAAAATCAAGCAAGAACCAACCTGAAGAGATAGTATGTCTAAAACTTCACCCATACAATTTCTTGCTATGCAATCAGATGCACAGAACCCACTCTCTTTTCTGGATGCATCAAAATATATTTTATAGATGTTTAACATAATTTGTGGAAGCATTTTTACACACAAACAGGCTTGTGGCATAGTGTTCTGTGCCTTGACTAACAAAGAGAACACTCAGGTCTTTATGATAACATTTTTGAACTAATTCCCGATGTTGACCTGGGGAGTTCTTTGAAAACTGGACAATAAAATCGTCCAGTTTTCAGAGAACCGTCCAATTCCCTAGTGATTCAAATGGTTATTTAGAATATTGAAAATCCAGGCTTTATAAAACCTGGAATTATTACTGAGCCTCAGTCTAAAGAGTGCAACCATCTATTCTACTCCAAGTCTGGCAACATCAGTTTAGTGTTCAGAAGGATGTTGCTCTAGTTAGTTTTTTCCTTTTCAATTTCTTTTTCATATTTTATTCTTTTGTCAAACTATACTTGTATAGATTTATTGTTGCAGCTAATGTTAACGTTACCTTGGAGTTTATTTTACAACTAAACCATAGTTTTCTTCTTCCTTTTCTTTTGGCCTAGTCCATGATCTCCGACTTCTTGTCTTTCATTTTAATATAGAAATAGTGCAGATATAGATGGAGGTTAAAATCATTTATATTTATTTATTTACTCAATTTTTATGGGGATAAGGTCTGTGGAGCATATTATGTCCCTCCATGTCCCTATTAGAACGTGCAGATGAGGATGTTCTGCTACAGAACATTGAAACCATCCTCTTTCTTAGTTGCTCTGTAAGACGTTGAAAGTGATTTAGGGATGCTATGGTTTTTGAGTAGCAAAAAGCCTGTGTAAATTAGTTTTTGCATTGTAACTCCATGGTAATCTGTTGGCTGATCAAGCAGATTGAAGTTAAGGTGAAAGAGAATTGGCGGCAAGACGAAGATCTTCTGAAGCATTATGGATATGGTGGCCAAATTCGAGCTTTATAATGCAAAAAACATGAACCATATACTATATGTTGACCCCAAGTCTATGCATGGATGGAACTTCACTAGAAAATCGTTGCCTCAGTAATGATCAGGTGCTGTCTGCTCATAGTATAAAATGTTTTCCCACTGGTAAGTTTTGGGAATTAGGAAGTCTTGCACCGATCACTCAGTAACTAGAGATGGATGGATGATCTTCTGATGTTACCTTTGCATTGGATGTCTCTGAAGAGACGATGTTGTGATGCTGCTGCTCCTAATATTCAAGTTGCTTTCTCGAGGTTAAATTAAAGGAAAGTAATAGCTGAATTGATTCGTTGAACATAAAGAGATCATAGCAGTGACTATTTGATTGGGACCTGCCTAGTACATGTACATGTAACTTGAATCTTTCTCTGTATGTATCCGGAAGCATTTCCAGAAATGAATAATTTTTTATCAACATTGTAGGATTTAAAATGACAGGTTAGAGATGATATTAGTAATCCTAGATTGCAATTACTCCTAACCTCAGGAGTTAGGAGAGTTCTCACTGTCACAGGCTATCGTCGGCAAACTGGGCACATGTGACATGAGTGGCCAGTGGGCCTCAACTCTTTTTCTTTCTTATATTTTTTAGTTTTTTCATTGGGTCCACTTACTTTTTTTTTTTTTTTTTGCGGGTCTTGTTGAACTTGTATTCCTCTTTGCTTCTGGTTCTGGGGAATCTTATGTTGTATCCTCCTTCGGCAGTCGGCTGCCGGCACCGGTGAGCGGTGACCGGACTGGGTGTGTAGATCACGCCATTCATAATTAGGACCCCCTTCATATGAGTGGCGAATAGCTAGCTGATGAATGGATATGGATGTGATGTGAACGAGCCCCATCCCGTGGGATGTAGTTGTGTACGCATCATTGTCCGGGAATTTTCGATGGGTCCCGTAGCATTAGAGATCAGCGATAGATGATGTGAAATCTGCG
Organism: Nelumbo lutea; assembly: GCF_056320005.1. Classification (NCBI taxonomy): domain Eukaryota; kingdom Viridiplantae; phylum Streptophyta; class Magnoliopsida; order Proteales; family Nelumbonaceae; genus Nelumbo; species Nelumbo lutea. The sequence goes on from NC_142684.1 coordinate 119,311,506, forward strand.
TGTAGCTATCTGCCTGTTGGCGCGATGTAACATTAGCCGATTAGCGTTGCGGTGCGGACCAACACCAGTGGGCCGATAATAATAATATAATTATAAGCCTATCATACCTTATCTTCTCTAAGTTTCTTTCCCGTAAACAAAAAAAAAAAAAAAGAAAAAGTAGAAAAGAAAATGCTATCTTTCCTCGACCTCCCATAAGTGAAGGGATGGAAAACAACAGGTGCACGTGAGTGGGGACAGTGCGCATGGGGGGTTGGATATCTAACACATGCACCATGCAGGCACGCACCCTTTCAACAGTACAGGGCCATTAATACGTGGCCCACAATTAAACACAAAAAAACGAGAGAAGAGGCGCGAGGCTTCCTACAACATGCGTAATCTCCCAAAGATTCACGGCGACAGTTACGGATCACATGAATACATAATCGGGCTGTATCAAAACGTCAGTTCCGTGCCACGTGGGATGAATTGGATTTATTTATTATTGGTCATGTTAATTTACTTGTGCGGTGAGGGAGGGACTGAAGAAAGAGGGCACCGCCCTCCAGTCTCGGCTCTCGTGTCTCGTCTCCCCCACGAATCAGGGAAAAGTACAAAAACAGACGATGCAGAATTCTGAATTCCAGCCCCACTAATTTTAACCCTCTGCCTCCTATAAATCACATCCTGCCCGTAAATTTATATTAATTCATGATCAGATGCATTCCTTGTACTTTAGGGTTAGAGAATTCTGAGCTGAGCCGATTGATACTTCTCCATGATATTAATATCCTTGTAGTTGTCTGATCGGTCTCGGCTACGTTTTGTAACTAAATTGTAATATGTAGGGAGGGCCTCTTCTAGTTTTATTACGTTTAGTTGATTTGCTCATTTGTCAGTTGGGTGATATGGTATATGTGGTAAAGGTAGTAATCTTATAATTAGGTCCCCATTCCAATTCCCCAATGAGACAAAGCTCTAGCCTCTACGCATGTCAAGGATTATATCCTTGATTTGGTATCTTCTATTCGTACCTAGCCTATGCCCTGGAGACTAGGGTAACACCGACTTAATAATCAAACGAGAGTCATCACGTTATTGGTTTAGGGTGGCGAAGTACAACAAGTACTCCCTCCCCTGTAAAGGAAAGGGGAGGTGGGGCCACAATCCTAACTCCTATAATAATAATATTTTTGGATGGTCCACAAATATACTTAAGAAGCTATATGAATGCGATAACTGCAATGCTTGTTTCTTTCTTTCCCTTATTCATGATCATTGGCCAATGGCCATTCCCCATCATCCTCATCACTCTCTTCCTTCTTTTTATTTATAATTTAAATATTAAATAAGCAAGCGAAAATAAAAACTAGTCGGTGGTGTGGTGTGGGGAAGCGGAATATATTCCAGATTTCCTGTACGACATGGGATTTGAGAAATGGAAGCAAAGCATCTCAGATCTCAGATCTCAGATCTCACTGTAGCTTCTTCCATCCTTCACCGATTTTTATGTCTTCTGCAAGTTTTAAAAGAGGGGCAATTACTTGGGAGTTGGGACTAAGGAAGCTTTTGTCCTTATCCATCAATTCGGTGTTGATAAATAATAATATTGCTGGGGCCTGAGCCGTCTCATTATTTAAGACAGAGAGAAGCGTGGGAAAGCAGCAGAGAATGGAGATGGCCAGATGGGGAAAGGAAAACGGGCGGAGGTGTCTTCAACAATTCAACTGTCGATCTTCATCTGCTCTCCCCATGACTGACTCCTTAAACTTGTTCTCATTCCTCACGTGGAAGGTTCCTCCAAAATCTTGATTTGATTTGATTCCATGACAATGATGATGTTAACCACTCTTTAATTATTATTTCTTCTTCTTTCTTTAGCAAAAAAACAGTGCCCTCTCTCCACCGTAAGGAAACTTAAATTAAAAAAAACAGGATCCATATATGATGACGACGGGCTTCGGAGAACTGCTCGATGGGTCCCGGAATCGTCAATCACTCAATCGTCGATAACCACCTCCCACGTTGCTGTCGGTGGTTAAATGAGTTGCGAGCAGTTGGTGGACGTGGACCCACCCTCTTTTGTGTCCTTGGGTCTTGAGTCTATAGTCTGTCTATACGAGAGGCACCCAATATTTTCCTCGTACACGATTAGTTTTAAGTTTTACATTAAACCGGCGGGTAAATGAAACGAAATCTATTAAGATTTATGATACCCAAAAAGAACTTTGACTAAAACGGAAAACAACCTATAGCTGTTTTATGTTTTAAAGACTCCCTTGTTTTGCATAAATTCAGCCTCAGAGTCCCATACGAAGCGATCATCCATTTATGCCCTCCTCCGCTCCTGCAATTCTTATTACCGAACTAGCAGGAGGAAGAGAGATGAAGAACTGGTGTCTGGTTTTGTTTGTTGTGCTGTGCATTCTACAGCAGAGTTTCCTTATCCAAGTTGAAGCACAGAGTGGTTTCGTAAGAACCAGCGGACCGCATTTTGTGCTGAATGGCAGCCCTTACTATGCAAATGGTTTCAATGCCTACTGGTTGATGTACATGGCATCAGACCCATCTCAGAGAAGCAAAGTCTCTTCCGCCTTCCAGGAGGCTTCAACCCATGGCCTTACAGTCGCAAGAACTTGGGCTTTCAGTGATGGTGGCTACAAACCTCTGCAATACTCTCCTGGCTCTTACAATGAGCAGATGTTCAGAGTATGTATGACGATATCATCCATCCGTTGCTTATATTGTGGCTTCTTTTAACATGTATCTTATGCATATTGTGGCTTTGATTTCCGATTTGTTTAAAAGGGATTGGATTTTGTAATTGCTGAGGCGAGAAGGTATGGTATTAAGCTTATATTGAGCTTGGCGAATAACTATGAAAACTTCGGAGGGAAGAAGCAGTATGTGGAATGGGCTAGAAATCAAGGGCAGTACCTGACAAGTGACGATGATTTCTTCAGAAACCCGGTTGTGAAGGGATACTACAAGAATCATCTTAAGGTAATTCAAAAATAATGTTTGGTTTATATTCTTGCAACTAGTTTCACCTGCGCCTTACATATGAATACAAGAACAGGGGAAAGATAAAGAAGAATCATGACCTCAGTTTTAATAACAGATCTATTGATCTGGATTTATTTCTTGAATCTTGAAATGGATTTCCTTTAAATTTAGTATCCATTGAACTTGTCTTCTTTTATTTTTTTTCTCCTTTATCCAGTTTGGATATGATTTTTTGTGGCTCATAAAATGGGGATTGTTGTGGTTTTCTTTTCTCTTTTTTTTTTTTTTCAAGAATTGCTAAGCCATTTTGTTTTTAAATTTGTACCTATTGAATCTCGCTCGTCCCTTACATTTATACCTTATTGTTGTAGACTGTTCTTACAAGACATAACAGCATTACTGGAGTTGCCTACAAAGATGATCCTACAATCATGGCATGGGAGCTCATGAATGAACCAAGATGCACGTCGGATCTATCAGGAAGGACCATTCAGGTTAAAATACCTTCTTTATTATTATTATTATTATTATTATTATTATTATTATTATTATTATTATTATTATGATGATGATGATGGTGATGATGATGACATGATCCTGATCATCATCATCATACAAGCTTCACTGTTGGAAGTTTATTTAGTCACTTTTCTGGCGTTTGAAAGTCCAATGGAAGGAAACCATTTCATTCTGGTCGTTGGTAGCATTTGAAGACATACCATTTTATTACCTCCACAGAGTCATCACTCAATAATACTCATTTTAGAAGTTTAAAGAAGTTATTTTGTCTTTTTACTTTTTCGGTAATATTCTGCAGAAGGATGATGATACAATGTCTTACAAATGTCATATAAGAAAAAGGAAGGAATATATAAGCATGATAGACGACCTTAAATGATTGTGTTTAACTTAAAAGTAGGACCTCAATCTCTATATCATGTACCCCAGTCCCTCAATGATCTCTGCACTCAAGGTTACTCATGTGCCACGTGTACTCCCGAATTGAGATTATCTTGCGTTACTTGTACAACACATAGATCCTCATCAAGAGGAATGCATCAAGTGGTTGAAGCATGTAAATACTATATACACGTACTGGCACAGGACAACACACTCCTGTAATCCTGTCTAAAAGGCTCTAGTTTAGCGTGCTTTAATCTGATTATTGTGGTTTATGCTTCTCTGACAGGCTTGGATTACAGAGATGGCATCTTATGTTAAATCCATAGACAGAAATCACTTGCTAGAAGCTGGTTTGGAAGGATTTTATGGGGAATCATCAGCTCAGAAGAAGCAATTCAACCCAGGTTTTCAAGTTGGAACGGACTTTATTGCGAATAATCAGATCCCTGGCATTGACTTTGCTACAGTTCACTCGTATCCAGATCAATGGTAATGATAAACAAATACATAGGAAGATAAACACAACAGGTCTCACATAAAGTCATAAACAATTCAACTTCTGTTTCCTTCTGCCTAAAATAAAGCAATCAAAGCATTACCTAAGATCACTACTGTGGTGTGACACTGCCCATACAGGGTTTATTGATGGCAGGAGCCTGTTTAATAACCATTTCCTTGAGGTTGATTCTAGGGGTCATTACTTGGTGCAATGTTAATATCTCAGCCTTCTATATACAATGCAGGCTTTGTTGATGACAGGGACCTGTTTAATAACCATTTTGGTGGAGGGGCCATTGCTTGGTGCAATGGTAGTATCTCGGGCTGACAAGCATGACAATGCAGTTCAAGTCTGAGAGCAGAGCAGCTAGTTCGTGCAAAATGCTGTAATTAAGCCCCTAATCCAATCAAACCCCACCCAAGACCCTGGATGGACAAGGACCAACACTGCCATTTTTTCATGAGGTTGAATTTCATGGTAGTCAATCTTCTGATTTAATCAGATAGATTTGCTCGTCTTGTATTGGCATGCATTGCGTGGGTTTTCATGGCTCACAAGGTGTTCTTGGTTGCATGTTAACTGCACGCGAGTCATCTATCTATCTGGAAAGATTAAACTAGCTGTGGTATCTAGTGTTGTGCGGTTCCTTTTTCTCTTTATTGACTTTATTTTAACTGTGTTCTATAAACAGGTTCTCAAGCTCAAATGATCAGGCACAGCTTTCTTTCTTGAGCAACTGGCTCGACATTCACATCCAAGATGCGCAGAACATCCTTCGGAAGCCATTACTCCTCGCTGAGTTTGGAAAATCATCAAAAGACCCTGGTTTCAACACCTATGAGAGGGACATGCTGTTCAATACCGTCTACTCGAAGATTTATTCATCAGCTAGAAGTGGAGGGGCAGCGGCTGCTGGACTCTTCTGGCAACTTTTAACAGAAGGAATGGACTCTTTCCGAGATGGGTATGAAATAGTATTAAGTGAGAGCCCCTCGACAGCAAATGTGATTGCTCAACAATCTCGCAAACTTTATCAAATTCGGAAGATGTATGCCAGACTCAGAAATATCGAGAAGTGGAAGAGGGCAAGGGCCATTAGGAGGGC